>NW_023416314.1:3515336-4115336 GCF_014108235.1 Myotis myotis
AGAGGGAGGGAGGAGGAGGGCGGAGATGGAGGGGATGGAGGGAGGAGATGGAGGAGATGGAGGGCGACGATGCAGGAGACGGAGGAGATGGAGGAGATGCGGAGATGGAGGGAGGAGATGGAGGAGGTGGAGGGAGGAGATGGGGGGAGGAGGGAGGGAGGAGATGGAAGGAGGAGATGGAGGAGATGGAGGTAGGAGATGGAGGGAGGAGGGAGGAGATGGAGGAGATGGAGGGAGGAGATGGAGGAGATGGAGGAGATGGAGGGAGGAGGGAGGAGAAGGAGGGAGGAGATGGAGGAGATGGAGGAGATGGAGGGAGGAGATGGAGGGAGGAGATGGAGGAGATGGAGGAGATGGAGGGAGGAGATGGAGGGAGGAGGGAGGAGGTGGAGGAGATGGAGGGAGGAGATGGAGGGAGGAGGGAGGAGATGGAGGAGATGGAGGAGGAGATGGAGGAGATGGAGGAGACGGCTGTTGCTGAAGGGGAAGGCTCCACCTCTATTCCTGCTGGCGCTCCTGCGAATTCACATTCCCTCCTCCCTCCACCCCTTCGCCCCTCGTCAGGTTAATATATCATAATCCAGTATTTGTAATTATAGAACTACAATGGGGTTTGAATATTCTAGCTACATACTGGATTATGCAAAAAGCATGACTTTTCCTACTTTATGTAACTCAAATTACTGGGTATTTCATGCCCCCATTATGTTTGGGCACAGAAAACACCATCTTGTCAATTCTAGTGAGCTCACTTCAGCGTCTGCCCAGTCGCTTCAGATGTAAATTCGGTAAAGTCCGAATTTCTTACTTTTGAACCGTCCTCCCCAGAGTGGCAGCCATATTCTGGGACTCAAGTAGCATTGTGGCCGCAGAGCCTGTGTCCATGGCCAGGCTTGGCCATGCTTCATCACCTCCGGGTGTGGTCATTGCCACCTGTCCCAGGGGACACCCACCATCCCCGCAGCTCTCATCTCATGCTCCCCCAGCTCCTCTGAGCCTCGGAGATTGGGCCGGGGGAGGGGAGGGTGGGGTCTCAGTCCCTCTCCCAGGCTGGGTCACACCGGCTGCCCCCTGACCCACCTGCTGGCTCAGGAAACTGTCCTCCGAACCTGGATGACGGTTCTGTATGATGTTCCACTCAAAGCGTGGTCTCCAGTGGCATGGAGGCTGTGGGCAGGCCCTGCTCTGAGACCCACACCACTAGCTCTCCCTGCTCCCTCCCTGCTCTCCCTGCTCCCTCCCTAACTCTTCCTGCTCCCTCTCTAACTCTCCCTGCTCCCTCCCTAACTCTCCCTGCTCCCTCCCTACTCTCCCTGCTCCCTCCCTAACTCTTCCTGCTCCCTCCCTGCTCTCCCATGCTCCCTCCCTGCTCTCCCTGCTCCCTCCCTAACTCTCCTGCTCCCTCCCTGCTCTCCCTGCTCCCTCCCTAGCTCTCCCTGCTCCCTCCCTAACTCTCCCTGCTCCCTCCCTGCTCTCCCTGCTCCCTCCCTAACTCTCCCTGCTCCCTCCCTGCTCTCCCTGATCCCTCCCTGCTCTCCCTGCTCCCTCCCTAACTCTCCTGCTCCCTCCCTGCTCTCCCTGCTCCCTCCCTAGCTCTCCCTGCTCCCTCCCTAACTCTCCCTGCTCCCTCCCTGCTCTCCCTGCTCCCTCCCTAACTCTCCCTGCTCCCTCCCTAACTCTCCCTGTTCTCTCCCTGCTCTCCCTGCTCCCTCCCTAACTCTCCTGCTCCCTCCCTGCTCTCCCTGCTCCCTCCCTAGCTCTCCCTGCTCCCTCCCTAACTCTCCTGCTCCCTCCCTGCTCTCCCTGCTCCCTCCCTAGCTCTCCCTGCTCCCTCCCTAACTCTCCCTGCTCCCTCCCTAGCTCTCCCTGCTCCCTCCCTGCTCTCCCTGCTCCCTCCCTGCTCTCCCTGCTCCTTCCCTAACTCTCCCTGCTCCCTCCCTAACTCTCCCTGTTCTCTCCCTAGCTCTCCCTGCTCCCTTCCTAACTCTCCCTGTTCTCTCCCTAGCTCTCCCTGCTCCCTCCCTAACTCTCCCTGCTCCCTCCCTAGCTCTCCCTGCTCCCTCCCTGCTCTCCCTGCTCCCTCCCTAACTCTCCCTGCTCCCTCCATGCTCTCCCTGCTCCCTCCCTAACTCTCCCTGCTCCCTCCCTAGCTCTCCCTGCTCCCTCCCTAACTCTCCCTGTTCTCTCCCTAGCTCTCCCTGCTCCCTCCCTAACTCTCCCTGCTCCCTCCCTAGCTCTCCCTGTTCTCTCCCTAGCTCTCCCTGCTCCCTCCCTAACTCTCCCTGCTCCCTCTCTAACTCTCCCTGCTCCCTCCCTGCTCTCCCTGCTCCCTCCCTAACTCTCCCTGCTCCCTCCCTAACTCTCCCTGCTCCCTCCCTGCTCTCCCTGCTCCCTCCCTAACTCTCCCTGCTCCCTCCCTGCTCTCCCTGTTCTCTCCCTAACTCTCCCTGCTCCCTCCCTAACTCTCCCTGCTCCCTCCTGCTCTCCCTGCTCCCTCCCTAACTCTCCCTGCTCCCTCCCTAACTCTCCCTGCTCTCCCTAGCTCTCCCTGCTCCCTCCCTAACTCTCCCTGCTCCCTCCTTGCTCTCCCTGCTCCCTCCCTAACTCTCCCTGCTCCCTCCCTAACTCTCCCTGCTCCCTCCCTGCTCTCCTGCTCCCTCCCTAACTCTCCCTGCTCCCTCCCTAGCTCTCCCTGCTCCCTCCCTAACTCTCCCTGTTCTCTCCATAGCTCTCCCTGCTCCCTCCCTAACTCTCCCTGCTCCCTCCCTAGCTCTCCCTGCTCCCTCCCTAACTCTCCCTGCTCCCTCCCTAGCTCTCCCTGCTCCCTCCCTAACTCTCCCTGTTCTCTCCCTAGCTCTCCCTGCTCCCTCCCTAACTCTCCCTGTTCTCTCCCTAGCTCTCCCTGCTCCCTCCCTAACTCTCCCTGTTCTCTCCCTAGCTCTCCCTGTCCCTCCCTAACTCTCCCTGCTCCCTCCCTAACTCTCCCTGTTCTCTCCCTAGCTCTCCCTGCTCCCTCCCTAGCTCTCCCTGCTCCCTCCCTAGCTCTCCCTGCTCCCTCCCTAGCTCTCCCTGCTCCCTCCCTAACTCTCCCTGCTCCCTGCCTGCTCTCCCTGTTCTCTCCCTAGCTCTCCCTGCTCCCTCCCTAACTCTCCCTGTTCTCTCCCTAGCTCTCCCTGCTCCCTCCCTAACTCTCCCTGCTCCCTCCCTAACTCTCCCTGTTCTCTCCCTAGCTCTCCCTGCTCCCTCCCTAACTCTCCCTGTTCTCTCCCTAGCTCTCCCTGTTCCCTCCCTAACTCTCCCTGCTCCCTCCCTAACTCTCCCTGTTCTCTCCCTAGCTCTCCCTGCTCCCTCCCTAGCTCTCCCTGCTCCCTCCCTAGCTCTCCCTGCTCCCTCCCTAACTCTCCCTGTTCTCTCCTTAGCTCACCCTGCTCCCTCCCTAACTCTCCCTGCTCCTCCCCTCTCATTGTCTGGGGCCGCCACAGGCCTTCTGGGAACTGTCCCATGAATTGCCTTAGGAATTCTCCCTTCCCTGGTCACCACTGTGCTGTTAAATAATGTGCTCACACCCTTGCATTCTGATTTGCAGCATTTAAACCCATTTATTGAGCACCCTCCCATAAGAAAGAAGGGCTTTCTCAGTCGTGACTCCATATCCTTTCCTCCACTTCATCTCCCAATTATCAATGGTCATGTATTTTGTTCTTTCTACTCACTGCCTCTCTGACTAAATAATGTAGTTAAAAATTTCATTCTTGGTTTATTAAAGTAGACATCATTTATTGACTCCCTATAATGAAGTTTGAGGCTAATAAATTTTTATCTTCTCCTTTCTTCTCCCTCCACATCACCAGTGTTGTTAATTACAATATTATTTTTATGTTATCAAGGTAGCGATTACATTCTATTCTATGACTGCACTGCTTGCTGTTTTGTATTCTTTTATGGAACAGTTGGTTCAGAATTGAAATCAGTGAGTCATACTTACAATATTATGATCACGGGAATGTGATTTTAGTGGAACCAAGTGGGGTGCTTAGGCCCATAGAACAGGAAACGTAATTAAGTGTCAAGGTCTGAGGGCTCCTGTCCCACTTTCTTTAGACTTGCTTCACTCCCAGAAGCCATCATTGACACGTCTAAGAATAATCTCCTCTCTCTCTCCCTCCCTCTTTTTTAACCGCGTGATGTTCTCTATTCGTTCTTACGGAGGTATCCTATCGAATAAAAGAGAAACATGGTAATTAGCATACGTCCGTTACCCTTCCCATTGGCTAATCGGGGCAATATGCAAATTAGCTGCCAGCCAAGATGGCGGCCAGCAGCCAGGCAACTTGAAGCTAACATGAGGCTTGCTTGCTTCAGTGACGGAGGAAACCAACGTTCCCCGCCTGCCTTGCCGGCCTCTGAGCCTGCAGTTTAAGAAACATTGTAACAAATATAGAAGTTAAACAAAACCCCAGAAACCTGCTTTCAGCGAGCCTGGGATCTCAGAGCTGGAGTTGATACAGAGTTTTGATTGTAGAACCCAAACAAACCAGATACCTGCTTTCAGCAGCAGAGGCCTCAGAGCTGGAGCCAGAGCTAAAGCTGGCCCAGAATAAAAAAGAAAAAGAAAAAAAGGAGCAGTTGGGAGCTTCAGTCACCCACCAGCCTGAAAACAGCCCTCAGCCCCTCACCCAGACTGGCCAGGCAACCCAGTGGGGACCCCCACCCTGAAGGGTGTGTGACCAGCTGCAAACAGCCATCATCCCCTCATCCAGGTGGCCAGGCACCCCAGTGGGGACCCCCACCCTGATCCAGGACACCCTTCAGGGCAAACCAGCCAGCCCCCACCCATGCACCAGGCCTCTATTCTATATAGTAAAAGGGTAATATGCCTCCCAGCACCGGGATCAGCGGAGCCATGAGGCCTCCCGGCACCGGGATCAGTGTGACAGGGGGCAGCGCCCAAACCCCCTGATCGCCCTGCAGCTCTGTGTGTGACAGGGTGAGGTGCCCAACCCCCCTCCAAGGGCCCTGCTCTGTGTGTGATGGGGTAGAGCCATAACCTCCCCATCGGCCCTGCCCTGAGTGTGACAGTGGCGGCGCCCCAACCCCCTGATAGGCCCTGCTCTGTGCGTGACAGGGGGGAGCTCCCCAACCCCCTAATGGGCCCTGCTCTGTGTGTGACAGGGGGGAGCTCCCAAACCCCCTGATGGGCCCTGCTCTGTGAGTGACAGGGGGCAGCACCCCAACCCCCTGATTGGCGCTGCTCTCTGCGTGACAGGGGGTGGTGCCGCAACCTCCCCATTGACCCTGCCTTGAGTGTGACAGGGGGCGGTGCCCCAACTCCCCAATCGGCCCTACCCTGAGCGTGACTGAGGGTGGCATCGCAACCTCCCAATTAGCCCTATTCTGTGCATGACAGGGGGCGGTGCCCCAACTCCCCAATCGGCCCTGCTCTTAGCCCGACCAGGGGCTGCACCTAGGGATTGGGCCTGCCCTCTGCCACCCGGGAGCAGGCCTAAGCCAGCAGGTCGTTATCTCCCGAGGGGTCCCAGACTGCGAGAGGGCACAGGCAGGGCTGAGGGACCACCCCCTCCTCCCCGAGTGCACAAATTTTTGTGCACCTGGCCTCTAGTTATTTTATAAGCACACGAGATCTTGCCTGTGCGGAGGGCTTTATTTTGCCATAACCTTGAGTGGGTTTGGCTGGTTAAAGAATTCTACGCTCAACAATGTTCCCTTCAGCTCAGGTTCTCAGGTGTTTTCTTCTCAGGTGTTGCTCCTGCGATTTCTGACATCTAGTTGCTAATGAGGTCTGGTATCAGTCTTTCTAGTTTATTTTCAGATAATCTCATCTCCTGTCCTGGTGGTTTAGGGATGTTTTCCTCAGCTGTGGCATGGTAAAATCTCATCAGGTGTCAAGCTGTGGCTCCTCCCCTTCTCTGTCTTTTTAAAAATTGAAGTATGACTTGCATATGGTAAAATGCCCAAATCTTACATGTACCTTGAACATGTGAGTCCAAACCCATTTAACCACAACTCAAATCAGAACATAGTGCCACAGCCGGTTTGCCTCAGTGGATAGAGTCTTGGCCTGTGGACTGAAGGATCCCAGGTTTGATTCCAGTCAAGGGCACATGCCTAGGCTGCAGGCTTGATCCGCCATAGGGGGCTTGCAAGAGGCAGCTGATCAATGATTTGTCATTAATATTTTTAACTCTCTCTCTCTCCCTCTCCCTTCCTCTCTGAAATCAATTAAATTTTAATTATTAAAAAGAAAATGAACACAGAATATTTCTAGCATTCTAGAAGGTGTCCTCAACTCTCCTTCCATTATCCCACCACCAGGCATAATCATTCTTTTGACCTCTATCAAAAATAGTTTTACCTGGTTTAAAATGTCAGGTAACTGGCCTCAAAAGTACCTAGTCGGTTATGCCCTAGTCCTTCAACTCAAAATTATGTCTCCAAAATTGATCATGTTGTGTGTAACAGGACTATTGCTATGTGATATTCCATTGTATGAATTTACCACAATGTATTTACCCATTCACATGTTGATGGATATTTGGGTTATTTCCAGTTTGGAAGTAGGCATAAAACTGCTATGAACATTCTTGTTCATGTGAGTTGGCAGACATAAGCACTCATTTTTGTTGAGTATAGACCCAAGAATGGAATTGCAAATTATAGAGTAAACATATGTTCAGTAGATGCCACCAGATTTCCTCTAACGCTGATAACCCATCAATAATATGAAAGAATTTCACAGGCTTCATGTCCTTATTAATTTTTAATTTTTAATTTTAGCCATTCTGATGTGTCTGTAGTGGTATCACGTTGTGGTTAATTTGCTTTTTTTGATAACTAATGATGTTGAAAACTTTATCATGTGTTTATTGATCATTTGTATGTATATCTTCTTTTGTGAAGTACTTGAGCTTCATGTCTTCTGCCCATTTTTTAAAAATTGAGTTCTCAGTTTTGTATTGATTTGTAGTTCTTGATGTGATTCAGGATCTGAACGTCCTGTGAGGTGAGTTCCAAGCGTTTCCTTCCAGCCTGTGGCTTGTTTCTGCACTTTCTCGATGCTGCCTTTTGATGAAGGAAAGTTTTTAATTTTAATGACGTCCAATATATCAGTCCTTTCTTCTTATGTTTGATAGAGTTTGTCCCTGTTCAAGAAATCTTTGACCCAGAATCATGAAAATATTCTTCCTCCCCCCCACCCCGCCCCAGAATTGATTGTTTTATTTCCCATATTTAGGTCTATATCCATCTCAAATTAATTTTTGTGTGTGTTTTGAGGTAAGAATCAAATTTTCTTTTCTTTTTTCCATGTAGATATTCAATTGATCCTGCATCATTTATTAAAAAGAACATCTTCTTCCCCTGATGAACGGCTTTGTTAAAACTTAGATGACCATGCATGTCATATATGCAAGACTGCTCCTGGACTCTGTAGTCTATGCCATTGGGATATTTATCTATTCACATTTAAATACCACATTGATTTCTGTCTATTTATAATAAACAGTGTCTAGTGGTGCAAATCCTCTAACTTCGTTCTTTTACAAATACTAGGTCATTTGACTGTCCATGCACATTTTAGAACAGGTTTGTTGATTTCTACTAAAAATAAAAGTTTGCAGTTGCACTGCAGCTTTAGATCACTTTGGAGAGATTTCATGTCTTAATATTGAGTCTTCCAGTCCATGAACATAATATATTCTTTCATTTCTTTAGGTCCACTTATGTTTCTTTTGGTAATGTTTTGTAATTTTCATCACAGAGGTCTTTCCATTTTTTACTGAATTAATTACTAAATATTTGTTGTTTTGTGGTAGTATTATAAATGGTTTTTATTTTCCATTATTTTTGCTAATGTACAAAAATTCAAATGAGTTTGTATGTGTTTATTGTATCCAGCATATTTGCTTAATTCACTCATTATATATATATACTAGATTTTTAAAAAATATATTATTTGGGATTTCTACTCACATATTATGTCATCAGTGAATAATGACAGTTATATTTCTTCTTTTCCATTATTGATTGCTTTCAAAGCTATTTAAATAAAAAGGAGCGTCACTACAATGTTAAATAAAATTGGTAGTTTGTTCCCTAACTCAGAGAAAAGCACTCATTAGTTTATTATTTAATTATGATAATATCATAAGTTTTTTTAATACTCTTTATTAATTTAATAAACTTTCCTGCTATTTCTAATTTGCTGGTAGTTTTTAAAATCATAAATGATATTGAATTCTATCAAATATTTTTCTATTATTAATCATACTAGAGGCTCAGTGCACGAATTCATGCACTAATGGGGTCCCTCCACTGGCCTGCGGGATCAGGCCGAAACTGGCTCTCTGACATCCCCCGAGGGGTACCAGATTGCAAGAGGATGCAAGCCAGGTTGAGGGACCCCACCAGTGCATGACTGGGGCCAGGGAGGGACATGGGAAGTTGGCCAGCCAGGAAGGGGCCACCGGAGGGCTCCAGGGCATGTCCTGCCCATTTCACTTAGTCCTGATCAGCCAGACCCCAGCAGCAAGCTAACCTACCAGTCGGAGTGTCTGTCCCCTGGTAGTCAGTGCACATCATAGAGAGCAGTTGAGCGGCCTTAGCATATCATTAGCATATTACACTTTGATTGGTTGAACAGATGACCAGACACTTAACATATTAGCCTTTTATTATATAGGATGGAGTTTTTCTTTTATTCTGGAAAAGAAAAAAGGTAACTTATATTGACTAATTTTAAAGGTTAATCAGCCTTTTATTCTTGGAATAATTTCCACTTAGTCAGGATATGTTATTATTTTTATATATCAGTGGATTTTATTTGCTATTTTTTGTATGTTTGGGTCTATGTTCTTAGGAGAGAATAGTATATAATTTTTTTTTTTTATTTCAATGTCTTCGCCAAATTTTCATACAAAGACTACTCATAGTGTTTCCTCTTTTTTTATTCTCTGGAAATGTTTGTGTAGAATTGGCATACTTCATTTTTAACTGTTAATAGAATTCACTAGTGATGTAATCTAAGTTTGAAAGTTTCTTTGTGTAAATGTTTATAATTACTGATTCAATTATTTCTTCTCATGCAGGGTTTGATAAGTTGTGTTTTTCAAGGAATTTATACATTTCATGTAAAACATACATGTTATTGTCATAAAAATATTCCTAATATCCCCACTTTATCTCTTTAATGTTTCTAGCAATGTAGTAATATTTATTTTCATTTATAATATTGTAACTTGTATTTTCTCTCTTATTTGTTGTATTATATATTATGGGTCTTATCAATTTTATTAATTTTTCAAATAACCAACCACTTGACTTGGTTGGTTTTCTCTTTTTATGCCTGTATTCTTTTGTTGACTCTTTTCTTAAATGAATTATTTCCTTTCTATTGTTTTTCTTGGGTTTAATTTTATGTTCTTTTTCTGCTTATTGAATTAAAAACTCATGTAATTGGTCTTTAAATATACTAATTCTCTAATAAATACATTTAAAGCTATGAATGTTCTCTAAAGCACTGCTTTAGCTGCATTCTGTAAATTAAATTTATTATCATCCAGCTCAAATTTTTGTATAATTTCCATTATGATCTTTCTTTGGGTCAAAAAAGGTTTATTTAGGAATATTTTGTTTTCTCCTAAGATTTCTAAAGCATTTAGATTTTTTATAATTAACCTTTTGTTGTTGATTTCTAATTGAATACCTCGTGATCAGAGGAAATACACTGTATTATCTCAATCTTTTGAAATTTATTGAGATTTGTATTTGGCCTGGAATATTGCCTATTTTACTAAATATCAATGTCCATGTGAAATAAAATGTATATTCCTCAATTGCTGGGCGTAGTGCCTTATATTATAAAGTTGGACATGCTGACTAATCATGTATATCAAATCTCTTACATCCTAACTGATTTTCTGTTTACATTTTCCATGAGTTACTTAGAAAGGTATGTGAAAATTTCCAAGCATTGTTTTATATTTATCTCCCTTTCCTTTTAGTTCTGTCAACTTTGGCTTTATATATTTTGAAAGTGTGTTATTGAGTGCACACAAATTAAGCAATATTTTACTATTCTACTGAGTTGGCCTTTTTATCATTACAAAATGTACCTCTTTATATTTTATAATAGCTCTTGCCTTAAAGTCTATTTTATTAAATATTAGTATATTCATACCAGCTTTCTTTGTGTTAGTGATTACATAGAATTTGTTTTTTATCATTTTATTTTCAACTAGAGGCCTGTGCACAACATTTGTGCACTGCGGGGGGGGGGTTCCCTCAGCCTGGCCTGCGACCTTTCGCAGTCCAGGATCCTTTAGGGGATCCTTTGCACTGCCATGGAGGCGGGAGAGGCTCCAGCCACCACCTCTGCGCTCACCAGCTGTGAGCCTGGCTTTTGGCCGAGTGGCTCTCCCCCTGTAGTAGCACACTGACCACCAGGGGGAAGCTCCTGCATTAAGCATCTGCCCTCCGGTGGTCAGTGCCCATCATAGCAACTGGTCGTTCTGCTGTTCAGTCAATTTGCATATTAGGGTTTTATTATATAGGATTTTCAGTAGCCTTTAATGAAGATTATCATTTATAAAAGGCATATAGTTGAGGTTTGTTTATTGTGACAAACTTTTTCTTTTAATTATAGCTTTTAGTGCATTGCATTTTAATATAATCTTTAAATGACTTACATTTAATATTACTAGTCTAGTCAACTTTAAGCCTTTCATTTTGTATGTTTGTGTTCTATCTGTTCCATATGGTCTTTGTTTTTATCCTTACTTTCTTGCTCCCTTTTAAATCAATCAGGTTATTTGTATTTTTCTCCTCTTTATGGTTACTTAATTGTAGCTTCTTCTGTTGTTCTTTTATGTGGAGATTTTTAAATTTTATGTTATTTTAAATACTGAAGGTTTGATTGGAGAACCAAGATGGCGGCATAGGTTAACGCCGGAGTTTGCTGCCTCGAACAACCACTTCAAAAGTGAAACTAAAAGACGGAACGGACATCACCCAGAACCATAGGAACGCTGGCTGAGTGGAAGTCCTACAACTAGGAGGAAAGAGAAATGCATACTGACATTCAGAGGAGGCGCAGTGCTGAGGTCAAATACTGAGGTGCGGAGTGCGCGCGGAGCGGGCTGGTGGCTGAGGGCGCGGTTGGCGTTTTCAATCGGGAGGGAGCCGCAGACTCTGAGCTCCAGATCCGGGCGAGTCTTTAGGGACCCTGACTCAAGCGGGAGAAGCGGGACTGTCTGGCTTCGGTCAGAGCGAGTGCAGCTTTCTCTCCAAGGTTTGCAGCAGTTGCTGGGACTCAGAGAGGCAGAGCCCCTGGGGACAGGACTGAGAGCCGCCATAACTTCTCTCTCCGGCCCACCCTGTTGATCCTATGCAACCCACCCACCCCGCCCAAGCCCTGCACAGAGGCATTTGCCGGATAGCCTCAGGCAAATGCCAGATTAGCACCTCCTTAGAGGACAGAAGTTCTCTCACTGCAGACACAGCTGATTCTCACAGCCACTTGGCCTGGAGGTCAAATCCCCCCTAGTATTAGCTACAACAATCAAGGCTTAACTACAAGACTGCGCACAAAGACCACCAGGGGGTGCACCAAGAAAGCATAACAAAATGCGGAGACAAAGAAACAGGACAAAATTGTCCATGGAGGATATAGAGTTCAGAACCACACTTTTAAGGTCTCTCAAGAACTGTCTAGAAGCCGCCGATAAACTTAATGAGATCCTCGAGAAATCTAATGAGACCCTCGATGTTGTGATAAAGAACCAACTAGAAATTAAGCATACACCGACTGAAATAAAGAATACTATACAGACTCCCAACAGCAGACCAGAGGAGCGCAAGAATCAAGTCAAAGATTTGAAATGTGAAGAAGCAAAAAACACCCAACCGGAAAAGCAAAATGAAAAAGGAATCCAAAAATATGAAGATAGTGTAAGGAGCCTCTGGGACAGCTTCAAGCGTACCAACATCAGAATTATAGGGGTGCCAGAAGATGAGAGAGAGCAAGATATTGAAAACCTATTTGAAGAAATAATGACAGAAAACTTCCCCCACCTGGTGAAAGAAATAGACTTACAGGTCCAGGAAGCGCAGAGAACCCCAAACAAAAGGAATCCAAAGAGGACCACACCAAGACACATCATAATTAAAATGCCAAGAGCAAAAGACAAAGAGAGAATCTTAAAAGCAGCAAGAGAAAGAAACTCAGTTACCTACAAGGGAATACCCATATGACTGTCAGCTGATTTCTCATCAGAAACTTTGCAGGCCAGAAGGGAGTGGCAAGAAATATTCAAAGTGATGAATACCAAGAACCTACAACCAAGATTACTTTATCCAGCAAAGCTATCATTCAGAATTGAAGGTCAGATAAAGAGCTTCACAGATAAGGAAAAGCTAAAGGAGTTCATCACCACCAAACCAGGATTATATGAAATGCTGAAAGGTATCCTTTAAGAAGAGGAAGAGGAAGAAAAAGGTAAAGATACAAATTATGAACAACAAATATGCATCTATCAACAAGTGAATCTAAGAATCAAGTGAATATATAATCTGATGAATAGAATGAACTGGTGATTATAATAGAATCAGGGACATAGAAAGGGAATGGACTGACTATTCTTGAGAGGGGAAAGGGTGTGGGAGATACGGGAAGAGACTGGACAAAAATTGTGCACCTATGGATGAGGACAGTGGGTGGGGAGTGAGGGCGGAGGGTGAGGTGGGAACTGGGAGGAGGGGAGTTATGGGGGGGAAAAAGAGGAACAAATGTAATAATCTGAACAATAAAGATTTAATTTAAAAAAAATAAATAAATAAATACTGAAGGTTTTAATATTTATATTTAATTTGTTACAGAGTATTTAAATTAATAATTATATAATTTTTCTAAGAATGCAATAAACTTATAACAATTTAGCTCCATAAATTTCTCTTTACTTTCTTTGTGCTATTATCCCATATTTTACTTTTATATATGTTTTAAGTCTTATAAGACATTTTTATTACTGCTGTTCTAAAAAGTCAATATTAATTTACATTTGCCTACTTATTTATTCTCTTTAGTGCTCTTTATTGCTTCCTGATGTTTTGGGCTTCTAAACATCCAGACATGGTTTTAGCCATTTATTTTTCCTCAGTATTTACTAGAGTATAGGTTTGCTGAAATGAATTCTTTTAGCATTTTATAATAAAACGTTCATATTTTGCCATATTTTAAAAGGATGTTTTTAATGGAGTATGTGATCCTCCTAAATTAGCAGTTCTGCTTATTTGTTTTAGCACCTTAAATGCCATTTCAATATCTTCTGGCTTTCACATGTCGTATTAAAAATCGGCAATCTTGTTGTTGTTTTGTCTTGCTCTTCTTGGTCATTTTTCTTTAAATGTTTAACATATTTTTATTTTTATTTTTCAGCATTTTTACTATTATATGCCTGAACATGAGTTTTTAAGATTTTTTTTTTTAATTCTGTCTGAGCTATATAAATCTGTAGGTTGAGATCTTTCATTAGATTTGGAAAGTTCTCAGTTGTTTTTTTTCAAACATTGCATCTGTTCCATTATGCATCCTCACTTGTGGCACACCCAGTTCACATAAATGAAACCTGATGTAATGTTCTACATGCCTCTTATGCTCTATTTATCCTAACCTTTTGCCAGAAAAAGACTTCCAGACTCTTGCACTAGGAAAAGAAACTCATGCAGATAAAGGTGGTTTTGCTGAGTTGGGAAGACATAATTAGAATCTTTGAGAAGCTAAGGTGGCTGGAATTTGCAGAACATAGTACTGGAGAGAAGAGATCCATGCAGAAGGAACACTTCAGAAATACGCATGGGGGTATTATTGATTTCTTAATTGAATTCCAAGTATACATGTCCAAAGTGAAATTCCATGAGGCTGAAAAATGGTTGTCAAAGCTAAAAAGATAAAAATAAGCTAAAAATCTTCCAGAATTTACATATGACTTGGAGACATTCGAATTGTGACCAATGATAGTGGAGAGACCTTGTTGTACATCGAGGATATTAAGTAGAGATCCCTAAAATGTTATGTCTTACTAGTAGGTAAATTAAAGACTTGCATGTGCAAAAGTCGTTTTGAAAGCCTCAAAGAGATCAAGCTGATCCACATGTCATTACCTGCTTCCTCCAAAAGAATAGACACTCTTTAGGATGCTAACAAGTTTCAGACATTCAACACATAAAAATCCCAATGCCTAGCAGCCAATCATAACTTAGCAGACATACTAAGAAGTAGGATAATGCAACCCACAGTCAGGAGAAAAATCAGTTAACAAAGCAGACTCAGAAACAAGAAAGATGATAAACTAGCAGACCATTTAAAGCACTTTTGTAAAAAAGCTCAAGAGTTTATGGAAACCACAATCATAGTAAGAAAATTAATTGAAACTATGAAATAAAACCAAATAGAACATTGAAAATTCACTGGAAAAAATACATACATTCAATTGTTTTGCAGCCAGGTAATTCAATGGGGAAATTATACTTATTTTTAAAAATGGTATTGAAACAACTGGATATCTGTTTGGGTAGAAATTAACCTCAGCCCTTACCTCACTACATAAACTAATATTTACTCAAAGTAGATCATGAACCTAAAAAAGCTAAAATGGTAAGACCTGTAGAAAAAACAGAGGAGAAAATTTTTGTGACCTAAGTTTTTTAATGGAACACAAACAAATGGTAAAAAAGAAAAAAAATTATAAACATTACTCTATGAAAATTAAAATCTTCTGCTCTCCAAAAGCTTCCATTAAGAAAATTAATAAGCCCCACACTGGGAGAAGATATTTGCAATCTATATCCTATCTAATAAAAGAGACACATGGTAATTGGCGTACGACCGCTACCCTTCCCATTGGCTAATCAGGGCAATATGCAAATTAACTGCCAGCCAAGATGGCGGCCAGCAGCCAGGCAGCTTGAAACTAACATGAGGCTTGCTTGCTTCAGTGACAGAGGACACCAACGTTCCCCCCCCTGCCGCTGCAGGCCTCTGAGCTGCAACTCTAAGCAACTATGTTACAAATATAGAAGCTAAACAAAACCCCAGAAACCTGCTTTAGTCCACCAGGCTTCAGCCAGCAGGATCGCAACATTGTAAGCAAAGGCCAGAAACCTACTTTCAGCAGCAGAGGCCTAAGAGCTGGAGCCAAGCCTCAAAGCTAAAGCTGGCCCAGAATAAAAAAGAAAAAAAGAAAAAAAGGAGCGGTTGGGAGCTTCAGTCACGCCCAGCCTAAAAACAGCCCTCAGCCCCTCACCCAGACTGGCCAGGCACCCCAGTGGGGACCCCCACCCTGAAGGGTGTGTGACCAGCTGCAAACAGCCATCATCCCCTCACCCAGGCTGGCCAGGCACCCCAGTGGGGACCCCCACCCTGATCCAGGACACCCTTCAGGACAAACCAGCCGGCACCCACCCATGCACCAGGCCTCTACCCTATATAGTAAAAGGGTAATATGCCTCCCATCACCGGGATCAACAGAGCCACGAGGCCTCTCAGCACCAGGATCAGCGTAACAGAGGGCAGCGCCCAAACCCCCTGATCGCCCTGCGGCTCTGTGTGTGACAGGGGGCGGGGTCACAACCTCCCTATCCACCCTGCTCTGTTCGTGACAGGGGAAGGCGTCCCAACCCCCTGATCACCCTGCTCTGTGTGAGACAGGGTGCAGCACCCCAACCCCCCCCACCCCCACGGGCCCTGCTCTGTGTGTGACGGGGTAGAGCCATAACCTCCCCATCGGCCCTGCCCTGAGTGTGGCAGTGGCGGTGCCCCAACCCCCTGATTGGCCCTGTTCTGTGGGTGATAGAGGGCGGCGCCCCAACCCCCTGATGGGCCCTGCTCTGTGCGTGACGGGGGGCAGCGCCCCAACCCCCTGATTGGCCCTGCTCTATATCCTATCTAATAAAAGAGAAACATGGGTACAGGGGGCAGTGCCCCAACCCCCTGATTGGCCCTGCTCTCTACGTGACAGGGGGTGGCACCACAACCTCCCCATCGACCCTGCCTTGAGTGTGACAGGGGACGGTGCCCCAACTCCCCAGTCAGCCCTACCCTGAGCGTGACTGAGGGTGGCATCACAACCTCCAGATCGCCCTGCTCTGTGCATGACAGGGGGCGGCGCCCCAACTCCCCAGTCGGCCCTGCTCTGAGCCCGACCAGGGGCTGCACCTAGGGATTGGGCCTGCCCTCTGCCACCCTGGAGCAGGCCTAAGCCAGCAGGTCGTTATCTCCCGAGGGGTCCCAGACTGTGAGAGGGCACAGGCCGGGCTGAGGAACCCCCCCTTCCCCCCCGAGTGCACAAATTTTTGTGCACCGGGCCTCTAGTAGGTATATAAAAGGCTAATATGCAAAGTGTCCCCTTGGGAGTTTGACCAGGAGACCAGGAGTTTGATGGCTCACTATGACATGCGCTGACCACCAGGGGGCAGCGTGGAACAAAGGAAGGCCCTAGCCAGCATCTGGAAGGCCCTGATTGCCATCCAGGCCTAGGGACCCTACCCTTGCATGAATTTCATGTACCGGGCCTCTAGTATATAATATCTGACAAAGGACTTATATCTAGGGTGTATAAAGAAGTCTTAAAACCCAATAAATGCAAACAGTGCAATTTTAAAACATGGGCAAAGACCTTCACAAAGGAAGATATACAATGGCCAATAACACTTAAAAGATACTCAATATCATTATTCATCAGGTAAATGCAAATTAAAAACTTAGTGGGATAGTATTCCACATCATTAAAGGGATCAAAATGTAAAGGTCTGCCAATACTAAGAGTTGATAAGAATGTCAAACAACTGGAATTCTCACACATTGCTAGTGGGAGTATAAAATGGCATAATCGTTTTGAAAAACAACCTGACAGTTTCTGGTTTAGTTAAACCTACACCTGCCCTATGACCAAGAAATTCCACTACTAAATATCTATGTAAAAGAAATGAAAACTTTATGTCCACAAAAGCTTGTACATTGTTTATAGCTGCTTAATCACAATAGCAAAAAATAAAAGCAACCTAAAGCCTATAGATAAATGCTTGTATTGTACTTATAGAAAATCACTAGTCAGCAATAAAAAGTAACATACTTCTGATATACACACCCAATGTATATGATCTCAAAACACTATGTTGAGCAAAAAGAAAGCAGACACAAAAGGATATGAAAGAATAGGCAATTGAGCATCATCTCATGCACACAGAGGTTGCTGGTTCAATTCCCAGTCAGGGCACATGCCAGGGTTGCAAGCTCCATCTCCAGTAGGAGGCATGCAGGAAGCAGCCTATTGATGTTTCTCTCTCTCTCTCTCTCTCTCTCTCTCTCTCTCTCTCTCTCTCTCTCTCTCTCTTTCTCTTTCTCTCTCTCTCTCTCTCTCGTCTGTCTTTCTCTCTGTGTCTCCATTTCTCACTCTCTCAAATCAACAAAAAATATATTTTTTTAAAAAGGCAAAACTTACCTATAGATGAAAATCAGATTAGTGGTTTCCTGAGTCCAGAAAAAAAAAGTAGGATTCATTGTCTGCAAAAAGTCACAAAGGATATATTGGGGTGTTGGTAAAATGCCTTATCGTATGTACATTATATCTTAATAAAATTGATTTAAAAGTTAAAGAAAATATTATTGGAGGAGTGCTTTTATTCTGCAGAAGTTTAGTTTTAGGACTTGTTAAGCAGGTTAACTCAGTTTTGCACTACTCTTAGGGTGTAGCTATGACTCCTAACATTTGATACTTACTACTAGCCTTTTTTGGATTTTTATTGAAATTCTATGGATTCACCAAGATATTGCCATCCTGTATGTGTCAGGATCCCCACCTTTGCATCTCAACCTGCCGCTTCTCTTCCAGAGTGACTCCCTGTGCAGGAATAGTTAAGAAATTGTCCGAGGAACAAGGGCCCTTTTATGTAGATTTCTGGACTCATGTGCAGGTCTCTCCTTACATGTGACCCAATCTCTTAATTGCCAATTCTCTTGGCAAATCTAAACTCTGGTTCATGTTTCTTCCGCCCTTATAGACTATCGCTCTCTGCTTGCTCTCTGTACCTCAGTTTGGGAAATGCCTTCAGGGAGAAAGTGAGTGTAAATGATGGGCTCACCTCATGTGCATTCCTTCTCCCCTGAGTTTTATGTCTGCCCTGCTTGTTCTCCAATGCCTGCAAACAAAAGGTTTTACATGTATTTGTCCAGGTTTTATAGTGCTTTGTTAAGATATATTTTTATTGATTTCAGAAAGGAAGGGAGAGGGAGAAAGAGATAGAAACATCAATGATGAGAGAGAGTCATTGACCAGCTGCCCCCTGCACGCCCCACACTGGGGACCGAGCCCACGACCAGGGCATGTGCTCTGACTGGGAATTGAACTCTGACCTCCTGGCTCATAGGTTGACACTCATCTACTGAGCCACGCTGGCCGGCCAGGTTTTGCAGGTCTTTATGGCAGGAGTGTAGCCCAATACCAGCTACTTCATCATGATTGGAACTACAAGTTTCAAGTGGATCTTTAAAATCTATTTTTCTCACATTTAGGGAATATTCAGGATTAACCACAGACAAAACAGATAATTAAGGGAACATAAAATAAGAATAAGGTATATCAGCAATGAGAAGACAAAAAACTTGGAAATGTAATCATTATTGCTAGCTTGTCTCTCATATGGCTCTGGAAACTATGCTTCCATTATCCTTTGATTATATTTTTCCTTTTTCCTTTTGTTTTCTCTACTCTTTCTAGAAATTCTTTTATTTAAATGGTAGACCTCAATTCACTAAGCCTCAACTTTTCTATAATATTTTTTTATAAAATTTCCCATCCTTTACTCTTTGCTCTTCTATATTATAGTTGATTTTCCCTGGTTTTTACCTTTCAAGTATCCAATTTGGTCTTCAACCATGCCCATTTTATTATTAACTGGATTACTAATTTTTAAGTTAGTAAAAATTTAGATTTCCTAGTTCCCTCTTTATTTCTTGACTGCATCTTTTTGTGGTTGAATACACTTTCAAATGTCTATAAAATTCTATTCTGCTCCCTTTATCATCTCTATTTCATCACTGGTCAGCTCTGCTTGAGCCCCTTGCACCTGCATTTTCTATTACAGGTTTTACTCACCTCCCTAATGGCTGTTTATTGATATGTATGAATGAAGCACCTGGCCATTAGTCCAGGGGCCTGTCCTCACATCTGCAGTTGGGCGCTGGGAAGACTGATGCAGAAGTTGACAAGCGGAGTGCTTTGTGGGTCTGCAGGACAAGAGCAGGCAAGCAGGAAGCCTGGAAAGAAAGCAACTGGAAAATAAGGAGGCACCACGCTGGAGATGGAGTAATTGGGAAGTGTTTTTCTTTTAAGTGGAACTGCCTTTCCTTTCTCCCTACTCACTCAGGACCTCCTCTGATTTATGTTCAAGTTCAAATACTCTCGCCAGGAGGTTTCCAGTCCCTACGGTGTGTGGTAGTTATCTGTTGGCAATGTTTAATGGGAAAGTCAGCCCCCAGCCTGTGGGAGTCCCAGTGAATTTATAAGGTAAGAAGTGTTTGAGCCCCAGGGTAAAGAGACCAGGCATTGAAACACACAGTCAATAACTCCTTGCCCTACAAACAACTAATTAGTCCAGCACTTTGCCTATCTCTTAAAAAGAAAGGCAACTTTAGAAGGAGACAAAGATGGGAAGGGTGGGGAGGCAAAAGCCCAGAGTTTGAGCTCACACCTGTTTGCATCAGCTCTTCACAGGCACAGCTTTTGTGTCCCTTGATTTTACTTCTGAGAAGGACTGGACCAAAGCTGTGAGTGGCCATACACATGGGCAAGAGTTCTCTAAAGCAATGGTGGGAAGAAACAAAAGCCTTCTCAATTATTTTATCTTATCTGCCTATAGCATTGCCTGAGTCTATTGTCTTGATGTTATTTTTATGGTGCTTCCAGGCTGATTGGGGTGGATAGGAAGAAAATGCAAGGAATCTAGGCAGCTGGCCTATTCTGGCATCTTTCACAACCCAGAGCTCCTTAAGGGCTCCTCGCTGACCTGCATCAGGTTTTGTCTGAAAGCCAGACGGGCTGAGTTAGATGGCTCGGGGCTGAGGCTGGGTAACCAATACCACAAAGAATGTAAGAAATAGCTTCAAGCTTAGAATAGTCTAGGGCAGGGGTGCGCAAACTTTTTGACTCAGGGCCACAATGGGTTCTTAAACTGGACCGAGGGCTGGAACAAAAGCATGGATGGGAAGTTTTTGTGAACTAATATAAATTCAAAGTAAACATCATTACATAAAAGGGTATGGTCTTTTTTTTTTTTTTTTTTTAGTTTTATTCATTTCAAATGGGCCGGCATGCGGGCCACAGTTTGCCCACTGCTGGTCTAGGGTGTATTCTGGGTTTGCAAAGTCATTGGCGGGAAGCTGGCCTCATTACATGGACTGAGCCTAGAATTTGCATCTAGCCTGCTGTGTTTCAGGAGTGGGATGGAGGTTTACTTCTCTCTACCAACGTCTATCCAACTAGAGAATGGAAATGGGAGAGATTTGGAGCGTGGGAAGGCTGCGCAATATCTATGCCCTGGTTCCTCGGATATTTAGGCACAAATAAGATTGTAGGGTCACAATCTCTTCTGATCTGTGCAAGTCATAGTGGACAGTTAGCATTTTGGCCTCTTTACTATGTGTAAGGTTTCCTCATTGTATTTAGTCTCATTGTGAAGCTGGACCTCACTTCTCTCCCACAAGAGAAGCCACACGTGTCCAGTGCTCTGTCTCTCATCCCTGGGCAGCCACAGCACGGGCAGGGGAACACACCCAGCAGCTCAGAGGCTTCTGCCCTGGAATTTGAATAAGTGGCAATATGATGACGGAGTGGTTAGAATTCCCTCAAGTTGGCAGCGATGGCTGCAGTGGTGATGAGAGTGATGTCCTAGCTGGACCATCTCCCCTACAGGATGGTCAGTGCGCTTCCTTGTCCTGGGCCCACGACAGGGACCTCAGTTCTTGCTTGTTATCCACGAACAGTCTTCCAGGCTGCGTCTGTCGATTCTGACAACCTCCTAATGGAGCATCATGTTGTTAAGATGGCAACAATTAGTTTCTATGTCTTGTAAATGACAGCATACCAACTGATAAAAATCCATGTTCAGATTGGGAGGCAGCAAAGCACAGTGGTTAAAAACAGACTCAGGAGCCAGAAGGCTTGGCTGTAACTGCCCAGCTTTGCCACTCACACAGTATGTGAGTGGGCCTCGGCGTGGGTCACTTCCTGTTTCTAAGTGTGGGTAAACAGTGCCTTTCTCACCACGTTGTTTGAATGCTTACAGAGTTAATATAGGAAAACTGCTCACAGCCGCCCCTGAACGTAGTAAGCACGCTGTAATTAACACATCTCCGGTGAATTATGGGGACGCTGGGATTGGCTTTCGAGCCCAGGTAGGGCAGAAAGCAATGAACATTCCATTAGTATTGCAGGATAGAATGCTAGTTTATGGCGCACAGGAGCCAAGCAGTTAAGTACTACCTTTACTCACCCGGAAAAAGGCGCTCGTGGAGGGCAAAGAGCTTCAGCGCTCACTGCTGCTCAGTCAAGGACTACAAAGTAAGGGAGTTACTTCCCTTGGCGTTTGATGATTTTTTAAAAATAAAATAATGCACTTAAATTTCTACTTTATCAGGCTCTCTATGTACAGTATGGAAAAAATCTATTTTCAGTTGCATCTTTGGGATTTATTTAGAGAGGCGGAAAACAAATGTATCGGAGGTATTTTCCCCTCAGACTGCTTAATTGTGACATCTGTTGCATTAACCAACTTGTAATGTCTCTTTAGCTGAGCCCTGCTTAGGAAAGAAGAGGACATTGGATTAGATATTCATGGCAGGATTTGGAGATGTTGAAGCCAGAAAAGTCGGCATTCATGCTGCCGTCACTACCAGAGCCAGTACGCAGAGACAGGGATTGAATCTTTATGGGCGCTTTATTCGGCATGCGGCGATCTGAGGGGACAGCAGTTATGTTCCCCCAAAACCGAAAGACCATCTTACATTTCTTCTCAAGCTGGGATTGGAACTCAGGGGGAAGGGTTAAGCAGATAAAAGCTGCATCCCTGATTTTCCGGGCATCCCTTCGCCTGCGCAGGGTGATTCTTCCTCTGCGCCTGGGGTGGAGGCTCTCCCTGGAGCACAGGGCTCAGATCCCACCTGGACGCGGGCAGTCCTCCGGGTCGAAGGTTGAAGTGCTTGTGGGTCTCCTGCAGTCAGGCAGGTCCAGCCATACGTTCCAGTCCCTGGAGCAATAACTTTTAACTTTCTGTTAACTATATAACTAAAGCTGAAGATGTTTAACTTCTTGAGTTCCCCATCACTGTCTTGTTATCCAGGATCCTCACCCATCACTGAACTTCCGGTGCCTTAGCGACAATCTCCCTGTGCCCGCGACTGAGAGTTACGGACCACAGCAAGCCGGTTTCTCTTTGCTCAGCTCTGCTGTGCCCCAGCCCCTCTTTACTCCAAGGCTGTGATTCAGCTAGATCACAGCAGACGCCAAGAAAACAATACATCAGACCAAGGCAGAGAGGCCTTAGTCCTAAAGAATGCAGGGCTTTGTTCATTTATATCTGGAAAAGTCTTTAGAATGTGTGTGGGAGTGAATTTAAAAGATCCTCATCAAAATGGAAGAAACATAACTTTAGTAGATTGAACTGAATTTATCAATATGGATGAATTTACCAAAGATGCCTGTTTTTGTGTGTTTGCTGATATGGGCAAGAATCGTTTGTATAACTGGTTAATGTACACGTGTTCAGTGCTGACTCTCACTAAATGAAATAAAATACGAGAAATATGTTGGCCTAATGTTGATGAAGGAATTGGAATTGGGGGGGATATAGGAAGCCTGAAACGGATTAATCACAATGCAGCCATGGGCTCCCTAAGTCCTTAAGGGCAGGGGGAGAAGAGGAGCAGGAAAAAACGCCCTTCACTCAAGTCTTGAGAGAGTTGTTGGTTTAGAAAAAAAAAGAAAGGTGAGAAAGCCTTTGAGAAACACTTTGGTGGCCGTTCTGTGTCTTCCAGGGATGTGAAGGGAAGGTTGCTGTGGCTGACAGGGGCTCCCTGGTTTCAGTGTGATGGGGGCTCTGGGATGGAAAAAGCAGCAGAGACACGTAACCGGCAGAGGCAGAGTGAGCTGATTGCCAGACAGAAAGGCGTGTCGTCGTGGTAAATAGGCGGCTTCATCTGTAAGATCACTCATAGTGGCTGATTGCTCCTGGGGTTCTTTGACTGTAAGGACTGGTTTCCCAACGAATTAGAGATGCTGTGCTAATAAAAGACCCCCGTGCCAGGGGCTTAGCTCTTCAAAGTTTATTTCTAATTGACACAAAGTCTGCTACTGGGCTGAGTGACTCTCCGGGGCTGTTGACCACGCTGTGACTTAGAGACAGAGCTGCTCATCTTGTGATGGGGCCGCACCATCTCCACGGTAAGGGAAGAAACTACATAGAGAACGCAAACCTGGTCTTCTAGGCATCGGGCCAGAAGTGAGCACGGGACTTCCGCTCACAGCCCACTGAGCAGAGTTAGTCATGGGGCGCTGCCCAAGCACAGGGGGCAGGGACACAGACGGAGCAGGCAGAACACTGTGCGCACTGCTCTCCCTGCCACACCCAGTGAAGTCCTGCTTCATGAATAGAACTGAAGAGGCAGAGGCCTGCCTGCAGCTGCCACCATCTCACAGTGACCACAACCTTTCCTCAGTTCCTAGACTCAGGTTCAAAGAGACAGAAACCATTGGGTGAAAGGAAGACTGGGTGCAGGTGAGGAAAGATCCTGCAAAAGTATCCAAGTGCCTACTTAGACTCTTCCTCCTCTCCTTCTCCCAAGGCACCTGTGGACCTTTAACATCTGAGAAAGGACAATATCTAAACCTTCATGTACATGGAACCTCAGGTCTACACTGACACAGCCTCCTGGGTCCTCAACACCACAGGGATCTAACAGTCAGAATGGAGGCTGATGTGAGACAGGTAGCAGCCTCTGACTGTGGTAGCCGACCAGTGGGAGTCAAACTCCACGGCAATTAATGAAATGAATGTACTCAGCTATTGTCCTCTCTTAGTCCCCTTTATCAGTGGGAGGAGAGATATCATGGCAGGAAGGGACAAGAGGATGTCTCTACATTTTCTGTTTGAAATAATAAATCAAAATAGAAATGGCATCCTTATGAGAATCATGGAAATCAGTGTCAACATCAAATACTTGGGAAAACCCAGGAGTGATTGTTCTAATTCACAGGCCTTTTTCTGTGGTTTATCCTGCCAAGGATAGATGAACCTTGGAAAATGGCAGTGGATTATTGTGAGCTTAATAATGTATGACTCTAACTGCAAGTGCTTTCCTTTCATGGTCTTCCTATTAGAACAAATCAGGACAGCCCTTGATATTGAGTGTGGAGTCATTAATCTGACAAATGCTTTTTTTCTCCTCAATTTCCAACAAATGGAGGACACAAGAAGCAATTTTCCTTCACTTGATGGGACAAGCATATACCTTTATGACTTTCTCAGAAATGTCTGAACTCTCCTTTCACCAGCACATCTCTTATTCCACTTTGCCTAGAAAGACTGATGAACTGAGCTAAGGACCTAGGTAGTTGCTGAATGGTTAGGGAATTGGACAGAACAAAATTTGAGGATTGGTGTGATGAGATTGTGTCTCATGAGAATAATCATCGAAGTTTCCCACTCAGAGAATCATGGTATTAGTCAGCTTTCTTCTCCAGCCATTGCAGTGTTTGCTTGTGGTATGGAAAACAATGGCCCTCCAGAGAGGGCTGTGCCTCCGTCCCGGGAACCCAGGAATATGTTGTCACTCAGCAAAAGGAACTTTGCAGGTATGAGTCTGACGGGATCTTGAGGTGGGGTGAGTGTCCTGCGCTATGTGGTGGACCCAATCTCATCGCATGCGGCCCTAACGTGAAAGCCTTTTCTGGAAGAAAGGTCTGAGTCAGGTAACCAGAGAATAAGGAGCAATTCAAAGTGAAAGGACTTAACCCACGATGGCTGGCTTGGAAGGAGGATAAACAGGGACTTTTAAATGCTGACAACAGCTGTCAGCTGACAACCAGCCAGCAAGGGGAAACCTCAGTCCTGCTCCTCAAGGAACTGAATTCTGTCAACACCTAGAAGAAGCAAGGCAGGAGATTATCCGGAGCCTCGAGAAAGAACGCAGCCCTGCTGGCAGTTTGATGTGAGCCACGTGAGACCCATGTCAGACTTCCGACCTGCAGAACTCTGCGATTATAAATTTGTGTTGTTTTAAGACACCAAATTCGTGGCAAGTATTTATGGCAGCGATAGAAAACCGGAACATTACTCAGTGTTCTCACAAACAAAGTGAGGTTGGTGTTAGGACTCTGTTCTTCAGAGTGCAGTCATGCTCTGAATAAATGAGCGATATACAGTGCCATTTCACACGCGGAGCACCAGGCCCATCAACCAAGAGGTGACAGGAACGAAAACTAAGAATAAGGGCTTTCCTTCATCAATTTGTAGGAGCAACAGCCAACAATCTTAGCCCCTCATGTGCTATCATATTTCAAAGTGACCAGCTGGCCTCCTGTTGGCAGGCTGATTGCAAGGAACCTTCCCATAATGAAGGGCAATGATTTACCCACCCCTGGGAAGAGAACGTTATTTAGGACTTTCCTTCCTTCTCAAAATGATTTTGTCACATGTCATCTCTGGTCTAAATCACGCCTTATATATCATTATGACAATCCACACAACATTATTTTTATCAAATCATTCAAATAGTAATATAATTATTCATATTTTATAGAAAAGAATTAAGTCAATGAGTTAATACCCATGGGGTTCATTGGCCGTGCCAATGCCCACCACCCAGAAATAGATGGCTTTATAGAACAGTGATGGCGAACCTTTTGAGCTCGGCATGTCAGCATTTTGAAAAACCCTAACTTAACTCTGGTGCTGTGTCACATATAGAGATTTTTTGGTATATGCAACCATAGTAAAACAAAGATTTATATTTTTGATGTTTATTTTATATATTTAAATGCCATTTAACAAAGAAAAATCAACCAAAAAAATGAGTTCGCGTGTCACCTCTGACACGCGTGTCATAGGTTCGCAAACACTATTATAGAACAAGGATATGGCCTTCATAAAAATCAATGCAGCTGTGGGAAGATCTTGGGAGATTGGAGTACATTGTACCGATAAATCGTATGCTTATGTTGTTGTTGTTATTGTTGTTGTTGTTGTTGTTAATCCTCCCCCATGAATATTTTTCCATTTATTTTTCTAGAGAATGGAAGGAAGGTGGAGCTGGGGGCAGGGGTGGAGAGAGAGAGAAACACTGATGTGAGAGAGACACATTGACTGGTTGCCTCCTGTCCATACCCCAACTGGGGCTGGGAATAGAACCTACAACCCAGGTACATGTCCTTGACTGGGAATCACAGTTATTTCTAGTAATCATCTTCATTGCTCTTTGTTTCCTGCCCTCATTACTGTGCTCTGCTTACTTAATGCTCAGGGATAATAGCTAATATTGAACAAACACTCAGGTGCCTGGCACGGCTCTGTATGATTTACTTGGAATAAGTCACTTAGTCATCACAACAACTCTCAGAGTAAATAATATATTGTCCACATTTTGCACATTAGAAAACTGAGTGCAAAAAAAGTGGTTAAGTGATGGAGCTGGAATCTGAACAGGCGGTTTATGTTCCGTGCCATGCCCTCAAACCAATATGCTACATTACCTCTCAATGGAGGTATGTTTCCACAAGGAAACACAAAACTTATTCCACCAAATCGGAAATTGTAATTGCCTCCTAGATTTTGGGCTTTTCATGCTCCAAGTGCAGAAAAGAATGTTTTTGTAGTGTTGGAAGGGATGGTTAACCTTCAGTATGGAGATGAAATAAGATTGCTGCTGCAAAGGGGGGTAGGGAAGAGAAAGGAATAAATTCAGGGCTCTCCTGGGACACATACTAGTGGGTAAAAGTTCATGGTCGTCTCTACTGGCAGGATCATCAACAGCTCAGTTCCCTTGGAAATGCAGTCATGGGTCATGTGTACCACCTGACCCAGGAACGAATTCCAGCTAGCTGAGCTGCTAGCTGGAGTCAAAGGAAACAGTAAGTGGGTAATAGAGAAAGGAAGTGATAAAAATTAACTACAGTGTCATAACCAGCTATAGAAAAATGATATAGCCTTTATCAGTGTTTCTTTCCTTGTGGTGTAATAAATTCCTCTTTCTTTTTCTTTCGTGATTTGGTATAATGTACAGTGGTGGTGTTGCGCTTCACAGTATGGCCTGCCTGACACTAAAGCATCACAGGAAATCTTGTACGTGACTGTGGAGCAAGAACTGAAAGCACGTTGGCTGCCTCCCATTGGTGAGTTTTCCAGTTGTAAGAAAGATAGTTGCATTTTATTATTTTTTTTCTTCTCCCTTCATGTTTTTGGTAAGTTTTAAGTTTTAAGAAAGAGCAAGTGGGTTTTCATCAACCAAACGGATGAACTACCATAAACACTTGTCTTCCACCCCCTCTCCTCTTTCCAGTATCTAACTTCTCTCCTATTGTGGACGAATCACCTATTCTGTAGTGTTACTTCACCTACTACTGACATGGAAGTACTAGCCGTCAAATCACAGGAACAATCCTAGACTTGGCTAATGCATTGCACCTTCCCTTTCCCATCCCAGACCTTAACTCTTGAGTGAGTGATGAGAAGATGAAAGATGGTTAGAATTCATTAACATCATTGATAACAATGGCCTTTGTTTGCAATAATGCCACCTGAAGCACCTACATTTTTTTTGAGAGAACCAAAGTGGCCTCTGTTTTTCGCAGGAAAAAGGCAGTGGGCAAAGAGGGGCTGTGTTTGGCCCAACTAAGGAACCTTTGGGTAGAGTGAGAAACCAACAAAAAATGCCAACTTTGTGAGGGTGCTGGCTGGTTGTTGGAGGCATCCCTGTAAGCTCACTATTTCCCATGACATCAGACTTCACAAAGACTCTTAAAAAAAAAAAAAAAAAAAAAAAAGACTGGGGTGAATTCAGAGTCAGGGGTAATTTTCTATTTCTTTATTTGTTATTTTAGAAAAGAAGATGGTGAGAGTAATGGGATAGTTTTTATTTTTTTGTTAATTCCTTTATTGGAAAAAGTAGACCAGGCACCTAGGATATCTAAACCAAAGAATCATGTAAGACACCTCCAATTCAAACAGAAACCATGGAGTCCTGATGAACTCCAAATAGGTAGCACAAGCCACCCACACGTGTAATGTCCAGGTGACATCAGCATCTGTGCTGGAGGAAGAAGGGAGGGCAACTGGGCTCTGATGGCCCTGAGAAAATGAGGATCCTACCATGCCAAGAGGTACTCACTGGAAGTGTGGAGGCCCTAGAAAATAAATGGGAAGGGATTCTGCAGGGTCCAACCTGGAAATGAATGCAAGGACACAGTGCAATATGTACAACATTGACTGTGCAATGTTGGTGAGTGTGGTAATGGCAGATGGTACGGACCCAGCAGGGACTCTAAAAGTTCATGGAACTAACCAACTACAGCTTGATTTCAAGGCAAAGTATTAATGACACTGAGGAAAACTCTGGGAGTACAACCCAAATTGGGCAGGACCGGGACAATAGGAGAATAGGAAGGGATGAAAGGGAGGGAGGGCGTCAGAGGACTCACATCTCAAAAAGTGTGATATCAGAAAGTCACGTTTGCAATCACTTTGTGGAATAACAGGAGGGAACCCTAGTGTCCTGAAGCTAGAAAGGCATTCCTCGGTAAGAAGCCCTGTTTCCCGTTTGCACTGTCCGTGCCCTCTTTGGCCAGCAGACAGCCTCATATGCCACACTGCAGAGTTGGGCTTCATGCTGCAGGCTAGTCAGAAACTTTGAAAGGTTTTAAACAGGCATATGACAGAAGTGGATTTGCAACTTTAAAATACAGCAACTTTAAAATATGGATATGACAGACATGGCAGATAGGTACACGCATTCATTTCACCCTCTTTCTGGAATGAATTATAGATGGTAGGAAGCTAAAAACTACATTTCCCAGGCTCTGCCACCTGGATTGTGAGGCTGAGGTTCAGGCAGTCATGTCTACTCTGGCACGACCTAGGGAGCAGAGGCGGGGCCTGCTTCCAGGTGTCTGCTGTCTTTGCTGGCAACCAGGACCAGGAGATGTGATTTTTGTGCAGCACGATCCAGAATACAGTCCCGAGTCTTGGAGATGTTGGGCACAGCACACCCTTTCCCCCGACAGTGGGCTCTTTTTTTTTAATGCTTTTACTGATTTTAGAGAGAGGAAGGAAGAGGGATAGAAGAAAGAAACATGGATGAGAGAGAAACATCATTGATCAGCTGCCTCCTGCACTCCTTCCCCCTCCCCCGCATTGAGGATTGAGCCTATAACCCCGGGTTGTGCCCTAACCAGGAATCAAACCACTGACCTCTTGGTTCATGGGTCAACATTAATACACTGAGCCACATCCTCCCACCTCGGTGTGCTCTTGGTCTAGATCTAGCAGGATTATTACGGCTTTTAAGATAAAAGTTGTGGTGATAGTAAAACCCTGATTCCTGGACTTTACCTAAAGTATTATGTCTCTAAAACCAAATGTTCTAGTGTTTTTTCCCTGATTCCTCACCTTTTTGGTTGGGCCGAGGGAGCAGCTTCCCAGGTAGATGATTCTTGTGGTGTTTAGTGAGCCTTTCTGGAAGCTCAGCCTGGAGTGTGCTCCTCAAGACTTTCCAACAGCACCCAATCCTTGTATTTCATCGATTCTTCTTTAAGAGGGATAGCATGGTTTCTGTCTTCCGCAGCTAACCTCAGATTTCTGAAAACTAAGAATTGGAGTGGCAGGAGACAGGAGTCAGGGCAATCACAAAAGATTCCATAGTCTATAAAGGCCTGGTACCACATCGTAGTAGATGGATAAAAATTGAACAGGCCTACCCTTCTGGGCTGATATGGTCATTGTAAACAAATGCTCAGAGACAAAATTTTCAGTGTTTTTGTGTGAGACAACAAGGAAGCCAGACTAACTGAAATGAAGGGTTTGCATAGAAGACTTATGGAATATAATACACAAAGGAGGCATAGAGGCAGATCATAAGGATCCTAAAAGCCAGATTAAGAATTTTATACATGATAGCACGGCATCTGGATGAGCGGTGGGTCATGAGAACAATGCAAGGCAGAGCAAGATGAGCACGCTCAGCATGAGAGCCAAGAGAGACACGTGCTTGGGAATTTTGAAATTATCTTACCAGAGCTGGTTCTCTCTGCTTCCATGGAAGGTTAGACAGTATGTGGCTCCACAGCCCCTCGCCCCCGCCCATCACCCACACCAGGGCAGACACGTTGTACCAAATGTGACCCCCTTTCTTGCTGCAACCAGACTGAGTCTTAACATTCTTTTCACAGAGCTCCACACGGTCATTAACAGTCAATAGGACTTGGCATGAGAGATAAAATCTACTGCTTGTACCCAGTGTAATGAATGCTGTTCTAGCAAATCCTAACAGTTATAATAAAATATTAATGTACTTTGTTCATTTATTCCTATATTTTATTGTAAACACAATTAACAATCTCATTCTTCTCAGACACAACAAAAGTTTCAGCGACTGAACTCTTAAAAGAGCAGCATAGAGTTGTGCATGACTACATGAAGATTTCAGAAGGCAGAGCAGATTGTGTCAATAGTCTGTCCCGGTGACAGACTCTGAAGTGCCTCTAATTCTTATAAACATTTCCATGCACTGTATCAAGTTCAAAATAAGTGACATGTGTTTAGCCTTACATGTTGTAGAAACTCTAAGATTAATTTCAAAAGATCAAATAAATAAATATTCAGAGATGCATATAATTCTTATAAACATTCATTTCATTCTTGTCACCTATCAAGGCCAGCATTTATAACTGAGCCACTAGAGGCTTGCGAGTGCATTGGCTGTAGTAGTTCCATGAAAACCAGTCCAGCCACCCCTGGGAAAGCATGCCTCACTATTGCAAAATGACAGATTTGTCATCCTCGCCTGGGTTTCAGTTCTTGGGATAATACCCGTAAGATATTTTTTTAAAATGAGCTTTGGAGTCATAGCAGTCTGCTTCCTAGAGTAGGGGAATTGGTGGATCCTATGGGAATTGATGGGACAACAGAGTCCTGTCCGTGGAAATGTTAAACTAATACATATATTAGTATGTGTATATTCTGCAGATACTGAAGTATGCCGACTAGTTTCTCTACGTGAAACCATGGCCATATTTCCTTACAAAATATCCTGGAGTTGAATAGAGGCAATAGCACTCTGCAAAGTGTGAGTATGTGAATCTGAGTGTCTTCTCTGTGGAAGTTCCATGTGCAACCATGTCGTCAAGTTCTAAAGGACATCATTCCCATGGAGAGAAGAGCCTTTGGCAGTGATTGTACCCCTTTCTATCTCCACCACGAGGACTGCAGACCAAGTCATCTATGGGTCACTGTCTTCTAGCTGGTCTCCCTGTGGTCACCCTTGCTCCTCCCACAAAGAATTTTCAACACAGAAGCCAGAAGGTAAATCAGGTTGTGTCACTCCTTGCTCAGAGCACGCAGATGGTCTTGATGTCGTTTAGAGCAGAACATCAGGCACCTAGAGAGCTTGTAAAGCAGATTGCTGGCCCCACTTCTAGAGTCTCTAGCTCAGCAGCTTTGGGGCAGGGCCTGGAAATTTGCATTTCAAACACGCTCCCCAGGATTCAAGATACTGTTGATCAGGGCCCCTCTCTGAGGCCAGTAATGATGATAAAAGAAAGGTTCTTACAATGGCCTACAAGGCTCTATCATGGGAATCTGGTCTCATTACCACCTCACATCATCTCCTGTTACTCATTCCTTCACTCTGCCCAGACACATTGGCTCCTTTACCTGTCCTTGAGCCGGCGAAGCATACACCCTCCTTGGAGTCTTTCTCTTGCTCATCCTTCTTTTCTGAGCACTGTCCCCCCCAGATAGCCTCATAGCACATTCTTCACCTCCTTCGAGTCTTTGCTCAAAAGACTCCTCCAGGAGGGCCCTGCTAAGCCTGCCTTCTACACCGGCACACTTTATCTCTCCCAACATCCTTGCATCCCCTTTTCTATATTTATTTTTCCCACAATGCTATCACCAACTGACATACTTTACTTATTTACTTATACATTTTTTTTGTCTTCTCACCCACCAACTGGTGCTAAACTATAAGCCCTGTCAAGATAGGGAGCTTATCTACTTGGAAAATCTGTCTTGTTCATGCTGTATCCCGCACCTAAAAGAGTTCCTGCCACATAATAGCCACTCGGTATTTGTTTAACAAGTGAATAAAGAAGTCTGAGAGATAAAAGGAAATTTTAGATAAGTTTATGTCCCATGGAAGCCAAGCTAGAAAATAATTTCCAAATGAGATTTCAAGATAAATAATAAGTGGCAGAAGGAGTTTGAGTAAAATTGAAAACTGAGGAAATGTCCTTTACATCTAGTATTTTTTGTACCTAATTTAAGAAAATGTTACCTACCTTTATGTCATGAGGATATTCTATTTTATCATCTAAAAGCAATAGCATTTAAAATTTGTGTTTTATTTTAAAATAATTATAGAGACACAAGAAGGTGCTAAAAAATGTATGAGGAAGCTCATACATACTTCCCCCAGCCTCCCCTGATGTTAATATCTTGCATAACTAGAATAAAATATCACAAACAGGAAACTGATATGCTATAATCTATACAGCATATTCAGATTTCATCAACTATGCATGCACACACACACACAAACACATATATATGCACTTATATGTATGTGGGAGTGTATTTGTATCACTCTATGCAATTTTATCACAATCAGAATACTTGGCTGTATCATCAGCACAAGACTCCCTCATGCTACCCCTTTATAGCTACCTCCTCTCCCTCAGCCCTTATCTCTGGGCAACCACTAATCTTTTCTCCATCTCTATAATTATGCTATTTCATAAATGCTATACAAATAGACTCTTGTGGCATCTATCCTTTTGACAATGGCTTTTTTCGCTCAGCACGATTTCCTGGAGGTTCATCCAAGTTGCAGTACCAAGTTCATTCCTCTTCATGGCTCATAATAACTCATGATGTAAGTGTACCACAGCCTCTTTAATATCCCACTTAGTGAAGGACATGGGGCCGTTTATATTTTGGGCTTATTACAAATAAAACTGCTCTCAATATTCTTGTACAAGCTTCTGTGTGAAAAAGAGTCTCCAGTTCTTTGGAATAAATGCCTAAGTGTGTGATGTTGGGTCCTATGATAAGTCCATTTTTAGTTATAAGGAAAATGCCAAATTATTTTCCAGTTTGGCTCTACCATTTCGCATTCCCACTAGCAATGTATGTGTATATGGACCAGTGACTTTACATCCTTGGTGTTATCGCTATTTTTCTTTTTTTAATTTGGCCACTCGAATAGGTGTGTAATGCTGCTTCCTGGCAGTTTTAATTTTCATTTCTCTGATGGATAATGATGTTGACCATCATGTGCTTGTATATATCACTCTTTGATGAGATGTATGTGCATCTCTTCTACACATTTTCTAAATTGATTATTTGAGTTTTTTAATCTTGAGTTTTGAGTATATGCATTTTAGAAACAACTGCTTTGTTAGACATGTGGCTTGCAAATGCTTTCTCCCAGTCTGTACTTGTGTTTTGTATACTTAATAGGATCTTTTGCAGGGCAAAGGTTTTAATTTTGATGAGGTCCACTTTATGTTTTATTTATTTTATAGACTGTGCTATTTGGTGCCAAATTTACAAGTTCTTTGCCTACCCTGGGAACCCAGAGATTTCCTCTTTTGTCTTTTGTTTCCTAGAATTTGGTCCATGATCCATTTGAGCTGCCACCTCTTTTCTTCCAGAACTGAAACATGTCATGTCATTTCCATCTGGCCTTGTGTTTGCAGATGTGGAATCCCCTCTCATTCAAACGGGTGGTATTTTTTATAATGTATCACTTCTCTCTGGCTGTTTATAACATTTTTTTCTTTGCCATTACATTCAGAAGTTTAATTATGAGGTTCCTTGGTGTGCATTTTGCTTGTTTATCCTATTTTGGATTCACTCAGCTTTGTGGATCAGTAGGCTTCTGTCTTACATCAATTTGGAAAGTGTCAACCATCGTTTCTTCTGGGACTCCAATGATATGTTAGCTATTTGTTATATAAATCCCTGAGAATGTTCTCCTTTTTTTCAGCCTATTTTCTCTTTATTGTTCAGGTTAAGCAAATTTTATTGATTTGTCTTCAAGTTTATGGATTTTGTGCTGTCATCTCTACATCTCTACTTGTTGATTCCATCCAGCAAGTTTTAAAATGTAAGTTATTATATTTCTTAGTCCTATAATTTGTTTGGTTCTTTTTTTATAACTTCTATTTATTTGCTAAGATTTACTATCTTTTCCATTGTTCAAGAGAATTTGTAATTGATTATTGGAATATTTTTATGAGAGTTGCTTTTCAGATAATTCCAGCATTTTAGAATTAGAACCTATGAATTATTGTTTCTCTTTCAAGTTGTTGTTTTCCTGGTTCTTAGTATGGAAGATTATTTTTTATTGTAATCATGGTAATTTTGGTAATTATGTTAAGAAACTCTTGAATCTATCTAAATCTATTTTAGCAGGAAGTTACTCTTTTTAAGTTTAGCATATAGGTGTTGTCCTGCATGTTTGGCTTTAGTTCTAACAAATGTTCCATTTTCTGAGTCCTTGCAATGCTATTGTGCCCTGCTTTTCTCTTTCAGCAGCTGCTAGCACTGCCTACAGTTGCAGAAGGCACTTCCTTGGGCCATTTGCTGTTGCTGAGAGATCTTCGATGAAGGACAGGAGAAAAATCCTTGGCCTGGGTCTCCCTAAACCACTAGGTGGAAGGCAGGGTGAAACAAGACGTCACTGCTTGCCACCTTTGCTGGATGGGATAACCCACCAGGGTCCCAGTTGTGCACCAGGGCTTGGGTAGCCTAGAACTTCACTGCAACCCATGGGTCAGACTTTTGGAATGACCGTGGCCCATGAACAGGGACTGAATGGCCTGGGGATTCCTGCTGCTGTTGCTGCAGCTGCTGCTGCTGCAGCCAGCAGATCAGACCCCACAAGGTCCTGGTTGTGGAGCAGGTTGAAGGAGGCTGTGTCTTCACTGCTGTCCCTGCTAAATTCCCAGTTATGGAGCAGGGATGAGGGTCCTCACTAGGTCTCTGTTGGACTCCCCTCTCTGGTCCTTTGTCCAAAGAAAGAAGACTTTCCTTCTTCTTCTTCTTCTTCTTCTTCTTCTTCTTCTTCTTCTTCTTCTTCTTCTTCTTCTTCTTCTTCTTCTTCTTCTTCTTCTTCTTCTTCTTCTTCTTTCTCTCTCTCTCTCTCTCTCTCTCTCTCTCTCTCTCTCTCTCTCTCTCTCTCTCCCTGTCAATGGTGATTCTGGGTTGTAGGCCTCTCCAGTGCCCAGGTGAAGGCGATGTTGGAGATAAAGAGGAAACCCAGGGAGATCACCACATTGTCATTCCTCAAGTTCTGAGATCTCTAGCCCATCTGCCTTTTCATTTTCAGCTTCCAGAGTTCTTTTATTATTCTGCTTAATAAGTTATGAATATTTGGATATATTTGGAGAGGAGGAGCAGGAAAAGTCAATTTAGAGTCTCTTGTTCTAGAACTAAAATTTCAGAAAGCAATATAATTTTGACTACAATCAGACCATTAATTCATCTGAAATTGATTTTGGTGTATGATGTGAGATAGCTATCTAACTTCTGTTTCTTCCATATGGATACACAGTTGTCTTGGAACCATTTTTCAAAAGTCTGTCTTTATCTAATTCTCCGCAGGCCTTACCTCTTACTATATCAAGAGTTTGACTTGCTATTCTGTCATTCCTTTATTTTATTATCCTTGGACCAATACAATACCAACTTAATTATATCCTCATAGTAAATCTTGATATATGGTATTGCAAATATTCTTACAAATGTTTTTAATGTTTAAATATTAATAGAAGAGTTTTAATAAATATATAATAATATTTTCAAACATTTTTAATCCTTACGCAAGGATATGTTTTTATTTATTTTTTTAAAAGAGAGAGATATCAATGTGAGAGAGAAACATCGATTGGTTGCCTTCCATAAGCTCCCAAACCAGAGAGCGAACTCACAACATAGTGCCGTGCAGGGAATTGAACCTGAAACTTTTGGTGTCCTGGACAACGCTCCAACCAAGTCACCTATCCAGGGATAATTTTAAAAATTTATCTATACAAAATTTTTGGATATTCTATGTGCACAGTTATATCAATTGGAAGTGATGGCATTTTTTTCTTTTTAATCATTTTTTTGGGTTGAGGGAGGAAAGATTCTTTCTGTGTTAGTCAGAACCTCTAGTACAATGTTAAATTGATAAAAGTGGGAGTAATGGACTTCCTTATCTTGTTCGTACTCTCAAAAGGAAAGCTTCATCAAATATGATGTGTGTTATAGGTTTGGGGAGAAATATTTTATTAACATAAAGAGGTTTCCATTTATTCCTGCTTTGCTAAATGTTTTCATAAACTGTTGGTGGTTTTAGCATAGTTGCATAGTAAATTTTATAAAAACTAAAAGAATGAAAAAAAGACATACTATGCTAACACTAGTTAAAAGAAAGCTGGAGTGCTTATATTAGTATCAGAAAAAGTAGATTTCACAGCAAAGAATATTATCATGTATAAAGACCTCCCTAATATAATCTATACTAATAAAAGGGTAATGTGCTAATTAGGGCAGATATCTTCCTGACGTCCATCCAGATGTCCATCAGGACAAAGCCCCAGTGGCTGCGAGGCCCAGGGCTCAGGCCTTGCAGCTGCCGTGGCCAGCAGTGGCAGCAGCAGCGGGGTGATGGGGGTGGTGCCTTCCCCTGATCAGCCCATTTGCCTACCGCAGAGGGAGGCCAGACTGTGGACATCCACAGTCAGTGGACATCCTTCTGTCAGTAGGACATGCCCTGAGAGATCCCGGACTGTGAGAGGAGGCAGGACCCACCCAGGGCATGAATTTTCATGCACTGGGCCTCTAGTAAGATATAACAATCCTAAATATTTATGCACCTAATAATAGAGCTTCAAAATACATGAAGCAAAGAGGGATAGAACTAAGACAAGACATAGGCAAATCCATAGGTATCCTTAGAGATTTCCTTTGGAGATTTTGCTCTCTTAATATTTGACAAAATGAGCAGCGGAAAACCAGCGATGACACAGAAAACCTGCACAACACTGTTCAACCACCTACCTAACTGATCTTTTATCAGTTACAGAACAGTTCATTTCATCCATCAACAGTAAAATACACATTTTCTCTAAATGCACGTGTTATATTTATCAAGGTAGAACATATCAGACCCATACAATGAATCTAAATATACTAAAAAGGATTCAAGTTGTGTAAATTATGTTCTATGACCAAAAATAGAAGTTCATAGAAATCAAAACCAGGAAAACATCTGAAAATTAGGCAACCAAATAACACAATTCTAAATAAAAAGTCAAAGAGGAAATTAAGAGAAAATAAAAAACATTTCAAATTGACAGAAAATAATAACACAACATATCAAAATCTGTGGGATACTGCTGAAGCATTACCTAGAGACAAATTTATACCCCTAAATGCCCATTTTAGAAAAAAAGAAAGATCTCAAATCCATGATGTCAACTTCTGTCTTAAGAAATGGAAAAATACTTGTTGTTTGTGGATTGATTGATGATCTCCATTCTGACAGGTATGAGGTGAAAGTTCATTGTGGTTTTAATTTGCATTGCTCTGATGATTAGTGATGTTGAGCATCTTTTCATGTGTCTTTTAGCCATCTGTGTGTCCACTTTGGAAAAGTGTCTATTCAGGTCTTTGCCCATTTCTTAATTGAATTGTTTCTGGTTTTTTTGGTGTTTTCATAAGTTTTATAAGTTCCTTTTAAATTTTGGATATGAGTCCTTATCAGATGTATTGGTGAATATGTTCTCCCATTCAGCGGGTTGCCTTTTCATTTTGTTGATGGTTTCCTTTGCTGTGCAAAAACATTTTAGTTTGATGTAGTCCCATTTGTTTATTTTTTCTTTTGTTTCCCTTGCCCGAGGAGATATATCAGAAAAAAATATTGCTATAAGAAATGTCTGAGATTTTACTGCCTATGTTTTCTTCCAGAATTTTTATGATTTCAAATGTAACATTGAAGTCTTTAATTCATTTTGAGTTTCTTGTCTATTGTGTAAGAAAGTGGTCTGGTTTCATTTTTTTTTTTTTTTTGCATGTATCTGTCCAATTTTCCCAACACCATTTATTGAATAAACTATTTTTACCCAACTGTGTGTTTTTGTCTCCTTTGTCAAATATTGAGTATAAAGACAGAGGTTTACTAGTATTTCTAGGCTCGCTATTCTATTCTATTGATCTATATGTCTGTTGTTATGGCAGTATCATGCTGCTTTGATTGCTATGGCCTTATAGTATAGTTTGATATCAGGTGGTGTGATTCCTCCAACTTTGTTCCTGTTTCTCAAGAATGTTGTGGCTATTTGGGATCTTTTGTGGTTCCATATATACTTTTGGAATATTTGTTCTAGTTCTGTGAAATACACCATTGGCATCTTGATAGGAATTGTGTTGAATCTAAAGATTGCTTTGGGTAGTATGGACATTTTAATGGCAAAGATGTGGAGAAAAGAGAACCCTCATGCACTGTTGGTGGGAATGCAGATTGATGCACCCATTGTGGAAAGCAATATGGAGTTACCCCCAAAATTAAAAATGCATTATGACCTAGCAATCCCACTTCTGGGAATATATCCAAAGAAACCTGAAACATTAATTTGAAGGAATATATGCCTTTAAGTGTTATTTACAATAGCCAAGGTTTAGAAACAGCCCAAGTATCCATCAGTAGATGAGTAGATAAAAAGGCTGTGGTACATTTACAGCATGGAATATAACTCAGCTGTAAGAAAGAAGCAAATGTTACCTTTGTGACAGCATGGATGGACCTGAAGAACATTATACTAAATGACATAAGCCAGTCAGAGAAACACAAGTATCATATGATTTCACTTATATGTGGAATCTAATGAACAAGATAAACTAACAAAGTGGAGACAGACTCATGGACACAGAGAACAGACTGCAGTTGCCGGAGAGGAGGGGGCTGGAGGCTGGGTGAGAAGGGTGAAGGGATTAAGCAAAGAAAAAAAAAGACTCATGGACACATACAACAGTGTGGTGATTGCCAGAGGGAAGGGAAGGCGGCGGGAGGTAGAAGAAGGTAAACTTGGGATAATGGTGATGAAAGGATACTTGACTTGGGGTGGTGAACACACAATACACAATACAGATGATGTATTGAAGAATTGCATATCTAAAGAGTTCCCAGGTTAAAAAAAAAAAAAAAAAAACTGGAAAAAAAATCTAATGAAACCCAAAGTAAACAGAATAAAATAAATAATGATGAGAAGATCATAGTGGAAAATCAATGAAATAGAAACATTTTTAAAAATCAATGAAACCAGCATCTTTTTAAAATGTATATATTTTATATGTAGTAATAAATCAATAAATATTATTTAATAATGATAAAATTGATAAACTTCTAAACAGGCTGTTCAAGGGGGAAAAAAAGAAGACACAAGTTACCAATATCAGATATGTAAAGGCAACATCATCACAGATTCTACAGATATTAAAAGAATAATAGAAGAGCCCTAGCCAGTTTAGCTCAGTGGATAGAGCATCAGCCTGTGGACCAAAGGGTCCCAGGTTTGATTCTGGTCAATGGCATGTACCTCGGTTACAGGCTCCTCCCTGGCTTGGGCCCTGGTCAGGGCTCCTGCAGGAGACAACCAATCAATGTATTTCTCTCACATTGATGTTTCTCTCTGTCTTTCCAGCTCTCATCCACTTTCTTTAGAAAAAGCAATGGAAAAATATCCTCAGGTGAGGATTAAAAAAAAAAGAAGAAGAAGAATAGGAGAGTATTGTGAGCAATTCTATGCTAATAAATTTAATGAAAAAATAGTTTAAAAATCATAAGCCACCAAGTTTATTTAATAAGAAATAGCTTGACTAACCCTATATCTGTTAGAGATGTCAAATTTTCAAATTAAAACTTTCCATTAAAGAAAATTTCAGGCTCAAATGGCTTCATCTGTGTATTCTGCCAAATGCTCAGGAAGACATAAGATTAATTCTATTTAAACTCTTCCAGAAAATTAAAAAATAAAGAAATAATCTCCAACTCATTCTACAAAGCCAGCAGTGCCATGATGACAAATCCAGAGAAAATCATTACAAGAAAAGAAAACTATAGAACAATATCCCTCATAAACATAAATGCCAAAATTATAAACTACATTATAGAAAATCAAATAAACAATAATATATTCTGGCCAAGTAGGGTTTATTTAATGAATGCCATGTTGATTTAACATTTTTAAATAAATCAATATAATTTGCTATATTAACCAATTAAAAGAGAAAAACCATATGATTACCTCAATAAATGCCAGAAGAGGCACTTGACAAAATCCAAAATCCATTTCTTATTTAAAAAAAAAAAACTTTCAGAAAACTGGTAATTAGAAGGTAACTTCCTCAATCACATGAAGTGCATCTACAACATACTTCAGTCAACATCATAATCATGAAAGACTGAATTCCTTCCCTCCTAAAATCAGGACAAGACAAGGATACTTACTCTCACTACTTCTATTCAATATAAGGGAGTTTCTAGCCAGTGCCATAAAACATGAAAAAGAAATACAGGTAACCTAAGATTGCTAAGGAAGAACTAGAACTGCTTTACATACACATATAATTCACATACAATATATAGAAAGTGGGATACAATCTACAGAATATTTATTGAAATTAATAAGTAAGTTTATTAAGGTTGCAAGATCAATATAAAAATTCACTTGTATTTCTATTACTAGTAATGAACAATTAGAAATTAAAACATTTGTCAAGATAATAGCACCAAAATATAAAATATGTAGGCATAAAACTGACAAATATATGTAAAACCTGCCTAAAGAAATTAAAGAAGATTTCAAGGGGAAGACATAACTTGTTCTTAGGTTGAAAGGCTAGGTATTGTTAAAATGTCAATTATCCTCAATTAAATTTGACACAATTTCTATTTAAAATGTCAAAGGCTTTTTTTTAGATATAGACAAGCTGATTCTAAAAGTAACATAGAAATGTAAAGAATGTAGATAATAGCCAAAATGAATTTTATAAAGAGAAGCAAAGTCAGAAAGCTAATACTACCTGTTTCAAAGCTCAATATAAAGATACAGTAATAAAGCAATGTGATATTGGCATCACGATAGACAAACAGATGAATGGAACAGAATGGATAATCTAAACATTGCACATACACACAAAACTAAAGGTACCAGGACAGATCAATGGAGGAAAGATAGTCTTTTCGACAAATGGTCTAGGAATAAGTGGACATCCATATGCAAAAAAATAAAAATTCAAAATAGATATATACCTAGATGTAAAACTGAAAACTATGAAGTTTCTAGAAGAAAGCATAGTAGACAATCCACTTCTTTGAATATTATACCCTGTTCTTCTTCTTATTATTATTATTTTGGCACTGCATAATGTGTAGTGGTAATCATCTTTAATTTCCATCTTCTCTGTGCCTGTCTGGACACCCCAGGAGCTGGAAACTACATTTGTCAGTTTCCTTGACGCCAGATTTTGAAGTGCAATTTATGTTCTGCCAATGAATACACTCAAGTGTAATTTTGAGAGCAGGAAGGAGGAAAGGCTTTTTTGTTGACATGTCTGATATCCGTGTTGGGGAAGGCATGAATGTTGGCAGCAGTTGGACACTTCAGTGTTCCCAATGACTTAGCAAACTCCTTTCTTCTTGAAATACTTTGTTTCTTTATTCCTGTGCTGAATTGTGAGAAATATATTCTAAATAATTCAACTAGTCTGCTTATATTATCAAGCCAAATGATAATATCTTAACCTTCATATTGGATAATACAAAGATCTTAGAGAACTCTTTAATTGCATTAATTTATAGTTTTAAATTTAAGCTGCAAGAGTTTATTGTTATAGTTTTGCGTATTCAATGTTAATGCGGATTTACTCACTTATTTATAACCTCTCTTGTGATTCCTTTCTGCACTTCACACTTCCCATCTGGAATCATTTGGTTTCTGCCTGAAATACATAATTTAGAATTTCTTTTACTGAAGGTCCATTAATGACAACTCCATTTTGGTTGCCTAGAACTATATTTTATTCTCATTACTGAAGGGTATTTTCAATGGATATAGAATTATTCATTACTGATAAATTTTGGTCAGCATATTGAAGATATTCTTTTGCCATCTAGCTTACTTTATTATTGTTCCATCAGTAATTAGCCTAATTCTCATTCATTTGAAAACATACTGCCTTTCTCTTATGACTACTATTAAGATTTTATCTTTATCTCTGGTGTTTTATAATGTGCCTAAGTGTTTTCTTTGTCTGAATTGATATTTATAAAGCTTCTTAAATTTATATATTCATGACATTCGTTGGTCTTGAAAATTCCTATCCACTATCTCTTCAAATATTGCTTCTGCCCTATTTTTTTCTCTCCTCTTTTGGGATTCAGATTAAATGTATGTCAGGCCTTCTTTATCTGCCCTGTATATCATCACTTAACTGTTCTTCTGTGTTTTCTACCTTTTGTCTCTTTATTACATGCATAGGCTCATTTCTTCTGCCATATCTGCCAGTTTATTAATTCTTTCTTTAGCTATGTTTAATCTACTGTTACACCCATACTTTGGGTTTCTATTTTTAGTTGTTGGATTTTTCATTTTCAGAAGTTTTTCTTTAAAAAATCTGTGTCAATCTTCATAGTTTCCTGTTGATATGAATAGTTTACACTTCTTTCGTATTTCCTTAAATAGTATCATCAATGTTGTGCTATACTGCCCGTTCTCCTCTAAGAAATTAGGGATTTATTCCTCAACTAATAGGAATGCTATTGTCTGCAAGTCTTTTTGCCTTAGTGGTCTGCTGCAACCCAGACTAAATATAGTTGTTTTATATTGTGTGTCTGATCATTTAGTACTAAAGTCCTTATAAATATGTTTCTATTCATTTTTGTTTCTGCTTCTTTAGTCCTTATGTTTTTTTCTTTGTGACTTGGTTATCTTTAATTTGATGATGCCCACTATACTTCAAATCACTGTCTGTCATTTTTGAGGCCAAAGGATGAAAGTATTTTTCTCGGAAGACAACTTGTGTTGCTTCTTCCAAGGGCCATGAACCTATTCATGTAGGACCACCCTCCACCAAGTCCATGTCCTCAGGCTTTGGGCACCACCTAGGAGATGCGAAGCAGATCTGCAGGTCTGCAGGAGGGCCGGATTCCTTCTGGCTCACATTTATGTCAGTGTGTTTTGAACATGTCACGTATTTGATGTCAAACTTTGTACAGATCTTGGATTTTGATTTCTGTCACCCTTTGTCTGTAAGACTTTAAAACAAAGGTTCAAAATTCCCCCAGGTGGTCAATGCTCTTAAGGCAAAATACCTCTGCGTTGCCTTTACCTCTCCCCTTTTCTCTTCATTGATTTTTCCTGGTAAATCTGTACGACATTGTTAACTATCTGATACTTTTAAGAAAACATTCAGTTTTTTCTGGATGGGTAATTAGATACAAATAACCTCCCTCCCATTTTATGGAAAGCTAGAAGCGCTTGTCTCACCCACTTCATACAAATATTTTTGAGGTATAAAATATCCAAAAGTGCCAGGAACAGAATGCAGATGCCCAGAATCTAGCAGTGGCTACTGGTCTGCTTTGTTCAAAAAGACTTTAAGCCACCTTCTGAGCTCAGAAGAAAAAAGTGCCAAGATGGATGAGGAAAAACTGCCTTGTTCATGTGAGGTGGAAAGCCATGGGAAGGGAAATCCTTGGACTAGATAATTTTGGAAATCTCTTCCAATTATCTGGGCCTTTCAATTTATGAATACAAAGAGCTGTTTATCCCTTCATTTTACAGCTTACCCCTTCATTTTACAAGCTGCTCAGCCCGAGTTTGAGTTCTCCATGCTCATCTCTTGTCCCAGCCTATAGTTCTAGATTCTTCCACTGCTACCCCATATGCACCACAAACTATAGCCAGTCAGACTCTTTGTCTTCCTCTAAACATCATTCAAGCTTTCCAGCCTTAGCAACTTGAGTTGGAGTTTCACTGCTTGAAATGCTTGCTCCTCGTTTCCACACACAGAAATTTTAGGGCGTCTTCTAACCTAGCTCCAATGCCATCTCCTCCAGGAAGCATTATTCGGTCTCCCTATTGGACTGCTCCTTCCTTTGCTCTCTCAGAGCATCTGAAACTTTTCCAGCAACCTTTGCTTTTCTGTCTCTTGTGTCCGTGTCATTTGGGTCTTTGTTTCTTCTCTCTTCCTACATTGTTAGGTGCAAGGGGCTCAGCTAGGCTTGCCTTATCACTGTTCCTAGCATAGCTGCATGCTCAGTGTCCCCTCCCACGGCTGAAATCTCTGATGAAGGGGAAAGTCTGATTCCTTGGTGTTATTGGTCCTACAGGCTTTGGCGGTAGGAACTGCAAACCTCCTAAAGGGGGCAGCGTAGAGCCTCTGAAGGTTGGCCTTCGCTGGCCAGGCCCTGGGACACCTGTTTGAAGGGCTCCATGCTGGAGCACACAAGGCAGAACCGGAAGCCTGAGCCTGTGTTTGGAGGCAGGACACGAAGGCAGGAGCAGGGCAAGCCCAGATCGCTGTCGCCCACCAGCCTCAGAGTTGGCCAGGCCGGGTGTAGTTGAAGCATTTAAAATACATTAAAGGCCTGCTCTCTTTGAAGTTGGAAACTATCTCTATTTAATCAGAGAGAAACAACTTTTCAAAAGATTTTTTCCTTCTCTTTTTTACCTTCAGCTTGCTGGCTTCTCCTGTGGTTAGTAGCATGAATAAAACATGCATAGCCCAATTAAATCTTGATTTAATTTCACTTCTTTGCAAAGCTGATGAACCGGAGTGCTTTCATAAAGACACTGAGCATTAGCATTCTTTTGTTATGCACAATCCATTCCTAGGAACAAGGGACTAAAAATAATCAGCTGCCTCTCTCCTGGCCTTGCCAAGCTCTCGGTGACTTAGGAAGAAAGGAAAACACACACATGCGTGCACACACACACACACACACACACACACACGTACACACATCTCCAGCCAGGCTAATGCTCCCCATGGAGAACCCCTGGTAATGGTAGAGAATTCTGGCATGTTGGACCGTGAGGGACATCTTAGATTCAGGAGGCAAACACAGTCTGAGAAATGACACCTTCCTGAGTGACTCTAGGGGACCTGGTAGCCAGCAGCACCCGGTGATTTGAGAGCCTCCCTCCCTCTGCTTCAGAGGAGGCACCAATAGCAGGAAGTCCTGGACCAAGCTGCACCTTCCCAGAAGTCTGATTGGGTATCGTGGTTACCAATTGCTTTTGAGTTTGAAATAAACAAAGTTCCCATACAAGTCTGTTCTCTTTATTTCAAAAAATAAATATGTATTCAAAACTGGAAAGAAATACAAGAATATGTTTATCAGTGGTTATTTCTCCATGATGGGACAATGGATCATTTTTTTATTATTCCTGGTACTTCATAGTTTCCGAACTCTTCTTAAGCATAAATATGTTTCATAATCAGAAAAAGTTATCATTTTAAAGAGATGCATTTATTAAGCCCTTCTGCTCTATTTAGGAGGGGCAATTATCCAAGAAATGGTCCCAACTTCAATGAGTTTTCAATCTACATTGGGTAACCAAGACTAGACAAGGTAATTAGTAATGAGAATCAAATATAGTGGTCTTGGTTCTAAGTTGTCCAGAGAAATAATCTCTCTGAATCTAGCAGTGGATAAAGACCCTTCCGGAGATGATACTAGAAGGTTTGGGTGGCAGGGTTTGAGGGACCTGAGGAGTCATGTAGAATGAACTACACATGGAGCTTAAATTTTATTTCCATTGGCTCTAGTGAAAGATCCACTGGTTAACACAGTCAGTATCTAACCAGCACTTGGTACCATCCAAGTCCATCTGTCCCATAATTGGGTTTCTCTTCCTGCCTAAAGGTCCTTTCTGATTCTGAGCTTAGCCAGTTCTTCTCATAGGGTCACAGACACTAGATCGGCTGCCTCTTCTACAACCATACTTCCCACATTTCACATCAGCTTTGGTGCCTTTCTGCTTTTTTATCTTTCTTTTCTGACTAAACAACTATAGTTTCTTGAGTCACAACTCCAATGGCATGACTGTCAATGGACACAGGCTTTGAAAGATGAATAAAACACACAAAACAAGAGAAATGGGATGGATGTTCTCAACCAGGAAAAATGGTACAAGAAGACATAGATTTTGCAAGCCATCAAATGTGTGGCCTGTTCCATGAAGAAGCCAGTCTAGCTGGGGCTGGTGCATCTAGGGAGTGTGGAGGGTACTGGAAGAAAGGGAGACAGAAGTGCCCTAGGGAAAGCCCTGACGGAGGCTGAGTCACTGACATTGCATGCTGCACAGTCGAGACGATATTTTTCATTTCAAAAAGAGCCTGCTCTGGGCTTAGGGGAGCCTCCTAGTAGCCAGGTGCTACCGCTTCGTGAGGGCCTCAGGGATTGCAGACCCTGTGGGGGATGGCCAGAAAGAAGAGACCAATGAGAAGATGCCGTTGTTTCCCTGTGACCTGATGGCAAATAATAGACAATCTGCACCAGCCAGTGAAGGAAGGCTTTCGAGGTCTCCTATAGACAGGAGGCTTGTGTGCATTTGGCTGAGTACCCCAGGCCGCACCTAAGCTCTGTCTACTTGCCCTACTTTCAGTGCCAGCCCTTGGCTTGTCCTCAGGCCGGAGGTGGACAACAATAGACCCTGGGAAGAGGACTGTGCAGACGCTGGGAGTGTGTCAGGGCCATATCAGGAGGAAGTCTGGGCGCCCTGAGGACCCAGTATCCACAGAGCCAAACCAGCTAGGGCTAGAACTGGTTTTGAAAGAGGTATGTGAGGTCCAGATGCTCATGTTCCCCAGGTGCCAAAGATGTGGGGACAGCAGGACAGGAGATAACTGGGACTCTAAGTATGGAGCCCGGAGCCAGGGCCCTGGGTGAATAAGCTAAAGACAAATCTGGTGACCCTGGAGCAGCGAAGGAGGAGCAAAGACTTTGGAACCACACAGGCCTGGACTCAAATCTTCCCTTTACCATTCCTGCTTATGTTACCTCTCTGAGTTGCAGGCTCTTGCTGGCCAAATCGGAGACTTCGCGTGGCCTTGTGAGTGGTTAATGAGATGACAGTAGGAAATCTCTGCCGTATGCGAGGTTCTCAATAAACCACGATCCTTGTTGTCTTTCAGATGAGGTCACTCATGAAGGGAGAATATACTCAAAGCAGTGACGGGGCTGAAAGTCCCCTTGGGAGACAGCGTGGCCAAGGAGAGTGGGGAGAGGCTGGTTGTTCCCCTTGGGGTTGACGACCCTTTGGATGGCTTTAGTAGGTCCACATAGGCCAACCCTGACCCTGGGACCACAGCTCCCAGGCCTTTGCAACTGTCTTGCGCTATTTCATTTGAGCCAGCGCCTAGCCACTTCAGAAAAAATGTCTGCTGATATTTCAGGTCTCCCAGACTATCTCCACCCTCCACTTGGCACGAGTCTAGACCTCACTGGGAGCTTTCTCCCACGCAGGCTGCTCCACGCGAGCCTCAGAGCAGCTTACACCAATAAGCGGGTCCCCAAGACCAGGAGGCATGCAGGGTGGAGAAATTCACACACTCAGAGAAGACAGGCCTGTAAATATGCTTACAGGCCGGGGGTCTTGCTACCAAATGCAGACGAGATATTGCTGCAGTAAACGGGGAAATTGCTCAGGCCTATCTTGCAAGCACGGACAAGGAGGAATCCCCAAGACTCGGCGACACAGCTCATAAATCTCCCTCATTTTAGTTTGTCCCAACTTCTGCCATTTCCAGCAACATGTGGGACTGTCACATTTGAAGAAAATAAATAAAATGCAATTACAGATTTGCCTTTGTGGTCCTGATGTGCAGATTCCGTGTTACGATGGTGTGGATCTCACACCCCTCAGTGCTTTTGCACTGTGGTATGATTATTGGATTTTGATGTATTGCCAACATCAAACACAAATAAATATTCTTCGCTAAGTGACACTGGGGAGGAAGGCACTTTTTCAACATCAAGCCTAGTTAGGTGGTTCAGTAGAAAATGAAAAGAAACCCACAGGAAGGAGATAAGCACGCCAGCTCTGGTCTCCACGGCAAGTCCTGCACATCGTGTCCCCAAGCGCTGGGAAAATAGAGTCAGAGACAGAAATGAACCTGGAGGCTGCTCTGATTCTACGTGTGATGCAGGCGCGTCCTCAACTGATGTTTCCTAAACATCTACTATGTGCAGGGCGCTGTTCTGGCATCAGGGGTAGGACAGCGAAGGAAACAAAAGAAAACATCGCTGCCCTCATGAAGTCTGCATCCTAGTGGAGAGAAAGGGAAAATGAAGTGCCCAGCATGTCAGGGGATGTGTGCTCTAAAGAAAAATTAAGTTAGTGAGTGACGTAGGAAGTATTTGGTACCAATTTTAAATGGTGGCAGAAATGGCCTTATAGAGGGTGACATTTCACAAAATCCCAGTAAGAAGTGAACAAACCCTGGAAATATCGGAAGGAAGTGCATGTAAGCAGATGGAACAGCAAGTGCAGAGACCATAAGGCACCAATGGGCCTGGAACATTCAGAAAACAGTAGAAGCCTGGACCAGAGGGTGGGTGAGCAGGGGACAGCAGAGTAGGCGTGAGGTCAGAGAGGTGATGGGGGGTGGGCTAGCCAAATGGGGAGGGCCTCTGGGTCTGTTGTATGTAACAGACAAGACACATATGGTCCCTGCTTTCTCGGGGATTATGCTATAACTGGGACTGCGACAGCCAATGGTGCGGAGTGAGCACTCTAGTGAGGAGTGTTTGAGAGCAGCGATGTGTCCTTCAGCTCAAGGCCTCCTCCAGCCACTGTGGCCACCATCGTTCTGGAAAGCTCTCTCCCAAAGGTCTGGTTCTCTGCAGGCAGCACTCAAAAGGGGTCGGAGGAGCCATCCCAGAAGACAAACGGCCCTTTGGGAGATGGGCAGGGCCACAGGGGAGAGAGACCTGTCCTGACCCTGAAGGTTTCCCAGTAGAGGGCCTGCTGATGGTGTCCCGCCCCAGTTTCTACTGGAAATGCCAACTCTGGCAGGAAGCGGAATGGGGAACGGGGTCAAGACGAGAGAAAATGATACTGTCACGTCATGCCATGGGGTGAAGGGTGGCCTTTATTGGAGAGACTGACAAGCGGGCGACAGCAAAGGAAAGCCCATGGGTCTTGGTTTGGGTCAAGGCACGGGCGTCAGACCATGTGGCTATGCTGCAAGGGAAGGCTCCTACTCCAGCTCAAGCAGGACAGCCTGGGAGCGAGCTGACCAGGCGAGGCCCGGGGCCAGGCAGTCCACAGGAAACGCCAGTGTGGGGGGCTTGCCCAGGAGCCCTGCAGGCACCTGGACTCAGGCTGCTGGGAGGACGGCACCGCAGCCCCCGGGAAGCTGAGTGGGAGCCGGGCTCCTCTGTGAGGGAAGGAGCTCTCGCTGTGGCGCCCATCACCCTCTGGGCTTCCCACTGGCCCCTAGACGCCCACTGTCTCTCCTCGGGTAAGACAGAGCCTGAGCGATCTAGGGCCAACCATAGTAGAAAAAGAACCGGAGCCCACAGGGTCCTTAAAAGGCACAGACGGCCGAGTGAGGAAGTCACTTTAGGAAGCTCTTGTTTGGGGAGAAAAAGGCAGTGGCTTGAGTGTCACTGGCTTTTGCACCAATATTGGTTCTTAACGTTGAGAAAACCGTTTCGCTCTCTGGCCAGCAATCCCCTGGCCTTAAACGAAGGTCTGGCTTTCAAGCTCTGGGCCTAGAAATCCCAGGGATCTGTTAGAAGTGCCCCAAGGCCGCCCTGTCTAAGTGGGGGCCGCAGGGGAGCCTAGAAGGACTCTGGGAACAGCACTTCTTCCCAGAGCCGCCGCGAAGCTCACTTTGGAAGAGAGCATGTGACTGGGCTTAAAAAATGGTTTGAAAAGCACTGCAGTGACTTCTACTCCAACCTTTGTCTGCCTCGGCAGTCCCACTGCACCCGTCTGCGCCTCGCCCACCAGCCCTGCAGAGTGTCCTGCAGAAAGCGAACAGAGCGAAGGAAACAGTTTACAGCTCAGGGCAGAAGGTAAAGGGGCTTCAGAGAGCTGGGCATTCCGGGAGTCCAGTGAAAGGCCGTCATCCCGCAGGACAAAGGCAACAGCGGGAGACGTGAGCAGAGCAGGGTGCCTGGCACCTCTTGGGCAGGGGTGAGGCTGGAGTAGCAGGCAAGACGCCAGGGGGAGGGGGGCGCAGGAAGGGGTAGGCGTGGAGAATGGGGGAGGAGGTTGAGGGCAGACTGGAGGCCCTGGTTGCCAGGCCGGGGAGGCTGGCTTCACTGCAGCGCAGGGTCCCCTCCTCAAGGGAGCCCTCTCCAGCCAACAGCGGTGCAGGGGGCAGGACACGGTGCCTGGGCAGGGACACTGGCCGGTCAGCGACCACACAGAACACAGGGAGGTGATTGCTGGGGGTGAGCAATGGAGCGTGGACATGGCAGAAGTGGAACTGTGGTCAAATCGGTGAGACCTGACAGCTGACCGGTGGGCAGAGCAGGAGAAGGGTGCAGAGAGAAGCCAGGCGCTGAGGTTTCGCCCCACCCACAATGGGGAGAGCCATGCTAGACACAAAGGGAGGAGAAGAGTCTGAACAGGCTGAGGTGACATATGCCCCATTTTAGGCGCATGGACTTCCAGCTGCTAGTAGGCCATCTTGACTTTATCACTTACCGGCTTTGTTACTATGTTTCCAGGCCTCCGTCTCCTCATCTGCCGGATGGGGATAATAGAGGGCGTAAGTGGTAGGATGTGGTGGGGACATTATATAGTGCATACATGTATGTACACGTACACACTAATGGGATGTGGTTGGGACATTATATGATGTGTACATATGTGTGTGTACACACGTGGGATTGTGGTGGGGACATTATACAGTGATAGTGCATACATGCATGTATGTGTGCACACACATGAAATTGTGGTGGGGACATTATATAGTGCATACATGTATGTACACACACACGTAGAATTGTGGTGGGGACATTATATAGTGCATGCATGTATGTACACGTACACACTAATGGGATGTGGTTGGGACATTATATGATGTGTACATATGTGTGTGTACACACGTGGGATTGTGGTGGGGACATTATGTGATGTATACATGCATGTGCATGTACACACACATGCCTGGCACACAGTCCGTTGCACATCGACGTGTGTCCGCATTTCCAGGGGGAAGTGTCCGGCGGAAGGAGAGGCCGCAGCTCGGTTGCCCGGCACCAGAGCTCTCTTTGCTAAAGGATTCATGGCAGGATCACTTTAAATAGAAACTCTCTCCGTGCTTTTAAAGAGGATTTCTCTTTTCTTTCACTTGCAACCTTTCAGGAACCTATTTAGTGTGTTAAGTGAGGCTCCCCCGGAGTTAAAATGGAGCCACTCCAGTTCCTCAATGAAGACAATCTCAGAGACAAATTCCCTCTTGAAATAGCCTGAATGCAGAGGACTGGGAGGAGGTGAGGAGGGCGTGTCCCCCCAGGGCTGGGGCTCAGAGAGGGCTGGGGCAAGGAGCAGGGGGGGGTAAAGCAGGTAAAAGCCCTTTCTGGCAGCTGGGAGCTTGGGAGGTGGGTGCCAGGCGGGAGCCATGGGAGGCCACCCCCGGGAAACGCCCTCATCCCAGGCCCGGCCTCGCTCCACCTGGGCTGAGACCATCACCGAGCACAGAGTGGGCCCTGCAAACGGAGCCTCTGGCAGTGTCTCTGTGAGTCCCAGCGTGCTCAGCAATAGCGGTTTTGGTTTGGGAAGACTTCTTGGAGGAGGTGACTTCCTCAGGGAGCAGGGCAGGAAGGGAGGGGCTGATGGAGAGGAGACGCTGCAGTGGCAGGGTTGTGTAGCCTCTGCAGCCCCGGGGCAGCCTCCGCCTTGGGGAGCAGCTCCCCCAGGCCAGGACTCCAGCAGGCAGCCAGGATCTGAGGGGCGTGAGGTGCTGTGCCCTGCACGGTGGGCCAGAGACACCCCAAGGGTTAATGTGGGATGAGCCCCCCTGGGAGCGGAGTGTGGGAGTCTGAGGTCTCTGTGCTCCCGGGGAGCGATGCAGGAAATTGCCAATAAACCGGTTCCATTACCCATCTCCTGTTGCATATTTTATTGACTTGAAACTTTTTTTTAATCAGTGAGCTTCCAGAGCCAGATAGGCTATAAAATATATAAATAAAAGGAGTCCAAAGCAAAATGAGGACCAAATTATCCTCGCGCTCCTTACCCCTCCACCCACCCCTGCCTGAGCTCCAGGGCTCCGCCCTGGGGCCAGGGCCCAGCCTCTCACTCCCAGCTCTCCCACCCTGAGGGTGTGAGCGCTGATTGATCGGGAAGGAGTGTAAACGCGAGATTTATAGGAAGAGGGAGACAATTTATACCAGAAAATTTCTGTCTGAGATATGTGCGATGGATGAGTTTGATTTTTAAAAACCAAGCATGGAGACCCTTGTAAAGAACAGTTTATATTAACTTAGGAATGAGTGGACCGCATGAAGCCCCGCTGGGTGGAGGTGCCTGAGGTACGGAGCACAGCCTCTGCCGTCGTCAGAGCCCGGCTCCCGAGTCCGTGCAGCGTGGCGCCCACACTGTCCTGCAGGCGCCTGTTTGGGGGTGTCACTTGCCTTCATCTTTATTTATTTCCCAAAGAAATAAATAAATCAGTTACTGCAACTGATTGAAAGGACTTATTGCCGCGCCAGTGTTGAGAGCCTCGAGGCTGACCCGGCGGCCACTTGCCCGGTTCTATCCTCTATCCGGGTCGGCTGGGCCTCTCCCCGAAGATTTGCACCTGCCCTGCTCTGCCCACTCACCCTCTAAGCTGCTACACCCCTGGCCCGGCCCTCTCCTCCGCTTTCCCCAGAGGATAGCCCAGACTGGCCCTCCAAAGCCTTTACCCCAAATGAGTCCTGTAAGTGATGCCCATGAGAGAGCCTAGAAAGTCAGGTCTTACACGGCCTGAGGGAATTCCTCATTTCACCAATAAGGCCTGGCGCCCAGAGAGGCGGGGAGGCTGCTCGAGGTCACACAGGAGTCAGGAGCCAAGATCACTGATTGTCCTTCCGACCACGCTGCACTTCCCGGGGACCAGGAGGGGAGCTGGGCCCCACAGACCTTTCTCCAGATGAGAGAGAGCGGCAGGAGCAGAAGCCGAGCCCCGGGGACTGCCACTGGCCACAGCGATGTCCTCCTTCGCCCCCACCCTGACCCCTGGCGACCAAGGTTGGGGATGGTGGGGATCATCACCCCAGAAGGGCTCCCCTCTGCTCATAATTCTTTCTGGGTCTTGGCCTCTTCCGGGCCCTTCAACAATATTATTTAGCCCTTTGTCCTTCCTTCTCTGCTCTTCTCTGCTTTGCTCAGCCCTTGTCTAGACCCTCACAGGCCCTGAATCACGGACTATCCACAAGGTGTCTTCCCTGCTAAAAAGCACTCGGCCTGTGCACCGTTGGGGCATCCTCTGTATAGCAATGTGCTCACCAAACCACCATGTGCCAGCCCGCCTGCACTCCCAGCCGCTCTTGGGTGGGGGTGTGACTAGTTTAACCAATGGGCTTGCGGGGCAGGTGGGGGTGGGCACACCTCCTCTGCCTCTGTCTGCCCCACCCGGTGGCTGGGGGCCAGGGGCTCCAGATGCCGCAGTTACAGAACGGAGCAGCGTCCCCTGGCCAGGGCCTGACTTTGCACACTCGGTCACTAACACGCATCGTGCCGTGGCACTGGGATTTGGGGAGTTATCGGTTAGTGCACATGCACCTTCCCCGACAGTTACTGCTGCGAATCCCAGCTCGGCTGCTGATGGGTACATTTTCACCAATTCTGGGCCTCAGTTTGTTCATTTTTTAAAGGGGCCAGTAGGCTAACTGATAAAAATAGTAGCTCGTAGGTTTTTTACACTTGCTCTATCCCAGGCAATGGGTGAAGTGCTTTGCAAACATTGATACACTGACTCTGATAGCTACTGTATGAGATAAATTGCACCATGCCCTTAGGATGAGAATCTGAGCCGAGCTGGGGCAGGGTGGGAGGAGCTAGGCAACTCCTCCGAGGTCACATAGCTTCGAAGAGGTGGTCTGGAAGTTGGGCGCCCCGATCTGACCCCAATGCAGCCTGAGGTACAGTGTCATGTGGCCACAAAAATCACTCCAGCACAAGCCTTCAAAGTCTGCATATTGATCTCTTACTCTCTGCTATGTGCAAGCTTCCAGATCAAACTGTAGGCGATTTGAGAACAGAAGTGATGGGCTATTGCTACTCACAGACCTCCCCTTCTCCTGGGCTCCAGAACCCACAACAGGTAAGCGTTGCGTGGAGGTTTCATCAGTGCTGCTTGAATTGAATTGTACGGCTCTGAAGCCAGCTGAGATAAACGTGTCTGCTGTTTGGCAAATCTGACTCGAACTGTGGCCTTGCACTAGGACTAGAGCGGTGACAGCCTGGAGCCATCAGCCTGCTGTTTGATGTGTGTCCTTCCTCGGCGCACTGTCGACGTGCAGCTGCTGTGTACAAAGGGCCGTGCGGTGGGGTGCGCGTCACAGCCTCTGCTCTCTGGGAAATCAGTGTCCTGTCAGGGAACGAGCTTCACCTGAAGGCACTAAAGTGTAACCCAAAGGCGCTGAAGGGACGTGCCCAGAAAATAATTGTCACCTGAGTTCCGAGAAGGAGTGCTGCTCCACACGACCAGCCTCTCTGTGGGGGAGGGGCTGATTTGCAGTGAGCCAATTCCCATGGTGTAAATACTCACCCTGGCTGATTGCCAGTTGCCAATGTGATTGGAAGAGACACGCACAGGAGCACGGTCCAGACCCCGCTGCATCCAACTGGTGGGTTCCATCTCCACTCGACAAACCAAAGAGCCACCTGAGCAAGAGGAACAGAGAGGGGCCCTAAGCAATGTGAGATACTGAAGGTGCGCGCCGGGTCCTGCTGTGAGTGGCGTTTCTGAAGGCGGAGAAGGAGAACAGAGACCCGTCTGTGTAGGCTGGTTTGTGCCTAGGCTTGCCTGCAGGCAAGTGGACAGCGCAGGTGACCTCTCAATGTCACACTCCGCCTCAGGCCTCTGTGATGTGGGTGGAATTTGCTCCCAGCTTTCTTCTGCCACTAGGGACATGTCAGGTTTTCTGTGGACCAGAGTCAACGGTACCAGTACACCCAGTAGCATGCCATCGGCAAACATTCTTTCTGAGTCGCTGACCTAGTGTTGAGCAGGTTAATTGTGGCCAGTGGAATGCTCAGTGGCCAGGAGATTTCTAAGACCCTGGAGCCCAGGGCCCTGGAGAATGCAGACACACACATGACAGCTCCTTGCTCCTACGGATGGCAAACGAGCTTGCCTGGGCGGGCTCTAGGCTGCACACACCCTGAGAGGACCCCCTCCCCATCCCGGCCCTGGCTCACCCGGCCTGCCAATCACACCAGCTCGGCAGCTCCCTGCCTGGCACACGCTCCCTTCCTTCATATTCATCATTCTCAGGGCTCAGCCACAGTCCAGAGCCTCTGCTGGGAGTTAGAAGTTAATGTCAGAGCAAGAGCCGGAAGCAGCCTGCCAGGAGGAAGGGGAGTGTGGATGGAGGAAGCCTGGAGAGAAGCAGACAACTGTCTCTGAGCCCAGTTCCCACTCCCAGGAGCCACTTCCCGCCCCCAGGACAGCCAGGCTGCCAAGGCGGAGCTCGAGGCCTGCACCCTACAGGCTGACTTCCAGAAACTGTGGAGAGGACCTGGCCTCCTGGCTCTAAGGGGCACAACACCTACATGCAGGCCCAATCCTCTGAGGGGCACAAGGACGGGCCAGCTATTCCCAGGCCAGGCCTTGGGACGCAGGGCAGAGGACAGAACCTGGCCCGGGCTGTTGCAGGCATCACACTGCACGGGGCCGATGGAGAATCAGAGGCCTGAGCTCACCAGCAAGTCATGTGAAGGCGGATTTGGGAATCTGCATCAGATCTTTGGGTCACTGCTCACCCTTCCCCGACCTCACTGGACGCAGCTCCTCAGGGAAGAGCCTGTGGATTGAGTCAGCGGCAGAGGAAGCCGGGCGCAGCCGGTGTCTGGCTTCTTTCTGATTCTCTCCCTCCCCAGCCGAAGATCAGCACACCAGTCAACTTTGCTTCCCGAAGCTCCGCTCACATTCACCCCGACTCTCTCCCTCGCCCAAGCTCTCATTTCTCCCAGACACCTTAGTTCTACCATCTACCTGCCCTTTGTCCACTTATCCATCCACTTGTCCATCACTCACTCATGAATCATCCACTTATTTACTCACCGTTGATTGAAAGCCTACTGTGTGGCAGGCACTCTGTAGGGAACTCAGGACCCTTTAGAGGGCGTCGTGGTTAAGAGCAGAAACTTCACAGTCAAACTAACGGGTTCACGCACAAGCCGTCCCTTTCTCACTGTGTGGCCGAGAGCCTCAAGGACTCTCAGACTGCCCCTGGCCCCTTCGCATCTTTCTCTGCATTTTCTTACTGGTCTCAGCCACTCTCCTGTCTCACAGACATCTGCCTCTAGACTCAGATTCCTGCTGGAGTTTCAGGCTTCTCATCACTGGGATGTCTCCTGAACTGCCGGGGTCCTGCCCCAGCAGGTCCAGGGGTTCCCAAAGGCGTAGACGGAGTCAGCGAAGAAGGAAGGACACGGAGGCAGTGTTCAGTTGATCAGCAGCCTCTCCAGGATCTCTAGCCAGGATCTCCAACCAAGTTCTGGTCTGGATCTCCAGCGAAGTTCTGCTTAGGATCTCCAGCCAGGTTCTGTGTCCATGTTCTCTTGCTAGGTTCTCCAGGTTCTCCAGCCAGGTTCTGTAGCCATGTTCCCTCACTAGGTTCTCTAGCCAGGTTCTGTCCAGGTTCTCCAGCCAGGTTCAGTCACCAGGTTCTAGTCAGGTTCTCTTGCCAATTTCTGTAGTCAGGTTCAGTCCAGGATCTTTTGCCATGTTCTCTCAATCTAAGTTCTGTGTTCTAAGTTCTGTGTTCTTACAACTGTATTTATACCAGTTGATTCCAATCCTATCAATCTCTATTACAAAGGTTAGGGCGTTTCTTATCTCCATTCCAGGGAGTAAAGATTATGTAGCTTAAGCATGATTATTCATAGTTAAAGTGATTAATCACCCGCCTGGCACTTAGTTGAGGGGTTTTATTCCCTCCCTAACTTCAGGGGAAAATCCCTACCTGGGGAAACAACCTTTCTCAGAGACCTTGGTTAAAACACATAGTGCCAAGAAGGTTAGCAAAACATATTAAGAACAGTATGCCATATATGCCAGGTCCCTTGAAACAGCAAGGATGGACCGGCTCCCGGCACTGAACGTGCCCCTCACCCTGCACCCCACCCCCACCCCCGAGCCAGCTCACCTTTCTTACAGTCTGATTCCCGTTCCAGGCTCCGCCCCGGTCCCAACCACAGACCTAACAACACCAGCTCCATCGCTGACACTCCGTCTCTTCATCTGGGCGCGTGGGCCCCCAGAGCTCACGCGCCATATCCCGTCAGACGCCTGCTCCTGCGCGTTCCTCTTGCCTCCTAGTTCCTCTCAGAGGCATTTTCCCTCTCCAGCCCCACTGCTCGAACCCTGGCTCAGGTCCCCCCTCTCCTATTTTCCTTCACTAGCTCCCCAACTGCCTCCTCAGCTCCTGGGGGCCCCCTTCCGGTCCCCACTGCTGCCAAATGTGTTCTCTTGAAGTGTGACTTTCACCTTATTCTTCCTCTGCTTAAAAGCTTTGGATTGCCGGACCGGTTTGGCTCAGTGGATAGAGCGTCGGCCTGCGGACTGAAGGGTCCCAGGTTCGATTCTGGTCAAGGGCATGTACCTTGGTTTCGGGCACATCCCCAGTGGGGGGTGTGCAGGAGGCAGCTGATCGATGTTTCTAACTATCTCTCTCCTTTCCTCTCTGTAAAAAATCAATAAAATATATTAAAAAAAAAAAAAAGCTTTGGACTATCTCTTCATTTCCTACTGAATAGTACAAAACTCCTTACCTTAGCGTTCAGGGCCTTACACAGTGAGACCCCGCACCACCCTTCCAGCCTTATGTCCCACGCTGCCCCACAGCCACCCGGCACCCCCACCACGGGTCTGTCTGCCGCACCCGGAGGCGCCCCTCATCTCCCCGTCTCCCGCTTTTGCTCACACTTTCCTCACACTTTCCTCCCACTCCTTCGTTCCCATCCCTGCCTCTGAAATCTGACCCATTTTTCCAAGTCCATCTCAGTTGCCGCCTCTCCACAGAGAGCTTTCCTGAACCCTCCCGTGCCCCCCTGGGAGTTCTTCCTTCTGCAGGAGCCCCTCAACTTCTGCGTGCCCCCTGTGTCCTTGCCCACCTCCGTGGCCGTGTCCAGGAACCCTCTGAAAGTCAGAGCCGCGGTCTTTTCCTTCTATGTCCCCACGATGCCTAGCACCGTCACTTGCACATAAATATTTGTTAATTCAGCCTCGCTGCTGCCCCCACCAGCCCCGTTCCCACTCAATCTCACTTCATCTGTCAAGGCTGTTGGTTTTATTACCGGGAAATCATCTGCATATTTCTACCTGCTTTTCTCAGTGTGCTTTCCATGTCAGATTTAGGGTAGGTTAGACTTCAGACTGGCTTTTAAATATCCCCAGCTGATTCTGCCGCTGCCGCCGATGCCTGTAACATTTATTTATAACTCTGCAAAATTGGCCGGTGGTTAAGATATATAAACCCGAATGGGGCTCTTGCGTTTCCCACACATTAAGGTATATTTAAAACATGCTGTGTCTTATCGGGGCCTTTAAAACACACATCGCACGGGGCTGGAGGGACGGGAGCAGGGTGACTGGCTAATGAGAGTTCCGACCAGTGACTGAAAACATGGCAGCTCTGCCCTTTGAGGACTGTGCCCCCTTGAGGGAACCTCGTCCCCGGCTCTGCAGCCCAGGCCTGCGTCTCAGACACCGCCCAGGGGGCTCTGCCGCACCGACGCTGGTCTGTTCATTCACCCTGGTGACCAGCCTTCAGCACCGGTTGGAAGGAAGCTGCTGGAAGCCCTGGGTAATTACTGAGGCTGGGGTTCCTTTATGCAGGTGCCAGGTGTTAACACGGGAGGACGTGTTTTTTCTTACTTAACGCATGTGCACGCGTGAGGGTGAGGAAGGAGACGCCTGTGTTTGCACGTTCTCAATCATGTGAGCAGATTCATCCTGCCGTTAGGGAAGACCATGGCACTGGAAAGAGGAATGAGGTGGGAAATCCAATGACTTCAGGCCTGCACACGAGTCTAGATCCCACGTACTCTCCCAGGGTGCACGGCCTGCAGTGAACATGGATTAAGAACTGTCCAAGTCTAAGCCAGTGAAGGTGTCCAATTGGTGGACAGTCGACCTTGTGTCCCAAAGAACAGCCATTCTCTTCATCAGGAGAAGGGAGGGCAGCCTTCTGCCGAGCCGGATTGCGGTGTTTGTTCGGAGTAGGAACATCGAGGGAGGTCGCCAAGCCGCAGTGCCTTCTTTCAACGCCTCCTGCCGTCTCTGTGGGTGGGCTCCAGCCGCCATGGCTGTACCTCTGCCCCCAACTTTGGTGACAGGTATTGGGGTGGGGAGGACCCTTGGGCTTATTCCCACAACTGGTTCCTACTGTTGCAACTCCCACTTCTCTGCTGATGACTTCACAGTCTGTATCCCAGCCCATGCCTCTCCCCGCGAGTTCAGACTAGCATGTCGGTGGACGCACAAGTCTGCCTTGATGCTCCATAGATAGCTCGTGCAACAAGTCCAAACATCACGGCCTTTCCTCAGCTCCCAAATCCCAGTGCTTAATTCTGCTCAATTTACCTCCAAAATAGGTTTATCCCACCCCCTTCTTCTCCAACGCTGGTTAAGGCTCTTGGCCTGGATTCCTGCAAACACCTCCCAGCTGATCACCCTGCTTCCAGCCTTGTGTCCCTCGAGTGTGTCTTCCACAGGCTGTAAGCACAGTCTAAACTACCATACAAGGCGGTTTCTCCCGGGGTTGTAATCTGAACATTAAAACTCATTCTCCTCCTCCTCCTCAGTGTCTCCCTGGCACTTGTGAACCCCCTTTCAGGCTCCAGCCCTTGTCCCTCTTCTTCTGCCTGCTTTGTGCCTCTCGCTCCAGTGGCCGGACTGCTTACACTGTCAGCAAATGCACTTCCACGAGCTCTAGGCCCTCGAGACTGTGTTCATGTTGCCCCCTCTCCCCTTCTCCATTCGTCTAATTCCACCTCAGCCTTTAAGACTCCATCTGGCTATCATCTCCTCGGACCTTCAGTGCTCCCAGCCACACGACTCCCAGCCACAGGACTCCCAGCCACAGGACTCCCAGCCACAGGACTCCCAGCCACACGACTCCCAGCCACACGACTCCCAGCCACAGGACTCCCAGCCACAGGACTCCCAGCCACAGGACAGGACTCCCAGCCACACGACTCCCAGCCACAGGACTCCCAGCCACAGGACTCCCAGCCACACGACTCCCAGCCACAGGACTCCCAGCCACACGACTCCCAGCTACAGGACTCCCAGCCACAGGACTCCCAGCCACACGACTCCCAGCCCCAGGACTCCCAGCCACAGGACTCCCAGCCACAGGACTCCCAGCCACACGACTCCCAGCCACAGGACTCCCAGCCACACGACTCCCAGCCACAGGACTCCCAGCCACACGACTCCCAGCCACACGACTCCCAGCCACAGGACTCCCAGCCACACGACTCCCAGCCACACGACTCCCAGCACCCAGGGGCTGGTTGGGGGCTGGTGGTTTGGCCGCATCTCTACTACGGCACTAAGCACATTACAATCTAAGGAGTTTTAGGCTCATCTGACCCAACAGACAGTCAGTAACTTGGGAATAGAGACTGTATATATCTCTTTCCTCTTTATATCTTCAACCCTTGGTAGATATTTTGAGTGAGTGTATGAATAAATGGATGGATGATGTGTATGCCTGTCAGAAATTGTGCTATAGGTATAGAGGGAAGAAGGAGCATGTGTTCATACATAGAAATTGTTGAGGCTGTTGGGTTCCATGAATCTTGAATTTGTAGCCTGGAAAGAACAAAGAAGAGACAATGTAATTTTTTCCCAGTTTTATCAAGATATAATTGACATATTACATAGTATTAGCCCAAGGTGTACAATATAATGATTTAATATCCTATATAATAAAAGCCTAATATGCTAAGTATCCAGTCATCTGGTTGGCCATTCAACCAATCAAAGTGTAATATCCTAATGATATGGTAAGGCTGCTCAACTGCTTGCTATGACATGCACTGACTACCAGGGGGCAGACAGTTGGCCGGTTGACCAGTTGCTATGACATGCCCTGACCACCAGGAGGTAGACGCTCCAACCCATAGGTTAGCTTGCTGCTGGGGTCCGGCTAATTGGGACTGAGCCAGACAGGCAGGACATGCCCTGGAGGCCACCTGCGATCCCTCCCCTGCTGGCCAACCTCCCATGCCCCTCCCCGGCCCCGATTGTACACTGGTGGGGTCCTTCAACCTGGCTTGCACCCTCTCACAATTCGGGCTGAGAGACCCCTGACCCCCCAGTGCACAAATTTCATGCACTGGGCCTCTAGGATGTATATAATGCAAAATAGTTACCACGATAATTCAGTTAACATTCATCATCCCATTTGGTACAAGTCTTCATGCACTCATCCATCAATGGACACAGGTTGTTTCCATGTTTTGGCGATTTTAAATAATGCTGCAGTGAACATGGGTGCAGATATTGCTTTAAGATAATGATTGTATTTCTTTTGGATATATACCCAGGAGTGGAATTGCTAGATCAGAAACCTCCATACCATTTTTCATAGTGACTGAAAATTTACATTCCCCCCAAGATGCACAAGGTCCCCTGTTCTCCACATCCATGTTAACACGTGTTGTCTCTTGAAAATCGTGTTCTATGGTGATCCTGGGACCCGAGGCTTCTGCCACCTGAACATTAACCATCTGCTCGCCTGTGCTCGGTGCTGGCCCGGCCGGGCAGACAGGCCCTGTCTGCGGTGCTGCAGGAGCCCAGCCCAGGGCCAGGCAGGGGGCCCAAGGGCGACCACGCAGGTTCTAGGACTAATTCTGTCGCGTGCCCTTGGCAACTCCTTGACCTCTCTGAGTCTCCTTTACCTCATGTCAAAGGAGAGTAATAAAACCAGTCAAGTAACTCGGGGTGGTTGTGCAGACTGAGTTGATGAGTGTGAAGTACGTAGAATAGTACTCAGCAAATATTCAACAAATGACAAATGTTATCGTGAGGAGCAGTGTGACATCAATTTTTAAAATCACCAGCTCTCCGCCAGGCAGCTGTCTGCCCTGGTTAGACCTGGGTTTTGCAATCTCCACATTTTAGGCCACATGATTCTTTGTCTTGTGGGGCTGGGGGCTGTCTTGTGCGTGATCAGATGTTTAGTAGCCTTTACCCGCTAGGTATCAGCAGCATGCCCTGCCCCCCGTTCATATATGGCAACAACATGCCTCCAGACATTTCCAGTAACCCGGGGTGGGGTGGAGGGCAGTGCCTTAATGAGAGAGGGCACTTCTGCAGCTTTGGCTTCTCATCTGTAAAATGGGGAAATTTTCCTGACTGACAGTGAAAGCGCCATTGGAATGGGGTGTGATAATGAATATGCTATTGTTTTGAAAACTTCAAAGTGCTTTTCAAGTATAAAGTAATTGTTTTGACAGACTTCACCAACTTGACTACTTAACTTGACTAGAATAGCTAGCCTCAGACTCCAGCCCCTCCCTCAGATGGCCCAAGGACCTGGGACACTCAGCCCGGGCCAGTCCTTCTCCTGCACAGTCAGACCTGGAATGTGCGGTCACTCCACTGGCCTGGCTATGGTGGTGGCTGCCCGGGGGTCACAGTTAATGGCTATTAACGGTGCAGGTGCCAGGTGTTAGCACGGAAGGACATGATAACACAAGACCTGTGTGTCCATGGATATGCTGGTCTGAACTCGTAGGGAGAGAAATGGGCTGGGGATACAGACTGTGAAGTCATCAGCAGAGAAGTGGGAGTTGCAACAATAGGAATCAGTTGTGGGAATAAGCCCAAGGGTCCTCCCTATCCCAATACCTGTGACCAGTCCTGTGGGCCTGGGATCCCAGTGGTGCCTGCACGGGCTGCAAGTAGCTTTCTGGAATTCTCCCTCCAGCTCAGGCGGCGGTGAGGTGAGCCCCGGTATATTTCGAGGCCCAGGCTTTCTCGCTGCTGCTGCAGGCAGCTTGTCTATCCGACACTATGGCTGCTACTGCTAATGTTTGCACTGGCAGTGAGAGAAAGTAATTATTTTAACCTCAACTTAATTAAGATCACATTCCAGGAACCACGGCAACCAAAATGTCATGGGGCAGCAGCGACCTTCGAAGGTCCTGCCAGTCCTGCTGCCACACTGGCGCTGGTGGCTCTGCCCCAGCCAGGGTCTGGTGGGGAGAGAAGGCTCCAAGTGTTTGGTGCAAATGTGCAAGGAACTTTGCCTTTTACCTCCCCGTTTCTCGAAGCTTATCAGCAAGAGGATATAGTAGGGCAGAGACACTTAGACAAGGACCCTTGAGTGTTGAGTGTCACATCCTAAACCATCTTCAGGGCTCCTGCCCCACTGTGATCTCTCCTGGTTTATGCTCAGATGCCATCTTCGTTCCCAGTGTGTCACCAGGCAGGAGTAACTACCGGCTGCTCCAGGCACCCGGAGTTCACGGCCAAGCCCCTATCACCGTCAGGCGACCTCCCTCCCTGCCTGTTCCCGCCCTCTGCGCAGTCTTTTCCTTCAGGTGGACTTTGCACAGGGCCATTCTGAACCCTGAGACTGCCCCACCTTGCCGGCGGAGAGAGCACGGGGTCTCCTGCCCTCCCTTCTCAGAAGACCCTCTGGAGAGTCTGCACATGCTGTCCGGGGGGCAGTCGGCGTCTATCAAGCCAGAGAAACTATGTTTTCTTTCATATTTGCAAAATGAAGAGGGATCACGCAAATAATTCCACCTGCAATAAAATTCTGCTTCCCGTGACTTTATTAATTAGTAGAGTGGAAGGGGCTCACACAGCTTTTAAATTCCCCTCGTGTGAGGCAGTATGGCAATCAGCTTGGTGATGTCTCTCTTCGTTTCCAGAGATGGCATCGCTGGCGCTGAAGGCAGGGCTTCGGGCCGGGCAGACAACCTCTTTGGGCCTCAGTTCCCCGGCCTGAAGGCTGCTGCTAAGGGGCAACAGAAGGAAGGTGGCCTAATTAGACAAAACCAGCGAAATATCTGCCATAACACCTGGCCAGCTGGTCTGTACAAGCATCCGTGGGGCCTCTGGGCACAGATGCAAAGACCGAAAAACGCAGGACAGGGAATTGGTAACAGCTCCAGGTAACTCCGCTTGTTAATCACATAAGCCTTCAGCCAGCGCAGAAGCATGTCCACCGCCCAACAAAGCAGGACCCTGAGATGAGGCGAGCTGCTCTGACGTTCCCACCGGGTAGCAGCGGTGCAGTGGGGCCCTGCTTGGTGCAGCATCATCCATCAGAAAACAAAAAGGTACAGTGAGTGCCACTGAGCCCCGCCATTAATTGCTAAGTAAGGGGAAAAAAGGAGAAGAATAAAGTGCTTTTACCTGCTCGGCTGGATAATTAAAAGCTGCCTGAAGCACTGCTAACCTTTTTCATTACGGCAGTGTTCATTATAAAGCCAGAAAGAATTAACTACACTGCATTATCAGATATCGAAAAATATTAATAGCAGAAGTGAGAAAGGGAAAGGAGGAATTTTGGGCGAGTTAATTAAACCGCACGTCCTCCATGACTTATGAAGTGACTGGCCGAGCTTCCTGGAGCTCAGTGAGGCCCAGCGATGGCTCGTTGCGCCCTGGCCCTCAGGAAATGAGTTTCCAGGCTGCGGAACAGTAGTTCCTCTTCCCCTATTACAGATTTTTTCTTTCGTTCATTCTTTCTTTCCAAATATTGCCAAGTGAGTCAAGGCCTGGCTGGGGACCACGCTGGCGCCGAAGTAAGCGAGAGCTGATTGAGAGCTCTAAGGGTCGCTTCTGCGGGGCTGCTGCAGAAGCCAAATCCTCTAACCAGAGCCCACGAAGGGGTTCAGGATGGGCCACTTCGCCTGTCAGATTCCCTCCGGCCAGGCCTGGTGCCGCAGCCTGGCACAGGGCACGGCGTTGGGGTGTGCCTCGGGGCCCCGAGAGCTGTTTGGAATAAGCGTGCTATTGACACCTCATCTGCAGAAATTAGAACAGCCACTGGTTGCACGGAGCTCGCCGTGCTGAGGGCCCTGCTGCAGCGGCAGGAAGGCTACGGAGCGGGGACCGTGGTACTTGCAAATCTTTGGGGTTGAGATGACATCCTCTGTGCTTCGTACAAAGAGGCACACTTGGAGCCCCGGCCTGCGGGGCGCTCCTTGCATGAGCTCAACTGACATGACGTGATGAGGGCACAGACAGTAACATGGGAAAAACCTCGTCCAGGGCAGAGGGGGAAGGAGGGGGGAATGGAGGCATTTTCATTTAGCAAAAAGCAAAATTGATGATGAGGAGAAGGTAGTATTGATTTCTTCTTCTTCCCGCTGGCACTGGAACGTTAAGTGAAATCACGGAGCCACAGAGACTCCAGCTCGGATGGGCTGTGCTGCAGCCTCAGCGCGTTTTCAGAGCCTGGTTTGCATAGTTGCTGGTGACAGGCAGAGGCTCCTCACAGGGCAGAGTGAGTGAGGGCATGGTGTTCCCCACAGGCCCCCACGACAACCAGACCACGTCCCGGAGCGCTCCCACCCGCACTTGCCGCGGGCGACTTCCCTGAGCCATGTCTCGGCCGATGACAGCGACTCAGGAACTCAGTGAGTGGTGCCACTTGCCCGGGGAGGAAATGGGCATGAGTGATGGGCGGTTTACCAAGTGCATGGAAGGCACTGGGAAGACAATGTAACAAGCCACGGAAAAAACATTTTTTTCTTTCATATTTGCAAAATGAGAGGAATCATGCAAATAATTCCACCTGCAATAAAATTCTGCTTCCTGTGACTTTCTTGATCAGCAGACGTGGAAGGGGCTCACAGAGTTGCCTAGTTGTCTTTATATAGTATCATGGAGTTAATGGAGACAGGGCTGCTTTGACTCGTGTGTGTTAAATGCCAAAATGGTTAAAGGGCGGGATGTGAGTTGGGCAAAATGAATGACGTCATTGAAATGGGCCCAGAGGTCATGTCTCCTCCTCACCATTATCAAGAGCTGTGTTTCCCAGATAGCTTCCTGCATTTTGTCCGTGTCCCCCGTCCATGCCCCACTGTCTATGCTGCAGTCGGTGGCAGCTCAGCGGCCCCAGCATCACAGCCTTCTCTCTGTTAAGTGAGCTGTGCGTGGAAGGCACTGGGAAGACAATGTAACAAGCCACGGAAAAAACATTTTTTGTTTCATATTTGCAAAATGAGAGGAATCATGCAAATAATTCCACCTGCAATAAAATTCTGCTTCCTGTGACTTTCTTGATCAGCAGACGTGGAAGGGGCTCACAGAGTTGCCTGTTTGTCTTTACATAGTATCATGCCTGGAGCAAGCACACTCACCACGTGCTTATGGGGTCAAGTTGAACGGAATGGCTGGCACTTAGTGAGCACTCAGCACACGCCACTGATTCTTTAGCATCCTGTTCCTTTATCTGGAACTTTTCATGAGCTTTCAATATCTTGAGATGCCCTGAAAGGAGTAATCTAGAGATAACACAGAGGAGCAGATGAACATTGAATTTAAATAATTCTTCTAGATGGATTGCCATATTGAATGACACCAGCATTTTCCCCATATTTAGCAAAGTTATTAAGTCTCTGCTTTTTAATCCATTCTTTAGGGGAGAGGGGTAGTAAGAATCCATCCTGTAAGTCAGTGGTTCTCAACCTTCTGGCCCTTTAAATACAGTTCCTCATGTTGTGACCCAACCATAAAATTATTTTCGTTGCTACTTCATAACTGTAATGTTGCTACTGTTGTGAATCGTAATGTAAATATCTGATATGCAGAATGGTCTTAGGCGACCCCTGTGAAAGGGTCGTTCGACCGCCAAAGGGGTCGCGACCCACAGGTTGAGAACCGCTGCTGTAAGTGCTTCCCAGATTGGAGACCAGGGTTAACATGGGCCATCAACCACCTCCAGCATTTGAGCCTCCCTGTGGGGGCTCTGACCACTCTACCTCTCTCAGGAACATAAAGGATGGGCTCCTTTGCTCAACGGTCAAGAGGAATATCTAGGCTTATGGCCCTGTAAGAAACCTCTTTGGAGCTTGGTGTTTGGGACCTTGAAGAGAAGTAGAAAAGAGGTTGCCTGTGGGCCCTTTGTGTAATAAGAAGACTTCCAAATATATCGTGCACGTTTCACCACGTAGCCTGGCTCAGTTCCCACCCTTATCCCTCTCTGTGTTCTTCTTCCAAGTACAGGCTTCCAGGTTCCAGCACAAGTCTCCCAGCCTCAAGAAGTCTTCTTCTTCGAGTGCGCCAGCCCTGGTTGACTTTCTCCTTTTACCTTCCACAGTGTTGTCTGCACTTCCTGTTTTGACAACCCTGGGTTATGTGGTCTGTTGGTCTGGTCATTCTAGAGTGTTTGAGAGCATCATGATCGAAATCTCTCTGCTGTTCCACTGGGCTCCAGAATGGTCGAGTGAAAGTGCCCCTTTGGTTGGGTCCCCCAAACCTCCTTGCCTTTTGTTGATGTCTCTATTCCAGTAAGCATGTTATAATGTTTGACCCAGTTGTTCATACTGTTGCTCATTCTATTTGTGAGCACTCAGAGGGAAGTCATCATTTATTTATCTTTATATCGTTATCATGTCTGGAGCAAACTTACTCAATACGTGTTTGTTGGGTCAAGTTGAACTGAATTGAATTGCATAGGACCTAGCTTGGGGCACACCAAACACTGGCCGCTACATCTTAATTAACCTCCACAGCCTCGCAGCCACTCAGCCCCTCACAGCATGTCCATGTTCTGACTGTTTACTAAAGAAGCGCATGGCTGTCTGGGCTCGGTAAGCTTGCTTATGCTGGCCCTTCTTGGCCACCTGCCAAACAGCCAGCCCCTAAGTGGCCAATACCCTCCACTCCCCCTTCTACCTCTGTAACTTAACTTACCTCTGTGCCCTAGAAAACCGTATAACTATTTACGAAGAAACTACAGATAGGATTCCAGGTGTCCCATATAAGGGAGTTTTCTTCAAATGCCCCCCAGTCCATGTGAAACATGGAAATAATCTAGTTATGCCTCCTCTGGGCACAGTAGGTACTGCACACTTCGGGCACAGTAGGTACTGCACACTTTGCGTGTGGTTTTGGACAAGCAAGAAGCACTTTGGGCCTCACATCTCTTTCCATGAGGTTAAACCACATCATCTTCAACATCCCTTCTAACTCTGAAAGTATGTGCCTTTGATGCCAGTGGAAGACCCACTGATAAGCTAACGTAGCCATGTCTAACTCCCTTTTCTCTTGCCCTCTTCCTGCTACTGATAATGAAAAAATAAAATCGAAAGACATAGTTACTTTCTCAGGACCCCAAACAATGCAAATAGCCATATGAACAACTCTGGACAGGGGTTTCTGGGAAATGGTCTTTTTTCTTTCCAAGATGAAATGGAAAGATACTTCTTACGAGGTCCCTTCTTTTTTCTTCCTATCTTGAGTTGTTAGCCATTGTATGAAATAAGGGGGTGAGCATGCAGACCAAAAGCCAACATAGCAAGGGTCCTGCGGCCTACCTCCTTGGTGACAGTGCAGTGCTCTAGGACCATCCCAGTAAAAGAATCAGCAAGGCCTTCATGAGTTTAAACTACTCCTGGCAGGAATTCTGTTAAAACCTTCCTGAAAAGCATCTTGCGGAAAGCATCCCCGACACACACCTTTCTAATTGCTAGTCAAGTGGGTTCATCAGATAAATCGCTTCATTCCCCTGGGTCCCCTCCATGAGCATAACCCCAACTTGATCAAACTCACAGCAGCACTGGCACAGTTTGGCGAGTGCTTTACATCGCACAGGTTTCCATGTACACGATCACATTTGATCCTTCTATCAATCCTCCGAGTCATGTTCTACATCCCCCCACCCCCCGTTTTACACATGAGGAAACTTAAGCAAGTTCCCCTGTCTCACTGACCCCACATACAACGCATGCACGCAGCTCAGCACAGAGAGCAGAGGCTCCCCTGCACCATCCTGGGGCGCAGGCAGGGAGTCTTCAGACCCTTGGAGAAAACTCTGGGACCACAGGCCTCGGTAAGGAGGACCATGTCAGAAAAGGGGTGTCTCCTGCCCCATGGAGCTCAGCACCCCATGGTGGGGAGGGTGCAAAGACCACCCCAGCCAGGGCCCAGAGCACAGTAGTTAATAGGTGTCCCGGAGCTGGACAAATGCAGGCTGATGGCCAGCTTACCTCCCACAACCTGTGCCTTGGCTGCCATTACTTCTAGCTAAACCAGGCCTTGTGGACATGTTTCTTTTCATTCATAAAGAACTGCCCAAAACAATGACACTTCAGGAAACTACCTTATTTTTCTCTTTCCCTCTAAAAGGTACAACAAAGTTAGAATCAAAGATGCTTACATCAGCTGGAAGGCTTCTGGGCAGATGTTCCTAAGTGCGACCTGCCTGATGGGAAGGGTGTTGAGGGGAAGGGCAGGCTCGCAGCTCTACCCCAGGCCTCGCCGGCAAAGACAGAGCCTGGGACACACGGTTCTTGTGAAGGCCCGGCCCTCTGTAGAGCTCAGGGTGCCTGCCCCACAGACCTAACCCACCTCTACCTCCTGGCTCCTTCTGGAGGTGGGTGCACATGCCCATCGCTTTTTTAAACCAACATAGTACATGGAACGGTCACAGTAACTTCAAAGCAGTCCCAAGTTTGAGTCTGAACTCTACCATTTATTAACTGGCTGCTATTTGGCCATTCTGTGTTATTCATCTAGTGTAGAATAAAAATGCTCCAACACTTAGTGGATTAAAGCCATACACACTTAATATCTTACAGTTTCTGTGGGTTCAAAATCTAGAGGCAGCTCAGCTGGGCTCTGCTCGGGACCTCCCAGGCTGCGCTCAGGTGTCAGCTGGGACTGCGGACCTCAAGGCTCCACCAAGAAGGATCCACTTCCAAGCTCACTCGCGTGACTGACTGTTGACGGCCTGCAGTTCCTCCCGGGCTGGTGACTGGAGGCCTCCCTCAGTTCCTGGCCGCGTGGTCCTTTCCACAGGCAGCTCCCCCCATGGCAGCCGGCTTCCAACAGAGTGAGCGCGAGAGAGCGCGATGGAAGCCACAGTCTTTTTACAACCTGATGTCAGAAGTGACAGCATCAGGCTCGCCACATTCTGTTTGCTGGAAGCAAGTCACCTGGTCCAGCCCACACTCCAAGGGAGGGATTACAGGAGCACGAAGGCCAGGGAGCAGGGAGCAGGGAGCCATTACAGCAGCTACCTGCCCACCTTCTGTCTTCTGAGCCTCGGATCCGCACCTGTAAGTGAGCATCATTATAACTCCTACCTCCGGGGCTGGAGACAGGGTCACGCGGGACAGTGTGCAGGCTCCTGCCTCAGAGGATGCCCGGTGCAGACTCGGGGAGCGTAGAAGATAATCTCTCCTCCCCTCTTCTACCTGCCCTGTCCCACCCGGAGTTCAGAGGTTTCTATGCAAAAAAGGCTGCAAAGCTAGTCTCCGCTTCCAAGAATGAGGTAAGTGGCTAGGCAAGCAATTCGAACAGTTGCAGAGAACAAAAACCATCGCCCGGGCAGCATTAAGGTTCTCTGGACTGAGGCAGAGGCGGCCTTCCCCAACGCAGAAGGTTGGAGGGAGTTTGAGGGGCTGAGACCTCGATGCCTGGTGATCAAGGAGCAGTCCACGAACAAGCAGCCTCATGACCGGACCCCCGATTCCCTAGCACAGGCCCCCCCAGTGGCTCCCTCAGCCCCCGAACAGTCCCCGAGGGCTCCACACAGAGGAGGTCTCTTCCCCAAGGTCAGTGGACTGTGAAGCAGCTCTGAGCATTGATCACTTTCACTTCCCTTTGCTAATTCCCACCAGTTCATTAAAGCTTGACCCTCTGGGCTTCTCCAGCTACTGTGGATGTCCAGCCAGAGAGGCTGTTATATTTTAAAGGCTGTTAAACTGTCCAGTGATATCTTAGCTTCTTTTTTTATATTTGATAGCAAATCATCAATCACTTGTATAAACTTCCAAGTAAAAACTAGGGAAGGGGGGAGGATTAGAGAATTATATAAAGTTATAGTGGAATGAAGCAGTTAAATTTCTCTCTATCAGCCGAGGTGAGGCGAGGCGAGGTGAGATGATGGCCAATTATCTCTTTCCACTCACTGATGAATCGCCAGCACCATCGAGACTGTCAGTGCCTGACCGTGACAAGCAGAATGGGTGCCACTGTGGCCAGAGAACTGGGAATAGGGCTGCCTTGGGGCTCCTCCAGTCCACACCTGGGTTCCCTGGCCGGTGCACCAGCTCAGCCCCACCATGTCCTGGGAGACCCCTTCTCTTCAGAGCACGGCGCTGCTAGCCCTTCCCCTCATTACGCTCACCCACAGCAGCTGCCCCAGCACCAATGTATCCAAAGGCGGCCTCATTATTCTCTCTCCTTAGCTGAGCTAATGGCACCATCATTCACCCAAATTATTAACTAGAAACTTCATGGTTGTCCCAAACACCTCCCTCTTCCTCGCCTCTCCGGACCAGTTAATTCATCCCTGAGCCCGTTCTACTGTCTAACAAGTATTTGTCAAACCCACCCACTCCTCAACATCCTCTCTGCTGCCGCCACCGTCCAGGCCCTCATTACTGTTTCTCTAACATGTAGGAAAGGCCTCTTCACTGGTCTGCATGGCTTGAGTGCTTCCTCACACATACACACTCTCACACACTCACACACACTTACACACACTCACACACACACTCTCACACTCACACACATACACACTCATACTCTCATACACACTACCTCACACACACACTCACACACACACTCTCACACACTCACACACACACACACTCTCTAGTATACATTATCTTACATACAGTCTCACACTCACACACACATACATTCACATACACTCATTCACACACTCTCATACACACTACCTCACACACTCACACTCTCACACTTACACACATACCATACTCTCTCATATGCACTATCTCACACACACTCACATACACATATGCTCTCACACTCTCTCATACACACTATCTTACAGACACTCATACTCCCACACACATTCACACTCTCATACATACTATCTCTCACACACTTGTACTCTCACACACACTCACACTCTCACACACACTCACACATTCACACACATTCACACTCTCATACATACTATCTCTCACACACACTCTCACACATTCACACACATTCACACTCTCTCATACATACTCTCACACACTTGTACTCACACACACTCACATTCACACACACACTCACACATTTACACATATTCACACTCTCTCATACATGCTATCTCTCACACACTTGTGCTCTCACACACATACTCACACTCTCACATTCACACTCACACCTTCACACTCTCATACACTTGCACTGTCACACACATACTCACTCACACTCTCACACACACAGTTCTCTGCACTCCTGCGATTGTTTTGTGAGGCACGGTTCCGATTACACCTCTTTCCTATTTCTACTTGAGGAGCTCCCTCCTGCTTTAGGAAGGAGCTGGGACTCCGGGGCTGGTCTTTCCCACAGCCCCATGCCTGCCTGCCATCACCGGACAGGAGCTGGCTGTTTTCTTCACAAGCGCTTTCTTGTGTCCATGTATTTGTCCATGTTTGTGCCTCTCAGAGTTCCCTTTCCCTTCTAGTATGACTGGCCAACTTCTCCCAACCTTTGAGACTCAGATGAAAAGTCACCTTTTCCACAAAGATTTCCCTGACTCCCTCAGCAGTTAGCCAACCTCTCCTCTGCTGTCCCAGAACCACTGTGATTCCTCACGAGCCCCCCTCCCCCAGCTGGACGACAGGGTCCTTGAGTAAAGAGCATGGCTTGCTCTCTAGCAGGTAGCACCATCCTGGGCTCAAGGGCACATGGAATGTTTATTGACCAATAAATTGCCATGGGCTGGGGGCTAAGACAAACCCAAATTAAAACCTTGCTCTTCCTTTTGTTTGCTCTGTGACCTCAACAAGAATTTTTGTCTCTGAGCTTCATTCTTCATCTGTAAAATGAAAATTATTACTATAACCCTATGATAATATGAGGATGATGACAAATGAGACTTAGAAAGTGATTAATTATTGGGAGAGTAAAGAAAGAGAAGAGGTTTGGGAGGAAGCTGAAGATTCTAGTAATGCCTTGGATGAATGAACTGGGAGGGAATGGTAGAAAAGGAACGGTGTAGTACGCACTCGGCACACAGTAGGCATTCAACTTCTCCCTTCCTGTGGAAGCCTAACCACTGGCGGACAGGAGGAAATAGCAAGTGTGTCCCTTAAGTGCTCACCGTCTCATTTCCTTCAGTTACTACCTATTTTCTTTGAATGGCCTGGATGGATGCTAAGGCATGAGGTTGGGGGCAAAACCTCTCTCTTGGATATCAGTGTCCCTGACAGACTCTAAAGCAAACACACTGAGAACTCTGAATTTGCTTGTCTGGTACCACATCATGTGGACACGCAAACAGCTGGACAGGCAGGGGGGGAGTGCGAGCCCTTGCAAGCCAACCTCTGCCAACATGGCACCAGGGTCCCTGCCCATGACGGGCAGACTGGGAGGCAAGTTGCTGAGTGACCGTGGAGCCCTGTTTCTGATCCTGATGCAGTTGGCCCTCCCCCTGGGTTGGGAGTGCTGGCTGAGGAACAGAATGGAGGAGAGCAAGAAGGACCAGCTAGGAAAGCAGGGATCCGAGTGGAATGGCCCCAGGCGCCAGCAATGGTGTTCAGAGAGTTCTAGAGAGTGGGAAAAAGAGGAAAAGGGACATAGCCCAGCTACCCCAGACATAGGAAGGAAACAGGAAGACCAGATAAACCCAAGGGCAGAGAGAACCCACTAGTAACATAAAATATATGGCAAAGACACAATCCAGATGCAGAATTGGATGGTTTGGAATGCCGTGGTTGGCAAACTGCGGCTCGCGAGCCACATGCGGCTCTTTGGCCCCTTGAGTGTGGCTCTTCCTAAGCCTTAGGAGTACCCTAATTAAGTTAATAGCAATGTACCTACCTATATAGTTTAAGTTTAAAATATTTGGCTCTCAAAAGAAATTTCAATCGTTGTCTGTTGATATTTGGCTCTGTTGACTAATGAGTTTGCCTTCCCCCGGTAGGGGATGCTCACCTGTGGTTGGTGCTAGCACAAAGGTGCCAAGTCTTCCACAACAGCCTTTCTCTGCAAATCAGACAGCCCTGCCGAATAGTAGCGATTCAGTCAGTGGACTGAACAGGAGAAGTGGTGTCACCTCCTACCACTAGGGCAGGCCCCACCCCACACAAGCATCACAATAAGTGGGGTAAGGGAGCATGTCAGTCCCCACACAGACCTATTGCCCACACGCAGCAGAACAATGGGCATGAGAGGCTGTTGATCCTGCTGCATCAGAGCTTGGCATAGCAGCTGGGTGTCCCTATACTTGGCATCACTGCCCAGTCACAGCCTGCTTTACTCCCAGATAAGCAGGAAAACCCCCAGGTTACAAGATAGCATCTAGTTCATCTCTTTTTACAGATAAAACAGAGTTTCTGGAAAGGTTAAATGGCTGCTCAAGCTGTTTTTCTGGAGGCTTTCCACATTCCAGGGATGCCACCCTCCTTTCTTGCCATGTAGGCTTCTCTCAACATGGTGGCTCGCTCCAGCCAGCCAGCAAGGGCAAGCTCTCTCAGAGGACAGCCCCATCCCCTCTTTAAGAGCCTTTACCTGATGAAGTCAGGCCCACCTTGGATAATCTTCCTTTTGATTAACTTCAAATCCACTGATTTGTAACCTTAATTATGTCTGCAAAATTCCTTCATCTTTGTCATATTCTATTATCTGGAATAGAACAGGTTCTATGCACTTTTTTAAAAAATATATATTTTTTTATTGATTTCAGAGAAGACATGAGAGGGAGAGATAGAAACATCAATGATGAGAGCAATTCATTGACCAGCTGTCTCCTGCATGCCCCTTACTGAGGATCGAGCCCACAACCCAGGCATGTGCCCTTGATAGGATCCCTTCAGTCCGCAGGCCAATGCTCTATCCACAAGGATGTTTTTCTTCTCCGACCAGTCTATGGTGGAGAAAGAGTTGCAATTCATTCTTCTAACAGCCAGTTGAAGGTTCTCTCCACTCTACCAAATAGCCAATCGCATGTTACTGGACACTGGAATTTAACTTTTAGGGGGAAACTACCCTTTTGTTTGGAAAAATCAGTAGAAGAAACAGTTACCAAAGCAACCCTAGAGCAAGCACTCACAAAACTCCTGAGGAAGATGTGGAGCGAGTAGGTCCCCAATGTTGCTGCTTCAAATACAGCCCTTCAAGTGTTCTATTTACATGCACACTTAGAGTTATTTATCCAACCACTTCTCTATGTATTTCACTGGAAATTTCTTCTTTTTCTAAGTCTAAGTTTCAGGAGAGATATGCCTAAAACATGCTGTGTGTGAGAGATGTATCCAGGAGCTTGCTTTCTTAGTCAATGATTTGTCCCCAGAGATCAAGTGTGGAGCCTGGAGGAAGGGCAGGGCAGACTCTTACTTTGAGGTGAAGGATAGAATTGGACTACATCCGGCACAACACAAGCTAGACCACACTATTTGTGTCAACACATGACACTCTCTAATACTGAATAAGGTAGACTTTTGTTCATGCCTGTGGAACCATTATACAGATGTTTGAGATTATGCAGGCAGGTACAACCTTGGGGGTGAGTTCAAATTTCCCCTGAATGTAATAGATATTTTGCCATCGATCATCCTAGGGCGAAGTTAATCTTGGGATAAAAAAAGAATGGTGTCAGAGAGAAAATACCTACTTTACCATTGGTGAATCAGAATCAGTTGGTCTGGAATCAGGAGAGTTGAGGGAGACATGGTTCCTGTCATGTGGAAGAAGAGAAGCAACCAGACAGGAGTCTACCAGTAAAGGGCTCTAGAGGTGGGTTCAGGCCCGTGGAGTCTAAGGATAGCCAATGCTGGGAGCAATGCATGCAGTAAAGGCTTATGAACAGTCATAGTCTAACCTCAGCTGAGCTGACAAGAATTAGGAAGGCTAATCCCCATGTTTAAGAAGGAGGAGCCAAAGGAAGAATGGCTATTCCTCTCCCTGAAGCCAGCTTTGGGGTCATCTTTGGCAGCAGCCTCCAGCTAAAAACATCAGAACCAGACAGGCAACAGTCTCTGCGAAATCATCAGCAACAGGGACAGCAGGAGGGCAGGAAGATTAGTGGACCAAAGAGAGCAGAGAAGAACCTGAAGCTCTTATTCCAGAAGAGAAATACTGGGGATGGGCACTTTGATGGGACCAATCTGGACCAATTAGACTAATGGGAAGTTTTACCAGGTATTAAAATTTCTCTTGGTTAGCAGTACACTTGGCTAGGTTAAGAGAAATTTATTTAAAACGCAGGAGAAAGGATTTTTTGGAAGGATAATTGAAACATCTCATTGAACAGAAGGAAGAAATTACAAAATTAAAAGCTGGGGGAAAAGGGTTCTCTACCATGAGAGTTGATGGAACCTCTATATAAGTTGCAGACAATAACGTGGCCTGTCTCTGATTTCCAATCTGTTTCTCTTTTTTAAAAAAAAATGCAATTCTAAAAAGAAATAGTCAGAATGCCTTGAGGGACAATAGAGACTCCTTTGCGTCATTATAGGAAGGACATTTTCTCACTCTTCCCACAGTGTTCAGGTCAATAAAATAAGAACTACTTCCTGCACAGAAACTACCTCTACTGTGGTCACCATTACTCTTGGCCTCTCTCATTTCTCTGCTAGAGGACAGTATTAATTTTCTATTGTTGCATAACAGATCACCAGAAACTTAGTGACCTAAAACGATGGGCATTTGTTATTTCACAAATTTCTGTCGGTCAGGAGATACAGCTTAAATAATCCTCTGCCCATGGTCTCAAAGGGCAGTAATAAAGGTGCCAGCTGGGCTGAGTTCTCATCTGGGAGCTCACCTGGGGATGAATCTGCCTCCTAGCTTATTCAGGTTGAACTCAAGTCCTTGGCTGTAGGACTGAGGACCTGACTTTTTGCTGATGTCACCTGGAGGCTTTCCACATTCCAGGGATGCCAGCCTCCTTTCTTGCCATGTGGGCTTCTCTCAACATGGTGGCTTCCTCCAGCCAGCCAGCAAGGGCAAGCTCTCTCAGAGGACAGCCCCATCCCCTCTTTAAGAGCCTTTACCTGATGAAGTCAGGCCCACCTTGGAAAATCTCCCTTTTGATTAACTTCAAATCCACTGATTCGTAACCTTAATTATGTCTGCAAAATTCCTTCATCTTTGTCATATTCTATTGTCTGGAATAGAACAGGTCCTACTCACTTTTTTAAAATATATATTTTTTTTATTGATTTCAGAGAGGTAGGGAGAGGGAGAGATAGAAACATCAATGATGAGAGCAATTCATTGACCGGTTGCCTCCTGCACACCCCCTACTGGGGATGGAGCCCACAACCCAGGCATGTGCCCTTGACAGGAATCGAACCTGGGACCCTTCAGTCTGCAGGTCAACACTCTACCCACTGAGTCAAACCAGCCAGGGTCCTACTCACTCTTAAGGGAAGGCAATTACACAGGGCATGAACTTGAAGGGGTGAAATCATGGGCCCTCCCCGGCATATATCTGCCACAGGGCTTAGCAGCAATGCACTGTGGAGCTGGTGAGGCTCTGATCCACTCTGTGACATGGACATGCTCACTGGCTCTCACGACTTCTCACTCTTTCTCATGGCCTACACACAGGCCACAAGGATGTTTTTCTTCTCCGTGCAGTGAGCTCACCAGGGCAGGCCAGCATTCACTCAACTTCGCTAATATGACCGAGTAGGAAATTTCAAATCGGGAGGGAAGGAAAGAAAGCCCATGTCCCAAACTTCATGCAGCCTCAGGCAAACCTTATTTCCTATACAACTTTACTACCCACAGGATCGATATATGATCCCTGCTTATTTGCTAATGGATTCAGAACTCAGACTGAGAATTCTGATTGATTACAGCCTCAGTCACTTGGTGTTCTGAGGACTGGTTTTAAAGGAGTAGGATCCATCCCAGGCAGGCCCCTGGGAGGCACCCCTGCGCTCTAAGGATCTGGGTAAGGGGGACTGAGAGGGCTTTGGTGCTGCGGCTCCTGAGGCCGGGACACTGTAATGTTCAGGAGAAGAAACTACAAAGGACATCACTTGCCCTGGAGGCTGGGAGGGTGCATCAGAGCCACCTCCCCTTCACCTCGTGTGGAAAAGGTGTAGCTTTTACGGCAAACCAGAGCGTTTATCAATTACAAAGCCCTTTGACTCCATATCCTGTCAACTACAAGCTCCCTCCACCGTGAACAAAGCGAGGACGAGGACGTGTGTGGCCGTAAACATGCCTGCACCCACCAGCATACCTCCTTATTCGCCCATCTTTATCCTCTCCAGTCTTTTCTGGGGCAGAAATCTCAGCGTCTCACACTGTCCCACAAGTGAAAAGCAGGCCGAGTCCAAGCAGGGCTGTCCAGCCTCGAGCCGGCATGTGCTCTACCATTCCCCGACCACATTGGGGGAGAGGCGGGCCCACAGGAGCCCTTACTGACAGTGTCCAGAGAGGAGCCAAGGCAGGAGAGGGTCAGTCACTGTCTCAAAACTACACAGGAGTCAGCAGCCAAAGAGAGAGTCCCATCCTCTTCTTTGCAGCCCGGACACCCACTGCTCCCTTAGTACAGAGCTGAGGAGAATCAACCCCTCGCGTGGCCAGAGCCTCCTGGGAAATGGGCTGCTGATGTAAACAAGCCAGGAACCCCGGGGCTCTCGGGGGTCCTCCTGGGGCACCGCAGTTAGGATGGTTAATGACCACAGCAGCATGATTTATTACTGACCACTCAAAGGAGCCGCTGGCATGCGGGCCCCTCCCCCAGCCGTCTCCCTTCATTTGAGTAGGTCATGTCTGTCACTAACAGCTCACACCCTCAGGTCCCATGGCCAGGGAGGCAGACTCAGTGGCCTGGAGGGGGAAAGCCTCTTCTATTTCAAAGAAAACCCAGCAGGACTCTTATTCCAGGGCCAGGAAGGGGCCCCTGTGACCCAGACACAGCGGGGAGGGTTCTAAAATGGGGGTCACAGCCTTTCTTAGTGGCAAAGTGCAACCCTAAAATAACATCACTACATGCCATGAAAGTCTTGGATGTGCTACACCCTTGATGTGCCACAAGAAAAATGGCCGCCGCTTCCCCACACCCAGACCCCAGTCTAATCCTGAGGATGCATCAGTCAAATCACAGTTGAAGGTCATTTGACAAAATCTGAGCAGCCTTCCTCATAACTGTCCAAGTCATAATGAATACAGTGAGTGTGGGGAAGCCACCGTCAAGCAGAGCCTGAAGAGACATCACAACTACCTGTGGTGTAACCGGGAGGGACCCTGGCACAGAAGGACATTAGGTGAAAGAGGAAATCAAAATAAGCCACGGGCTTAATAGTCATCATTCATCAGCGCTGGCCCATTAGTTGTAACAAATGTACCGTACTACTGTGAGATCCTAGTGACAGAACAACGAGGTGTGGGTTATATGGGGACTCTCTGGACCTATTTTTCTGTAAATTTAAAATTGTTATAAAATAGATTACCTTTTTAAAGCTCATATATGGATGTGCCACATTTCAATTTATGCCCTGTTATTACTCTATCAGTGTTGGTCCTCAATGCCCCTGTAACGTGTGGCGACTCAGCACCTTGACCCTTGCTTCACAAATGAGATCGAAAGACATTAAGTGACTTGCCCAAGATCACGTAGAGATCAAGTCTAAGAGTTAAGTTTCAATCTCAGGTGTTTTGACTCAGAGGCTGTGTCTTCTTTAAAGTGGGTGTTATCATCACAGAGAGAACAGGGATAAAGAACAAAGAGTCTCTGGCTAATGGCCAGACCGTTTGGCAGCAGGAGGCTGCAAAAGGCACAGATAAGAGGTCAAGATCAAGGTCAGCCATGGATCACGATCTTCCTTGTGGGTCTTCTTGGTCTCATATTACCTCAAGTCTTAGAGTAAGAAAGCAATAAAGAGCCCCCTTTCTCATTCTCGTTCATTCCCAAATCTCCTCACTTCCTGGATGTGGAAACACAAGCCAGAATTGTGAAGTATTCCTGCCCACCTATAAACACAAAGGGACAAAGGTCTTTCTTCTTTCTCTCTTTACTTTACCTCAGAACCTCACCCCCATAGAAGGTCAGCACCAGCCTGGCCTAGACAAAGTGCCTAGAACAACACGAACTGCGTCAACAGGCAACAAGGACACGGCTTCCAGCTCCGTTTCTGCCTCTTAGGCTGTCTTCCAGCTCCTGATGCTTTCAAGTTCACCTGGAAGCAAATAGCAGAGAGGAGGAAGAGCTTTCTGAAACTCAGTTGGGCAAGCTTGGGGCTGGGGAGAGACATATGTGATCAGGACCTGCTGCTGCCCATTGAAGAAAAGGAAGAGGGAAGAGAGGCACATGTTGCACCTGGAGAGGGCACTGAAGTGCTCTTGGTTTTCGCCCAAACCAGGTGCTGGCCTTGGCGCAGGTGATGTTAGTCTCCCTGGGGCCCAGCTTCCTCTCTGGAAAATGAGAGATTTGGACCAGGCAGTCTGTAAGCCCCTCTGAAGGTGGTATTCGGGACCTGGTTATGATCAATGAAAGCAGAGTCTGGCATTCTCATCTTCTATTGGAAGAGAAGCCAATGGAAGCTCAGTCATAGGACAATTTAGAAGCCGAATCAGAAACTCACACTGCGCCTGTTTTGGTGACTAGAGAAGTCCCTGGTCACTTCACAAGGAGGGAATGCCCAGATGATCATTTAACTCACTGAGGATTATTCTGCAAATGCCCATTAGTTTTCTCATGCTACACTACATAGTGGGTTAGACAGAAGGGGGATTAGGGACACAAAAAACATATAATTGTTTTTTAAATAGTTTACAAGCTTCTACTAACTCAGCCCACATGGTCCAATCCAACAATTAAAAACATTTCCGCTTACCTGCTGCATCCTTATGTACACACCCTACACCAGTGATGGCGAACCTCTGACACGCGTGTCAGAGGTGACACACGAACTCATTTTTTTGGTTGATTTTTCTTTGTTAAATGGCATTTAAATATATAAAATAAATATCAAAAATATAAATCTTTGTTTTACTATGGTTGCAAATATCAAAAAATTTCTATATGTGACACGGCACCAGAGTTAAGTTAGGGTTTTTCAAAATGCTGACACGCCGAGCTCAAAAGGTTCGCCACCACTGCCCTACTCTGTGGGTGCTCACGTGAATGCCTGCACGTGCATAGTTGTGTGCACATTCCACCTGCCCTCACCCACCGTTATCTCCACCTGCCTTATCAGGAAAGACCTCAGGGGGATGATGGGAAGATATCCTCTGGGACGCACTAAGGCCCAGCAGGGCTGCGGGAAATCTGCATCTCAGATGGAGTCTTCATCAGGGAGCACGGGGTCAGCGGGGTGTCCTCCCCAAGCTCCCCCCGCTTTGCTGTGTGCCCTCCCCGTCATGCCTTCCTGCCTCATTTCCACCTCACCCCTGCCTGCAATTTCCTCCCCTCTAGCCACACATTGCCTTGTCCTCGCCTCTCCTAAGGGCAGCAAATTACTCCTATCATTTTTAAAAATGTAATCAACTGCATTTGATCCAGCAGTGCCATTGTGAGGATGAGTTTAAAAAAAAAAAAAAAAAAAAAAAAAAAAAAAAAAAACAGGTTAAAAAAGGTGGATAAAATATAAATTAAAAAAGAAGAATGGGTCTGGTTACAATCAATAACCCCAGAATTATTGACTCCTCTTCCCATTACACTGCGATGCCTCTGTAATCTTGCTGGCAGGTTCTATGAAGGGCGCATCTGTGCAAGATGAGATGTCCATTGTCAAAAGTTATAATTCTTTCCAACACGACTCCCAGAGCAGCGGCCGGGCAGTTTCTGCAGAGCGGCCTGGTGTCTGCGAGCCGCATGACATCACTCTCCAAACCCATTTGGTGTCTGCCCGAGGCCATCTCTGTCCTTAGCAAGTTGGCAGGAGGAAAGGAAGCTGAGCTCGGCCCAGCCTGGTGTCCTGAGTTCAGGCATTTCGCGCCTTCTTTTGCCCTTCCACACGCCTCCTGCAGAGGCGCACTGCTCCGCCCTAGTGGAACAAAGGCCCGATGAGCAACACACGGGGGATTCGCTTGGAAGGAAAGCAGAAGCTCGCCTCTGTGTTGTTGTTTTTTTGTACAAATTCTCCTGCTGGGATTGCTGTTCACAAGAATGTTTTGGCGGAGTTGGTGTCCAGAGATTTCCCCAAGAAAGGCCAGGCGGTCAGAAGCTCACATCAGATAGAAGAGCAACCTGTCTGGACAAGGCCCCCGGAAGCCAGGCCTCTGGGAAGCTGGGCCCCAGACCTGCAAGAGGTGAAGCAGTCTCCAGCTGGAGCCGCTGGCCTCAGCCTGCAGCCAGCGCAGGGCTCCTCGGGGGCCACTGTGTAATCCCAGGAGAGGGTGCGGCCGAATGTGAAGGGCACTGGCCTGAAATCTCGTGACCTTGACAAACCCTCTTTTCCCTGAGCCTCACCTCCCTCACCTGCAGAGTGAGGTCTGATGGGACAGCCTCCCAGGACCCTTCCAGATCTCTCCCTCTGGGTCGGTGACCTATGACCTCCGTCACTTCTCAGCCTGCCCTGCCCTTACTGGCTGAGGCCTCATCCCAGTCCCAGGAGGAGCCCCTGTCTCGCCAAAGGGTGTTGGGGCACCTCTCTGCCAAAGAAGGAAAACCAGAGACTCTGTGGGCCCTGCCACCGGGGACACTGTCCAAACCGCAAGCAAAGCCCACTGGTGTGATTGTGACTTACAGCCAGGAGTGCGTTTCCTGGGCAGTGCTGCCTGCCGCCTTCACCAGCAGCAATTACAGCGCTGGTACCTGGACGGGCAGCAGGTGAGAGCCGACAGTGAGCTGCTGCCTCACTCCCCTGGGCGCACACCGCCTTTCATAATAAACAGTGACGCCCATTAAGATGGAGCCAGAACCCAATCTGTCCGGGATTCTCAGCTTCCGGCCTCAAGGGCAGCCCTTATTTATCAGCTGTCCCTAAGGGAATGCAGTGGCTGCTCCCCTCGCTCCCTGAGTTCTAGTACATTGCACTCAGCCAGCGGGCCCTGAGCAACCTCACACCTGACAAGCCAATTTGAAAATGAATTTGGTACATTTTTCTGAAAATGAATGCCCACTCTGGTCCGGCCAGCAGCTCTCAGGGTGAGAGAACTCTGCTCTCAGCGCCCCTCCCTCACCAGGCCCAGCCCAGCGTATTTCATCCTGATGATGGAAGCCAGTGTGCAGAGCCTGAGCTGGGAGAGTGGGTGGTGTGAAGGCCAGGGACCAGCACCTGACACCCGCCGCTAGTCACCAGGAGGTGCTGGGAGTTTAGGGGGAGAGCCCGGGACCAGGAGGGTTGGGGAGGGGCTTTCTACCCCCATTTGCCTCTCAGTCTCCCTGAACCGGCTTTCACTGTTTCCTCTTGACTCCATCAAGCCTAAGGCAGGGGTCTTCAGAGACGGCTTTCTGCCTGGCAGGTGGGGGGCATCAGGGATTGGGGGCCATGACCCAGAGCACAGGCCTCCAGTCAGCACCCCTTGCACAGGCGCAGCTCCGGCAAGTCTGTCCGGTGGTCTTCCTGCTGGCCAGGTGGGAGGGCGAAGGGAGGGGAGGCAGCTGAGAGATGATGTGTCTAGCCTGGGGTCACAGAGCAAGTCAGTGCAGTCCCTGAGGAAGGGTCACATCTGCCTGCAGATCCCGCAGCAAGTGGGCAATGGGCCTCGGGCTCCTGCTCACAGCGCCTTCATGCTGCCTGGCTCTGCCTCTGCTCCCACACACCTCAGCCCTAATTTGAGCCTCCCTCGCCACCCAGCCTGGGGCCCTAGAAATCAGGAGTCACCTGCCCAGGTAGGTGATGGCTGTCATAGAGTGAGCCCGGAGGGAGGGTTGACAGGCGGGGCCGGGGGGAAGCTGGGTATTCAACTTCCTCTGTAGTTCTCAGCCCACTAATTGGGGCAGCGATGGGAAGGTGAGAGATGTAGGTTGGCAGAGAAGCTGCAAACCAAGTAGATGGAGAGTAATTGGATCCATTGTTTTGAACTGACCACCCCCTCCACCCCCATCACCTAGCACTGTTCCTCCTTCCTTTGGGAAACTGCATCTGCCATGTCAATCATGTGATTCTAATGGGCTGCTGATCACCCCTAGGAGCAGAGATGTCCGGGTCCAGCCAATCATTGCTCCTCAGCCCCTTGGGCACAGCTATGGTTCAGGATGGACATGGGACCATGTCCAGCCAATCAGAGTTCTTCCCTGGGATTTCTTCCAGTCGGAGTGTTGTGAGGGAAGCTGGAGGTGTAACCTTCCCCAACACCTAGAGAAGGCCTCTCTGCAGGAGGAACTAATGAAGCCAAGCAGAGACACAGGCTGTGGGCAAGCCGAGAGAGAACATCCTGAGGACATCACCCGAGTCCTTTAATCCAGGAGTAGCTGAATTTCCCAGGTACATATGCCGGTAACTTTCCTTTGTTACAAGAAGATAATTCAAATTGGGTTTCTAATACTTGCAACCAAAGAGTCCTGATAGAGAGAGAACTACAAAGCCAACTGTCAAATATAAAACAAGCTGTTTAAGTTGGCATCGAACTCAGCGTGTGGGTGTAAAGGAAATCTGGCCAGAAGGACAGTAGGCAGCAGGCCTAGAAGAAAGTGATTCTGGGCTGCACCTGCTTCCATTACTTGGGATGGAATTCCATGGTCATTGAGGTTTTACCAAAAGCCGATTGCCTCTAAAGGCATATGGGATAGGAGGAGGAGCAGGTAGGTTTAGCCAGGAGCCAGCAATAAAAGGGAACAGGTGGAGTTAGTATTAAAAAAAGAGAAAAATTCTAGAACCACGCATGTGGATTGAAGACTCCTGATCTAATCTGGAGCCTGATAGATGGAACTAAAACAACATCCCCGTTGCCCAATGAAATGATTCTCTCCGAGATGAACAGAGACAATCTGATTGCTAAACCCCATGGTGTGCTCTGAGCTCCGGTGCGCCCCTTGTCTGCAGCCTGGAGCACTGCTCTCCGTGCGTCCTTCCTTAAAGGCTCCTCTCCCTTGAATCCCAGTGTCGGCCAGACTGAGGCCCCATGCTGCCACCATCTTGCTGTGTCCCCCAGGATGGCTCGTTTTGTTCTCCCATGTGTGGGCCCTGCTCAAGATTCCACCTTCCAGCCTAAACGCCTGCAGAGCCCTCCTCCTGGAGCGCAGCTGCCAGCCTGCCAGCCGATGCTTCCTGTACCAGTAAAGTCCAGTTCAAGTCCTGCCACCTTTTACCATGCCCAGGGCCTCCGCTGACTTCCTTGGTGCTGGGAGTCCTCAGGTTCCAGATGGTACTTTCCACCACCCTGCGCAGCAGGTCACCATGACCTGTAATTTCCTCTTTGTGAATGTCACAGCATTCTCCCCTTGCTCTTTAGTTCTTGTTGTTAGTCCCTTCAGGCCTTTATCACCTTGCACCTAGACTTTTGCAACAGCCTCTTCTTGACTTGATTTAAACATTTCTTTCAATGAGCATTTACAGGGTGCCTTTATGTACCAAACCCTGTGCCGTCTTCCCACTCTCTAATCTATTCCGTACGTACAACCGTATTAATCTTCCTCAAGTACTACTTTGGTCACAGCATTCTGGGGCTCTAACGCCTTCAATGGCTCCCCACTGTCTACTGAGTAAAGCTCACACTCATCAGCTGGCATTCAAAGCCCTCCGTAATTTGTCCCCAACCTCCCTTTCTGGACTTATCCCTACACTTTCCTCTACATCGACCTTATACCACAGCCCATCTGATCTATTTGCTTTCCCGTAAATAAGCATTGCACTTTTCCGCTTCTGAGTCTTGTCTACTTTATTGCCTCTGCATGAAAGTGCTCCCTGCTTATTCTGTGTGTGCTCTTGCTCATGCCGCAGAGCTCAGCTCAAAAGCTACCGCCACCGCCTTCTCTTACCAGGCCTGCCAGGGGGGACCACTCCGCCAAATGGATTCCTGTAAGGCTTTGGTTGTTTTTTTTTTTAGCATTTGTGGGATACCTAGTACCCTGGCCTTGCACTGTGGATCCATGACCCATGCTCTGGTTCCCCATTCCCCCCACCATCGTTCTTACCTGAAGCACTTGTATCCGCATCTTAAAGTGGTTACTGACAATGCGGGCTCCGGAGCCTGCCCCTGCCGTGCCAGCTTGCATCCTAGTGAATGTCTGGTGCACTCAGACCTGAGTGTGGCTGCCCCAGGGAGAGGAAGTCCCCTGAGGGCAGGGACCACATCTAGTCTGGCTTCATAGCCATCAGCACACCTAGAAACTCATGTGGAAAGGATGCTCCAAGATTACCGAGTCTAAACACCAGTCCGGTGCTTGAATAACCTCTCAACAGTCCTATTGATGTAAGGTTTGCTGAACTTTTCTAACAAGAATAAGTTTGCAGATTCGTCAGCAGTTAGTCTGAGATGGCTGCATAAAACCTACTTTGTTAGGAGAGCCTAGCCCAGGGCTCAGAGCAAAAATTATTCTCAAATGTACCTTAAACATTTGTGATTTGCATGAGAAAAGTAGGTTTTTTTGTCTCCTGGACACTGAATTTTGTAACTGATCTCATTCCCTGCTGTGTGGACCATGGGACAACCTATGGTGAGACCCACAGGCACCAGGGGCAGGTAGGTTGGACTTCACCACCCACAGTGCATTCTAATCCCACTCACGGTTCTACTGCCTCTCCTCGCCTTGTTTTCCTTCCCTCTTCTCTTCCCAAACTTATTTTTAGTTTACTTTATCTTGCCATATTGTTTGCATATTTGCAAAGAGTTTTAAATGCTTTTTGTAAGAAGGAAGGTTATAAATAAAACAAATCCATGAACCAAGGGATGTACAAGTTTTTTATGATTACTCTTTTTCTTTCATTCCGAGGAGAGAAATTCGCCTGGAAGATGAGTCCTTGGATGGGAAATGCCGATGGGAAGCAGGGCCAGAGGGAACAGATGGAGCAAGATGCTCTGAGGTCAGAGTTGTAAAGAATTAGGACTCATAGAGACAACATGGATTCAGAGGACGGAGACATTAGAACAGGAAGAGATGAGAGTGGTTTTAGAGTGTGGTCATAAAAGACAGAAAGCAAGAAAAAGCTTTTAGAGCAGGAAGAAATAGTTAAAACAGGAGCAGTTTCAGGGAGTGACCATGGGGTCTTTATGCCCAGAGAAGGGGAAGTCCAATTCATGCAGCTCGGAGCACCCCCACCCCCAACCCCTTCCCATCATCTCCTCCTCCCCCCCCTCCCCCCCCACTGCAGAAGGACTCCCGCTGGGCTCAGATGCCTCCATGGATGAATGAACTTGAGGTCCAGAGAGAAAGGACCTTACCTTTCCAATGATCAGGGAAACTAAAGCAGTTAGTTGGGATGGAATAAGAGGTTGCGATGAGAGTGTACCACAAGGGGCCGGCGTTTGTAGAAGTAGCCCCTTAGGGAAGGTGTGCCAAAGGACCTGAGGAACGTGGGTCTGCACGCCTGCAACTCACCCAAGGTGTGCAGCTTCGGTGCACTGAGGCCCTTCTCAGTGTAGAATAAATGCGGACGTGGAAGTACTAGAGTAGAGCTGGAGCTACAGGGAGCAGAGCAGCTAGAGGAGAACCTTGATTTCCGTGGGCAGGCAGTGCAGGCAGCCATCTGGGCAGCAGGAAAGATGGCCAGGCCACGAGCTGCATTCCCAGGGGCGCTGGGAACTGTTCAACAGCCGGGCTGGCCATAGCTCAGGACCACAATGCTTCAGGGGGCACCCCCCTCAGCAGGAACTTCAGGGGCCTCCACAAGAGTATCTGATGCCAGCTCATAACCCCAGGTCCCAAAATATCATTCAACATTTAAAAATTACAAAGTATTTATTGAATAACTATTCTTTCATTCAACACTTATTGAATATTTAATGATTACTGAGCACTCTACTAGGGAACAGAGATATAAAGGATACTAACACATCCTTCTTACTCTTAATAAGCTCAAGGCCCGGGGAGAAAACCAATATATAAATAAAGTATTACAGTGTGCGCTATGATTATCGCTATAGCTGAGGCATGTGCAAAATGCTACCATTGAGATGGGCTCACAGAGGAGGAACAACCAATGCTGCCCGGGGCACGTGGAGAAAGGGGCCACCTTTGACCAGGGTGTTAAAGTACGGGCACAAGTTCCATAGACAGAGCAGAGGAAACAGCATATGTCAAGGTGCCAAGGCCTTAAGCAGCAGGGTATGTGTTTGGAACCCTGAGGACTTGGGAGTGACCAGAATGGAGTGTAGGCTAGGAATGGCAAGAGATGAGGCCAAGGGCTTGCGGCTGGACTCCGAAGATTCCTAATATGACATCCTAAAGAGTTTGAATTTTGTCTTTTTGGCAGAACAGTAACCTCAGACATGTAAAAAAATAAAAATAAAAAATTAACCCTTGAGTCATCAACACCAAGGGCTGGGAAACCGTCAGAGTCCTGATGGCTCCCAAAGGCCCATTCTCAAACTACCCCCAGAGTGGCAGCACTGGCTGCCAGGGAAGCCAGAGGGGTATAGAGGGCAGAGGCTAGCTGAAAGGTCAAACCGTGGGCACAGGGAAAGCTCTGGGGTGAGCTTCCAATGCCCTGTTTACCAGGCTGGGGGTCAGGGCTGGGCTGCACTATTTTCCTGTTCCTGAAGGCCTAGATCCTAGATCCCTGTCACTTCCCACAGCATCAAGAGTGAACTCAGGTGCCAGAAAAAAATGAGAGGCTGTACCTCCCTGGAATCAAGTTGTTGTTGTTCAGATGCATTATTAATGATCGGGGCTGCAATCATTTATAACACGGTCATCAGGAAAGCAGCTGTTACCATTTGCATTAGCTCTCGGTGAGTCCGTTATTAAGGTAATATTTTCCAGGCATGCGCCTTGCTCAGGGGCTGCACGCCTAATGCTTGACTTGAACAGACCCCCCACTCCTTCTGAGAAGTAATCACTCCTCCCCTCTCTTTGCAAACATGCCAAATGGCAGGAAAGGGAAGCGGGAAGAGGCGATGAAAATAGGGAGCTCTGAAATATGAAGCAGAGATACAGGCGGTAATTCCCCCCACCTGTTTTCTACCCTGATTTTTTGAATGAAAAATAAAAATGCATAAAACCTCAGGAGACTCATAACTTCCCAATTTTTATTTAAAAATAAACCTGTCGGCGTGCCTTTCACCACTCCCATCCACTGCCCAATATTTATAGGAGAAAGTAAATGTTCTAAAGAGAAGAAATACATCAGGTTAGGTTCTACCAAAGGAGTAGAGAATTTGCCAATAATCAGAATTGGGTAGTGAGTAAATACAGTCCCTTAAGGACCTCCCCCCACTAGCAGACCCACGGTGACAGGTACAGAAGGGCAGGGGAGCCCACATGGCCGATTGCCCCTGTGCCCCCCTCCCCCGGCCAGGCCAGCCTCCGGATCCTTTCCTCCGCCAGTAGGATAATCCTGGAGGCCTGCATGGCATAGACCTCATCTGATCTGATAGGTCGAGGGAAGCTGATGCAAAGAAGCTATGCATGTTGATTGCTAGAGGTTGAGTGGAAGGTTAACCTGGCGAAGGGGAAAGGAAGAACGACATTGCAGACTCGGCAGCAAGTGCAAAAGGGAGGCAGAAGGAAGCACGGGTTAAGAAGCCAGAGGAGAGCATGCTGGGAGAATAGTGTAAAATGAGATCAAGCAAAGAGTGGGGCCTGGGAGTGTAGAGCCTTGGAGAGGGTTTCGGTCTACACGTTAGGAGTGGTGGGAAACAAATGCATGGTTGCAACCAGGAAGGGCAGCTTGGCCAGATTTTGCAGAGCTCCCAAACCACAATGTGGAGGACAAACTAGAGGGACCAGCTTGTGTGAGGTGAGTTTGGAGGCTATCCCAGTAACTGGCAGAAGAAGATGGCACTGTGGCCCAGGGTGGTGGCAGAGAATGAAGAAAAAGAGAGTTGAGAAATAATGAGGAAGTCAAATTAGCAGGGACTTGGTGATCAGTTGGATAGGGAGATGGCAGAGAGAGGGGGAGCCTCTCTGCAATGAGAAAAAGAACACTGGGAGCGGCCAGGTTGAGTGAAGATGTTGCATTGGAGGTAGCTTTGAGGCAGCAGAGTGGTGATGGCAAGCACGCCGTTAGAAATACAGATTTGGAGAGGACGGGAGAGGCTGGATTGAAGGCACAGGAGAGAGCTGTTGGCATATGATGATAATTAAGGCCACTCCCGTGGGGAAGGTCACTTTTGGAGAGAATATAGAATGAGAAGAAATGAGGGCCAACTCTTGAGGAACTTCAATGAATAGATGGCAGCTGGCAGAGGAGGATAAGCCTGCAAAGGACACTGGGAGAAGCCCCCAGACAAGAGAGAAGAATCCAGGTGCGCACAGCATCACAGAGAACAGAAATGGAGGGCATTTCAACCAGAGAGAGTGGCCAAGAAGGATGAATATCACTGAGACATCAAAGGGACAAAGAGCGAAGAATAGCCAACAGACAGACACACCACCATCAGGGCCACCGGTGCCCAGGCCACGTGGGTATCTGTGTGTGTGAAGGAGCTAAAGCATGGAGGCACCCACCGTGGTGACTGGCACCGAGCCAGCCCTCCAGAAAGGTTGGCTCTTGTTAAATTCTCTCTTTAAAGTCTGCAAATCTAATATTCTTCTATCCTATTGAAGAAAAAAAGGAGACACAAGCTACCATTTTAACAGGAGAGCTTTCAGATTAAACCCAAAGAATTTCCCAACAGGAAGGCCTATAAAACGCCCACAAAGGCTATTAAAGGAAATGATAGAATCCCGGATGAAATGAAGATCAGGATGGTTGCCTGTGTGTCTGGGACACGTTTGATGCAGCCCTTCCTTGAAGCAGGAGACCACCCCAGTCATCAGGAAGGGTCACTTCTGCCCTGGGTGGCCTTTGCCCTTCCTTACCTCCCCCGTGGAGATGAGAGAAAACCTCCTCATTTCAACAGCCAAGGTTAACACGAACACAGCCATCGGGCAAAAAGCAGACTGAGGACACGCACTGAAAAATATGTTCCAAGGGCCAGGCGAGTGGCCGGGATTACAATGTAAGGCCCAGCGTTGGGTCAGTAATGGGGACGAATTAGTCATCTCTTCAGACCTCAGCTCCATTATTTTTGCCAGAAATGTGAGAACAGCTCTCACTAATAATATGTGGAACCACTTCCAACTATTTGCCTTTCAAGTCAGCCTTCTCAGGTCAGGTGACATATCTCGTTTAACAGGGGTGCCATTAGAGGGAAGATTTAACGTGCGGCTGAAAGCATTGTAGCGGGAGCTGTGGGTGGGTTCCTTTTTAAGCTTCTGTGGCTGGTAACTTGCATCTCTTCCCTCCATGCTGTTGGATTCTGTTATTGAAGCCTTTTTCTTTTCTGAAGGAGGTTGGTCATTAACTCTCCCCTGCCCAAAGCACCCCCTGGCATCGGCAGGGCAGGTTGAGAGATGAATTAGAAATTCCTCCTGTTCTCACAGCCCTGGAAGGCTCAGCAGGCTGGCCCAACCACTCCAGGCGTCTCACCGCACTCAGGCACGTGCCCTCTCCCTGTTCAGATGACCTGGCAAATCCTTATGCTCATGTCTTGCAGAAATAACTATAGTTTTTGCAAACAGAGCTACCAGTCACTAGCCCATGGAATTTGTATTTCTACTTACAAGCGCTCTGCCTCCTTTCGTGCCCTGAGAGGCCCACAGCCAAATGGTAGGAAGAGGAGGACTGAGGCTCTAGAAGAGGAACTTGTCATTTGATGGAAATTTAATTTTTTGACTCAGACTTGACTTTTGTGGGGTTTTTCCTGAAGGCTAGGAAACTTTAAGGCCCTAACTGAGCTTCCTAAATCTTTTCCCTGAGTAAATGTCCCAACGCCCAGAGTCCTAACCTCTGATTCTTGATGGGAAAGACAGAGACAGTAATAGCCACCTATCAAGTTAGAGGCAGCAGTTAAAGCATTGAGCACAGAGCTTTGCACATAGAAGGGGCTCCATAAGCACTTATCAGTTACATCTCTCTGATTACATGCTACAAGCAATCAAATCCCTAACAAAAGTGAGTAAATAAAGGGGAATTTATTGGATTGTGTAATTGACAAATCCAGAACTGAGCCCGGCCTAATTGCCTAGAGGGTGGTTCGCGATGGTTTCTCCCTCACTATCCTTTGGCCAGGCTGCCTCTGTTCTGGCTTCATGTCTTGCAAGACCTGGTGGCAGCAAGATGGCAGCAGCTGCTTCAGGATCACATCCTCACAATCCTAAGCTCAGTAGAGAGAGAGCTACTCTTCCCCTTCGTGGTTCACCCAAGTCCTGGGCCAGACACTCACTGGATGACTTAGGAAAATGGCAAGTTGAGTTAGATGAGTTGGATCATCCTTGAACCAATCACAATGCCCTAAAGTTTAGAATATAATCACTGGTTTAACCATGAATCTCCAACTCCCTCTTAGCAGGAAGAATTGGTAGGTCATGGGGAAGAGTCCTACCTAACAAGGCACTGAGAGCTGCATGAAAAAAAAATTGGTGCTATTATAAGGGAGAAGGGGGGGGGGGGGGAGAAGGGAAGATGTCAGGTGTCCAAATATAGAACAATCCACTGCAAATAATAATTTCCCACCCTCACCCATGTGTACAATAAGGGTTATTTGATAGTAATGGGTAATGAAGATGTGTAATAAAGGAGGACTTCATTAAGTCTCCCCCAAAACTTTTTGAGAAAGTACCCCATACCTCAGTAATATATTGATTATACCCATTATAGCACTTTTTTCAATGTGCCTTCCTATTAGTTACTAAGCTCCTAGAGCTCAAAGACTTGGTCTTACATGCCTCCATATCCCGCGCTGCACCACGCACACAGGGGAAATGCATTTACTTAGGAGGTGCTAGCGGACCTGTGCTGGCTCCTGTGTCCGGCTCAATTCAGTTCTTCATTTCCCTTCCCCTGACCATCTCATCTGCTTCAGGGTAGACTGGTAGAAATTAGTGGAACCAACAAACTCTAAGGCAAGATGTTCCCTGCAGCTCCCTCTTCTGCTAGAATCTGCCTCTGTTATTGCTCCTCTCATAGTGTAGCTTAAATGGCTTTCCTAGATGTCACCACACAGATAGTCTCTGGGGGCAGGAAGGACCTTATCTTTGCATCTTTGTTGTCCTTCGGGCCTAGAACAGAATCTGGCTCAAAGAAAGCACCCAGTGAAATGGTGTAGTTACCCTAGATCTCACTCACCATCATCCCCAGACTCAAAAAAGAGAGCATTGATGGTTAATGGCTAGAAATGGGCGGGGCTGAGCCGGTAGGAAAAGGCAGTGGCCATGCCCTGCAGCCTGGGGAAGGCAGGAAGATGCCGGGGTCCAACCCCAGCGGGGCCAGGGGTCCCCAAAGGTGTGGACGGAGTCGGCGAAGAAGGAAGGACACGGAGACAGTGTTCAGTTGATCAGCAGCCTAGCCAGGATCTCCAGCCAAGTTCTGGTCTGGATCTCCAGAGAGGTTCTGGTTAGGATCTCCAGCCAGGTTCTGTGTCCATGTTCTCTTGCTAGGTTCTCCAGGTTCTCCAGCCAGATTCTGTAGCCATGTTCCCTCGCTAGGTTCTCCAGCCAGGTTCTGCCCAGGTTCTCCAGCCAGGTTCAGTCACCAGGTTCTAGTAAGGTTCTCTTGCCAATTTCTGTAGTCAGGTTCAGCCCAGGATCTTTTGCCATGTTCTCTCCAGCGAAGTTCTTCTGTCTCTAGGCTCTGTGTAGGTTCTGTCTTCTGAGTTCTGTGTTCTAAGTTCTGTGTTCCTACATCTGTATTTATACCAGTTGATTCCAATCCTATCAATCTCTATTACAAAGGTTAGGGCGTTTCTTATCTCCATTCCAGGGAGTAAAGATTATGTAGCTTAAGTATGATTGTTCATAGTTAAAGTGATTAATTACCCACCTGGCACTTAGTTAAGAGGTTTTATTCCCTCCCTAACTTCAGGGGAAAATCCCTACCTGGGGAAACCACCTTTCTCAGAGACCTTGGTTAAAACACATAGTGCCAAGAAGGTGAGCAAACATATTAAGAACAGTATGCCATATATGCCAGGTCCCTTGAAACAGCAAGGATGGACCGGCTCCCGGCAGGAAGGCAGGCAGACCAGTGGGAAAGTCTTTGGCAGATGCCCAGCCTGCCACCTTTCAGGATCACAGAAAGGGCAGGCACCCACCTGGTGAGGGTTCAAGGGCTAGAGAGTTATACTCAGAACATGAAAATAGAGAAAGAACAGCAGGGCCCGGTGTCCATCCTTGTTCTCTGTCAAGCCTGAGCAGATATAGAGATGGTACAGGGAGTCTGACAGCCTATGGGGGAAGGCTGAGCCAGGGGGAGGGCGGGAGCCTGGACTTAATCAAGGTGTGATTGGCACCTATGGGGAAGGGGAAGGCCAAGTCATTAGTGGGGAGCTGGAAGCAGAACCCTTAAAAGGCAGGTAGACAGTACACCCATGGCTCTGGATGGTCAACCCAATCAGAGAAGGACGCCAGTGGCATCTGGAAGCCTAGAGGAACAGGCTCACTCCCTGGGATGGGGCAGGACAGGGCCAGAGGGGAGGCGCCTCATGAGACTGGAGCTCTGTGGCTGTAGTGTTAATGAGGAAACTGAGGCAGAACCCCAGGGGTAGAAATGGGAGCACATTAGTAATGGGTAACCTGAATCGGTGGGCATTCCTCTGCCTGGTAAGTGGGGGCTGGTTAATGGGCTAGTAATGGGCAGGCTGAGCCCGTAGGAAAAGGCAGTGGCCATGCCCTGCAGCCTGGCGGAGGCGGGAAGGCTGGCGGGCCAGTGGGAAAGTGATTGGCAGATGCCCGGCCTGCGTGTGTCTCTGGGGCCAGGGGCTGAGCCACCACCAGCACCAGCTGACCTCGTGGTTCCCCTAGTCAACAAGCAGCCAGGACAGGAGACTCTGGAGGCCCCTCAGCTTTGGAGAAAGCTCTGAAAATAAAACTCCATTTTAGGGGCTAATCCGCAGCCCCAGGAGGCGGCGGCAGGCCTCCTCTGAAGGGCAGAGCCAGGGAGTGGGCTTAGGCTAAAGAGGAGGCACGGGCCGCTGGCCTGAGATTACTTTGGCAGCAGCTCCAAAGGGCAGCCCTTCAATGGCCGCTTGTCTGAGCCCTCACATGCACTGGTGCTCCCACCGCCCAGCTAATGCGCTGAGCTGGGGCCATGACCCCTCTCCCTGGCCAGTGGTTTGCTGCTCTGAATCACACTTCCCTAGCAACCAAGGGGACCAAGGACTCTGCCTCCTCTGTGTCCTTGCATGGTGCCTGTGCACCTACTATGTGCACAGAATCACACTTCCTCACTCCCCTGCCTCCTGCTGCTCTCCCCAGCCTCTGGGGGCATGATGGGTCAGTCCTTGTGGCCCCGGGGGCGGGGGCGGGGGAGAGTGGGCAGGACACCTGTGTGGAGGGCTGTGCTCTCTACAATCTAGAGAGAATATCTATCATCGTCCAGAGAGAGCCGGCCCTCCACAGGTGTCCCCATCCACTCCCGTCCCCCACTAGTCCATCCCAGGCTCCTACTTGCTCAGCTGGATCCCCAAGCCACTGTAACTCTGCCCCTTCCCAGCTCTTCCCCCCCACCCCCACCCCACCCCAGCTGTGGCAGCCCTCTAAAGCCTTCCCCAATGAGAACACCCCGCAGGGCTCACCTCCTCAGCACTGGAGCTCCCAGGAGGTGGGGGTTAGCGACACTGGGCTAGGGAGCACAGTGGCTCTCTGGACAAAGGCAGATAGCTCTTCTTTCTGGATTGCAGAGAGCACAGCTTCTGGAAAATGTACTCTTGCCACCTTCCCAGCGACTGCCTGGCCGGCGCTCCGAGGAAATAAGGACCCCACTGGGGTGGGCACCAGCTGTGTGTCCCCTGCCCTGCAAGAAGGACCCCAGCAGCAGCTTCACTCAGTCGGTTATGTTTGAGGTTGGGGTAACCCAGCAACTCCTCCTCCCCAGGCCTTGCCTCTCCACTCGACTCCTCTCCACCGAACCTGCGTCTAAAATCCGCTGCACAAAACCCTCCACTGCCTAAGCACCAGCTTTGTTCCCAGATAGTTCCAGATGACTGTTTGGCTCCCTCAGGACGGTTCGGTCATCACCAGCAGTCGCTGTTGCTTTGCTTGTTTTTGCTTTGATTCCCATGGAGCTGAAGGGAGATGGATGTACATAAGCGCTCAATAAGTGCCATGCACTTGGCTAATGGATGGACAGGCCGGCGGGGCACCACCCGTCACGAGAGAAAGGCGGCCTTCCTTTCCTCTGTCCTGGCAGGAGGCGCGGGGCTCTGGGTTCTGCAGGTGCCCCACGCGGAGCAGAGTCCAGCTCTGCCCTCGCCCCCTCCTGCGGCCCACGGCTTTGGAGGGCCGATGCTGGCGGCTCTCGCAGACATCAATTTGCAGCCGCCAGGATGCTGCTTCGCCCGATGCTGCGCTCATAAATTAATCTCCCGGGATTAGAGTCTGTGTTTTAGTAACACTCCGGAGGCATTGTATTTACACATTAATAACAAAAGGAAAAAGTGAGACGAGTTCTGACAACTTTCAATAACATTCAGAGATAAAGTGCGAGGCGAGGAAGTGTCCAGAGTTAATTAAGAGCATTTGGTGCTGGCGGTGGGGGTGGTGCCAGCCGCCCACAGGTGCTGTTTCTGAAACCGGCTGTCCTGGTGTGTGATGTGTCTGACGCCTGCAGAACAGGAGCCGCTGCACTGCACACCGGCGCCGGGCTGGCACTCCTTTTGCTTGGCTACGTGCTGTGGACACTCTGCCAGGGTTTCCGGGGGGTCCCAGGGAAAAGGAGCCTGTGGCCCTTCCTTTGCTTAGAAGACAGTGTGTCCAGGCTGTTCTCATCCGCTCTGTGCCCGTGGGGTCCAGAGGAAGTTTCGGGGTGCTCTGTTTCTTGGAGAGGGGCCGGTGGCTCACCTTCCCGTGAAGAGCTGTAAGGGCCTTCGGACGTTTCCCTGCGTGGAACTTCGTCCCAGCAGCAGGGGAAGCAGCTCTAGGACCAAGAAAGAGGCCGTCCTGGTGGACTCACAGTCAGGAGGGAGTGGAGCTGAGCTGATACGATTTATTGCACAAATACTTCTATTTTAAGTCCCTGCCTCTGCTTATACATTTTTGTATTTTCTTCATTTTCATTTAGGTTCTCTAAATTTTAGAATAGTCCCGTTAAAATGCAAAGCCTTTCTTGAAGGGATTAGGAAAAATGGAAGAAGGAGGCCTCTATTTCTTTCTTGAGCCCAAATGGACCCCTGGGTGTTGGGTGTGGCTGGGATCAAAGGGAGAGGGTCAGGGGATGCATAGGCCCCTACAGGCTCCTCTCAGAGCCCTTTCTCCACACCCCCACGTGGCTTGTGTGTGTGTGTTTGTTTAGGGACAATGAACCCCTCGCTGCCCAGGGGACGTCCCTGGATTGCTACGGTGGAGGCAGAAATGAAGCTGGCAGCCCCAGGCTCCTGAGCTACAGCCCAAACTGGATCTAATCCTAGCCCATCACTCTCTGTCTTGGATTGAGCCTGTCCCTGTGAAAGAGAGAAGGTATGGGGCACAGGGAATGGGAGTCTGGAAGAAGAACGACCCTCTGCGTTCCATCAGAGCCCGCGATTTCCCGCCCATTGAGGTTTCAGCTGGAACTGCACGTCTTGTTTTCCACTTTTGACCTCCTGCCCTCGGCTTGTCAAGGAGTGGGCTCCTAGGTGGCCGGACAGATTTTGCCTCTCCTTTGAAGCACAGCGTTTCCTGGGGAATATATTTCCTAAGGCAAATGCGGGCTGGAGGAAGCCAGGGGCTTTCGCTACACCTCTCATCCCAACCCTGGACCCAAATTCAAAATGAAAAGAAACACCACATGCACAGATGCCCTCGCAGTACACCTGACGTGGTCCCTCAACGCGGCCTCATGGAAACTGACCCCTCTGCTGAGTCTTATGTTCATCATAATTGCATGTCTGTTTGCTTTAGATCAAAGGAAAGCCATCCGACCTTCAAGTGAAGGTCAGGCAGGGAGCTGCTGCTCCCTGGCTCAATTGCTAGAGAAAGGACAATTGTGCAGACAATGCAGGGAGGGGGCACAAGGACAGGCCCGTCAGCTGAGCGAACCAGGAGCCCGTCTGCCCAGGGGGCTGGTCCTGGGAGGAAACCAACCAGAAAGAACTTTGTTTTCCTCTGGAATCAAGGTGAGCACAGTGTTCACCCAGCGTGCCTGGCGTGAGCCCAGTTAGAAGTGAGAAGCAGACCCGAATGCCAAGCCAGACAAAGTGCTATGTTGTAGCTAAGCTATACACCTGCAAGCTTCTGGCAGTTTCAGTTCATCCGCTCTAAACAGCTCACAGTGAGTGTCAGTACTCTGCGACCCACCAGGGAGAGGCTTCTGGGAAGAGCGGGGGAATTGCTACACGTCCAAGGCTGCTGTTTAAAGAGGTCAGTGCAACAAGCACCACCCTTTCCCTCCGGAGCAGTACATGCAGGTGCCATGGCCACACCTGTTTCTTGGGGACCAGAGAGGCTGACGGTGGGAATTCGGTGGGAAGCTGCCATGTGCCAAGACGTGCTGTGAGATGGGGCCTGTGAGCCAGACTTTCCACCAGTCTCCACGCCCGTCCTGCCAGCCTCACCCAGCGCAGCGAGCCCTTCCCTGTCCCTGCAGACCCCCGTGTCAGTCACCCCTCATGAGAACTGCAAGTGTTCCAGGAGGAAAGGAAGACAAGTTGCACGCAGCGGATTGTTTAAGCATTCGTCAAAATGAGCCCCTGAGCCCTTGTTCGGTGTGATCCAGACAGGAAGCAGGGAGCCGGGAGGGGCTGTCTAGCTTGGGCCCTTGGTGTGGAACACCTGCTAGCTATGTGTCCTTGGGCAAGTTCCCTAACCTCTCAGCCGTGTGTCCGTCTCCTTACTGCAAAGTGTGCTTAATTATGACTGACCTCCCGGAAGCACTGAGGGTCTGTGGTAATTAAGTGAGACGGCTCATGTGAAATGCTTAGAAGAGTGCCTGACACTACTATTTTAGGAGTAAGTCTAGTTTGTGTTACCAGCTGCTAAGGAGCTGGACGAAGTGATGGCTAAAGATTCTACTTCTTGGCCTTCTCTTTCCTGCATTAGGTGACCCCAACTTTTTCTTTACCCCAGGCTGGAAAATTTGTCCCAGCTGGTAAGGAAGAAAGAGCACACACACACACACACACACACACACACACACACATACACACACACAAACACACACATACACACACACACAAACACACACACACACACACACACGCTCGCACACCTTTGCTCCTCCTTACTGCATTGACAGAGCTTCTAGAGCAGTGGTTCTCAACCTGTGAGTCGCGACCCCTTTGGCGGTCGAACGACCCTTTCACAGGGGTTGCCTATGACCATCCTGCATATCAGATATTTACATTACGATTCATAACAGTAGCAGCATTGCAATTATGAAGTAGCAACGAAAATAATTTTATGGTTGGGTCACAAATAAGGAACTGTATTTAAAGGGCCAGAAGGTTGAGAACCACTGTTCTAGAGCATCTAGCAACTGACCTGAAAGAGAGGAAATGGTGTTTTTCACCATTTCTAGGTTTGTATTCACAGAGCTCCTGGTCTTCATACTGTGAGCTCTGCCTTCTCCATCCCTGCCCACCTGGAGGGACTAAAGACCTTCAGCCGCACACTTAAACCTGCCCGGGGCCTGCTCCTGCCGGACCAAGCCGCTGTGTATTAGGGCCCAACCTGACCTGAAGCTGAGGGTCTGTAATCCACGTCAGGTCTGTAAGTGAGGCAAGAAGCACAGCGGGCCCTGGGCTGCACCTCAGGTGGCTTGTAACGGCCCCTGAGGCTCACCTTTCCTACCAGCGCTCACCTGTCCAGGACTGAGTTTGCACTCTAACCCTCCTCTAGGACCTGCCCTAAATCTCGGCCTATTTTACACCTTCCAACTTCTCTGTCCCATGTCAGTCCTTTTTCCAAATGAATAGCACTTTATCTTAACCCCACCCATCCCTACTTCTTGGCTGGGATCAGAGCTGAGATGTGGGAACTGCTGCGGCTACCAGCACCAGAAGAAGCAAAGTGCCGCCACCAGGCTCACTCTGACCATCACCTTCCCCACGTGTCCCCACCCTGGACTGGATCTGCCGGCGCACACTTTCCTCAGGGACACTGAGCTGGACTACAGGGCATCTTTACTTGAGAGCCAGCCTCCCCCTGGGGTGTGCTCCACCAGGCCCCTCCCTTACTGGAGCTAGCTTCCTCACTTTCCCATTGGTCCGTGGATTAGGTGGCTACATCCAGCTGGGGATATGACAGCTAAAACTGTACATGTGATGTGTCTGAGCTGCCGCCTCCGTGATCTCGCCACTGATGTATCTGACCACACATCAAACTCAGAAATCCAAGGCCACACTCGTGATCTTCTGCCCAAAACCAACCCCCCTTCCATTCTGATGCCCTCTTATTGGTTTTCCAAACTGCAACCAGAGTGATCTTTTCAAAATGCAAATCTTTTCATCACACACATTCGCACTTAAAACCCTTCATTAGCCTCTCATTGTCCTGAGGACAAAGCCCCATCCTTCCCCAGGACTTCAGATCCTCTGTGTCTGGCCCTGGCTGCTTTCCAGCCTCACCTGGTCTCACTCCTCATCCCCTGCTGTGCTCTGCCCACCAGGGTCCTAACACTCGGGGCGCTTTGGAGAGAATGAGATCCAGGTGCCTCTTCTGGGCAGCCCGGCCTGAAAGTGATGCCCCTTCCTCCAGGCTGATGCAGCTACTCACCGGGCTCTGGCCTGGCAAGTGGTCAGGGCTGGATTTCAGCTCCCTGCCTGCCCGTGCTTCCTCACCTTCCACCACAGCGCAGCCATGCGGGTCATCCTGCCTTCTTCCAGTGCCTCCCAAACACGCAATGCCCCCTCCTACCACTAGGCTTGCTCTGCCCCTTGCTCTGCCTGGGATTCTCCTGGCCTCTCTCTACCCAGTGATCTACTTAATCCCTCGGAAGGCAGTTCAACAGTCACCTCCTCAGGGAAGCCTCCCTGATACCGCCACCTCTCCAAGCTGCTGGGACCGCTTCCTCTGTGATAGGCTCCCCGCTCCTAACACTGAGCTCTCATTTGCATAACGAATGTCTAACTCTTCCTTGGGCCAGGAGCTCCCTTACAGTAGGAACTTTGTCTTTTTCCCTCTCTTCTATGTGTCTCCAGGACTTAACACTGGGTCAGGCACAAAATAGCTAATAGGTAAGTCTTTAGTGAGGACCTACTGTGTGCAGGCTGCTACACTATAGAGGGTGGTGTCTGGGCTTTATAAATGGAACAACTTGAGCTTCCCAGACACATGATTAAGCATGTCAAAGAGAAAAATATTCTGTTCCCCTTAATTATGCATTTTATTTAAAAATAGAAGTCTTTATTAAAACAACAAAGCATAAATATTAAAGAATGCATTTAAATAACTTGTGCAATTTAGTGCAAGCTTTGAAGGTGCATAAACACTGAAATGCAATTCAATGGCTTTTAAAATCATTTTCCTTCATTATCTCCACTTTATCTAATCTTGTCTCCTAACCTGGGTTGGACAAGAACTAATTCATTCTGATTTTCCTAATTTTTGTCTCAAAACCTCTTAAGGCCTGTCCACACTCCAGCAGGTGTCTGGCCTCCCTGGCGTTAGATCAGATGGTAACAAAAGCCTTTACAGGTAGTTTGCATCTTTGCTCCATCGTGGGGGAGCCCTCATAGTTCTAAAGAGAGAAGGACTTGGCATAGAGTAAGCATTTCGGATCATCTCACCCCTGCCCTTTGCCTGGCTCAGCTCACCTGGTTCTGCAGAAAATGCCAGGTGACTCAAAAGTGCAAGAGCACAGCTTTCATCCCTATCACGCTTCCCCCTCGCCCGGCTTCAGAACCTGCCTTTTGTGCAGGAAAAGAAAAGAGCCTTTGTGAGCCATTTCGCTTCTCCACTGCCAGGTGGCTGACCAACAGCTTAATCGCCAGGGACACCTTCCTAACAATTACAGCCCCTGATCTTAATGTTGCAAACAGCATAGAACTGAGCCCCAGAGTGTGTCAGAGTGGTGCTCTGTGCAGGCGTGGCCACCTGTCCATCTGGGACAAATGTCTCGTGCCACCCAGGTGGGCCCGCTTCTACGCTTCACCTTCCCCCAGTGTTTTCCTGAAGCTGTGTTTACAGGTGAGGGTGGAGCCCACCTGTGGCGCATGCCAGGCAGCGAGTCCGCCCAGCGCCGGGGCTGCACAGGCCTGAGTGCTAAGCTTCAGTGGTGGGCACGGGGCAGGGATCTAAGGGATTTGCGTTTCATGACCGTCATTCACAGCTAATGTACATTTGATGTTTAATGTATGAACCAGAGGTGACTTCAAAACTCGCGGGCCTTTTCTAAATAGTGTTTTCATCTAAGTTTTTGGTTTGTTGTGTGTGTGGGTTTTTTTTAAGTAGAGGTTCCTAAGTTCCGTTTGTCAGACACAGGGAGGGGAAGGCACCTCGAGGTGTGAGAATCCAGTGTGGGAGCTGGCTTTTGTGCAGCCCTTTATTGAGGTCTTACCTCTAATCTCTCCCTTTTTGATGCAATTTAAGATTAAGGAAATGAAAGGCAAGGCTGACTGGGAATAGCTTTACAAACAGGACAGTGGAGAGGCCCTCAGAAGCTGGCTTTGTCAGAGGCTTTGGGCTTCAATCCCCAGAAAGGACAGAGACGGGGGTGGCCGTGCCCTGTGTGCTCTGGAATGTGGCCCAGGACAGCCAGTGTGTCTGCCAAGGGAACCCACCTTCCAGTCACAGCACCGCTCACAGGAGCCAGAGTCAGGCTGCAGAGGCCAGCACAGCTGGTGTTAGCGCAAGAGGCACTGGGCTCCTGGCTCCGGGCTCTGGTGAACAGAGCCCCAGTAACGGAACCTTCTGGGCGGGACCTATTGGGTGACCTCGGGCCTGGCATTTCACCTCTTGGACCTCTCCCCTCACCTGGACAGAGGCTCCTGGCCAAAATCAGGCGCGTCAAATGGACCCGCGGATGCCCTGCGCACAGGGGCAGCCGGAAGCGATGGGAGACCCGGGGGAGGGACCCTGGGCCTCAGCTTCAACAGCACCAGCACTTTCTCGCTCATAAGTACCTTAAAGGCAGGTTTCCCACTTAAAGATAAAAGGTAGAAGAGCAGCTGGTCCCTAAGGTGCTCTCCAGCCCAGGGGCAGGCGGGTAGGTATGCAGAAAAGCCCCCAAGTGGATTTCCTCAAGAAAATGACCCTCTCAAATGGACAGCAGCTGCTGGGTCCTGCAGACGCCGAAGCCCGGGCGCAGCTCAGCGTGGGGCGGGTGAGACGCCTCCGCTCCAGCTCCGCTGGTCCCTCTCCAGGGAGAAGGGTCTGATCCAGCAACGCCACACAGCAAGGGAAGGCGCAGTGTGACCAGACCGGGCCGGGGCGGGGGGGGGGCGGGGGGGGGGGCGGGTTCCCAGGTGCATTCAGGGGGAGATGCCCTTACCTGTGGGATCTGTGCTGTCTCCAGGCAGAGTGTCAGGATGGAGTTAAATCCTTGGTGTCGGGGAAACGCCCCTCGCAGTCTTGCTCCACCGAACTGGGTGCCAGAACTTCCCTCTGTAAGTGCAAGAAGCAGAGGAAGCCTGGCCTCTGCCCTCCTCTCAGTAGTTTACATGGAATCTGCTTCTATTGCCTCCAACTTCAGCTCTCAAGGTGTTGCCCCCAGAAACCACTGGCCTACCTCACAAGTGCACAAGTCCGTCAGCCTGGGAGTTCATCACTCGCCCAGGCTGAAAGGAACTTGTGTTTCTAGCCTGTCTGAGAGGTCCCACTTCTAGCATTTCCATCACAGCCCCTCACATGCTAAAGCACAAGGTACCTGTAATCGGCAAACTTTTCTAAAAAGGCAGAGAGCAAAATGGATTCAATCCAGGAGAACTCATCCCCCAAAATCAAAAACTTCCGCTGGGGGGTGATGATAAGCAGGTGCCTGTCATCCCTACGAATGAAAGGTCACTCGCGGACAGTGCGGAGTCATTACTCAGTGACTTCCTCCGTTTGTTCAGGATCAGTAGCGGCCTCATTACCTGGGTCCAAAGACAATACTTCTAAGTCCTGGGCATGGCTCCAAAAAGGTCATTAATAACAGGACAGTCCCCAAAAGTGCAGGAGAAGAAAGACAGCTCTAATTAAGGAAGCAAAGAATTCCAGGCCAGCCCCTCCCATCAACAGGTTGCAGGGTAACAACAATTTGCATTTCTCGGTGCCGACTTGTGCAGCCCTGAAAGCAGTAGCCGGGCTTGCCCAGCCTCTGTCTCAGCAAACTAACAGGCCTCTGTGTGTTACAGGCAGGACCAAGACAACTGGAGAGTGACTTTCACCGTCACTTCTCATGGCTTCAGGTTAGAGGCCAAGAACCGGACGCAGAGGCCCAGATTCCTGGCTCTTTGCCCAGAAACTGGGCTTTCGGGAGGGCCACGAGGAAGCGGGTCACCTCCCTAGTGAATTACCCTAGTCCCTACCTGGGCTCTCCAGGGGCCTGCACTGAGAGCCGGCGCACCCTGAAGCTTGGCATCGGGAGGGCAGCCCCTCCTCAAAGTCAGCCAGGATCTTTGGAATGCTTCCTCCAGCTGGGGGTCCCCGACTTCTGACGAGGAGCCCCTACGTTGGAACTGTTACAGTGTTAGGGTTCTTATGCTCCCCAAGATAGGAATGGAGAGGAAACCCCAGAGACATTTCCAGGCAGGTTTTATTAGGCTTATGCTCGAGCACAAGGGAGGCAGCACGGAGGAAAGGAAGGTCCCCTGAACTGGCCCAGGGCAGGCCCTGCTGGGCTGCTTTTAGAACCTGGGACACACAGGGCTTGCATGCAAAGGCGGGCTTTTTGGAAAAGGCGGGCTTGCAGAATTGTCCATTTCAGGGTTGGGTGACTTCCTTTTCCAGCTGCATTGCCTGGTAACGATGTTCGGCCTGCGCTGTGGGTGCAAGATGACAGGCTGCTCACTACCGCCCTCTAGGAAGGTGGTAGAGCTGTCAAACCCTAATCAGCTGCACACAGTAGGCGGTTAGCAGCAGGCGGTTAGCAGGTGAGTCAGCTACCTCTGCGTTCTTTTATAGGGAGAGGAGGGGTGGTGACATTTTGGGGTTTGGCATTCCTTCTGGCCACCTGGCGTCCCTGGGGTCCTGGTCCCAGACCCCTATGCTGTGTCAGAACCACAGCAATCTCCCCTTCCTCCTCATCTCTGCCCTCCCCTGTCCACGTCCCAGGGCCGCATGCAGCACAGCAGTCACGTGCTCAGGCTCCAGACAGCGCCAACCACTGGGGCAAGTCACTGAGTAATGGCTCCGCACTGTCTGCCAGTGGCCTTTCATTCGTAGGGGTGAGAGGCATCTGCTTATCATCACCCCAATGTGGGCGTTTTTGATTTTGGGGGATGAGTTCTCCTGGATTGAATCCATTCTACTCTCCGCCTTTTCAGAAAAGTTTGCTGATTAAAGGTACAACCAGATCTTCCACCTACCAGCTGCGAGGGCTAGACAAAGCCCCAAACCTCAGCCCCTCACCTCCAACAGGCATAATAGTTATGGTCCAAATAAGGACTCTATTGAGAACGACAGGGGGTCCTTGAGACAACAGCCATACATCGGAATGATTTGGACAAAACATGATGCAGAGGTACCCTGCTGAGAAGGCTTATTGTGAAGATCCAATGAAGAATGCATGGGAAATGCTTATCACCATCATTTCCTCATTTCACCACCATCGCTGTTTCACTTTCCCGAACTCCCTGGCTGCCAAAAGGCAAAGAGTGGCCTCGGTGGGTGGAGGGGTCTCCCATTTCCTGAACCCACGCACCCACCTCCAGTTGGCCTGTCATCGTCCTCTCTCCCAACCTCCAAACCACACAATGCTGGCCATGTGACTTCCCACAGGCTTGCGGTGGCGACCTACCCATGTGCACGCAGGCTCTCATAAAGGAGAACTGTTTGGGGTCAAGGAACCTTCTTGGAAAATGGGCTGATGGGCCCCACGGAAAGTCTGAGAATCATCACACGGTCTCAGGGCTATTACAGTGCAGGGATCTGATTAGTCCAAGTCCTGAACAGTCCATTTCCACCTCACTCAGCCCCACGCTCAGGGGCGTCAGGCCCCCGAATGTGCCTGATAATTAAAACAATTTCTGCCCTGGCTGGTTGCTCCCCTCATTGTTCTCTCCCATTACTGGTGATGGAAACAATAAATATTTTTAAAATTGACTTTATTGGGGTGACATTGGTTATTAAAATCACATAGATTTCAGATGTACCGTTTTACAATACATGGTCTGTTCGCCACTCCAGGTAAGCCTCCTTCCATCGCCATTTATCCCCCCTCACCCTCTCCTGCCTCCCCCTTCCCCCTGCTAATCACCATGCTGTTGTCTGTCTATGAGAATAAATAATTTAATAACCCAGGTTGAGTAGAATCTGATTCCAAAACAAAGTGTTTTAATTCTCGAGTGTGCCTGCTTTCATCATTACTGTAATTCCATTTCCCCTCACTTCACTGGGCCTTTGCTGCTTTTTAGGCTTCTCGTATTTCTCCCCCAGTTTTCCCCAGGGCCTCCCGGCTGCATTACAGCTGGCTGGGCGGCTGCATGACATCACTCACCGCCCAGGTCCAGGCTGCGGCAGCGCCAGGCTTAACTCATTACCCCTCGATCCGCCCTCTGTCTTGGTGAGAATGGAAATCTGTCCCCAAGGCTGCAGGCAGGGCCCCGGGGCCTCCTCCTGCCCGGCCTCCAGTCAGCCCCGGCTAGAGGAAAGGACAGGGGAGTGGGGGACACATTGACGGGGGGCGGGGGGGGGGGTGGAAGGGAATAGCCTCTACGCCTCCGCCAAGAGGAGTTGGTCTCATTCCTCATTCCACGTCCCTCCTGGCCTTGGAGGAAAGATCTCCCTAAAGCCTGGCGTTTGCTAAGACGGGGAGACCCGCAGCCCCAGAGAGATGAGAGTTTGCTACCTTTCAAGGGAAGCCACCAGAACCACCACAAGCTGGGCTCTGCCAAGAACCTGTCCTCCAGGTCCCCCACCCCCACCGCACCCACAGTGCCCAGGCCCCCTCCCAGCAGCAGCCAGATGTGCTGAGGTGAGAGCCGGGGTCCCGCCTGAGGTCCCGGCCTGAGGGGAGCACAGCTGCGGGAGGAGCAGGCCCTGGAAACACCCCGGCAGAGCTTTCGTTCACATACAGCGCAGAGAGGCCTGTGCTCCACTGATTACAATCTTTTTCCGGAATGTTGTGACATTTGCAGGAAGGCTAATTTATTCAAGCATGGAAATCTTTAAAAACTTAATTAAGTTATTTCTGTGATTTTCCATGCCTTCTTGTTTCGAGTTCACGTTTACTTTCACCCTTCTTTTAAAAAATAAAAAGGTGGGGAGGGGGTAGGAGGGAAGGAAAGGGGGAAAAGGACCCCCCAGGCTCTCCTGTGAGGGGCCTCCGAGCACCAGGCACACGGGTGGCCTCCCAGTCAGGATCCACGCCAGGCCCATCTCCATGAAGGACGGTGCAGGGCATATGCGGATCCCTTGCGAGCCCTCCAGGCGCCGTGGCACCTGTAGCAAGTGTAGCTAAGTGTGAATTTGGGCTGTACTTTCCTATCGGTGACTGCTGGTTGCATAAGGTTTGATGACTTTCCTCCACAGCGAGCTTGATGCTGCCCTTCGCAGAGAATCATGGGGCAGCAGCTGGGAGAGGTAAGGAGGCCAGAGTGGAGTCCAGGCAGCCAGGCCCGTCGTCAGAGGCCAGATCCCCGAGAGCCGGCTCCCCAGGCAGCGAGCTGCTCAGAAAGAAGAGCTCAGGCCTCGTCCAAGCCTGGCTCTCTCCAGCATGCGCCCCAAATCCACACGGCATGTTCACGCCCTTCCTTTGCAGAGAGTACAGACACCCTCACCCTCATTTAATCATACATTGGCTAATGCCCCCCCCCCCAGGCACTGGTTTGTGGGTGACCTGGGGCAGGGGCAGGACTGAGCAGGGAGCACAGCGAGTCAAGAACCACAGGAGTGAGAATACCAATTAGAAAAATAAAGCCCAGTCCGGGCATGTATGGGAGGCAACTAATTGATATTTCTCTCTCTCTCTCTCTCTCTCTCTCTCTCTCTCTCTCTCTCTCTCCATCTCCTTTTCCCTCTCCCTCTCCTCCATTCCTCTCTCTCTAAAGTCAATAAATGTGTCCTCAGGTGAAGAGAAGCTATTCTGTGGTTAACATTACTGTACACAACATGCAAATAGCAGGACACTGTGGTTAAGTTGGTTCCCTCAGGGGATGAGGGCCTTGGTGGGCTGACTGGAGGGGGATGGTGGAGAAACTGGGTCTCAGGTGAGGACAGGCATGGTTGGGGCAGCCACGCCTCTCGCTGCTCATACAGGAAGGCTGAGCAGGTGAGACGAAAGGGATGCCTAAGTGATAAAGGCTAGGTGGTTTGATAAGTGAACGTATTTAGGGAGAAGGAGCAGAGGAAGGCAGTGGGACCCAGCACATGGCCAGGTGTGCGTGCCGCCTGCCTCCCTGGGCTCCGGCTTAGAACTGACTCTCCCCGCAGGTGCTCCAACTCAGAGCAGACGGAGCCAGGGCCTCAGCAAGGCTCTCCTTGGGTTTCCTTTCCGAGTGCTTTGGCCTTGATCTCAAAACTGCCACACAGAGGAAATAGAGCCCCTGCTTTACGTTTTAAAAAATTAATCCTCACCCAAGGACATGTTTTTATTGCTTTTAGGGAGAGGAAGGGAGAGGAAGAAATATCGATGTGAGAGAGAAGCATCCATCGGTTGCCTCCCGCACGCACCCGCCCGGGGATCCAGGCCACAACCTAAGCACGTCCCCTGACCAACAGTCAAACCCACAACCTTTAGGCGTGCGGGGTGACGCCCTAACCAACTGAGCCTCCTGGCCAGGGCCATCTGTATTCTGATGGCATTTGCACATATTATGTTTAAGTCATTAGTCTCTGCCTGATATTGTGAGTCAAGAACTTTAATGGGAAAAATTTATGGCTTGTCTCCTCCAATGAACACAATAACTCACGGTTGTGTTGAGTGTGCTGCATAATGGATATTGCTTTCAACTGGGTGTCGGTGGTGTTTTTCCTTCTCTAATTCATTAGCTCGTTCCTCCTGCTCCATCGCAGGAGCAGCAGGCGTCTCCTCCCCCCATGCCGTCTGCCGACACAGTGGGCCCCCGGGGTGGTCTCTAAGAGGCCTCCAGGGAGTCTGCCAGCCAAGCCGAATGGTCAGTCAGACAAAGGTGCCTTTTCTTAAAGTGCAGTCTTCAGAGCATATTGGAGTCTGTGTGGAAAAGGCCCAAGATGAACACCTTCAAAACTGTAAGTACAGTAATGGCTCTGTACCTGGGCAGGGCTTCCCTGGACCCTGATGAGGTTTGCATAGTAAAAACTGAGTTTCAAGTGCGACCCCGGGGTCCTGGGCCTTCTCCTCCCCTCCTGAGATCTGGGGGGGGGGGGGGGGGCGGGGGCTGGGGAGCCCTGTTTGTGCAGGTATCAACGCATCAGCCTTCAGTAGGGCAACCAAAGTGTCAGGATTAGAGAGAAACACCTCCAGCTTCCAGTCCATCCATCTCATTCCAATATCAGGAGTGGACAAAGAAGGGAAAGAAAAGAAAAGAAAAGAGAAGAAAAGAAAGAAGAAAAGAAGAAAGGAAAGAGAAGAGAAGAGAAGAGAAGAGAAGAAAAGAAAAGAAAAGAAAAGAAAGAAAAGAAAAGAAAAGAAAAGAAAAGAAAAGAAAAGAAAAGAAAGAAAGATCAGTAGCTTTGGGTGGCTCAGTTGTTTGGAGTTGGTCTGTGCACCAGAGGATTGTGGGTTCTATTCCAGATCAGGGCACATACCTAGATTGAGGGTTTGATCCTCAGTCAGAGCATGTATGGAAGGCAACTGATTAATGTTTCTCTCTCTCTCTCTCTCTCTCTCTCTCTCTCTCTCTCTCTCTCGCTCTCTCTCCCTCCCTCCCTCTCTCTAAAATCAATAAATATGTCCTCGGGTGAAGATTAAAAACTCAATAAAGATGGAGGAGATAGTTACTAACTGGTTATGAGGACAGAAACCAGGAAGGCTGAGGCCCTCTGGCCACCTCTGCCCTCTGTGCAGGCTTCTCCTGCTCTTGTCAGCACCAACGAAAAGCCTGGGCCCGTGTGAATGGCAGTCACTAGAGTCGGCCAGGCCCCGGTGTCTCAGAGCTTACCAGCCAAGGGCGTGCGGCTCAGAGCATCCCTTGGCGAGTGAAGAGGAAAAGGGCAGCATCCAAACAAAGGATCTCTGGGCATGTGAGCCATTGGTCAAATTTCTACCATGGCAACAAGCAGGGCTGCAGCACATGCAGAGGAAAGGGAACGCGAGACCGCTCCTCCAGCCGCCGGAACCCTCGCTCGGCAGCACCTTCTGCTAGTGTTTCCTGTGTGCACACGTGCTCTTCTGCACGCCAGGAACCTTGAGGTCTGATGTCTGCAGGAACAGTGAGAGCTCCGACCCAGTCAAGGCCATTCCTCGCCTTGTAACTGTGTTGTTTCTGGGTTGGCCTGCCAGCCAGCCCTCCGCTGGCGTGCTCTTCCTCCCTTCTGGGTCCCAGCTCGATCCAGTAATGGCGGCAGACCTCCACAATCCCCGTGCACAGCCCACTTTTCCCACTAGAACAAAACTGTTGTTCTTTGTCTCCGGCCCAACACGTGAATGTTGATTTCACCTCATCTCCCCCATCTCTCTGTACCAGCGCTTCTCATACGCCTGCGTGCAGCCAGATCAGCTGAAGGGCCTGTGAGAGCACACGGTGCTGGACAGGGGGGCGGAGTTCCTGGCTCATGGGGTCTGATGTGAGGGTGAATGTGCCTTTCTAACAAGTTCCCTGAGATGCTGCTGGCCCAGGGACCACACCCTGAGAAGCACCATCCACATGGAGGAGCTGCCTCTGCCCCTGCAGGAGCCTGCAGCAGGACGGAAGCCCGCCCCTCTCTCCTGGGTGCATCTCATGAAGGGGCTGCCTGCCCCAGGGGGCCACGCCCCGCCTCTTCCAGGCCCAGAGAGGAGCTGGGCTCACCTTTCCCTTTCCTCTGAATTTGCTGCGGCCTGGCCACTGCTGCTTCCCGGTCTGGCCACCCCAAAGCCTCGCTCTCCATCCCCGCATGTGGCTTTCTGCCTCGTGCTTTTCTCTCTCTCCCTGTGTGTTTCTTCACATCCATCTCTGTCTGCCAGGCTCTCGCACGCCGGCTTCCTCTGGCATCTATCCATCGTCTTCATCCATCTCACTGTGCAGATATTTACATTTCTAAAGCCCAGCGTGTTTTCATGTTTCCTCCTACTTCAGCCAAACAAGGATTTTCCTCTCAAATCTACTCACAGTGAGACCATGGGGAGGGGAGGGTGGACGCTTTACCGATTGGAGTAACCCCTCTCGAGGCTGTTTATTCATCAAGAACAAAGAGGGCTTCCGGCAGGGATGGATAGCAGACAGACTAGCACCATGTCTCGGGCCACCTGTCCCACTTGGGGACAGTTGAGAAAACAAACATGCCGCTTGGTTGTCCTGCAGATCCTTTTTAATCACCTTGAACTGACTTGAAAGCCCCCCAGAGGCCTTGTCATGGGTATTTATTTGCAGCGTCGAGGCCCAAGAGGAGAAAGGACATGTATTCCTTCCTGAAGCACAAACCCTGATCCCTGGGAAACAGGATGGCGGGGTAGTGGCTGGGAGCGTGCGCTCTGGGCTGGGGCCGCTGGTTCCAATCCCAGTGCCGGCCCTGACTGAACAGGATCATGAAGAGGCACCAGGCCTTTCTAACTCTCAATGTCCCTGTCTGCACAGTGGGGATAATACCGCTGGGCGAGGCCCGATGTCCAGGAATTAAATGAGGCTCCATGCCTGCTCTTCCCACCTATGGCTCGCACAGACGGCTCAGTGAGTGCTGCTGACATGACCCCCTCAGGGCACCATGTCACGGAGCCTCAGGATTGGGTACGGGGATGGAGCAGAACCAGGCCTGGGTCACTTCTACCGGAGCCTGACCCCACGCTGCCTAGTGAGCCCGGGTGCCTGTTAGACATGGCCACGCCCCATGTTGCCCTGGGCAGTCAGTCCCCCAGCACTTAACTTAAAAGCTTTGTGCTTTGAGTTTTGTCTTGTTTTGTTTTTTAAATAGAAAAAAAAAATCCTATTCCTTTCTGTCCAGTGCTTCTTTCCAGCAAAAGAGCAAGTCAGCACTAGGAATTGTCCTTGGTCAGCACAATGTATGTTGCCGTGGGAGAACTGTGGAGAGTGTGAGGAGGCCCTAATGAGAAGGGAAGTCAGGGCTTGGCAGGCACTCGCTAATTTCCCAGGTCTCCCAGAGATTCCGTCGGAATAATCTCTTTTCTTTCCTCCTACCTGCACTCCATTCCCTGCCACCCAGGGAACCCATCTGTAGGACACACTGGGGGGTCAGGGCAGTCAGACCCAGGACAAGCAGGTCTCCCAGCCACAGCCCAGGGTCCGACGCCCAGAGGTTTCAGCCTCCTGTGGACACCGGGACCACCCCTCCGAGGCCCGTCTTCTGTGCGCCCGGCTTTCCACAGCAGGGAAAGGGTAGGCTGTCCCAACAGCCGCCCTTCCACCACCAAGGTGCTGATAGCAATGCCCTGCCCAGGACTGGCTCACCAGCCGCAGGAAAGGCATGCCAAGGCCTGTTGGCCGTTTATCACCCTAGGACGCCCGTTCTTATCTCTGCCACGTCACCACTCGCAGTGCGTAGCAGACATTATAGGCGCCTGTCACCCCCACTCAGCCAGGCAGGCAGCCTTCAGGGAGGGTGCAAAGCCTAGTCATTCAGGCTCCTGGGCTGCAAGAACCCCACACCCCATCTGCACCTCCAGGCGCCTGGAAACCGGGCCCTACCTGGCAGTGGCATGGAAAGAACACAGCAGTGGACCAGATGGGCCTGACTCAGGATCCAGGCCGTGCCACTCAAGACCCAGGCTCTGCCACTCAAGATCTAGGTTCTGCCATTCTGATGACTTGGGCAAGTTACTTAATCTATTGTGTACCCTGTTCTCATCATTAGGGGGGTGGGGAAATGATTCAAATGTCACAGAACTGTTCTGAAGACTAAATGTGTTCTGTGGAAGCAACTGGCATGAGTATATAGCAGGCACTGGGCTTACCCAATAAATTGTGGCTCTTGTGATTATTTAAAATAAATTTCAATACTGATGAGTTTCTCTGCCACTAGAGTTGGAATAAGGTCAGGTTCGGCACCCTAAGGACCTTCATCCACAAGGGAGCTGAGTGTTAGGCAGCAAGCCTGGCATATCTGCCACGCTCTCGCTCCCCAGCCAGCCTCCATGTGCATTTGCATTCCTTCGCTGTGGGCCAGCCTGTGCATATGGAATACATTTTCTTTGGGTGTCTCATCATTAATGTTTTCGTTTCTGCTTAGCGTCAGGGGCTCTGCACATCCCTGGCCTGCCAGAACACTGGCCTGCTTCAGTGCAGGCTTGCTGAGTTCTCATTTCCTGATCATCCAGGGAGGATTCCTGGGCAGGAGCTCTGGGAGGAGGCGTGCACATGGCAGGTCCCCAGACTGTGAGTTCTGGAGAAGGTGAATCAAGCCCCACCCACACACAAGCCCCTCTTGCACCTCCCTATGGCTGCCTGGGGTCAAAGTCAGGCTGCTTTCCCTCCCAGGTTCTCGACTCAGCCATGTGAGGATTTACTGAGCTCTGCCAATCAGCCCAAAGCATTAGCTGCCATGTCCGATGTTCATGCTCTCCATGAGCTGAACATGACCCTGGAAAGAGGACCTTCTACTTAAAATAATGTAATAACTCCTAGAGTTGGCAAGTGGCCAGTGAAATGGGCACCGTCATGGCCATGAGTCATGGAGGTGCCCGTTGGTATAACATTCCAGGTGGAGGGTAAGAAAGGCAATTAGCCCCTGGGTAACAAGAACCTTGGAAGCACTGATTCCACTTCCAGGAAAGTGTCCTAAAAATCATCAGAAATGTGGTCAGATATTATTGCCATACAAAGATGTTCATTACAGTAGTGTATACAGTGGTACAAATTTGCAAACAACCTAAATATCTAACAATAGAAAATTGATTAACAAAACACATATACATCTACAGAATACTCTGAAACTATTTTTTTAAAACATAGAGTGATGTTTAATAGAATGGCAATAGGCCCATGATATAACCTTAAGTGAAAAAAGATGATAAAAATGCAAATTCCAACTTTATTTTATAATTTATCTACATAGACAAGGCAGATTGGAGGGAAATGCCCTGAAATAGTACCAGTAAATCTCTTTGATGATGTGACAGTAAATAACCTCCTTCTTTCTTCTGTGGCTTTTCTGCATTACCTGAACCAGCATGCATTATGTCCAAAAAGAATGACAACCATGTAAACACAAGTGATGCTTTCTTCTCCAGGGTCCATGGCCACAGCAGAAAGGCAGGCCAGCTCCCAGAACCATCTTCAAACTTGAGCTCTCAGGGCATGGCAGGGGGAAGCTGTCTGCTCCACACTGGCCGGGCTCCACTCCCTGACAACCATGGGCCAAAGGAGCCCAAGCCTGGCTGTGCAGGTGCAGAGAGCTGGCCTGGCCCTGGTGTCCTGCGGCCCTGCACTTGCTGGGAGCCTTTGTCAGTCTGCTGCCCGCAGGCTCCCCTCCTGCCTGCCTGGTCCCTGCAGATTGATTCACTCCCTTCACTGTGGTTTACAATGTGCAGTTCCTGACCCTCACACCCTCCCCTGAGCTGGAGCCCTGCTCCTGCAACACCAGCACTCCAAGGGCAGGCCGCCAGGCAGCTGCACGCCTGTCTCCTGTGGCCTCCCAGCAGGCGTCTCGCCCTCTCCTTTCCTTTCGGTCCCCATCCAGCATACACACACACAAGCTGCTTCTGTAAGAAGCCTATGGGGTCCTACCCGAGATACGTGGGCAAAGGAAGGGCAGGCTGTGGCCTGGCCAATGGGTATTCAGTCTGTGCAGCCAAGTCTTTCTGTCTGCTTAGCCGCAAAGCAAGGGGCGCCTGCAGAGTCCAGTCTCCGCAGGGGGCTGGGAGCGCCCACTTCCCAGCCCAAGTTGCCATGCCGGGTGAACTCAACAGCTGCAATGCTCGGGGCTTCCGATTTAAGGTTATCCCTCTGTCCCTTCTTGCCATTTATGAAACCACCCAAATTTTGCCCCAACCTTTAAGGTCACTGGCCACCTGGTCCCCCACACCCTCATCTACCGAGTTTCTCACTTCTCCTCAGTATGGACTCCTGTCCATAAGCCCACACTCCCCGTTCCCTCCTCTGACATCTTTTCCAATTGGTCCTTTTTCCTCCCTTCCAACAGGAGTGACAGCAACCATGTCAGAGAGGGAGAGCCTGGGTTCTAATCCTGGCCTGAAAATACAGGCTGAGCTAAAAGCGAGCCCCCTCTCCAGTCCTCGCGCCCTGTAGCGCTTCCCACAGCCAGCTCGGCCCTGGCCTGAGCGAGCCCGGCCGCTGGGATGGCCGTGCCCTTCGTGTAGTGTTCCGGCACAGGGACTGCTCTCTGGTTCCGTCATCACTGTGCTCAGGTTTGTGTCTGCTTGTTGTCTCCTATGTGGGTGCCAGGACTCTGGAGCAATGGCTGTGCTTCTCTGTGACCACCTTGTGCACGTGCAGAGCACAGGGGACTGGCGGCTGGGAGTCCTCTGACCGATGCCTTCCCTTCAGGCAGACGTGAAAGGGACTCGTTTAAATTTGGTTTCCCTGTCAGCATTGTCAGGCCTCAGTGGCCGTGGGAAATCACCACGGAGGAAAGTCACCATTTATCCTATACCCGCTACCGTCGGCACAGGCCGCCACCTCTCCAGACCGCGGCCCGTGGTCACGGTCCCTCTTGGGGGAGAGTGGCCTATGCTCCTGCTAGGACAGACCATTCCAGCGATGGCCAGACTCACTGACCCCGAGCCTGTGTTCCCCAACATGGAGGGCTGGGGGCGCTGCCCCCAGGGGGTGCTCTGTTCTAGAGCTGCTTCTGCCTCTGCAGGGAGGTCCCGCCCGAGGAAGCCACCTGACCATCTGAGTCCCACGCCACGTTTCTCGGGGACACACAGGACACTTACCTTGCAGGTTACCCTGAGGTTACATGTCACCAATATGTGAGCGTGCTTTTAACAACGTGAATAATACCTTATACCCTTGCTACATGGTTTCGCTGGGGTCCCTTTCTCCATCGACAGGACCCGCTGCCCACAAGGCCGCTTCCAGGTGAGCTGCACCAACGAGAAGCGTGCATCTTACACGCGAGCGGACTCCCCATGCATTCCCACCGGAGGCTGGCAGGGCGCCATTTGGGTGCCGGGGCAGGAATGGACATATTCAGTGCTTTAGTTGTGTGTGAGTGACATAGATCCTCAAGGACTTCCCTGAAACCCCCCCTACATGCAGCACCTTTTCTATGGGAGGAAAACATTTCCAATTCATAGCAACTAACTCACAAGCAAACCCTTGGACCCCTGCCCAATGGTAAGTAGGCTCTACCTGTGGTAAATCGCCTTCAGCTGCCTGTTCCATGCCGCCCTGGTGGGCTAACGGCGCATCTGCAGATCCCAGCATGTCTGCAATATTTCCAGCACAGGTGTGGCCGCCTGACTTCCCCCGCAGCAGGGAAGAGTGAGAGGGAGAGAGCGCAGCAACTCCAGGGCCCTCTCGGCCTGCAGGAGGGGAGCCTTCTGCTCGGCCTCTCCAGGGCGGAGAGCGCTTGGCTGGTGATGAATGGCTACAGAAGACAAATACACTGTAATGTTCTCAGGTGAAAGGGAATCTCAGCATAGACACCTACTTCTCAGCCAGAAACAGAGAAGCAGGCTTCAGGAGGAACCCCGGCGCCTGCCGCGGATTACCCGGCGGCTCTGGGTAGAGCCCAGAGTCCTGAGAGAGGGATTTGCCTGCTGCAGGAAGCCAGAGGTTCTCTGCACGCCGCCCAGGAGGGCCCTCCAACCCAGCCTCCTTCCTTCCCAGGGGCTGAGCCTACAGATGCCACGTACCTGGCTGTGTGCTGTCGGCTGAATTGTATCTCTCAAAAATTCATACGTGGAAGTCCTAACCCCCCAGTAGCGCAGAATGCGACTGTCCTTGGAGATTTGGGTCTTTAAAGAGGTCAGTAAGGTTACACGAGGTCGTTAGGATGGGTCTGACCCGTATGACTGGCGTGCTTATAAGAAGAGGAGATCAGGACCCAGACAGCACAGAGCACAGACGTGGAAGGACCCAGAGAACAGCCCTACAAGCCCAGGCCTCAGAGGGAGCCCACCCCGCCCGCGCCTGGATCTCGCACTTCTAACCTCCAGAGCTGAGAAACAAGTTGCTGTCCTCTAAGTGACCCCGTCTGTGCTGCTTGGTTAGGGCTGTCCTGGGATCTACACTGTGGAACACACCAGAGCAAATCCAAAAGAAAATGTGCTCCCCGGTGAGAGACCAGCCACACTTAAACAGATGTGCTCAGGACAAGTCCAGCCTTGAAATGTCTGTGGGGCTACACAGTCTGTCCCCGTTTCACGTTCACAGGCAACCGAACTCTGGCTTCTTCTTCCTTCCACCCACGGGCCTCCTGCCTGCTGCCCCCCTGGGCTCACTGCTCCAGCCTGGCCTGCACTACTGTCCTCAGGACCCTTCCTCCAGCCCCCAGGGGCGTCCTGTGCCAGCCCAGGAACAGAGAAAGAGGGAAGGAAGGTGGCGCCAGGGAAACTCCTGCAGGCCTCACCGTCTGCTTCCCAGTCACTATCCAATCCTGTGTGGACGGCCCGGGCTCTGGGACTGGCTCCTGAGAATCCTCGCTCCCACTCTTTCTAGCCTATGAGGCAAGCAGGTCCCAGTCCTGAGAGGCATGGAGAGCCTTGCTGAAGAGTGAAGGTGTCTGTCTGTCTGTCTGTCTGTTTCATTAAGACTATTTTAGAGCAGTTTTAGGCTCATAGCAAAACTTAGGGGAAAGTACAGAGGTTCCCCACATACCCCTGCCCCCACAAATGCATAGCCTCTCCCATTATCACTACTCCCGCCAGAGTGGGCATTTGTTACGATTGAGGTGTTTGCTTTTCAATCCAATTCTCTTCTCATGGCTGAAACTCCATCAGCTTTGTCCCTTCCCTTCCTTGTCCACTGACCTCTGTCCTCCGCCTACTGTGTTTCAGTCAGACACGTTTCTCTTCCAGTCCCTGCAGCTTTTCTTAAACAACCATAAGCTAAGAAAACCCAGTAACTGTGCCATTTCTAGAACGCCTACTGTGAGTCAGGCTCTGTGACGGCTGGATCTTTTACTCACGTGACTTCTAATCCTCACCCCACCACCACCCCCAGGCAGGTGGGAAGACAACTCCCGCTTAAGGATGAGAACACAGAGGCACATCAGGGTCAAAGCAGTTGGCTGGAGGCAGAGTGAGGACGCAGAGCTCACTGCATCAGACTCGTCTGCTTGGCACTTTCCACTCTGCCATTCTGATGAGAAAATAGACCTGGGGAAGCCCATCTAATGTGAAATGAGAATCGCTATAAATGTAAGGTGCTATTGTTTCCAATTCTTATTGTTAACAACTAGGAGACATTGACAGAGAGAGAGATATAAATCCTCAACAAACATAGAAATCCCGTGATACTAAAACAGAGATCTGATCTCCAACTTCAAAACCTTCCTTCAGTGTCTTCATTTTGCCTGAAGAGAAATCTGACTGCCTTCAAAGACCAGGGCTGTTCCCTAACACAAGCTGTAGGAGTTACCGCATCTTCCTCTCCCACCATCTGAAGGGTCGGGAGTGATGTGTGTGGGTGATTGTTTGGCGAAGGCCAGTCTTTCTGCGCTAAGATGAGTCTCTAGAGCAGTGGTTCTCAACCTTCCTAATGCCGTAACCCTTTAATACAGTTCCTCATGTTGTGGTGACCCCCAATTTCATTGTTACAAATTGTACATAATTAAAGCATAGTGATTAATCACAAAAACTATGTAATTATATATGTGTTTCCCAATAGGTAGTGACCCATAGGTTGAGAACCGCTGCTCTATAAGGGGTGTGACCATACAGTTCATAGCGTGATCAGAAACCCTTTTGAAAGTCAAAGGAGGTGCTAGTTATAATGACTGCAGAACAAAAAGGAAACTGGGACACTGGTTTGCTTGCCAATATAGTCCCAGTGCCAGATTCCATATTTGGCACATAGTAGCTGACCAATACATAAATGTGTTGATTGAGTGTTGGCTGATTTCTCACAATCTTGTCCCACCATATCTTTCAGACCTTATCTTTGTGACTTCCCCTGCCATTCTGATGAGAAAATAGACCTGGGGAAGCCCATCTAATGTGAAATGAGAATCGCTATAAATGTAAGGTGCTGACCCGTATGACTGTTAGGATGGGTCTGACCCGTATGACTGGCGTGCTTATAAGAAGAGGAGATCAGGACCCAGACAGCACAGAGCACAGACGTGGAAGGACCCAGAAAACAGCCCTACAAGCCCAGGCCTCAGAGGGAGCCCACCCCGCCCGCGCCTGGATCTCGCACTTCTAACCTCCAGAGCTGAGAAACAAGTTGCTGTCCTCTAAGCGACCCCGTCTGCGACCCCAATCCTAGACACATAGGGGTCTCCAGTTAACCTATCTTGAACACACCACATAGTCTCGTTTCTCCAAGCTTCCACGAAACCGCCACCTCTACTCACAATGCCCTCCCCTCCTATCCAAATCCTCCATCCTTACTATCTCAGCTCAGACACTGCCTCTTCTCTGGGTCTCCCATTTCCAGAAAGCTTTCACACACCTCTCGGACAAGTAGCCACTGCATTGGTTACTTAACTGTCCTTCCTCACAAGACGGTGAAGTCCTCCAGGGTCGAGTACACATTTCATTCATCTCCCCAGGGCCCATCCCCATGGCCAACGCAGAGGGGACATGGAATAAATGCTGTTGAGAGCGTCAGAAAAGACGGAGCACCCTCTTGGATGTCAGCGGTCAAGAAAGACTAGAAGGCGTGCCCTTGCATTCTGAAACAACCACGTTTCTGTCGCCACGACTGGAAAATGCGTTGCTCTCACCTCGTGTGGTGCGGGGCACGTAGCAAGCAAGCATCTCATCACTTAATACCATTATCATCATCATCATCATTATCGTCAGCAGCGGCACTATCTGTCTTCCATGTTGATGTGTCCCTCTGCCCGTATCCTTCCTGTCTTCTGTATATCTAGTGCCAAGTCGCCACGATTTCCTCAGCTCAGTTCCCCACCAGCACTTCTTCCTGTTGGAACCAACCCTCTCCCTGCGTCTGTCGGCCTGGGTATGTTTGAGGAGTCCTTTCTTGACAGGCAGGGCTTCCTGGCACTCACCCTGCCGTTCCTCACAGCACCTTGTGCCAGGGCTGCTGTGGGCCTTCTTGGATCCTCCATCTTTCCCTCAGCCAGGCTGTTTGTATTCTTTAAAGACCTTTCATGTAATGCCTGTACTAATATTTACATCCCTGTTTAGCTAGGCCAGCCCCTGCTGCCCTGGGCATTTCGTAGACTCGAGCAGGATGGAATGGCAATCATTCCAAGCTACTCAGTAGCTATTTCCCGCTCATAGCACAAGGCATGCTCAGAGCTGGAAGTTGCTTAGTATTCAGGCTGCCTGGGGGTTGGGATACAGCCAGTAAGAGATGTGCCGCGTCTAGACTAGTTGTGTATAACTATGGGCTTTGGAAACTCACAGTCCTGGGCTTGGAGCAATGCTCAGCTACTCATTGACTACGTGAGCAGTCAATGATTTAATCTTTACAGAGCCTTACTTTTCACATCTATAAAAAGGAAGTCATAATGTTTCTTAGGACTGGTATGAGGATTCAATGTGACCATGAAAAGAGATAGGCACATAGTAATGGCTCACTAAATAGCATCTCTTATTATAAAAAATTAACAAAAATGTGTTGCATACTGACTATATGTAAGATGTTATAGCGCTAAACTCTGGGATTAGAGCACAGGAGAGAAGACATAATCCCTGTCCTTGATTTTAAAACCAGAACTCAAAGCAAGACAGAGATGACAGCCATGAAGATACAGACAACAACTGGGGTGCGGGATGAAGGTGGTGGCACCGAGTGGGGCAAAGCTGAGGTCTGGGCTGAGCCTGGGAGATGGAGAAGAGCCTTTGGTTTGCAGCTATGATGAGAGAAAAGCTTTTGCAGAAGCAATTATCTGTGCAAGATTTCAGAAAGAGGATGGAGAGTAACAATAACAATAACCAATATTTTAATTGATTGCTTACGAGGTGTGCTCTGTGCAAATTGGTTTTATATCATCTCACTTAATCTTCTCAACAAGCATGTGAGACAAGGTAGGTGCTACTATTGTTGTCATTCTATAAGTGATTCTGACCAAAGGTAAAGGGACTTCTCAGGACTACAGGACTAGTAAGAGGGAGAGCAGGACTTGAATTCAGGTCTGTCTGTCCCCAAAGCAGAGCTCTAAATCCCACAGTGTGTGTGCCAGGGGGGACATGTGGTGATTATGGGGAAGTTCAGCGTGGCTGAAGTGTGTGTGTGTGTGTGTGTGTGTGTGTGTGTGTGTGTGCGCGCGCACACACACACGTGACAGGCATACAGTGCAGGGGAAACAGAGAGAGCAGGAGGTAGGAAAAGTACTGAAGAAGATTCCGGAGCCCGGGCTGAGGGGCTTAAGCTCTTTTTGAGGCCAGCTTCAGTTCCTGCTGCACACCGAGCCCCAGCAGGCCCCAAGGGTTGTTAATAATAGCAACGATCATGCTAAGAATAATAGGGGAGCAGCGCGGGAGGGCGGGCAGCAGGCCGGCGGGCACTGCCTCTGCAGGAGAAAAGGGCTCTGGCTCCCACTGTGCGGGCTGCGGGGCCAGGCCAGGCCTCCAAATTGACTCTGACGTCACCGGAGGGCTCAGCAAATCGTGCAAAAGCAAAATACCTGGAGGAATAGCTCTCCTTCCCCTGAGTTTAGGCGAACTTATTATCCCAATCAATATCTGAGTAATTACAATCCCCTGTGACCAAAGGGGGAGCGTTTCTCCCTTTCTTTGGCCTCTTTAAAGGCCTCTCTTATCTGGAAAAAGATTTCTTAATCTACTTCCCCTACACGCCCACAGGTGTGTGCAGCCCAGAGCTCCCTCTTGCCTTCGCTCCTGGGGGCCTGGCCCGCTCGCTTGCAGGGAGCCTGGGAGGACGGCCTTGCAGCTCAGCCCCTCTGAGCCTCCAAGGGAAAAAGGTGGGTGGCAGCTGGGACTCAGGGAACCCTGAACAGAGGAGAGTCCACTACCCTCTCCACCTAAGAGAATGTGGGGAAGGCCTGGTCCCTCCCACCGCTGACAGCCCCCCAACCCCACCCCCAACCCCGCACCCTGCCAGGCTTTTAGCCCCTCTCCAGGCCCACCGGCTGCGGAGGCTGGACAGGACTTCGGGAATGAGGAGGAAGTCACTTCAAATAGTTCCATTCAGTCCATGATGAGGAACCACGGGGCTGAAAGGAGTTTGTGTTCAGGCATCCGGCCATCCTTCTGCCACGAGCCCTGTGCCCAGACGCAATCCATGGGTCCGGCTTGTAAGATCCGCCCCAGGCGCGGACAGCGTCCTCCCAGCCGCCCTGTGCCTCTCGGTAACACACTGGGAGGTCAGACCCAATGCACCCATGAAAGGAGGGGCTGCAGATACATGGGGGGGGGGGGGGGGGCAGGGGACGGGAGGCAGCCTGCAGGCCCAGCGTGCCTGGTGCCTGATTGAGAGACCAGGTCCTCTCTGCCCTCGGTGATTAAAAGGTTTCTGCACTCCCGAAACCTAATTACCCCAAAGATTTCCGTTAAGTCTTCTCAGCTTCGCTTCTAAAGAGACCCTTCCAAGATCGCACTGAGCTAGTCATTACTCTGCCCGCCGCTCGCAGGGCCGTTTATTGTGTTTTTATGAGGGAACGCTGTGCTGCCTAATACATTTCCCGGGAAAGGCTCTGGGAGGGGCTCCCTGGGCCACAGCTGCTCCCTGAGGAGGAGGAAGTCGATTGACCGAGCACACACTCCTGTCTGCACACAGGAGGGAGGCATGCCCAGGGGCTGCCCACCGTGAGGCCGGCCACGCACCCACCCGGACATTCTGGAGAGCATTCCAGAAGCCATCCTGCCAGCCCCCTGCCACCAGGCAGTTCTGCTCCAATTTACCCCGGGCAGCAGGCGTCGCTCCCCTCCGAGGCAGGCAATTGCACCATTCCCATGGAAACTTCTCCAGCGGTTAACCCTCCTCCCAGGGAGCATTGTCCTGCTGGAATTAGCAATGTTCTTGCTGGGTGGTGGGGGGCGGAGGGGGGAGTAGTGGGGGAGCCTTGGAAATCACACAGAGAAATCCTCTCATTTTGGGAATTGCAGAATCCAAGGGTCTGCACTCCTGGGGAAACCACTGCGCACACAGTACAGACACTCACAGCCTAGGACAGATCAGAGACCCTGCGAACCCAGCTCAGCTCGGCTCTCTGGCCAAGCCGGGTCCTAGGTAGGTGCATCAATTATGCATCAATTATATACACATACACACACACACACACACACACACACACATATATATATATATATATATATATATATATATATATATATATATTGATTTCAGAGAGGAAGGGAGAGGGAGAGATAGAAACATCAATGATAAGAGAATCATTGATCAGCTGCCTCCTGCATGCTCCCTACTGGGGATCGAGCCCTCAACCTGTGCATGTGCCCTTGGCCGGAATCAAACCTGGGACCCTTCAGTCCACAGGCTGACACTCTATCCACTGAGCCAAAACGGCTAGGGCTCAATTTTCCTGAGAGAATGACAGCCCTACCCTAGTGTTGACAGATTCCAGCTGCCTGCGTGTTTGTGAGGCCTAGGGGTCCATGTTTAACTGGTAACCCAATAGCTGTTCATCAGAGGTCTGGCAGGAAATACAGTGTGGAACCTACTGCCAGGCAGGCTCCATCGGAAACCCAGCTGAGAGAAAGAAAACTTGGGAAAGATTGCCTGAGGAGTGTGCAGTCATCCTTCCCTCTAGAAATAGCAACAACTTCCCCAGGATTAAGCCAGGTCAGCAAAGAGCTGTCCACTGGACCATGTCCCTCTGGACCCTGCTTTTCTGAGTTGGAGTTTGGTCTGTGTTGAAGGATGCTGATCAGCGAGCAGCCTGAAGAAGTGAGGAGCGCGTCTACTGTGAGCATTGATGAGGACGCTGTTCGGCAGGTTGCACAGGGCTCCGTTCAGGATGCCCTCCCAGCCTCCCTTCCCTCTTCCCTTTCCTCCGCTTTCTCTCCCTCTCCCTCTCCCTCCTTCGTTTCTTTCTCCTGTTTTTTTCTCCCATCTTCCAGGTACTCTGAATTGTGAGAATGGTCAGGTTACCCTACCCAGGTTGGCTGCCAGAAACCGAAATTTTAAATTAGGGCCTCCTCGCAGAAGGTAGTCAGGGCCTCAAGCTCCGCCTGCCAGTATCAGCCTGTTGGGATCCCATGACATTCCTTCCTTTGTTTTTCTATTTCCCTTTCCCATTTGCTTCTAATGCGTGTTATCTCACTCTGTTTTACATATCTGTGTAAGCCGCCATAATTCCACGCTGGCACAAGGCAGGTACAAGTAAGTACGTTAATGAATTAATTAATACAGCACAAACTGCGCTGCACAAGCAGATTGTATTTACAAAGGAGTGCATTTACCAAGCTGCTCCTGGAAGGCCTCCCAGACCATATGGGCCTGAGCTCAGAGTCTTGAAAGATGTACAAGATCCAGAGAAGCGGGAAGAGATGAGAAAGGGTTCCCAGGCACAATCCTGCTTCTTGTGCTCTAACCTAGGGCTGCCTCTCCTCGTCCTCTCAGCGCCAGTGGAGCCCATCCCCAGTGACTTTGCCCAGTCAGTATCTCTTCAGGAATTCAAAGGCATAGAACTAAAAAAAAAAAGAAAAAGAAACAAATTAAAAATCATAGGAGGTCAGCACCTGGAGGAATCTGAGAACCCCTCTCATCTGGCCCTCCACAATGAAGAGGGAGAAATGAAGGCCTGGGGAGGCCACTTACAGCAAGTTCCCAGTGGAGAACCCGGTGGCCCTAAATCCCCGGAAGTCTGCGACCTTTGTTGCATCCCATGGAGCTAATCAGGCAGTTCCCCTGGGGAAGCTGAGCTTCATGCTTCCATTCTCCACAAAATGAGAAGCGGGGATGGGACTTCACGTACAGGGTTTAATCCTTCCCGGGGCCTTCGTGGATGTGTGACTTCGGGCTCCTTACTTGGCTGCACTTGCCTTGGCTTCCTCCTCTGTGAAATGGAGCTGGTGAGACAGTTTCCCTCGGGCTGTGAGGAGTGGCTCAGACAGTGCAGGTGAAGAACCTGACAAACAGCACAGCACGTGCTCCCAGAAGCAACCTGTGGAGGTTGTTCCTGTCTTACCATGAGAGGCAGCAGCCCAGGGCAATGCAAAAACACAGCAGAACCCCTAAGCTGCAGCTCCAACTAGGAATTCCTGGGTGTGAAAGCGCATAGGCACTTGGATTGCCCATTTCCCATGAGTCCATCCCCATCCCCACCCTGTCTCTGGTCTCTTTCTGATCCCACAGCCTCCCTCTGCCTCCTAGCTACTCCCTCTTCATAGATACCATATCCTCAACACAATGCAGTATCCAAATGCCTAAATCCAGGTGGACACTTCATGCAATACCCAAGGGCGATGGCATCTCTCTGGGCCTTCTATCTGGGACAGTTTATGTGAGATCCTGACCCCAGGCAGGAGGGTGGGGACCAAGTAATTTTCCAGGAATTTGTTCAGGCTGACGACTCCAGTGATTCTATTTCCTTGTGGCCCTAGCTCGGGCATCCACGTCTTGTGTTAGTGCCTTGGGTAGAAACATGAGCATTTGGAGCCTGTGCAGAGGTCATACTTCTAAACCGTGGAGTTGTGCCTTGAACGCCAGCCTGAACTCCTTTCTTCATCTCCCCCTGCCCCAGACATTGGCATAGAGGAAGGGAAAGGTGAACAGACAGAGGGATAGTGACACCACGGGCACTTCTCAGTACCTCTCAGGTGCGATGGGCCACTTTTGTCTTACTATCAGGAAAGGGGAGAGTGGAAACTGGAAAGTATGGAGAAGCTCTATGTTTGCCCCATTGGCACCCATTTTCTCAGAGATGTGAATTGCTTTCAGTTCCCCTACCTGGCCTATTCACCGCTCAGAGCCTCAGCCTTGGTTAATTAGCAGCTCTCTTCACATGGTCAAAACCAAGGACCCCCAAGGACAGCCAAGCTGTCCTGCCCCAGGCCAGTACACACAGTGAGCAGCCAATTCTTAAGGTACAACTCTTCAGTCATATGTAAATAGGCTAGACCCAGCACATCTTTTACTGCATGTACCCCAACCCCCAGGCAGCATGCGAGCTCAGCAGCTTCTAGCTCTGAGCATGCTTTGTGCTATGAGTGGAAAAATGATTGCAACCCCATCCTGCTTGAGTCTAAAAAATGCCCAGGGAAGCAGGGGCCGGCCTACTTAAGCAGGGATGTAAATATGAGCACAGACATTATGTGAAAGGTCTTTAAAGAATACAACAGCCTGGCTGAGGGAAAGATGGAGGATCCAAGAAGGCCCACAGCAGCTATTACATCTGAGGCCTCAATCTTACCTCACACCATATACAAAATGTAACCCAAAAGGAACATAGACCTAAATGTAAACCCTAAAGCTATAGAGCCTTTAGAAGAAAATATAAAAAAGAATTGTGTGACTTTAGGGAACACAAATCATGATCCGTAAAAGAAAACATTACAAACTAGATTTTATCAACACAAAACACAAAAGACTCTTAAAAGACTTAAAGATAAGTCACAGACTAGGGGAAAATATTTTCAAAATACATATTTGACAAAGGATTTGAATCTGGAGTACATAAAGAACTTTCAAAACAAAACAATAAGAAAACAAACAACTCATTAAAAAAAAGAGAGAGAGCAACTGACATTTCACCAAAAAAGATACACAGATGGCAAACAATCACATGCAAAGATGCTCAATATTCTTAGTCATTGAAGAAATATAAATTAAAACTATAAAGAGACACTACTGAATACCTGCTAGAATGGCTAAAATTAAAAATGATAGATAGATAGATAGATAGATAGATAGATAGATAGATAGATAGATGATAGATACATCAATGGCATCCAAGAGCAGAGAAGATATGGGACAACTGGAACTCATTATGGGTGAGAATGAGAAATGATACAGCCATTTTGAAAAACAGTTTGGCCATTTCTTATAAAGTTAAGTATATATTTGTCATATATTCTAGCAATTCTACTCTAAGTATTTGCTATGTGAAATAAACAGATACGCACATAAAACTTGTATGTGAATGTTTATAGAAACTTTATTCATAGTCATCCCAAACTAGAAACAACCCCAATGTCCTCATCTAGTGAATGGATATGCAAACTGTAGTTTGTATACAGTGGAATCCTACTCAGCAATAAAAAAGAATGAACTACTGACACACACAACATGGACGAATCTCACATTTATTATGCTAAGAGACAAAGCCAGACTCAAAAGGCTACAGACCACAGGACTATACATATAAGATATTCTTGAAAAGGCAAACTATAGGAACAAAGAAATAGACCAGTGGTTGTCAGGTGCTACGGGTGGATGTGTAGCTGACTGAAAAAGGACACAGGGAATTTGGGGAGAGTTGATGGAATCGTTCTCTATCTTTATTGTGGTAGTGGTTACATGACTATGAATTTGTCAAGACTCATAAAACTGCACACTAGAAAGGGTTAATTGCACTGTGGTAAATCATACCTCAAATAAAAAAGTACTAAAAGACTCTTTGTTTTTGAGAAACATTATCTATAAGATTTGTACTAAAAATTATTGTCCTCATTTTGCAGATGAGAAAATAGAGTAATAAAGAGATGGGTTAACTTGTCCATGGTCACAGAGTTAGTGAGGCATAGAGCTGTGATTGAAATCTGGGCTCTAGAACTTCAGAGTCCATGCTTTTAGCCACCAGACCATACTGCCTCTCAAATTTGGGACTTTTCTTTATTCTTGAGCATATTTTGGCTCACCCATTGTATTTTAACCATCTTAAAGGTACAGCCTAAATCAAGCATGTCAAACTCAAAGGCTAACACCGGCCAAATAAACAATGCATGCGACCCGTGGACCGCCAGTTTGACATGCTTGGTCTAAATCATAAGTATCTTATTTGTGTCTCAAATGTATGATAATTACTTGAATATGTTGTATTCTTTAAAACATTGAAACAATAAAAGAGCGCAGAGAGTAAAGAGTGAAGGACTTCCGTCAGTCCTGCCTGTCCGCACCCCCACAACAAGATAAAGGGGTATCTTGTTGACAGTTGTTGGATAGCCTTTCTCCATGAAAGTATATTTTGACTTGGAGTGGTGAACTCACAATACAATCTACAGATGATATATTATGGAATTGTACACTTGAAACCTATATAATTTTATTAACCAATGTAACCCCAATAAACTCAATAAAAATATTTTTAAAATAAAAATAAAGTAAAAAATTATATCGTGACTATACAAACAACAATAAAAATAAAGTGTGTACTTCCACATGCACACCAGGTGCATTCCTAATGCCCTGCTCCATCTCCAGTCCTGGACGCACACTTGACTTGGACCCAAGAGCCACCACAGGTGTGTACCCTTGCTCTATCATAGACCAGTTGGATGACCCAACAGAAGCTAAGTCATCTCTATACACCAGTTTCTTTCACATCTATAATACAAATAATAATACCTACTCGTAATGAGGGTAGATTCCCATATTACATAGTTACAGTTTAGTAAATTCTGTTTAATCAAATGTATAGGTGACTAAGTTACAATAGATGGCAACTAAGATTCTGTCCACCCCCCTGGGTGAAGGGGACTCAAATTCAGAGTTGTCTGAATTCAGCACCTATCTTTTAAACAACCTAACAGGCGATGGGGTCCTCTGTCACTCAAGGTGTGACGTAGGTGTTGAAGAGATGGGACACACTGGCCCAGAGAAGGAAGCCTCCGTGGGGCTAGGAGCATCGGTTTAAAATATCTGAAGAGCTGTCATATTGGAGGAGAAGGCAGACGCTCTCAGTAGCTCCAGGGCGGAACTGGAATTATCTGGATGCAGAGTTTGTATATGGAATAAAATTGCCCAACAACTACTGTTAGCCAGGACAGAAGGAGCTGCACATGAGGCAGGGGGCTTCCCCCACTTTCTGGGAGTCAAGCTGCAACTGTGTGGTCATTGACAGGAAAGCCAAAGAAAAGCCCAGCAAGCCCATGTCGGAATCCCGCTTCTCCGCGCAGGTGCACACGGACTGTGCGAGGCCAGTGTGCCCCATCCACCTCTCACCCTCCCCATTGGCTGAGGGCCCAGGGGGGGCCAGCAGAATTTCACGAGCGCAAGAGCCAAGGCAATACAGAGGGTGATGGGCTTTATCAGCTGGTCCAGCATTAAGGAGAGGAGTAAAGGAGAGAATGTCCTGCCCTCCAAAAATGCAGACCTGTTTGGATCCTAGCTGAGGTCCCTCGGCAGCTGACACGCATGCCCATCTGCCACGCTGGCACGGTGCCCCCGGCAAGAGGAGCTCTGCTTCCTGCTGGTGGGTGTAAGTGCCAGGTGGTCGCATATGCCTGGGGTGGGGGGGGAGAGGATTCGCCACAAACAGCACAGGGCACTTGAAATCCCCATGCTCACCCTCTGCCCCAATAACCCCACCATCCCCACGAGGGGCGTGGAGGTGCCCTGGAGCTGCAGACAGGAGAACGGAGAGCCAGCCGAGGCACTGGAGGGGCTGGGCTGCCAAATGAACAGGCTTTGCCACATCCAGTGTGCTGTGGAGCCAAGACCACCCGAGGACCCACCAAATGGACGCAGGAAGGGAAAGGCCAAGGCACGAACAGGACCAACTCCAGGGGCATCCCGGGGTGGGGCCCTCGAGAGCTACATGGGATATGACTATGACTTGGTGCCCTTGGCTCGGTCATTCTCACTCTGCCAGCTGCGTGAGCGTGTGTCCACCCCGCTGGCTGTGTGTGTGTCTGCGTGTGCAAGCCCAGGTCCGTCTGAGGGTTCCAGCAATTGCATGTTGCTGATGCTGCAAAAGCACAGACAGTCTGGGCCGCTAACCCAATCATTCATGCTTCCCTTGTTCCGACTCTTGGATCTGATAGATAAAAACACCCAGGCAAATGACCAGTTTCATGGACTGTTTCCTCTCTTGTCAATACAAGGAATTGTGAGCTGTCATCTTGTCCCTCCTCTCCGGAGAGAGAACTCAAATATTTATGACCAGCTTTTATAACACTAATTGCATTTCTAATTGTTTTTCCCTCTCGGCAGCATTGCTGCCCTCACCCCAGTGGCGATGGGCAGTTCTGGGGTTTATGGAGAGTGGTTTGTCGCAAATGAAATTCAGAAGAGGTTTTGAATGAGACGGCCGCACTTCCTGCTCAGTGGTTTCCCCTGTGCTGAAGCAGGGCTCTGGCTGGACGCCAAGGCCGCCGGTGGACCAGGCGCTGCAGAAAGCAGGAAGTCAGGGAAGCACCAGGGACTGCTCCTTGTGCTGGGTGTCCTTCACCGGTGCAAAGCACGTCCTTCCTCAGTGTCTCCACCTAGAAAATCTCTCTCCTCTCCCCTCCTCAGCTGCTTCTTGTTTCCACTCAGCAAAAGGCCCACCTGGTGTTCCATTTTTAAGGTCTGAGAACTGATTTTCAGGCCAATGAATGTGCGAGGATGAGAGTGGCATAACGGGAGGGAGGCACGTTTGAGTAGGAATCAGGAAAGCTGATATCTGCTCATTTGATGATTCTTTCATTTGTTTATATACCAAACATTTATGGGTCCTACTGGGGGAGAAGCATTGCCCTACTTCCTGGAAGTAGAGAGACCAGTGCCTCTGGTTGACCCCCACAAGCTACAGGGGGTTCTTTTATAAAATGGATGTGGACCAGGACACCACAGTCCCCAAGACCATTGCATCCCAAGAATCACCTTCACAGAATTTCAAAGGAAAGCTTAAGTCTAGACCTGGAGTCGGGAGGACACTGCCTGCTTCTTTCTAGCTCATGACCTTGGACAAATTGTTTCCTGAGATCCGGTTTCTTCATCTGCAAGACAGGAGTGAAGGTAATCTCATACCCACAAGGATTCTGAGGACTGGAGGAGATGATGCGGGTTATGCTGTCTGTGTAAGAAAGAAATGGCGGTTAATAATCATCAGAAAGCTCCAGCTGACTCCCTCAGTCGCCTACGTAAAATAAGAAAACAGACACTAGGAGTTGATGTTGAGGAAGGAGGAGGGAGAGAAATCTTCTCTCAAATAAGTCTTGGAGCATCTCCCCTGAGACCTGGCTCCCACTAAGCACCACTCCACAGGCAAGAGGCCCACGCTCAGGAGTAACTGAACCAATAAAAGTCAAGCAGAGTTTAACTCTGCGGTGAACTCGCCCTAGGAGCAGCCTGGCTGCTGGTGAGGTGTGTAGCTCTGGCCTTGGGGAGCTAAGCAAGTTCCCAGAGCCCCAAATCTGCCCAGCAAGTGTCCCAGGGAGCGTTAGGGAGCTCCGTGGACAACCTACAGGGACAGTGGCAGGAATGGCTACTGCTTGAAGGACTGCTCTATACCAGGAGGGGCGGGGACGGGAAAAGGGGAGCAGAAATATGTGATCAGGAGAGAGTGTGGCTACTCTGGGCACCACCCCCGCCCAGCCTCTCCGCGTTTCCTTCCACTGCCCCTTCATCTAGAGGCGCTGGGCTTTAATTGGCGACCACGTTGGTATGGAAGAAAGGAATTCCCTAAGATGGTGAGTTGGAAAGGAAAGTTAAAGTTTCACAGTGTGTTTTACATGGAAAAGATGCCAGGTATCAGCTATCCCAAGTCCCTCCCTTGGCAGATATGATGATCTGAACAAGCAAGGGAGATATTGACTATTGGACAATGTACTGACCTTGGACCAGTGTCTTACTCCTTGATTAGTAAACTGGTAGGAACAATAGTAGCCACGTCGTGTGGTTAGATGGATCAGGTGAGGTAATGCTGTGCAAAGTCCTTCAAGAAAGGTCTGGCCTAGAGGAAAGTATATGTGGTGGGGAAGCTCTGCCTGTCTGCCTGCATGGCCTTAGTGAGGTCCTGTGATTTCTTTATCTGTGACACAGTTAGTGCTAATGACGCCCTGCCGGTGGGTAGTGCATATCCAGTGAGATCAGGAAAGTCCTTGATGAGCTGTGGGGTGCACATCAACATTAGTGATCACTTTTCTGAGGAAGAGACTGAGGGCCAGGGAGGTCCACTGACAACAACTGTGTGACCTGAGCCAGGTTCGGATCCAGCCAGGCCCTGACTTTCGGGAGGCCCTCTGCGTGCTGCTCACTGGGGGTAGCCTGGCTCCCCTTCACAGCCAAGCTCCTGCACAGGCTGGCTGGTGGCCGCCCTGACAAATGCAGTTGGGTTTTACATCAATTTGCATGCTGCTGTTTATATTGCCTTCTCTCTGGAGTCAACTGGAGTCCTTCTAGCATTGATTAGCTCTATCTGGTTTCCTCCTGGAGCAAACACAGGGCCCCTTGGATAGCCACTGGAACTCAGCAAATATATCCCTCCCCGCACCAGAGCTGGTCCTGGGCACAGCATCCATGTACCCAGGCCACCTCTGCAGAACTCCCAGCTGGGAACCCTGACTGCCCTGGCTGGGCTGCAGCAGCTCCCCGCAGAACTCGTGAGTGGGAGGTTTGGGGGGGGGGGGCCTGCTTAGAGTTTGTCCTTTTCAATTTTGAGATAGGAGTGATGAATTTGAGCCTCACTGAGGCAGGGGACCAGTATGTGTGGATTGAGGCAAGGCCTGGTTGGGGGGGGGGGGGGGCGGTGGCTGAGCGCCTGCCCACTCCGGCCTCCCAGAGCTTCTCTTCACAGGTTCGCCCCCTGCGGCCGCTCCCCACCCTCCCAGAGGCCACTGAGAGCAGGCAGCTCACAGCCCCACCTCGGGCAGCCACCTGGGCCCCTTCACCCTAACCCCCACCTGAAGGGCAGGCTCCCCCTGCAGGTTCACCGGGACCCTGTCTCCCGGCCTGTCTCCCCGACCCTCCCACCCAAGCCCGCAGTAGCACTGGGCCTCCCGCCTCCCGCAGCACAGCCGGCCTGCCTGTCAGCTGCTGGATCCCCGTGGTGCCTCCCGACCTCGGCTCTGCTCTCCCTGGAGGAGGGGAGAGGCGCTGGAGCGGCTGAGGAGGCTGAAGGCCACAGCAGTCAGCTGGTGGGGCTCCTCTCTGGCCGGCAGCTTTCATCTGCCCCTCGGGGAGACCCAGGGCAGGCTGCGGCCTGTGCGCTGACCTCCACCGCTCTCTGAAACCAATCTTTTCTTCATTATACCTTTGACTGCTGGTGTGTGTGTGTGTGTGTGTGTGTGTGTGTGTGTGTGTGTGTGTGTGTGTGTGTTCCCTCTCAGAAAAGTAAAATAAATCAAGAAAAAAAGAAAGAACAAGCCAGTAACCGAGCGGGGAAGCCGGGAGAACTCAGTGGAGTCCCTGAAGACGTGCGGCTGGTCCGGGAGGGAGGAGTCCTGCTCCCTCCTGGGGAGCAGCACCTTGCACCCCGCTGCTCCAAGCAGAGTCCTCGGGCCCCCTCCTCTCATCTGCAGCAGAGATCCAGAGCCAAGCCCCTCCTGGCCCCCGAGGCTGCAGGGACCCAAGCCTCTTGGAGAGGCACGGCCTGGAGGACAAGGGGCAGGACCCCCACTAGTCTGCCTGGGCCTGCCCGGCAGGGATCCCCTCTGCCTGCTGGAGTCCACCTCCTGGTCCCCAGGAACTAACCCCCCGGGCTTCCTGCGGACCCACATGGCTTTATGGAGGGCGCTCCACATGTCAGCAGCCTGACCCTGGGCGTCGGCAACTTCCTCCCCAGGGGGCTCCCTCTGCACCAAGACTCCAACACAGGAGGGCCTCTCCTGGCGCTCAGCGCTGGGTCCCGGCTGGGGAAGCGGGTGCTGAGCACCCCCTGGCCCTACCTCCCCACCCCCCACGCATGGCACAGCACCTGGGGGTGCAGTCACGGGGCAGACACGGTGCTTGGAAGTAGACTGTGGACGCTGCTCTGCCTCCCCAAGCCTTTGCCCAGCCCCACAGGGAGGGAGGATGGAGAAGGATAACTACATCTGCAGGCCTCTTGAAAGTTACGCTCGCCAGCAGAAAGGAGAGCAGCGGGGGGAGGAAGGGGTGAAATTGCTACATTTTCTAATAACAAGTAAGTAGAAAACAGCTGAACCTGAAAACTTCAAACTTCAATCAAAGTCACTCAGAGAGGAGTAGGTGGTTTGCAAGGGCTAGGAAATGTTTTTTCAAAGAGCAGCTGGTCTGGAATGAATCAAGATATTAATACGGAAAAGGCAGCTGAGCAAACGGCTGTGCCCAGGCTGCGGGGAGAGGAGCAGAGCTCTGGGCAGGCTGCTGGGCTCCCAGCCGCTGCCCCTCCTCCGGGACCGGCCCTGAGCCGGGAGCGCTCAGAGCAGCCGCCACCTTGGCCTGGCTCCCCCCCACGCCCTTTCTCCACGTGGCAGGTCACAGTGTGGTGGGGACATGGGTCCCCAGGGGCAGGCACCATATGGGGCTGCGTTGACTGACAGCTCCATCCCACCAAGGGACTTGTTTGGTGGGGAACAGACACTTGGGCTCCCGTGGCTGTCAAGCTCTTCCCTGGCTCTCAACTCATTTAAACTAAACCCGAGTCTATTTATTTCCTAGTGGGCCCGACACACTCCAGTGCTCCTGCCAGCCTGCTCTGCAACTCTGTCCACAGCAGATCAATGTGCAGCTCGGAGCAGCGACGAAGACTTCTGCAGGAGGCAGGGTGGGGCCGGCAGGGCCTTGGCCCCGCTCACTGCTCCCCTTCTCTGCTCCTAGATCTCTCCCCTTCCCCTCCCGACCTGCAGCACCCACCGACCTGCACCTTTAAAAGGGGGAGGTCTCCTCCGTGCACACAGAAGGCAAGGCAGGTACCGCACCTCCTTTTCCATGTGCCTCACGTACAGGCGTGTGCATGGTCTTCACTTCACTCGAATCCCCATCTGCTGTCCTGCCCTGAAGGCACCACCCGGAGCGCGTGTCGCCGCTCCCTCCCTTCCCAAGGAGCCCCCAGTCTCCAGCAGACAGAGGGAAGCCTGGGCCAGGGGACAGAATGAGCAAATACCGATGCTATTTACCTTCCATCCCTTTTCCTGGCTATTCTTAGAGGACTAAGAAAATGTTTGGCTCAGTTCCGTTGTGAAAGGGGGCTGAGGAGCCGCGTGTTTGAGAGGGTGATGCGAGCAGGCCGGGAGGTTCTTCCCCGGGGCCCGGGTTCCTCTGGGAACACTCCTGGGACTCATGGGCCTGAAGTCACCCCTAACTCCCTCCACGCCAGGCCAGGCAGGGCCCTTTGCCCGCCACACACCGCAGGCCCATCATGCTCTCTCCCCGACGGGCTCTCACTGTCCATTTTCGCTGCTTTACCAGCAGAGCAGGGCCAGGCAGAGGAGCTTGGCGACCTGTGCCCCAGCAGCACGCACCCGGCGGGGGGTGATGCCCAAGAGGGCTGAGATGGATGGCAGAAGGCGCTCTGCACCGAGTGCCGCTCCCTGCTGTGCGCCTAGGGGACGGTCTCCCTCCCCCAGCATCTCCCTCTCCACGCCCCCCCCCCCCCCCCCCCCGCAAATCCTCACCACCGGTGACAATATCAACCCAAGGTCACGGGGCGTGGAGGACAGGCCTCCTGAAGGCTAGTGCCCACTCCTGGAAGCGCCGTGAAGTGGAGGGAGAAGATGAGCTGGGGACCCGGACACACCTGGTCTGAGGACATGGGTGCCTGCCTGTGAATCAGGCGTGAGGGCAGGCAGGCCCGACGTAGGAGCGGACGTCACTTTCCTTCCTCCCGCTTTTCTCCATTTCACACGAGAAGAAGGCGAGGATGCTTTATTGTAGTTTAACATAAATGTACAACGCGATGAATTTCACCCCGTGTGCACACCCGTATGCCCAGAGACCAGCCGAGAAACAAAATGGCTCTGCCCTCCCTCTTTCCAGAGTCCCTCCCCCTCTGCCCCTCCCCCACCGCCCCCGTCTACCCCCCATCACTTCCCAGTCACTACCTGCCTGCAAGAACGACCACTACCCTATCTCTGACGTTACAGGTAAGTTTCACCTGCTTCCGACTTCTACATGAATGTGAGCATATGGTACCTTCTTGGCTGTTGCTGTTCCCTTTCAGTCACCATTGCACCTGCACGATTGATCCTTGTTGCCTTGGTGACAGTTCCTGCTCTCACTCCTGCACGGTATCCCCGGGTGTGTGTGCATACTCTCAACATATCAACCCACTCCGTCCTCTGTCCAGTGTTTAGCTGCTGCTAAAATGCTGCTCTGGACATTCTGTGTGTCTTTCTGTGAGGAGTGTACATACTCCTCATTAGCAGAGACTGTTTTCCAGAATGGCCGTTCCAATTCCCACGCCTGCCGGGGTGTTGGAGAGCCCTGATGGCTCGCAGCCTCGCCAAGACTTGGTATTGTCTGCCTTTTTTACTTTAACTGTTTTGCTGACAATGCAGTGATATTTCACTGTGATTTCAATTTGCATCCCTCCGATTTCCAGAAATCTGAGCATATTTCCATGTTTATTGGTCACTTGCAGATCTACTTTTGCTAAAGGCCAGTTCAAGCCTTTTGCCCATTTTCTATTGACTTGGCTGCCTTTTTATCATGGATTTGTAGAATCTTTACACATTCTGGAGATGAGTGCTTCAATAGCCCGTGTTTTGCAAATCTTCTCCAACTTTTTGGCTTGCCTTTTTGCTTTCCAATTGTGTTTTTTGATTAATTGAAGTTATTAATTTTATATAGTTTAATTAATCATTTTCCCCTTATGATTAGGCTTTTCACATTCTTTGAAGAAATCTTATCTAGCCTGGGTTCTGAAGATATTCTCCTATTTTTTAAAGCTTTTAGTACTTTACCTCCATCATTTAAAACTACAATTTATCTTTTTGCTATGAGGTAGAAATTAAAATGTTTCCCCAATGAGGATATCAGAAGACTTAGCACCACTTACTGAAAAAGGCCAGCCTTTCCCCAAGCGTTGAGGTCAGTCAGCCTTACCGTAAATGAGGTGACGGATCGTGTGTGGGGCCTGATTCTAGATGCACTGTGCTCATTGTCCTATGTGTCTGTCATTCCATCTGTAGCACGCTGTCTTAATTATTCTAGCTTTATGTAAGTCTTGAAGACACTTTTTAAAAAACCAACACCTATACTGTCCCAATCCGGGAATTGTGGAAATGCGTGCCCCCTTCCTTAACTCAGGGAGAGTGTGCTGGTGCCAGCCATACGTCCACTTAGTTGGGTGGGAACAGGGGGAGGATTACAGCATAGAAAAATATGTCCTGAAAGTTTCATCTTTAGACTGAGAGAGATTGGGGTAAATTGCCATTTATTCTTCTTGGTGAGAAGAACCCAAAGACATAAGGGTGCTCAGAGCAATGGGAATAGCCTGAGCCTAAGGGTCAGGATTCCTGGGTTCGAGGCTCGGCCATGGCACCTACTAGCTCTGTGACCACCCCAGCCTGGCTCCGCTGCCGGGGCCTCTCTTTCTACTGAGAAAAGAGGAGATGGAACCGAATGCTCTCCAACATCCTCTGTGTCTGAGTCTGTGACTGTGGCTCTTAGCCAAGGAAGGAGTGATAGGCTAGGGAAATGGCCCTCCGGCACAGAAAGGCATTTCCTACCAGAAGCACCAGAACGCGTTCCTGTTCCTATCCGTCCCCCGGGCAGTATCTGTCCCAGGAGTGAGCTCTGCTGGGCGGAAGCCCTTGAGTTCAGGACAGGGCTGTTAGCGCTTCCTCAGGGCTGGGGTTTGGTCTAGACCAGTGGTTCTCAACCTTCTGGCCCTTTAAATACAGTTCCTCATGTTGTGACCCAACCATAACATTATTTTCGTTGCTACTTCATAACTGTCATGTTGCTACTGTTATGAATTGTAATGTAAATATCTGATATGCAGGATGGTCTTAGGCGACCCCTGTGAAAGAGTCGTTCGACCCTCAAAGGGGTCGCGACCCACAGGTTGAGAACCGCTGGTCTAGAGGGAGAGATGTGTAGTTTTGGTGCCAGACAGACGTGGGTTCAAATCTTGATTGTGTAACTTGCTTGCTCTGGCAAAATGGGCCCACCTCACTCAACCTCGGTTGTTTCCTACGTAAAATGGGAGCTAAGGATCTTTATCTTCTCGTGTGCTTCTGTCAGCCTAGAAAATCTCCCCAAGGGCCAGCTGCTGTTTCTAAACTCCCCAGCGTGGCCGCAGGATTGAAACTCGGTGTCAGGCGTCTGAGCACCCTCACTGCTCAGCTGCTTCACTGTCTCCCTCCCCTCAGGAGGTGGAGGAAAAACCAACACCAGGTGGATTGGTAAGAAGATGTCATCACCTCTGCCTGGTGGCTTTAGGGAGCCCTTTCCTCCCACAGAAAACAGGCTCTCCTTTAGCCTGGGCCCCACTCAGGCACTGACTGCGCCTGTGGCCAGACAGCAGGCTTCTGGCCTCGGACCCTCAGCTTCCGCTGCTCAGAGAAGGGCCACTTTATGGTCCCACTCAAGCACTGCGCCTGCAGACGGACGGCCTGTCGCTCCAGGATGTCTGGACCGGGCCCGACCCAGTCCCAGGCCCTCGCTGTCAGTGGGCTTCCCCTCCCCCCGGCCCTTCTCCGGCGGCTGGAGGGAGCAGCTGGGCACACGGGCTCCGCAGGGCCTGGGCGGGCATGTGCTCCCGACACATCTGTTTGATCTGTGTCCAGGTTCTCTCCGCATTTGCCTCTAAGCCGGCTTCTGCGTGTAATAACAGCCCCGAGTGGCTGTTTTCAGGTCTTCGGCGCTGGTTAGCCGCAGTGGGGAAGTCTCCCGGCTCCCCTGAGTGAATTATCACAGGTTATCAAGTCAGAGCTTTGGGTGGCCAGGCCTGGCTTCGCTGCTCCTCCTCCGATCCATCACCAGCCGAGCGGGTTATTGAGCCGTCCTCTGCCTGGGCGTGTGCATCCATCGCGGCTCTGCCATCTCTCCCGGGGCCAGGGCGGGCGCCTGGCAGCTCAGCCCATGGAGGGAGCCTGTCTCTGACCAGCAATCCAACCAGCAGCCCACACTCCCTCCCTCCCCCCATTGCCCCTGCACCCCAAGCCATGCCCTTGGCGAATTCTCCCAAGGCCGGCTCTCCCAGAGTACGCAGGCCTGGCCAGCCCCAGGATGCTCCTGCTCAGGACGGCCCTCCAGCCCCTGCGCTGGGCCGCAGAGGATTAAATGGCACAGGAGAGGACACATCCACCAGGCTCCGAGGCCAGGTCCACCCCGGCAGGAGGGAGCAGTGCAATATTCCCTGCCCTCCTCTGCCTTCCACCCGGAGCTCGCAGAAGGCCTTGTTTCCTGGGATTTGCTGGCAGGTGGGCGACTATATTAGACCAACCGTGAAACAACGTTCAGAGCAGGAAGCAGAAGCAGATCCCGTGCAGGCGCTTGCTCAGCAACCAGGAGAGCATCCAGCCGCCTCCCGCTGCCGGAGGAGGGGGCCAGCCCTTTGCTTCCCTGTCCTGCTGGCAACAGAAACCCTCCAGGGCTGCACGGAAGCTGCCACTTTTAAGAAGAGACTGCCCTTCAGAAGGACCTGGAGAGGTGAGGCACCTCTGTCTTAGCTCAGGCTGCCTGGACAGAGTGCCACAGACCCAGTCCTTGGACAGACATTCACCCCCCAGCTGTGGAGACCGGGAGGTCCCAGATCAAGGGTGGTGGTGAGGGTGGGGAGAAGGTGATGTTCAGTTCTTCAGCAGGAACTCTGCTCTCTGTGTGCTCCCACGGCCTCTCTGGTGTGTGCACACGGAGGGCGAGGTCCCTCTGTCCACCCCTTCACACAAGGGCACTCATCCCATCATGCACTCTCTCCCTCATGACCTCCTCTAACCTACTACCTCCCAAGTCCCCCCCCCCCCAAATACTCTCACACTGGTGTTAGGACTTCAACATATAAATTGGGGGCAAGCACAAAATCAGTCCATAAGAAGGCAATTGTGCCCTAACCGGTTTGGCTCAGTGGATAGAGCATCGGCCTGCGGACTCAAGGGTCCCAGGTTCGATTCCGGTCAAGAGCATGTACCTTGGTTGTGGGCACATACTCAGTGGGGAGTGTGCAGGAGGCAGCTGATTGATGTTTCTCTCTCAACAATGTTTCAAACTCTCTATCCCTCTCCCTTCCTCTCTGTAAAAAAAATCAATAAAAAGAAGGCGATTGTGCCCTCTCTGGTTGCTCAGTGGTTAGAGCGTCAGCCTGCGGACTGAAGGGTTCAATTCCGTTGCAGGCTGGATGCCTGGCCCTGGTCAGGGCACGTGTGGGAGGCAACCAATGGATGTGTCTCTCTCACATCGATGTTTCTCTCACTCTGTCTTCCCCTTCCCTTCAACTCTCTCTAAAAATCAAATTAACAAAAAATAAATAATTAAAATAATAAAAAGAAGGTGATTGCCGGTGGACTACTTACCACGCGGCAGAGGCAAACCTTTCCAGTGGTATTTCCTGGGGTAACTTTATCTTTCCAGGCCTCGTTTTCCTCACCAGAAATAAGTCCCTAGTGAGAGGTTGGTGTTTAGACCTGTGCCTGAGCCATACCAAATGCTGAAGAAGCACAGACCATGTTTACTCCCCTCTGATGCAACCACCTCCACGCCCCCTCCAGGCCAAGCTCCAAGAGTTACAGCACGTGTGGCACACTCGAATGTTTAAGAGAGAACGCTGACCTTGTTGTCTTAAAGTACCTTCGCCCCTGTTGATGGTCCTCTCTCAGGCCTGGGGAATGCATGTTAACTTGCTTGTCTCTAGTACATGATAAATGCTCAATTAACTGATTTCAAGGGAAGAAAGGGAAAGAAAGGTGAAGGAAGGGGGAGAAGGAAGGGAAGGAAGGGGGAGAAGGAGAGGTAAGAAGCAGGAGACAAGGAGAGAGATGACCACAGACTCCGTTTTTTCCTCCCACCCCGGCCCCAGCACGCTCCTCTCCTGACCTCCCTGCTCCCAGCAGCATCATTATCACTTTCTGTCTTCTGAAACATAAAAGCTCAGGAACAAGTTGAACTCCTTCACTTGTTCCCCTTATGCATCCAGCCCTGACTCACAGTGCCTCCTCATAAGGTTTCTCAGACATATTTTTTCCTCTTCTGGCTACTCTGACTGTAGTTCATAGACTCGTCCTCTCTCCTCCCCATGTGATCTTCCTGACTCTGATCTGTGCCCCATGACCCATTCTTCCCAATGCGCCCAGGTTAATCTTCTTAAAACACCAGCCACTTTATATTATTCTCTGTTTCAAAAATTGACAATGGTCCCCCTTTCCCACGGGCCCCCTCACCATCCCAGTCTCATTCTCCACATCTCTTCTGTGCAGACACCCCCCTCCCACCTGATTGGTCTTCTCTCTGTCCCGGACGTGTCCGATGCATTGGCATCATGAAGAATTTCACTTAGATGCCACACCCCACACCCGCGCTGTCTGAAATGGGAGCCACTGGCCACACAGGCTATTGAGCACTTGAAATGTGGCTGATGCTCCTGAGGACGTGAATTTTCATTTTATTTCATTTACATTAAATAGCAGAAACAATGCAGAATATTCTTGCATTAGACACACTTTTTTTAAATAAATATATTTTATTGATTTTTTACAGAGAGGAGGGGAGAGGAATCGAGAGTTAGAAACATCTATGGGAGAGAAACATCGATCAGTGCCTCCTGCACACCTCCCACTGGGGATGTGCCCGCAACCAAGGTACATGCCCTTGACCAGAATCGAACCTGGGACCTTTCAGTCCGCAGGTCAACGCTCTATCCACTGAGCCAAACAGGTTAGGGCCAGACACACTTTTATTGTTTTGGTAGAACCACACCTCACGTTAGCCATCGCATCCCTTAAGATATTATTGTTGTGGTGTGTACGTATGTGGGGAACATGTCATTTCTAGTGTAAAATACGTCACTGATGATGCCGGTGTCGATGGACTGATGCCATTTGAATGATTTCTTTTTTCTATGCACTCATGTACCATTGTAATGTGATTATTTGAAGATTTTATACAGATAGCATGAATTACAATGATACCTGTTTCTTTTTATTATTTTATTTTTAAAACTTATTGGTTTTATAGAGAGGAGAGAAGAGAGAAATAGAGAGAGAGAAACATTGATTGGTTGCTTCACTTCTTTATGCATTCTTTGGTTGGTTCTTGTATGTGCCCTGAGGGGTGATTGAACCCACAACCTTGGCGTCTTGGGACGACTCCATAACAAACTGAGCTGCTCAGCCAGGACTCCTTGTATTATTTAATGTGTATACGAAAACATGTAATGATGTATGTGGCTGGCATGATGCTTCCATTGGATTACTCAGTGTTCGCTCTAAGTGACGGCACACTGGACCATGGGAAGAAGGAGTGAAGCAGGCCTCTCCAGAGGTGGTCCTGCCGGAGGCATCCAGACACCAGCAGCGCTAAGGGCCCAGTGGGCCTCGGTAAGCGCTGCAGGAGGTGGTCGAGCACGGTCAGCTGGAGGGTAGGCTTGGGAAGCAAACTGACACTGAATTTAAATCTCAACTCTGTCAACTTGATGGCTGACCCTGGCCTCTGCTGTGCTGGAATGTTAGCAGAACCACACTCAGAGGGTGGTAAGACCATTACCTAATGTTCTTAGCATGTTATGTACAGATAATGAGTGCTCAATAAATGTTAGTTATGAGGCTTGGGTTTAACGGAATAGAGGCCAGGCGTGTATAAAATTGCTTCTGGTAATTCCTCTTTCCTCTGATTCCCAGTCACATGATTGCCACAGAGCATGACCTCCTGACTCACAGGGACGAGGTTCACTGCAGCAATAAAATCCGCTCATTGGGAAGTATTTTTACCCACAGACTCAGCACAAAATGCCTTCTCAAATGTCCATCAACTAACCGCAATGACCTGCCCTTGCAAATGCCATGGTCAGCTCTGAGCTCCACCTCCAGCTTTCCTGGGATGGGGGCAGGGGAGGAGGGAGAGAAGGAGGCTGTTCCTACACAGGCACTAGGTTTGACAAAACATAATATTCAGGATGTCTAGCTCTGTTCCCAAACACACCTTTGGGCTCTATCAAGGTCAACCGAGATGTCACCAGACGTGTGGTACAAGTGACTGCCCAGAGTCCAAGAAGGGCTAAGGAAAGCTTCCCCCGTATTCCACCTTGCTCTCCCCTGGTCCCTGGCACTCCCTAAGCAGACAGACTGCCGGCGAGGAGACCTCCCTGGGGTCCCCAGGAAGGAGGAGGGGAAGCAATGTCATAGCTTGAGTCACTGGAGCTCCAGTTCTCTCCTGTCCTTCTGAATGGAGAAGAGAAACAACAGTGATTTCAAACAAAACTGAAAGAAACGAGAAAGCAGAAACCAACTCCAAGCTGCTTGCAATGCTCCAGAACCCGGAGCCCAGAAGAGAGCTAGAGTCTTGGATTTGGGACCTAAAGGAGCAGAGAGGAGCTCAAGAAGCAAAGGGCAAAGCACCACAACTTTCTGACAATTAACAGCCCAGCGCGCATCCTCCAGGTAAATGCTATGACCCTGGATGAGCGGAGGTCCCAGAAAAAGACAGCTGAACACCAGGAACTGCCTTCATTTCCCAAGCCCAGCGCCACAGGGGCCTGCCAAGGGGCCTTAGAGCAGAGGACGAGCAGGACCCTTGTAGCTGTAAGTGGCTGACTCTTTTCTTAAAGAAAAGAAGGAATTTGTTAAAAGAATCCTGAGTATTTCCTCTAGCCCAGCGGTTCTCAACCTGTGGGTCGCGACCTCTTTGGTGGTCGAACGACCCTTTCACAGGGGTCTCCTAAGACCATCATCCTACATATCAGATATTTACATGACGATTCATAACAGTAGCAACATTACCGTTATGAAGTAGCAACGAAAGTAATTTTATGGTTGGGTCACACCATGAGGAGCTGTATTTAAAGGGCCAAAAGGTTGAGAACCACTGCTCTAGTCAGAGCTAAGACTGAATAACCGAACTGTGGTTTGGTTATCTTGGGCTCTCTCAAGGTCAACCGAGATGTCACCAGACGTGTGGTACAAGTGACTGCCCAGAGTCCAAGAAGGGCTAAGGAAAGCTTCCCCCGTATTCCACCTTGCTCTCCCCTGGTCCCTGGCACTCCCTAAGCAGACAGACTGACGACGAGGAGACCTCCCTGGGGTCCCTCTGTGGTTATCGCAGAGATAATGCGATAGCCCAGCTTCCTCCATGTGGCAGAATTACTCCAAGGAGCAGGGATTACTAGTCTCTTAGTTCAACAGGCAGTCTTCCACCCCTCCTTAGGGGCAGAGCCCGTTTTGTTAGGTTCCCACCTACAAGACTACATTTCCCAGCTTTCTTGCAGCTGGGCTTGGCCATGTGACTAGGTTCCAGCCAGGGAGCTGTGATCAGAAGATTTAGGGCTTCTAAAAAGGGAGGGGCAAGTTCTCTTTCTCCCTCTTGTCCTCCTAAGTGCCTGGACAGCAAGTAGGCTCCCTGAAGTGCCTGCACCCTGTGGACGCAGAGATGCCTGGGAGCTGGATGCAGAGGACAGAGAAGCAGGAAGACGGGAGGCGGGCCTGCAGCTCTCTGGCCAGCCCAGCCCTGCCCACCTCCGAACTTCTCGGCTTCAAGCAGCCTATATGCCTATTTTATGTGACCCCTGTTTTTTGGTTCCTTTTTTCTGCTTGCGGCATGGGTGGGGGAAGGGGCTTTAGTTAAATGCAGCCTGTCTTCACTGCCTTGCTGCAATTAGGGTGTTTCTCTTCACAGCATCTTTGAGCAGAGAGGGTCTGACTGGCTTTCTCAGTCTTGCTTTTAAAATCTTGGGAAAGTTCTCAGGTTGGCCCAGCCTGGCTCAGGTGCTATCCAGGGACCAAGCAGCTGCGGCCATGGGCACATGAGGAAGGCCAGGGACTGGGAGAGCCGGGCTAGCTCCCACGCTGGCCACTGCCTGTGGAGGGCGGGGCGGGTCCTGGGGGTAAAGAGAGAGATGAAGCAGCCGATGCCCAGGAGTCTGCTATAAGGAGGGGTGAGCTCGAATGGCCTTACCCTCCCCATTTTCAGCACACGGCATTGTCATCTGTAATGTTACTTTATGCTTGTACGGCCCCTACACTCGTGTGACAAATTACAGCAGACAATCGTTTGCACAGTGATGACCTCATTGGGTTTTCACAAGACTTCTGTAAGGTAGTTACATGACATCTGCATTTTCAAAACCAAAAGTGAGCCTGAGAGAGGTACGTCCTGCCCAAAGGCTCACCGTTGGGGTGTATCGGAGCTGGCTCACCTATCAGGGTGCGATCACTGGAACACCGACTGACAATCAGTTACTAAACTTCCCTCACAGAGAGCTGGATTTCAGATGCTATACCTCCTCTCCCAAACCTACCTCCACCCCCTAAAAACGACACTTAGCATCTTTATTTTTTAATATATATTTTATTGATTTTTTTACAGAGAGGAAGGGAGAGGGATAGAGAGAAACAGTGATCAGCCACCTCCTGCACACCTCCTACTGGGGATGTGCCTACAACCAAGGTACATGTCCTTGACCGGAATCGAACCTGAGGCCTTTCAGTCCGCAGGCTGACACTCTATCCACTGAGCCAAACTGGTTAGGACAACACTTAGCATCTTACTGGGGGAGTGGAGCTGGGGGGACAACAGAGGAACTATGTAAAATGACAAAGCAGGAAAGTAAGCATAAATTAAATGCTGTCCCCGGGAGGGACTGTGTAAGGCCGGCTGCCTGTGAAGTTGGCGGTGGTGGGAGCGGGCGCAGACCTCCAGGAAGCCACATGGAGCTGTGTCACCCAGAAACTCCTTGAACTGGCAGCAAAGCTTTGAGAGCAACATCTTTCCTGGGACTTCTTTAAAAAAGCTTTTGATTAGCCTGAAACATTAGTGTGATTTACTTTCTCAGCTCCGGTAAATCTTTAATTATCAAAAATAATGCTGTTTTTTGTTGTTGTTTTTTTACCTCTTTGAATCTGAATCACAGCGAGAAGTTTAGGAAGCCTCGCTTGGCAGTGAATGGCATCCTGGTGTGGCACCTTTAACTGCCATCCCTATAATTAGAAGAAATTGTCTTTCATAGCACAAATCTGAACTGGCTAATTACTCAATGAATATTTAGCTTTTTGTGTAGGCCAGTGGTTCTCAACCTTGGCTGCACATTAAAATCACCTGGGAATCTTTTTAAAATCCTGATTTCTGGGCCTCATCCTCCAGAAATTCTGTTTCTTTGTTACTAATGTTGTGGCCCCACCCCATAACAAAAAAAAACAGAATTTCCGGAGGATGGGGCCCAGAAATCAGGATTTTAAAAAGATTCCCAGGTGATTCTAATGTGCAGCCAAGGTTGAGAACCACTGGTGTAGGCAAATGTTGTGTGAAGAGAGGAACTTTATTGAATAAGTATTTAATCCAGAAAACTTCCAGGACCAGCTGTGGCCTATTCTATTTAAGGTCTTCTCCACCGTCCCTCACCCAACGATCACCCCATGACCGTGGCATCTCACTCACAGGGACGCCCAGGAACCTTCCAGGGCCTCTTCAGTGTTTCCTTCCAAAGGCTGCTGGCTCGGTGAGCTGACAGTCAAGGACCCAAAGCCTCGCCGGTGAGAAGACTCCACGCCTCCTGCTCTGTCTCAGAGGCTGACAGAGGCTGCAGCACGAATAGCCCAGCACCCCATGCTACATGGAGGCTGAGGATCCTGAACTGCACCCCAGCTTCCCAGGGATGAAGCAGGGACCTCAGGCCTCGGAAAACTCAAGAATAGGCTCCACTCTCCTAAAGACAGAACAGAGAAGCCTGAAGGCTTTGCCCTGTCCAGGGCTCCTTGCATTGCAGTGGGAGACTCCAGAGTGCGGAATGACATCCAGATCACAGATCCCTGCCAAGGGCACACAGCACTGAGGGAGACGGGAATGGCCAAGACTTAGGGAGCACTGGTCGGGCTGGCTCCCCACCTGTTTATGAAGCTGCTGCGTCGGTCCTTCATCAGACTCTGAAGTGTGGGGAAATGGGCTCCCATGCCTGAGCTGAGCTCCGTCTCCTCAGGGCAGGCTGGGCCGGGTGCCAGGCGGCAACCTGGCAGCATCACCACACCCCCTCCGGAGATCTCTTGATCCCACGTCTAACCGGCCCCTTCTGGGGGGACTGGTTCCTGCCCCGGCAAACACACTGCCAGATCCACATCTACCAGGAAACTTGGTCAGGCCCTCAGGGCTTTCAGGAGCTGCATGCCAACCTTGAACAAGCCTGCCTTCTTGGCATCATTTCAGACCCAGGGCTGACTGCATAAGACCCTCCCCACATCTCTGCCAGCTGTTCACGGGACCTGCCCCCTCATCCTGCAGCTGGAGTGGACCCGGTGGCCTCACATGGAGCTGCCTCTTTGGGAGCCTGAGTGTTTACTTCTGCCGAGTTCTAGTCCTCATCCTCCCAACCCACTGGGCCACGAACTCTCCCCTCTGAGGCCCAGTGAGGCTCAAAACAGAAGCCGGTTCCCAAACCACTTAGCCAAAGCAGAGTTGGAATTTGAAGTCAGAGCCTCATCTAAAGAGAGAGGAAGATGGCAAAATGCTGGGAGTGAAACTCTAGGGGCCCTGGGAGCCTTATCTCTGCCCCCAGGCTATACAGCCCCAACCCTCGCTCAGCTCTTGCAACAATGCCTGTATTAATCTCACCCAATTCTACTTTAAAAAAGAAAACCCAGGAAATAATTACCCCAGTCAGACATTATTTACTTAAGTAATTCTTTACTCAAACGTCTTCAGGCTTTATTTTACTAATACTACATAATTACATAATTGTGTAATTAGAAAAAAATTAAATGACAAATGTTTGCTGAGAACAAATGGAAAAAAAAAATAGATCCTTTCTTCCCCTGAGTGTTCTCAGCTCAGTACATTACATCTTCTTCCCTCTCCTCCCATTCCTCCCGTCTCCCCGCCCCAGCCTCCTCCCAGTGGGGGGCTAGCCAGTGGAGTACCTGGATAAGTAGCAGCAGGCGTGGGCACCCTAAGCCTGAGGCAGAGAGCAATGCCGGTGAGAATTAACCTGTGTGCCTCTGTACTCAGCCTACAGTTGGAGGCAAGACTCAAGCCTCTGGTTCCCCATTCCTGTCTCTAAACCCGGGAGGTCCATAGAGTTCCAACCCACAGCAGCTGGGAAAATGCAAGCACAGCCGGCCCTCAGGACCACCTTCCTGTAATCAAAGGCGAATTCAGCTCGTACTGAAGACTTGCTCCCTGGGAAGCGGGCTTCTGGGCAGGAGAATGGAGAGGCCACTGGGGGGGGAGAGGGGGGGACCATCTGCCTCACCTGGTCCACAGGCACTCAGTGCCGGCCTCAAAAGTCTACCCAAGGAAGAGACGCGGCATGCACCCCAGGACCGAGCTGCCCACTGGAGGGAAGGGACCAGGTGGCAGGGGCCATTATTGCACCTCCATCCCCCCTCTCCTTCCCTTCTCTAACCTCAGCAGCTGTGGGAGCCAGTGGAGCTTCCTGCAGGTGAAAAAAATTCAATCAACCACCCACCCAACAGCCATAAACATGTCTTTTGTTCAAGTTCTGAGGGGGACACAAAAGAGTAGTCCGGCCACCGGCCACTGTACACTCAATACGTCAGCTGCTTACAACCTGGCATGCAGAACAGCAGTGTGTTTCACAATAGAATGTTCCCTAGGCCAGCCTGCCGCCCCCTTCAAAATCACTTCTAAAATGTCCCCAGCATCCAGTACTAAGAGAGAAGAGTGGAAGCTGGGGGGACTCAGGTTGCAAAGGTTCACTGTCTCCAGCACTTACAGATGATGGCCCCAGATGCGTTTCTAATCTTGCTTTGCCTCCATTCGCTCATCAGGAGAATGGGAACAAAGCACACCCTACCAAGTCATTGTGAGGCTTGAATGAATGCATGGCAATAAAGCACTCAGAGTAGCGCCAAGTGTTCGATAAGCAGTGACCATAATGTCCATGTGGAACTACAAAAGCCACCCAGATTGAGTGAAGGGCCCTGTGGGAAAGCCCCAGCTCTGGTGGCCTCTCCCAGTCCCCTAACCCCTTCACCAGCTCTGAGCCAATTATGATGCATGAGCTCAGGGCGGAGCCAGAGGGCAAAAGGCTGGGGAATGATGGGGCAAGTAACAGGGGAACTTGGAGCCCAAGGGAAGAGGTGCGGAGCTCTGAGAGGCACATCCTGCTGACTGAGCTCTCCCGAGAAAACTCTGCCTGGGGTCTTTCACTTTGGGGACCAAAGCAAAAAGAACACAGAGCCCACTCTGACATCCTTGAAGAAAAGACTTTCTGAGGCTAATTTCTTCCCCAACAATAAAGGGGATCAAGGGATTAAAGTGACTTCCTCCTGTGTTTATTGATTACTATCATAACAAACAGGCAAAGACCACATATAAGACCACTGATGTGAAGTACTTTCCCCCAGATGAAGAAGCCAGGTTTTCGGCTATCCCAGGTTAGAGATGAGACTAAAGGGGGTTGAGGAGGCATAATAGATGCAGGCTGGGCACCCTAGGGGAAGGAGGAGGCCAGGAAGTGTGCCTCCCAGCTCTCCAATCTTCCCTGGAGTAGAAAGAGTGTGCGGAGGAGAATGGCTGCATAGTAGGTGGAAGCTACACTCACCTCCTCCCAGGACCAAATTGGATTTACAACTAAATTATGGAACAATCATCCTAAATAACCAACTGACAGAAGTCTTATAACCAAGGATTACAAAAGAAGCCACATCAAGACTGGTAGAAAGGGCAGAGACTTGAAAAGGGCTGGTCCTGCTCTCACGGGTGGTGGCTGAGGTTCTGGAGGGATATCTCAGCTGTGAGGGGTTTCCCCTGAGAAGCACGGGGAAACCCAGAGCACCAGAGCCAGGAATAGGTGCCCACCTAACATCTAACTGTGAAAAGCAGTGGGGTTTCCATCCACCAGGGAGAGACAGGACTCTACTAGAGACACAGAAACCCTCTTAAAGGACCAATGCACAAAATTTCATTTGCAGCCACTCACCCTGGGCTTTGGTGGAGGAAGGGCAGAGTGAATAAGAGTTGTGTGAGGAGAATCTGGGGTTTGTGGCTCTGGGGAGAGAACTGAAGGGACAGTCGCCAGGATCCCTGTGCTGAGTCATTCTCCCATGCCACAGATGCCATCTTTCTTGGGTGGACCACTCCCCTCCATGCAGCGTCAGTTGGGGGGAAAGCAATAGCCCCACCCTCTGGACCCCCTCTTACCCCACCCTGTGGTGCTTATGCCCTGCTGAGAAGTCAGCTGCCTGGGCCATGGTATAGAAGTCTGGGCAGTCTCAGCGGGTGTTAGTGACTGAGTTGTGTGGCTTGGGATGGGGGCCAATCCCCGCACTTTCCCATAAACCTAACTGGCACTTCCCCCTCATGGAATACACAGCAGGTATAAATAGTAGGTTGGATGAAGCAGAGGGTCGAATGAGCTATTTGGAAGACAAAGTAGAAAAAAATATATCCATTCAGAGCAGGAAAAAAGAGAATTTTTAAAATGAGGATAGTTTAAGGGACTTTTGGGATAACATGAAGCATAAAAATATCTACATCATAGGAGTATCAGAATGAGAAGAGAGAAAGCAAGAGATTGAGAACTTATTTGAAGAAATAATGACTAATAACTTGCCTAACCTGGTGAAGGGAAAAGACTCATAAGTCCAGGAAGCACAGAGAGTCCCAAAGAAAGTGAACCCAAAGAAGCCCACACCAAGACACATCATAATTAAAATGGCAAAGGTTAAAGACAAAGAGAATCATAAACGCTTCAGAGAAAGACAGGTATTTGCTCACATAAGACTATCAGCTGATTTCTCAATAGAAACATTTTAGGCCAGAAGTGATTGGCATAAAATATTCAAAGTGATGAAAAGTAAGGACCTACAACCAAGACTACTTTACCCAATAAGATTGTAGAAATAAAGAGTTTCCCAGATAAGAAAAAGCTAAATGATTTTGTTATAATCAAACCAGTATTATAAGAAATGTTAAAGGGTCTGCTTTAAGAAGAAAAAGAGAAAAACACAACAATAGAGAAACATAGTTAAAAGAATAAAATGGCAATAAGTATATACCTATAAATAATCATTTTAAATGTAAATAGCTTAAATGTTCCAATCAAAAGGCATACAGTAGCTGAATGGATTAGAAAACAAGACCCACATATATGCTGTCTACAAGAGACCCACCTCAGAACAAAGATACACACAGACTAAAAGTAAAAGAATGAAAAAAGATATTTCATGCAAACGGAAAGGAAAAAAAGCTGGGGTATCAATACTCTTTAATGACAAAATAGACGTTAAGACAAAAGCTATAGTAAGAGACAAGAAAGGACACTACAGAATAATAAAAAGAGCAATTTAATAAGAAAGTATAACCTAACCCTTATAAATGTGTATGCACCCAACATAGGAGCACCTAAATATGTAAAGCAAATCTTGATGGATATAAAGGGAGAGATTGAGAGTAACAATCATAGAAGGGGAACTTAATACCCAATTGACATTAATAACTAGAACTTTCACACAGAAAATCAACAAGAAAATCATGGCCTTAAATGACACACTAGATCAGATGGATTTAATTGATATCTTCAGAGCATTTTATCCAAAGTAGCAGAATATACATTCTTTTCAAGAGCACATGGAACACTTTCTAGGATAGACCACATGTTAGGCCACAAAACAAGTCTCAATATATTTCAGAATATTTAAATCATATCAAGCACCTTCTCTGACCATAATGGTATGAAACTAGAAATCAATCACAGGGGGGAAAAAATGAACAACACAGAAAGACATATAGGCTAAATAATGTCACTAAACAATGAATCAGTTAACAATGAGATCAAGGGAGAAATCACAATACACCTTGAAAGAAATGAAAATTAGCACACAATAACCCAAAATCTATGGAATACAGAGAAAGCAGACCTAAGAGGAAAATTTATAGCATTACAGTCCTATCTCAAGAAACAAGAAAATCTCAAATAAACAATCTAACTTTACACTTAAAGGAACTTGAAGAAGAACAATGAGCGAAGCCCAAAGTGAGTAAAAGGAAGGGAATAATAAAGATCAGAGCATAAATAAATAGAATCTAAACAAACAAACAAACAAACAAAAACAATGCAAAAGATCAATGAAACCAAGACTGGTTCTCTGAAAAGATCAACAAGATTGACAAACCTTTAACCAGACTCATCAAGAAAATAAGAGAGACCCAAATAAATAAAATCATAAATTAAAGAGAAGTAACAACTGACACCAAAGAAATACAAAGGATTGTAAAAATATTATGAACAACTATATGCCAACAGATTTGACCATCTGGATAAATTCCTAGAAACATACAATGCTCCAAAACTGAATTAGGATGAATCAGAGAATCTGAATACACAGACTACAATAGGGAAACTGAAGTAGTATTCAAAAAACTCTCAGCAAGCCAAACTCCTTGACCATATGGATTCATAGGTGACTTTTACCATTCAGAGAACTAACACCTATCCTTTTCAAGCCTAAGCATTTAAGAGGAGGGAAGACTCCCAGGCTCATATTATCCTAATTCCAAAAATCAGATAAAGACACTACAAAGAAAAAAATTATAGGCTAATATCTCTGATGAACATAGGTGCTAAAATTCTTAACAAAATATTAACAAACTGAATCCAGAAATGCATCAGAAAGATCATACAGCATGATCAAGTGGGACTTATTCCGGGGATGCAAGGTTGGTACAATATCCACAAATCAATAAACACGATACACCACATAAACAAAATGAAGGCTATAAACCACATGGTCATATTAAGAGATGCAGAAAATGCATTTGATAAAATCCAGCACCGATTTATGATAAAAACTCTCAGCAAGTGGGACTAGAGGGAACATACCTCAGTGTAATAAAGGCCATCTATGACAAACCCACCGCCAACATTATACTTGGGCAAAAACTATAAGATCGGGAACAAGACAGGAATGTCTGCTTTCATCACAACAATCAGGCAAGAAGAAGAAATAAAAGGCATCCAGACTGGAAAGAAAGAAGTAAAACTTTCATTATTTGCAGATGACATGATACTGTATATAGAGAACCTAAAGATTCTACCAAAAAACTACTAAAACAAATGAATTCAGTAAAGTAGCAGGATACAAAATAAGTACCAAGAAATTAGTTGCATATTTATGCACCAACAATGAATTATCAAGAAAGGGAAAGTAAGAAAATAAATATCATTCACAGTTGCTTCAAAAAATATTTAATACCTAGGAATAAATTTAACCAAGTATGTAAAAGACCGGTACTAGGAAAATTATAAGATACTGAAAAAATAAATTGAAGAAGTGGAAGCATATACCATAGTCATGGATAGGAAGAATTAACATCATTTAAATTTTCATTCTACCTAAAGCGATCTATAAATTCAACACAATTCCTATCAAGATACCATGTATTTTACAGAACTAGAACAAGCATAGCAAAAACTTATATAGAACCACAAAAGACCCTGAATAGCCAAAGAAAGAGTGCGCGCTTCAGAGTTCCAAGCCCAGCTCAGCAATTTGCTATTTGAGTGACCTTGGGCAAGTTGTGCGACCTCTCTGAGCCTCAGTTTCCTCATGTATAAATTGGACCTTATAATGATTAAATGGTTCTTCATGAGATCGCTAAAGTGAAATAATGCCTTATAAAGCACTTAACACAGGGCTCTGGCACATATTAAGAAAATAATAAATGGTCATTCGTTCATTTATTATTATTATTATTATTATTATTATTATCATTATTATTTAATAGAACCACTACTAGTCCTGATAGTTCTTCGAGAGGATGTCAGTATGGGAGTCTAGGGAAGCAGCAGGTTCCAGACAGGTAGCTGTGGGGTCTGCAGAGAAGGGAGGAGTGGCCAGGGGGAAAGGGGATTAAAAAAAAACTCTGAGCAGTTGCAGAAGGTTGGGCAGTTCAGAGCACCATGCATGGTCCACGGCCAACCAGCCAGGGCTGCTGCCCCATGCACTGCCCAGATGTAAGAGACAACTGGCCTGGGAGATCTCTGCATGAGACAAATAAGCAGTAATTGTCAAAGTGAAACTCTGAACACCAACCCAGAGGAGAGTAGGGTGCTGTGGGGAAAGCCCCAGCTTCCCAATAGGCAGGAACCTCTAACCACTGCTCTCTCGCATCCTCCATGCAGCTTCCTATTCCCAGGAGCCCCTTTGAGGGGTTGTGTTACAATCCAGTGGGGTAAGACTCACTCTGCCTCTGTTGGAGGCCAGCCTCAGGGAACTGCACTGTTTAAGACTTGCCTTTATTGAGGCCCAGTGCCCTTCACTGCCCACAACTCCTCTCCCTGCTTGGCCTGTTGGGCTGCTGCCCATGGGCGTGCTCTGTGTGATGCTCTCCGGGGCTCTTGCTCTGACCATGGTCTAATCCTGCTTTTGCTTTAAGGCTTGGTTGGGTGTCCTGTCTATGCTCTCCCAACCCCTGGCCCCCAGCCTGGCCCTTATTTTGCCTTTGCTGTGGCCCGTCATGGTGGGCCAGCTGGGCCCAGAGGCCTCACCCACCCCCTAGCTGAGATAGGTCCTTCCAACTCACTCTGTTCTCCTCCTTTTCATCCAGCCACAGGGTCCAACTGCAAAGGAGGCCAGGAAGAGAGTAAGAACAGCCACACCCCTTCCTCTAGGTCCAAGATATTTACAGAGTGTCTAACATGGGAGGCTCTGAACCAAGTATGAGTGAGTGCAAGTGTGCATGTGTATGTGTGTGGGGGGGGGGGGAGGGGGAGGGTGTGTTGTGGAGGTCCTCTAAGGGGCTAGATGGAGAATCATCTTTCTTGACTCATCTCATATCTTCCAAAAGAGTAAAATTCAGGACTACCTTGAATGTTCTATAGAACACACTGCAGCCGGTCAATATTGACAGACAGAGAAGTTGCGTTTCTGAATCCCTGGGTTTTCTCAAAAGTTGGGTCCCAGGGGTCTGGAGGAAACCCAACCCCCAGCACTTGGCTGCTCAGTCTCCTCGCTAAGCCTTGGCTTTGCCTCCTGCGGCTTGTTGGCTGGGAGCTGGTAGTAATCAGGAAGTCTGCAGTTCTCAAGGTCTTCCTCCTCATCTCACCTTAACAAGGACAGAGAGCCAGCAGAGCCTGCCCTCCCGCCGCCTCTGTGCTGTTTGTTAGCCTCGCAGCTTATTATTAGAGGCACCACAGAGCTAATCACCTCCCTGGTGGACACCCAGCCTCCCCCTGGCTCCTGCTCCTACATCGTCTGCATTTGACCTGACTTCCCAGGGTGCCCGGGCTGCCTGGGGAGGAGCAGAAGTGAGCCCACCTGGACAGGACTGGGGGATCTCCTCCCCCAGGAGGGTGACCTCTATCCTAAGCCCCCAAGGACAGGCAAGGCAAAGGGGTGGGAGGAGAGGGGAGAGGGAATGAGAGGGAGGAAGAATTTGGGAGAAGCGCTGTAAGCCAAAGCTGCCTTGGCGCTTATTCTACTCTGGTTAAGCCCTTATTAGTAACATGCAGGCAGACACACACAGGGAAAGGAAGGAGGAGCAGGGGGTGACAGAGCTCCCCTTCCACAGATCAATGCCAGGGGGTGGAGGGGACGGGACGTGGAGGAGAGTCATTAGCATTCCTCTCCTTCCCCCTAACACACGGCAGAAGGAAAACAAACTTCAGTTCCAGTGGCAGGAACTTAGCCCGAGGAGGAACTTCCTCACCGTGAGGCCTTGCTTCCTTGGATGATTTCTACACATCCCTGCAGCCCAGCTAGCCCTCCCCAGTTCTCCCTTGCACTCTCCTGCTCACACCCTCTCAGTGGCCTCCACTGGGAAGGAGGAAACCCAAACACAGGGCCTGAAGTTCAAGCCCTGCTCTCCCCATTTCAGGAAACTGTCTTGGCCTAACCAAGCCCACCCCCCACCCCCCACCTCCTTGCAAAGCCAGCTGGGGCACTCCAGACAGAATGCTCCCTCTTCCTCTGGTCTCCCATTCCCCTGGCACCCAGCCTCATTCTCTGAGTCGCCTTGCTCCTACGTGCAGTATCTCCTATAGAGAAGGTGCTAGATAGATAGATAGATAGATAGATAGATAGATAGATAGATAGATACGCTTAGCATTAGGGACAATGTGAGTCCTAGTGTTCTTGTTGTTTGTAGGATATTATGATCAGAGTTTTAGAATAATAAGGAAGAGGAGCAAAAAAAGAAAACACCTGTTACAGAGCCTTATTACCTCATTCCTCCCTCCTTGTCCCATTTCACCTCATGGGACAGACCTTAATATTCCCATTTCATGCGTTCGCCCAGAGAGGCACTTAGCCAGTGAGTGGAGGAGCTCTGGGATGTGAACTGAGGTCTAACCCCGAAGCCTGAATCCCTTCACTGTGGGCTGCTCCCCTTGGTCCAGACTCCCTTGGATGTGAGCTCAACTTGACCAAGTTCTTCTAGGAAAGAACTTGCACGGGATGTCACCTTTCATATCATATCCATATTCCCTTTGGAAGAATCCCACTTCCCTGAGTGATATCTGGGAGTGAAAGATATTGGTTAATTCCACAAGCCGTTCAGTAAGTAACGGAGTGCAAACTATACGTCAGGTTCTGCTTTAGGTGCCAGAAACACAGCCCTGAACAAGACAGATGAAATGCCATACCCCCTCAACAACAAAAAACAACCCGATTAAAAAATGGGCAAAAACTGGAACAGGAATTTCTTCAGAGAGGATATACAAATGGCCAAGAAGCACATGAAAAGATGCTCCATGTCACCAATCATTAGGGAAATGCAAATCCAAACCACAGTGAGATGTCACCTCACGCTCATTCGAAGGCTATTATTAAAAACAAACAAAAGAGAGAAGAAGAAAAGAGAAGTGTTGGCAAGGATGTGGAGAAACTGGAACCCTTGTGCCCTGCTGGTGGGAGTGTAGAATGGTGCCGCCTCTATAGGAAATGGCCTGGTCGTTCCTCAGACGTTAAAGATAAAATTACCATGTGATCCAGCAACTCCAATTCTGGGGAGATATATCCACTGAAAGCAAGACCTTGAAGAGATATGTGCACAGCTATGCTCATAGCAGCAGTATGCACAACAGCTAAGAGGGGGAAGCAGCCCTCATCCATCCATGAAATGCAATATTATTGTCTTTTTTTTTTAATATATTTTATTGATTTTTTTACAGAGAGGAAGGGAGAGAGATAGAGAGTTAGAAACATCGATGAGAGAGAAACATCGATCAGCTGCCTCCTGCACATCCCCCACTGGGGAAGTGCCCACAACCCAGGTACATGCCCTTGACCGGAATCGAACCCGGGACCTTTCAGTCCACAGGCCGATGCTCTATCCACTGAGCCAAACCGGTTTTGGCAATATTATTCTGTCTTAAAAGGAAGAAAATTCTGATCCAGGTTACCACATGAATGAACCTTAAAGATTACGCCAAGTGAAATAGCCAGTTACAGAAAGTCAAACACGGTGTGGTTATACTTATACTAGAGGCCTGATGCCCAAAATTCGTGCTGGGGGTGTGTGTGGTGGGGGGGGGGGGTCCTCAGCCCAGCCTACACCCTCTCACAATGTGGACACCTCGAGGGATGACCAACTGCCAGTTTAAGCCCAATCCCGCTGTGGGATTGGGCCTAACCTGGCAATCGGACATCCCTCTCATAATCCGGGACCGTTGGCTCCTAACCGCTCGCCTGCCTGCCTGCCTGCCTGCCTGCCTGCCTGCCTGCCTGCCTCATCACTCCTAACCACTCTCCCTGCCTGCCTGCCTCATCTCCCCTAACCACTCTGTCTGCCTGCCTGGTCACCCCTAACTCCTTGCCTGCCTGCCTGCCTCATTGCTCCTAACCGCTCTCCTGCCTGCCTGCCTGATCACCCCTAACCACCTCTGCCTCACCCCCGCTGCCCGGCTTCATCCAGAAGGTCGTCTGGAATGACGTCTGGAAGGTTGTTCGGCTGCCCGGTCTAATTAGCATTTTATGCTTTTATTATTATAGATAGATGAGGTTCCTAGAGTGCTCAATTTCACAGACACTGAGACTGAAAGATAAGGTGGTTGCCAGGGGCTAGGGAAGGGGGAAGTGGGGAGTTCTGGTTTAATGGATATAAGGTGTCAATCTGGGAAGATGAAGAAGTTTGGAGAAGATTGCACAACAACGTGAATATATTTAGCACTACTGAACTGTACCCTTAGACATGGCTAAGATGGCAAACTTTTGTGTGTGTTTAATATTTTTATTGATTTCAGAGATGAAGAGAGAGAGATAGAAACATCAATGATGAGAGAGAATCATCTATCAGCTGCCTCTTGCACACCCCACACCAGGGATTGAGCCCAAATCCAGCATGTGCCCTGACAGGGAATTGAACCATGACCTTCTGGTTCATAGGTTGATGCTCAACCGCTGAGCAACACTGGCCAGGCGATGGTATACTTTGTTATGTGCTTTTTACCACAATTAAAAATATATTTTTAAAAGAAATCCCTTGCTCCTGTGGTGCGTACATTTCTGCTCTCTGAAATGCCCACTGGTTGAGGTCCCGCTGTTTTTTCCTCCTGGGCTCACCCTCTTTCTATTGTGAGGGGTCCAGGTAGAGGTCAAGTAGCCTCAGGGCTCAGTCCCCTGACCAGCACACTCAAGCCTACCCCCCTGGCATTTCTATGCACTGAAGCTGGGAAGGTCAGGCCAGCTCCTCTCCTGACTGGCTGTCTCTTGCCTCGCTCTCACTGCCGCCCCCTGAAGGAAGGTCCATGAGAGCACAATCAGGTTTCACCCCAGGGAAATCAGAGGCCCTGTCCGCTTTCACCTCCCCGAGACCCTCTTGGAGAAAGGAGTTTGTTGGCTTGTCACAGATCACCTGAGGAGAGGTGGTGTGTGGTGTGTGTGTGTGTGGGTGGGTGGGTGTGTCTGTGTGTGTGTCTGTGTGTGTGTGTGTGTATGTGTGTGTGTGTATGTGTGTGTGTGTGTGTGTGTGTGTGTGTGTGTGTGTGTGTATGCAGTGTATGCATGGAGTGGGGATAGGAAGATGGAAGTGGCCCCACTAGATTTAGCCAGCTGCCTGGAGGCCACCACACAACCAGACCTCTCCACCAACGTCCTCTCTGTCCAGATGTTGTCATCAGCCAACCCCATCAGGCGGGGCTGGCCTGGGGTCTGGCTCTCGCCTGTCAGTCCTGACATCTTCAGTAGATAATGGAACGCAAGGATGTGAGAGGCAGAGCAGGTGCATGCTAATGAGGAGATCAATTTTAATTATGATTTTAATTAAACACCCGATCCAGTAGGAAATATGACAGTGACTGGCTAGGGCTGTGCAACCTGAAAGGAGGGAGGGGCACCTGGGAGGGACGGAGCCTCCGGGATTTAAAAGAAGTAAAGGGCAGCACTGTTGGGAAATTGAGAAAAACCTGTGCCACCTGAAATTTGCACACAGTAAGCCTTTTCTTTAAAGAGCCCTCAGCCATCTGGACTCTGGAAGGAGAGGCAGTTAGCTACAATATGGATGGGCCCTACCCCTCCATTCCCATGGGAAACTTGAGGCGAAAGGGGAACGTGACTTGTCTTTCCTGTGTCCCATAACACACTGTCTCTGCCTCTAATAAGCTACGTATCACACTACATCATTAACTCTTCACAGCTTCCCTATTTGTTTATAGCAAGTGTTTACAGAGCCAGAGTTGTTTGGGCAAAGCAAGCCCTTCAAGTTCAAGGCTGCCTCTGCAGAGCTCTATCTGTGCAGCTAGCGAGGAGACACTGAGACGATTGCTTGTGCTCACAGTAGGGATGTCCCTCTGCTACAAAGGAATCATACCTGCTAAGGGTCCTCCCCAACTTCACACTCTGCTCCTGCCCTGAACAACACCTGGCACACAGCAGGCCGTCAGGAAATGTGGGGACCACAGACAATCACTCAGAGCCCATGAACTCTAATGAGGAGTCAGGAGCAACACCATCTAGTCAGTTGTTCTTAGGCCTGGCTATCAGATCTCTGGACACTGCCCCGATGGAAGAAAGCAATGTTTGTGTGCTGTGTGTGCGTCCCTGTACTGCTATGCATGTTGTGTGCCGTATATGTGGTAGCAGACGATGGCAGTTGGTGGGAGGAGGAAACTCAAGGGGGCAAAGGAACTAATCTTGCAGGACTCTTCATAACAGAAAATCATGGAATAATGCAATGGCAGCATTGCAAGAGAGTATTGATGAGCATTGTCCAATAGAACTTGTGCAGTGATGGAGATGTTCGATGTCTACCCTGATACCGTAGCCACTAGCCACATGTGGCTATTGAGCACTTGAAATGTAGCTAATGTGACTGAGGAGCTAAGTTTTTAATTTAATTTTGATTGATTTAAATTCACATGTCACTAGTGGCTACATACTGAACAGTAGAGGTGAGGCCATCTAATCAAATTCTCTATTTGTTCAGAGGAGGAAGCTGAGGCTCAGAGAAGCAGCCCTTGGACATCACCCGAGCTCATACACTGGGCCTTCACAGGTGGCACATTAAGGCTCAGTCCTGTGATGGCTTTCCTGTGCATCGACAGCGTGTTTGTGGAGGGGTTCCACTTCCAGGAATGGAGTCCCTCTATAACGCCCAAGGACAAAGGCCAAGCAGATTCTCCCCAGTTCCCAGAGAAGCTTGGACTAGGAAGACCTAGAGCCCAGGGCAAGACCTTAAGTAATAACCCAGCGACTGCTTCTGCCTTGTCTCCACCACCACCACCCACGCCCCAGCAGACAGGGCCATCTGGTTCTTGCCACCTGGGTAACGTGAGGTCTTTCCAGCCTATTCACCTGCAGCTAAAGCCTTGTCATGGCCTGAATGGAAATCTGAGATTGGAGATGGTGACAGGAGTTAATTGGGATTAGATGCGCATGTTCCATGGTTAAGAAAAGCACAGATGCTCCAGAGCCCGTTCTCAAGCCAGATCATTTTCTAAATACTCTCTCCTCCTCCCTCTCGGCCTCCTCCTTACCCACCCCCAGCATCCACCCCTCCTCGGTGCTACAGAGGGGTGTTGATTGGGCTGTTTCTCCTGGCCTGTGTGACTCAATAGCAGTTAAAACCTTTTCCATAATGAATGAGGTTGTTTGTAGGAGGAACGGCGGAAACAGGGACTCCCAGCATCATGTCCACATGCCCAGCTCCCCTCCTTTCCTTCCCCTCAGACCTCCTCTGCTGTCTGCTTCATCTTCAGGCGGCCAATGGAAGAGGTGAAGTCATGGTACCTACTGATCACCCTTCTAGGCAGAACACAAAGAATGCTCCTTGTCGAAACACATCTCAGGCCTCCACATTGACAGGAACTGAAAGTCAGGGTAAATCTGGGCTGTGAATCCCCGGAGAACTCGCCCAGCCTACCCTAAGGCCCCTCGCTGTCGGGGCCATTGAATTTCAAGCTTCTCAGATGCTGGCGCCAGTTCACCAGGAGCATCTTCTTAGAAAAGATGAGTTCAGAGTCACCAGTTTCTTTCGAGTAAATGAGGGCTCAAGAAGCTGGAAACATCAGCAATTTCCACCTGTGATTCAAAAAGCACTTTCCTCCCCATCCGGGCAGGTTCAGTATCAGCCGCACCTCAAGGCACGGTCACGCTGTCCCTAAACCTGGCTCTGATTTGAGCACTCAGGACAGAGGGGGCCTCGCTGTGGACACGACAGTCTGCCTGGCAAGGGGAAGAGCCTGCCTGTTGGAGCCCTGTTAACCGAAACAGACACAAATGTAAGAGACAGCCTGCTGACCTGCTGGGGCGCAGGGGAGCGAGGAGCATGCAAGGCAAGAAGGCGCCTGCATGGGAGGCAGGCTATGAAGCCATCAGCCGTCAGCGAGGGAATGGGTCAGGGACAGACAGGGCGGGCCCTGCTCCCTCTAAGTGGGGTCTCCATTAGAGAAAGAAATTCTCTCTTCCAAAGAACTGACTGAGTGGTTTTGCAGCTCCTAACCAGAACTCCTTGCAGTGGGCCGCCCAGGACCACTTTGGTTGGAGCCCACACCTTGTGCCTTCTTCAGTTCATTTCAACAAAGTCACTGAGCACCTACTCTGGGCTTTCTTCTTTCTCCTGCCACTGGGCACCTGTCTCTTGTTAGAACAATGCCTATTTCTCTTTAATAGGATTTCACCTCTGGAGAACAATGGCTCTGGATAGGGAAGGAGGGGGAGGGGCGATGGCAGGAGCAAAAGAAAGGAGTGATGGGCACCCGGCCTCTTCATTGATATTCAGGTTCTTGCTTGGCTTGGTTTTGTCTTCAGCACTAGCCTGTCTCCTAGAGTGCTGCTTGCATTGGGTGACCTTGAGGGTCCCTGAAGGTGAGGGCTTAGCTGTGGAAAAGCTGACAGCTCCCTCAGCTCCCTGGCATCTACTTAATCAACTGGATATGGCTCCAGGCCCCAAACAAGCTCCAGGTGGCCATGTTGCTACATACCTCCAGGGCACTGCATTCAAAGCCAAACAAACCCAAAACGTTGTTATTTTAAACTGCACACCCACACCATGCTCTTAGGAGCATCTAGGATGGGAGACCAGCAGAGAAGCAAGATTTCAGCCTGACAGCTAGGGGACCACATCTCGCCCTGATTCTGTACAAACATGCTTCTTCTACTGCCGTGGACTGCTGCCCATTATCATTCTTTGCTAGCAATTAGCAAGCCCTGACCAGTACAAGCACTTTATTAACACCAATAACATCTCCCTTCACCCCAAGTCACCATGAATGCTGTGGGCAAGAATTCTCTAGGGGGAGAGAGGAGTGGATAGAGTTGCTTCTCTCCCAAATTGAAGATGTTGCAACCTAGACTTAGAGCTTAAGGAAAATGCTGCCAGTTAGAGAACCAATCCAGGTGGAGCCTTCCTCATACCTACTGACCTGAGCAAATCCATCAACTAGCATTTAGTGGGCACCTGTTATGAATGAGGCATCATGTCAGACTCAGGGGTATACAAGACAAGATCCCTGTCCTCACTTGAAGAAATCGATGCTGTTTGAGGAGATATATCCACGGCTACTTAGGTACAAACTACACAACTCCAAGGAGTTCATTCGCATGGAGCACAGCACAGAGGCCCTGGGGATGATGCCCAAGCTGTGCTGTGAGTCGCAGGAGGTGGTACATGCCAAGTGCTCTAAGCAGTGGGGCACTGTGGGACGAAGGGGTGGAGAGACCTCTCCACAGTCCTGGCACTTGAATTTAACTGAGAAGGATGATGGGTTTAGTTGCAAGAAGATGGGTGCAGAAGACATTAAAATCAAAACCTCGACCCACACCCACCTCTAACTACCACTCTATCTCTATATTGACTCCCTTTCCAACCAGACTACCCCAAAGGCTCATGTACAGATGCTTTCTCCAATTTCATACTTCAACCCACTCCCAGACCCTCTCTGCTGTCCCAATTATGCCCCAATTAATTAATTATCTGCCTAGATTTAGTGGGACATACGCAGGTGACCAGGGGTCAGCAATAACGGCCTATCCCCTGGTATTTCAGTGTCTAGACCAGCCGTGGGCAAACTACGGCCCGCAGGCCGGATCCGGCCAGTTTGAAATGAATAAAACTAAAAAAAAAAAAAAGACCGTACCCTTTTATGTAATGATGTTTACTTTGAATTTATATTAGTTCACACAAACACTCCATCCATGCTTTTGTTCCGGCCCTCCGGTCCAGTTTAAGAACCCATTGTGGCCCTCGAGTCAAAAAGTTTGCCCACCCCTGGTCTAGACAGTTGAGCCGAACCAGAACACATGAACATACAAGACAGAATTAGTATGCAATCACACAAGGTTTATTTACCTATTCCTAGTGGGTCCTAGGCTCCAGCAAAGGCCACCCGGCGATGCACACCAAAAGATGGACGACGAAGACAGAGTCAGACAGGCGGCCGCAGTTGGTTCAGGCTTGCACGGCAGAGCAGTCAGTCAGGGGCTTGTCTCACAGGGCAATGTGGAGTCCTTCTCTTATGACCATAACATTATAACACCTGCCCATACCCCACCCCCACATACCACTGAACTGCTCCGCTCAGACCTCCGGTGACTTCAGTTTGCACGGTCTCCTGCACACTCTCTGGAGTCTCCCCTTCTCCTGCTCCTCAGCGGTCTGACCAGTTTACCCCTCTCCCCTTCTGGAGGCACTTTCCTTCCCGTCCCTGTAACGTCACCGTTTCCTTGTTGTCCTCCTAATGCTCTTATTGTGCTTTGTGGCAGCCTCCTCTTTCTTGAGCAAACATCATTGACTCCTTATCATTTGTACAATTCTAAGTACTTTATATTTTAGCTGCTTTAATCCTCACAGCAATCCTATGATATAGTTGGTCTTGTCCCCATTTCCAAGATGAGAAAACTAAGACACGTAGAGAAGTTTTTCTAGGAAAGCTTAGCTAGAAATGGCAAAAGACAAGATTTGAACAGGTAGTTTGGGTCCTGAGCTATGCGGTTAATCACTATGTTATACTGTCTCTTTACCTGACTATATTAATAAGGATATGATAGAATAGGCTTTGGTAATAAACAACTTCAAGATCCTAGTAGCTGAATATCATAAGAGTTGATTCCATCTCATGCTGAATTTCCAAGACACTGCTACAGGAATCTGCTCCACACAGTCACGCAGAGACCCAGACAATAAAGACCCCAACTTGTAGCTGCAGGAAGGAAAGAGAAAGATTGAAAAATCACATATGGGCTTTTCCTAGCATTTCCACTCATATTTCTTTGACTAGAACCTGTCACATGACACCACTTAACTAGAACTAGTCCCATAACCCCACCTAACTGCAAGATGGAAAATATTGGGGAACAAGTATAACATTTGCTGAGGTAACTGTATATGCGATTGTAAACTTTAAATGCTGGAGTTTCTCCAGCCTGTGTCAGGCTATCATCTTTTTCACTCTTCATTCATTCATTCTTGTACCTATATACTGAGACTTTCCAAGTTTAATTGTCAGCCCAGATCTCAGCCTCATTTCTGAGCTCCAATCTTGTCCAATCTTGTCTGCTTACTTGACGTCTTTAAATGGGTATCTCAAAAGCTTCTTAAATTTAACATATTCAAAACAAAACCCTTGGAGTTCTCCCTCATCACAATTTCTCTCCTCAGTTTTAAGGAAACTATCTCATTTCACTAAATGACACCTCTTTCCATTTAGTCATTTCTGCCAGGAATCTGGAAATTCTTTCCACCCACTCCTCTACTTCCCATATTTGAACTTTCACCAAGTTTGAATCTACCTTCAAAATAATGTTAAATATACTCCGTTTTACCAACTCTGTCACTCTTGTCTAAGCCACGATCATCTCCTGCCTAGACTACTGTCACAGCCTTCTCCCCTTTCTCCGTTTCCTCTCTTCTCTCCTTCTAGAATGTTCTCCACACTACAGCCAGTGTGTTCTTTACAAAGTGCAAATCAGATCATGCCACTCAGTTGCTTAAATTGCTCAGAGTTGTGTCCAAGGACCTTTAAGGGGCCTACGACACTCCCTGCAATCTAACCCCTACCTACCTTTCCAGCAACATCCTGTGCTGCTCTTCCCTTCATGCACCACTTCCCCATCTCCCTGGCCTTCTCTGGGTTCCTTGAATGAGCCATGCTCTTACCAGACACAGGCCTTTCAACAATCTGCTCCTTTTCCTTAGAAGGCTCTTTTCACACTCTTTACCCAACAAAATCCTTTTCATGCATGGGTATTAGCCTAAATACCACCTCCCAAGAGACCTCCCATGAAATCCAATGCAAACAAGGCCCTTCTGGTATATATCCCATCGTACTCTGCTCCCTTGCTTTATAGCATGAGCTACAATTTGAAATTACATCTTAATCTTGGTGGGTTTTTTTGGTTTTTTGTTTGTTTGTTTAACCTCTGACTCCCATTGAAGTTCCATGCTCCATGACAGTTAAGGGGAATGGGAGTACATGTTTATTCACCATTGTATCATCTGCACAGAGTATCTGGCCTATAATATGTCAACCAGTCAATAATTGTTAAATAAATAATCAATGAAAAATAAACCCACTAACCTCTTGCCCTGAAATATACCTTCAAAGATAAGCAGACTCAGCCTGTAACAGAACTGGCTTACCATCTCCCAGCCCCTCACTTCCTGTTGATGTGGTTATGGTGATCTGTTACTGAGTTCTCCAAAATCATGCAGGTCTTGATGGCCTAGGGTGGTCTCGCTGAGTCTGGCTCCTAAGGGGATTTGGTTAGCATCTCCTAAGGTTAAATCACTGTGGGTCACAGATAAATTCAGCAAGGTTGATTTTAAAGAAGTGATTGATTAATTAATAACTGAACTCATTAGTCCAGTGCAATGTCTTTCTCAGGCTGACTCATTCTGTTTTCCAACTGTGTTGCTACTACAAATGTAGCAACTGGTTGTGCTCAAAACAACACAAACTTATTACCTTACTAGAGGCTCAGTGCATGAAAATTCGTGCACTCGGGGAAGGGGTGTCCCTCAGCCAAACCTGCACTCAGTTGCAGTTCAGGAGCTCTCAGGGGATGTCCGACTGATGGCTTAAGCCTGCTCCCCACAGGGAGCAGGCCTAAGCCACAGTCTAGCCTCCCTCTGTGGGAGGCGACCAGAGGACTGATCAGGGGGCAGCGCTGGCCCGCAAGCAGCTGGCCCCAACCCCCCATCGCCCCTCTGCCACCGCTGGTCGCTGCTGCCCCCCCCCATTGCTGTCCCCTCCCTCTGCCTGCTGGCACAGGCCTTGGCTGGCCTGGCGCTGCCTGCTAACGGGCCCCACACCCCCACCCCTCCAACCCCCTGCCAGTCGTTCTGCCATTTGGTCGATTTGTATATTACGCTTTTATTATATAGGATAGTTCTGGAGTTCAGAAGTCCAAAGTTGGTCTCACTGGGCTTAAATCAAGGTGTTGGTGGAGCTGTATTCCTTTCTGGACGCTTTAGTAGAGAATCTATTTCCTTTCCTTTTCCAGTCCAGAGATGCTCTTTCCTTCCTTCCTCTATCTTCAAAGCCAGTGACTCAAGGTGGAGCCTTCACATGGCCTTCTCTTAGTTCCCGCTCTTCTGCCTCCCTTTCCCACTTACAAGGACCCTTATGGTTTCATTGAGCCCATCTGGACAAACCAGGTTAATCTCCCATCTCAAGGTCAACTGATTAGCAATCTCAATTACATCTGCAACACCTTTGCCATATAACCTAGCAGGAGAACTGTTATTCTGCCTACCACCAACCTCACTTCCTTCCACCTTGCACCCAAACTCTACATTCTAACTACAAAGAACTTAAGTCTTTAGAACCATTGTTCTGAAAAGCCAGGGTGATAGGAATAACCATCTATAGGAAACCACACAAGTCACCTCTAAAAGTTTTCCCAGCATGCACTGCCTCTTGTACCTCTTTATACCACAGATCACCATTTCAGACTCCCAATTTTCTAACTGGACAATGGGGATAAAGGGCCCTGCCTCACCGGGCTGTTGTGAGAATTAAATGTACATGCAGCATACATTTGTGCATTGCCTGGGAAGTCAGGACAGGGGATGAAGAAGAGCTTGTGGTCTGTCCTCCAAAGTCTGGATTCAAATCTGGATTCCAACATTTAAGGCATGAATGGCCCGTCAGAGTATTTAATCTCTATCAATTCCCTCGATGTCTTCATTTCCTCAACCGTGAAAAGGGGGTGGGGTGTATCAATAACAGCTATCTTACAGGGTTGCTGTGAGGATCAAATGAGATAAGTGATGTACAATGTTATGGTACATAGTAAGTGCTCCATAAGATTAGGTATTATGACTATTATTCTAGAATTCCTAATAAATTGTAGCTGTTCTTTGTTGTTATGGTGTTTTATTTCATTCCTGTATCTGACAAACTCTTCAATCTCAGCATAAGTATTACAGCTTTGGGAAAACTTTCTCTTCTCTACCAGTCAAAGGTAGTTAGTTTAGTTCTTTCCCCCATGCATTCCTATAACACACAGCCTACACTTCCATTGTGGCATCAATAGAGAGGATTGATTTAGTGTATAACCCACCTCCCGCCCCCCTACACACACGTATACCACCACCACCACCACCACCACCACACACGGCTTGGATGCTGCTTACAAGTAGGTCCCATGTCCTGCTCATCTAAGTCTCCACCAGGGCCTACTGCAGGGTCTAGGGGCAATATAATGGTTAAGTCATTTCTGTTGAATGAACAGACATAGAATTCTAAGTTACTACTTAGAAATTGCCATAATATAGGATATTTGTTAATTTATTTGTCTAAACATAACAAATGTCATTTTATTCTCAGCATTTTGGTTGGTGAAGTGTACAACCTTTGTTCCCTAAAAGCAGCATTCCTTGGGGTTCAAGCAAAACTGGACCCCAGGGGAGCTGCAGCCAGAAGGTAGACTCCCCAAGTCCAGCCCCACGCTCAGAGGCCTCCTGCGTGAGCATGAGCCTCAGGCCACGCCCTCTGCAGCTGAGGGGCTTTCGTTCACAGCTTCTGTGACCAGGCCTTGCACAAAGACTCAGCCCCAAGCAGAACAGGGCTGAAAATCCTATTTCCACGGGATGTCAAACCTCCTCTCCTACCTTAAATGAAAGGTATTATTTCTGAGAGGAGAATGTCACACTCTACCACCAAGATTCTGCTTCCTAGGCAAAACCCCCGACAGCTTCTCTGCACGCTGGCAGCTCCCCACCCAAGGCCAGTGCCTGGCGATTCCCAGGCCCAATGCAAATCCTGAGAGCGCAGCTCGGCTGTGACTAAAACCAGGGGAAGCAAACTCGGGGATCAGCCGCTCTGCAGAAGTGGGGCAGGAGAGGAGATGTGGTCCAGACACCCACCTCAGGGCCCACAGAAGGTCCTAACTCTCCTTGGAAAATCCACCCATCTTTTCCAAATACATAAATTATCCCCAGCTCAGCAACCTCTGGGCCTGTCCTGCAACAGATGATCCGCTTTGAGCTTCGTCTATGGTATGTATAAAAATATACCCTTCTTACCTGCCAACAAGCTCTCAGTCCTTCATCTCTAAGCAAGTCATGCTGGGGACTGAGACCGCTTTCTGATTCACCCACACTGCACCTGCCCTGGGATGAAACGCTTTGTACTGAGCTGGGAGGGTGGAAAAGATGTCAGGCAATAACTGGATTCAAATAAATGGGAAACTATCTATATTTTTTAATGAGAGAGAAGGCACTAGGGAGAACAGGTCAGAAGAGACGTTCTGTCCCTTGAGCTCCCTGTTGTGTCAATTTCTGCATGTGTGGCCTGGGGGCTGATCATGCTCTCAGTCCTTGGGAGTCCCAGAAGCACTGGCTGCATACCTCGCCGCCAGCTCTGAGTATGGACATGTGACCACTGTGGCCACATTTCCCCGGATCCGGAGAATTTGTCCTTACTTGTCCTGCCCAGCCACTCCCAGAGGCTCCTGACAGGGATGTGAGTCGGCTCTGGGCAAAACCCAGATCATTAACTCCAGTGCTGCATGTCTTCTAGGCGCCCTGCGGCCGGACTCAGGTGCTGACCTGCTCCATCCAAGTGCTCTTTGTGTCAGACCAGCTACTCTGAGTCCGGGAGGCCGGATGTTTGTCCAAGGTGGCTTCAGGTGCACAGGTGGTGACGTGTGTTTGGCCTACCAGCTCTCTTGGCAAGGTTGCCCTATCCAGATGACCACCACGCAAGCCCTGGCAGGGTGCGCCATGCCCTCCTGGGGTCAATAGCCCATCTCCTCTGGCCAAATCCCAGCGACTACGTGAGTCCTCCTTGCCAGGGACTCAGCACTCAGAAATCTCTGGCCTGCTCCGCAGGCACCTCACTCCATTACACGACAGGGCTGTATGCAAACATTTGCTTTGATTTGTAAAATGATCCATATAATTAGGGAAAAGAGTTAAATAAAGAGCCTGGTTTCAGAGAGCAGGCTGTAATGACACTAATACCTGACAAAAGGGGTCATTATGATGGGCTAATGGGCCTTGCCTGGCGTTCCTCTCTCTTAGGACACAATCCAACACACTCAATTATCTGCTAATCAGGGCCATTTTGTCAGAGGTTATTGCCCTGAAGTATCAATTATAGGAACATTATTAATACTTTATGGGGAAACCACTTGCATGAAAGTGTTAAACTCACGGGGCCCTTTGCCCTCCCTTCCCCACACCAACCCATAATAAGCTGTCTCTTTTTGCCCCCATTTAACTCCCCAACTGGGGCTTTCCATGACCCATTGGGTCTACTGGGAAGGGGCCAGGGCTACGATGATGTTCCCAAACCTGTCACTTGTGACTGAACTGGCGCCTCCAACTCTTAATGCCACCAGCTGGCAACAGTGGCTCAGCCCAAAGCCAAGGCATTACTGACTCAAGATGCAGGAGGGAAGCTGGGGGCCATGGGACAGGAACTGAGGAACAAGAATCTGCAGGCATGCACGATGTGTGTCTCTCTCTCCCTCCCTTCCTCCTTCTTTCCTTCTCTCTTTCTCTGTCTCTCTCTCTCCCTCTGTGTTTCCCTCTATCTCTCTTTTTGTCCCTCTTTCCCTCCTTTCTCTCTTCCTTTTCCCTCTCCTCCAGCTCCTCCTTCTCCTCTTCCTCTTTCTTCTTTCCTCCCTCCTCTCACCCTTCCCCCCCCCCTCTCCAATGTGGCCCTCCTGAGGAAATGGAGCGGAGAGAGACAGGAGCCCCCACTTCAGGAAGCAGCCTCTTCAGGGTGCAGCTCTACTGCTCCTAAAACCCGCTTTCCTCCACGCTGGACTTTTCACCACTAAGGAGGCACCATCCAATGAGAAACGGGAGAAATAACTCTTCAAAATGCTGTGATATTGACGACAAGACAGAAAAAGGCCTTTCAAGGCAGACCAATGAGAATTCAAATCTCTGCCCACCTCCTACCCGCATGGGACCTCAGGAAGTTGCTTACGCCCCCACCCCTCCCTGCTGTTCAAATATTCCGGGAGACAGTGTGGTCGCCATGCCGGCCATGCTGCTTGCTGGCCATGCACACTGAGCCAGTTATTTCAACTCCCAGCACCTCGGTTTCACATCTAGGATCGAGAGAGTTGTACAGCCACATGCTAAAGCCACGTAAAGGTCAGCTGAGCGTATGTACATAAGCCTGACATATTCCACTCACAGGGAGCATGATACTTGCTTGGCAGTGGGGCTCTGGGATTGAAATATTTGCTCTTAAGTAAATAATGAACACAAATGTTCAAAAGAAATAGGTTTTCTCTGCTCCTGTACCCCTAAACACTGAGCTGACTGCCGGCAGGGGAAGGGTTAACTGATATTTCAGCTCAAAAAGAGAGTGTAAGGGCCGCTCAGGCCGCATAGGGAGCGGGCCAGCCTGCTGAAGAGAAGCTGTTTTGGGGGGACGGGCGGAACTCTGCTCCCATGGCCCAGCAGGCCTAGACCTGCCCCTCACAATCAGGGCTGGCAGGAAAGAGGCTCCGTGCCACATGGGAGTTTTCTATAATCTGGCTTGCAGGCAGATTTGGGCTCCTGGGCAAAAGGCGGGACGAAGAAACGGGGAGTTTGCTCGGGCCCTTAATGGTCTCTCTAGTCCTGGTCCACCCGACTCTGTGGTTTAGAAAATAGAATTGTGTTTGTGCCTTTGCCAATGGCTCCTGAGGCCCTGCCTGGAGCTGGGCAGCGTGTCAGTCTGCGACAGGGGCGGACAGCTCAAGTTCCACCAGAATCCCGCCCACGTTCTGATGGAAGTGTCTGTCTGTGTCTGTCCGTAGCTTCCGGTAATTCCTGGTCCGCTATCGGCTGGAGTCCTTCCACCTGGGGGAGCGGAGCCCCAGAGCAGGCGTGTGAAAACCTCGGAACCACAACACTGTGCTCATCCCCAGCTCAGCCTCCAAACATCAGAGAAATGAGTTTCACTCATAAGTGCGATGTTTTCAGTCAAAGGTGTTAACCTGCGAGTCGCTTAAAATGCAGGAACAACCTCTGCAGCCTCTTTCCCGGAGACCAGAGAGCAGCCGGGGCTTCTGGCTGACTCACGGAGAATGCAGCTCAGGGGTGTGAGGCGGCCGACACCGAGTCTGGATCAGCAATGTGGCTGGAAGAGGAACCGCGAGTAGGCAGAGGCCTCGGCACCCTGCCCGGGGCTCAGTGGTGAGAAGTGAGGGTGAAGGACTGAAGGTGCTGAGCGTCCACCCTTCTGATCCTTGATCATGGCCAACAAATGTGCTGCTTGGTGGGCCTGGGTAATTAGCGCTTGCATTAAGCAGTGACGGGTTAAGTGCTACCAGGGGCTCGATCTGGGCTGACAGAGTCTAAGCTGCAGAGTGGGGTGGTTGCCTAGCAACAACACCTGTAGCACATTAAGCAGCCAGTCAGCTTGATCAAATTCTAGCTGGGGCTTTGTAGAGCGGAAGATGGGGGTGGAGGAAGGATTAGGGGGCACAGAAGTGGGAAGCTGGACATTGGGCATCAGGGTGGGAGAGGGGGAAACATCATGCGTTACCTGTGAGTCCCCCAGAGCAGCGTTAGGTCTGTCTTCCTTAGCAGGAGGCAGGTAAGCAGCCCCAGGTGTGTCCTCCATCGGTGTTAAAAGCAAGGCTCCATCTCTTCCCTAAACCCTCACCCCAGCAGCGAGGGATGGAAGCCCATTCCTCCACCCAAGCCCTCGCCTCTCAGACACAGCGTCTCAGGATTTGCTGAGCTGGGCGAAGGGCTGGGAAATGAGGGGAAGCGGTGCTCTGTGGTTGTGTTTTCAGGTCCGGGAGGAAGGGGGTCTTTCCGCTGACAGGTCTCTAGGGAAGCAGCCATGGAGAACAAAGCAAAGGCCCTGAGGGGTGAAATCTCTCTCACCATCTTCATTCCCACCTCCCCACACAGACCTCTGGACTTCCTCTCATGTACCCCTGAGACATGGCTGGGGAAAACCCTACTTTGGAGCAGTGCAGAGAGCTTAATGATATCATTGCTGCTGTCTTTATAGGAGCCAGGCTTCAGCTAGCCCCTTGATTGTCCCAGAATTCCCAAGATGCCTCTGACGGGGCTTTGGAGGGATGAAGAGCGGTACCCCTGCTGGAAGGGGGGTATTCCAGTGTAGCGCCAGCAGTCAGAAGCTTGGTTCAGCTCCATTTCTGTCACTTGTGAGCTCTCTAGCCTTTGGCCTGTACCTGTGCTGAGACGCGAATGGGGGTGATTACATCTTCCCTACTTATATCATGAGATTGAAGGAGGCAGTGGAAGTAGAAGCATATTACAAACCCTATACGTCTTCCTACACCAGTGAGGTATCCATTCACTCTACCAAGACAATGCCAACATCTCTGCCCTTTTAGACTGACCTGAACTATTTGCTGTTTGGTCCAAAGCAGAGGAGAGAAGAGCAGCCACACGGCCATGTTGCTGGGTAACCCAGCGCTAGAATGGCTCCGAGGGGCTAATTCAACTATTCTAATCTGGGTTCAACAGTTCAAATCCAGCCCTAGGCCAACAATTACTGTAATCATTGGGTTGACTTTCAGAAGACCTTTGCTTATCTGTTACCCACTGACTTTACCCCCACACCCTTGTGCGTGCTGTGAGGGGAGAACCCCCTGAGGAGGGAGAAGCTGGCCCACGGTCCCGCAGCACACCTGCCCACCCTCCGTCCGGAGATCAAGCTTCTCCATCTGATGGTGCTGACAGGCAGGCCAGTGACCAAGGAGCACATGTTCGCCCTCCGGCTTACAGACAGCAGCAGCAGGCTGTCAGAGCGGAGTCCCCCTCCCCGACCCCTGACCCCTTCACGTCCGGGGAAGGAGCAAGTCCGCGGCCACACCTCAGCTCAGAGGTTCCTCCTCGCCCTTGAAGTCACCACACCGCGTCTGACCAGGGAGAGAATCTGCAGAAGCCAGTGGGTTGAAGGCCCGCCCAGGCTCAGGAGCCACTCCCCGGCCCAGAGGGCAGGAGGGCCTCTGCGTGTTTTGAGGGCTTTCTGTCTGTGAACATCCTGCCCCCCCCCCCGGGGACAGACATGTGACTGTGTGAGCTGCTCACTCCATGGCCTCCCTAATCCCTCTGCTGTGCCGTTATGTTCATGCTCTGGGTTATATTTAACTCAAGTCATAATATTTGGGGGGTTGGAAGCCTGCTGTTTCACCAAGAAAGGCATTTGAATATTCTCAGTTCCAGAGAATTCCAAGGGCTCTGGGAAGAGAGTGAGGCAGTTGCCCCAGATTCGTCTGACACATTGTGGTCACATGGACCGCATTCGTGGATGACTGAGCATGGAGCTGCCGAAAGAGCGCTGCAGCAAGTGTGGCGAGGAGCCAGCCAGTGATGTCAGCAGGGGGCGCTGCCTCCAGGGCCCAGGGCGAGGCCCGCTCCCCCCACAGGGAGGGAAACACTACTCGGCATATTGCCTCCTGGCCACCACCCGGCCTCTTACACCTGGTGTCTGATTGAGGGGACACAGCTAGAGGAGCATGTGACGTGAGGAGAGGCGTGGGTCCGCTGGCCCCTGCTGAGGCTCACACGCCTGACGCCTCTGATAAGAAAGAGAGCCCCCGTCCTCATCCTGGGACTCAGCGTCCCCCTGAAAGCCCTGGCAAGATCAGCTCAGGGCAGAGTACAGGTTGCCCCTAGGAGGTGGAGGCATGAATGGTACCATTTTACTCCTCACAGTATGAAGATCCCTGAGGACAGAGGTAGAGTCGCCTGTTTCCATAGTTTATAGCTGTACATACTTTTAAATTCTGAGTCTCTAGGTACATTTTTTGAAAGTTCTTTCTGTCTTATATTCTGCAATACATTTCTCTGGAAACTCAAACTATTCCTTTTGCACCACTTCCCTGCGCCTCGAAGGACAGCTTTGACGCCTGTTGGCTGTGGCAGACCCAAGTGCACGTGTGGAGCCAGGACAGGCGTAGCTCCAGGTCTTCATTGTGGGGTTTGGGCACATCGGTCTCCCCCTCCAGGGCAGGGGAGGAGTGGGGTCCCAGCCACAGCGCACTCTCCAGTCTGAACAGACCCGTCCCCTCGCCAGTCAGAGCAGCTGGCACAGTGTCTGTGAGAACTGGTTCTACTAGTGCCTGGGAGGGTCTCGCCTGGTGGCGGGTCCGGGGGGGGGGGGGGGGGGCGGGCACTGGGCAATGGGAGTTAAGAGGGCCTCTGCCATCAGGGGCTCCCCCGGCCCAGTGCTGGGGGCCACGGGCTCATCTGCAGCCCCAGCTACACCGGCACTGGCTTCACATTCATGGGAACTGACATATGGTGTAATTTTTTTTTAAATCTTCCAAGTTCCCTGGGCAGCTTTGACGTGAATATTAATACTAACATAATTTCATGATGATTAGAGAACACAATTAGGGGCTATTAATAATGACACAAATAATGACATTTAAGGCCTCATTTTAATGTGAGTAATACTCTGTCTGGTGGTATTTAAGCAGCTCTGTCTAGCACAATTAGTACAGTGCTGGGTGCAGGCACTACCCGCATCTGCTCAGGCCCACCTCACCCACCACCTCCACGCAGGGCAGCTGGGTGGGGGCGCGCCCCATGCCGGAGACACGCGAAGGAAGAGCTGTGGCCCCCAGGGCTGGGCCGGGAAGCCATCAGGCACAGGTCCCTGGGACGGAGGCCCTTGGGAATGGGTGGCAGGAGGAGTCTACGTTGGAAAGATCTCCGGTGGCTGGCTCGAACCTCACTAAGCAGTCAATGCTTCCGTCATTAGGTACCACTCCGCCCCCAGAAGTCAGAGGGACGGTTTCGGTTCCACGTTTCCAGCTTCTGCCAGAATGTGTCTTCCTGTTTAGTCCAAGAGGCCCCTCCAGCCCCGCTTCTGCAGCTGCGTTGTTCTCCTGTCAGAGCAGTTAGGACCCGGCACCGTCGTTACCTGTTTACTGACCCACCTCCCCGTCAGATGCTCACTTGTTGGGGGTTGAGCTGTGTCCTGAGCCCTCAGCGCCCAGGCATGTAGTAAGCTCTCAGTAAGTATTGAGTGACGTCGTGACGGAATGACCGAGGGTTCTGCCTTCCACCCGTCCGTCGGGCACGTGTCCAAGGCTGAATCCCACACTGCATTGTACTCGCAGCCGCCTGGGGCCAACGGGGGGCACTTGGGAGGTGACTGGGCTGTTGACGGTGCACGGAGAGGAAAAGTCTGGGAAATACAACCCTTGGGGATTAAACAGGGAAAGCCAATGCCCTTACAACGTAAACCAACCCAAGGTCCTGGACCCATGCATTAACCAGTTGGAAATGCACCCTGATGGCAGGAGATACCGGAGTCGTAGACTAAATTTGTATGAAGTGAATTGGCAGGTAAGCCTAGAAGCTAGGTTTTCTCCCAATTCAGGTTCCTACAGCAGAGAGGAGTCAACCAGCAAGTTTCCTGGTGAGGACCCAAAAGGAAAAATAGGAGGAGGAACGAAGGAGGAGGGGAAGGAGGATCAGGAGGGGGAGGGGGCAAGAGGCGAGGAGGAAGGGAGAAATGTTAGGCATTTAGCCAGGATCTGACACTTCAGGTCCTTACACCCACTGTCATCTTTGCTCCTCACAGTAATCCTGAGATGTACAGGGTGGGCCACAGTAGGCTCACAGTTGTGTATACATGAACCAGACTTAATTCCTGTATTAGTATTTACTCTTGTATTATATATTTTTCCATAAGAACAACTGTAAATCTCCTCTTGTCCACACCTGTGTATTATTCTCATATTACAACTGGTGAAACTGGAGCTTAAAGATGTTCCATTAACGGCCAGGTCACACAGCAGTGTGTGCCCATCCAGGCTCAACCCAGGTCTGACATCAGAGCTCAGATGGTAGCTACCCTGTTCCCGGAAGGCGGCTAAGGAGCAAGACCATGGGACTCAGGGGGGCAGGAGGCCCTCCACCAGGGAACCTGGAGAAGGGGCAGCCTCTTGCCGTGCCTCCACTGAGTGATCAGTGAGGTCTGCAGGGAGAGACACAGTCCACGGGCCAAGGGCTCGATCAGGGAGCTGAGAGTGGAGGGCAGGAGGCTGGGCCCTGGAACCAGGGGCACCGGACCTTCCGAGGCCAGGCTTGGCAGGCCCTGGGCAGCCGCCAGGGCACTGGCCAAGGCCAGAGAAGCCGCAGAGGCCAGGCAAGGTCTGCAAACGGGAGAGGTTAAGTGGAATCTTCCTGGGTAATTGGTGCTGTCTGCCCACAGGACCCCGCCAGGCCCAGCCCGGCCCAGCCCCACATGCTGCAACCTGCCCGCAGTCGGTTGTGCAGAGGCAGGCGCAGGGGAGGGGGGGGCAGCAAGCTGGTGCCCTTGTCAGAAGACCCCCCCTTTCAGTTCAGGCCTTCTTTTGTCTGAATCCTTGACACGTAACAGGGAACCCTCTGAATCCATGGCAATGTTGGCAGCAACAGCAATGTGGCCAACGGGCAGGGCGAGATCAAACAGAAGAGGGAGGGCTGGGGCTCCAGGCTGAGCCCCCTACTCACCAGCGGCCCTCCGGCCTCCCTCCGTGTCCCCCACCCTCACAGTGTCAGGTGCACACCGTCAGACGGGCCTGGGGGGTGCAGACGGGCACTGGGCCCGCATCAAGGGATTCTTGTGGCAGCAGGAAGCCCTTCAAAGCCCCGGAGCTAGTCACTCATCGGTTTCGTCCTCCAAGGCACAGCACGTTTTCTACTCTCCCTACCACCCTCCTCCTCGTCCACACAGCCTAGGCTCCCTGCCCACTCATGCCTCCCACCCCCCAGCCAAGGCAGCAGCAGCACACAGGGCCCGCGCAGAAGGCACCCAGGCTCCCGTGCCCTGCCACTGGGGCGGCAGCTGCAAAGGGCCTGTGGGGGCTTGGGAGAGGCTCTGCGGAGGTAGGAGCACAGGAGCAGCCTGGAGGTAGGCTCCCCAGCCCCAGGGCATGCCAAGAAGCAGAGCAGCCACATAGAATGCAGCCCTCCCTTCCTTTTTCAGCTCTGTGGTTGCTTCTCACTCTGGTTTAACACAGGTTTAGACCAAACTTCTCACCGTGCCCTGAGCTCTGGGACTGACACCACTTTTCCCGCAGTTGAGAGTGATCCTGGCGGAGTCCTGACCGAACCCACCGCCAGTCAGAGCCAACAGCACTGATTCCACCTCCCGTGTTTCTCACCCCGCACCGGGCCATGGGTGCCCCTCCAGGCGAAGCCCTCAGACTCTCTTGCCCAGGCTATTACAACAGCCTCATAACTAACACCCACACCTTCCATCTCCCCTCCTCACCCCCTCCTACATGCACCATTATCGGAATTAAATCCCCAAAGGGTAAAACTTACACCCAACACTTAGGAAGAGCTTACCATGTGCCAGGCGTTGCTCTAAGCCAGTCGTTGTCAACCTCCCTAATGCCGCGACCCTTTAATACAGTTCCTCATGTTGTGGTGACTCCCAATTTCATTGTTACAAATTGAACATAATTAAAGCATAGTGATTAATCACAAAAACAATATGTAATTATATATGTGTTTTCCGATGGTCCTAGGCGACCCCAGTGAAAGAGCTGTTTGACCCCCAAAGGGGTCGCGACCCACAGGTTGAGAACCGCTGCTCTAAGCACTCCACATACATGACTTACCTGATTCTACCTGGACTCCATGAGGTAAGTACTATTTATTATTCCCACGTGAGAGATGAGGGAGCTGAGGCACACAGAGTTTAAGCAATCTGCTGGGAAATGACAGAGCAGGATTCAGGATCTCCACTCTTACTCTGAAGTCCAGAGTAGCAATGATCACACTGCATTGCCTCTTTAAAAAGCTTCTAGGAGCTTCTCACTACCTATCCCACCACGATCCGAACTCCTCAGCTCCCAACTCCTCTTAGGAGAGCCTCTTCGGAGTGGCAACTGCCCTGGCTGGTCACTGGCTCCGCCACCTTGAGAAACAAACCCACCTCTCTGAGCCTCGGTTTCCCTGTCTGTAAGGGGGTGGTGATAATAGTATGCGTTTCCAAGGGTTGTTATAATGATTAACAGAAGTGCTTTGGGGAGAGTGCCTGGCTCCTACTGGACATAGTCAAGGTTACCTCTCTTCCCCTCAGCTTCCTGCCTTCACAGCATGTACCAGGCCCCCCTGTTCAGGCCCCCAGGAAACTGTCCGTTACTTAAAGACAGTCATTGCCTGTCAGTCTCTGAACTCCCCGACACCCCTTGCCTAGTGCTGTGCTCAATCGATGTACGACTCAATTTCAATGCTTGACCAGAGTCAGGATGCTGTAGCGGGACTCACCTACCAAAGAAGGTAGATCCCAATGATTTCTGAGTTCCATTCAACCTTGAGAGTCTAGAACTTGAGCAATCTGCTCCCTAGAGAGAACCTGTGCAAAACACAGAGTTTGTTCCCTGTCTTTTTCTTTTTTTAATATATTTTATTGATTTTTTACAGAGAGGAAGGAAGAGGGATAGAGAGTTAGAAACATTGATGAGAATCGATCAGCTGCCTCCTTCACACCCTCTACTGGGGATGTGCCCACAACCAAGGTACATGCCCTTGACCGGAATCGAACCTGGGACCCTTCAGTCCACAGGCCAACACTCTATCCACTGAGCCAAACCGGTTACGGCTGTTCCCTGGCTTATACTCATTGCTGCCATGACATCAGCTTGCAGTCACATTGAGTCTTCGACCTGCTTCCCGCCCACTCCCACTTCCTCCTCCAGATGCTTTGTGTGGGTCTGGCATTCCCGGCCCACACCTGGGAGCAGGAGTGCTCTGGCAGCCCCAAAGCACGCGGGCCACGGGCAGAAAAGTCAAACTAGCAAATAGAAATGTCACTCAATCACTTCTTGGTGCTTTTCTCTTGTTTGGCCTTCCCCACCACATATAATGAGAAATTCTCTTTGCCCAAATATTGTTTGAATTTCAAATACACAATTTCCCCAGGGGCGGCCAGATGGAAAGAGAAATCTGGTTTGCAACATAAGACCTCTATGCGGAAGTTGCGTTGCTGGGACAGCGAAACTACATTTTTATTGAGCTCCTTGAAATGACAGTCGCACACGACGGCAACCAGGCTCCCTCCCCACTGCGGTGAGCTTACGTTCTTTTAAGTCAATACCAAGAAGGCAGCCCTCCAGGGGTGAGGAAAGAAGGAACGGATCTAAAACACATGGGCAAAAGGACAAATCTGCTCATGGCATCTAACCCATTCCTGCCACGGCCCCTGCATGTGCCTTCCCATAAGCCTCTCTGTGTGGGCACTGGCTGTCGTTCTGGGGTTCTTAATCTTGGAGAGGGTTGTCTAAGAGGCCCTGGGGCAATGATTCTCAATCCTGGTTACACTAGACTCTCATAGAGTGAGTGGTTTAGAAAAAAGCACCCGTGACCAGACCCACTATAAACCCATTAAATCAGAGACTTTGTATGTAAGGCCCAGGCCTCTGGAATCTCTTTTTTAAAATATATTTTTATTGATTTCAGAGAAGAAGGGAGAGGGAGAGAGAGATAGAAACATCAATGATGAGAGGGAATCATTGATAGGCTGCCTCCTGCACACCCCACACTGGGGATCAAGCCTGCAACCCAGGTATGTGCCCTGACCGGGAATTGAACCGTGACCTCCTGGTTCATAGGTCAATGCTCAACCACTGAGCCATGCCGGCCGGGTAGGCCTGTGGAATGTTATAGAAACTCTCAGGTGATTCAGGTGTGAGTCAGAGTGAGATGTGCACATAGATTTGAAGGGCGTGAGCTCCTTGAAGTAGCAGGTACATTTTGTGTGCATGAGGATATGTTTGCTTTGCTGGGTGAGGGGTCATAACTTCCAGACAATTCTTTAGAGTATCTGCAACTCCAAACAGGTTTTAATAACAGGCCTCCAGCTTGGTGTCTCAGGTTCCTTCCAGATGGAAAATGATATGCTCTCAGGATGTTGTTGAAGCTTCATCACTAACGGGCAAACGAAAGGCAGATGGCTGGTTCCTGGAGGAATGACCTTGTTGATCCAGATCCCACAGGTAAGAGCTGTCAATGAGGGGCCCAGGGACATGGGGGGTAGCGGGCCCTCTGAGTAAGGGAGGTGTTCTTGCAGGAAAAACCCGGGCACTCGGCACAGCTTATTATTTAAGCGGCCCTGCCCGTGGCTCAGCTGGCAGCCGTGCCCAGCTTGGCCTCTGACTCTGGACATCAGAAGCCAAGTCCATGGAGAAGGGCAAGTGCCCAGGACCCGCCTGGCCGGAGCGCTCATAAAGCTGTCCCCAGATCCAGCCGGTAGGTGTGTGCAGGGGGCTGGAGGGAGGCGGGTGGGGTTGGGTCAGTAAAGAAAAAGGTCCAAGCCCCTGAATAGCATTCACAAGACAGAAGAGGCCCCTCAGAGCCTTCACCACCATCAGGGCGTGGTTTCAATAAATCCAAGGGGCGGGGATAAGGCTCATACAACCATCTAAACCAGCTGCCAGAGAGAGTGGACAAGGAGGGCGTGGCTGCGCTCCCAGCTTCCCAGCGGCCTCCTCCAGGCACTGGAGGCCATTCTGTTCGAAGCATCATCTGCCACCCCTCCTCCTGCCCCAGGGCCTGGTCGGATCGCAGAGTTTGGGCTCTGCCAGGGAACAGCCAGGCATGCTCGTCCCAGTACCACTGCCAAAAGGCAAGGAGGCCAGTCTTGGGGCTTCCCAGACCCAAGTCAGCTGCCTAAGTGCTCAGCCCTGCTGATGAAAAGCCCCCTCTTCCTCTCTCGCCAGCCCTGCACTCTAATTTATCGGCCCTTTGATAACCAACTCCAAACACGCTGGGCCGGGCCCAGCCATCAGCACACAAAGGCCTGTGCTCTGTGGGCTGAATGCAGCACTTCACTCTCGGGGGGATTTCTATAGAAGGCAAAATCCACCAAACATGCGATTCCACTTAGATCAGACAATGCGAGGTGACGGCGAGGGGACCAGCATTAATGACTCCGCCAGCAGCGGCTCCTCTGTTCTGAAGCTCCGCCGCAGCATGGGACAGCAACCCGCTGCCCTTCCCAGCCTCTCGCCGTACCCTCTCCTCCTGCTCCCAGACTAGAAGGTTGACCCTCGCGTCTGCTGCCTCTCTCAGGCCCGAGGGCTGATTTCCCTGGGCCACGTGGGCTGACTCTTGGCTTCCTCTTTGCTGAGAAAAAAGAAGGAGAAACTAAGTCCGGCCTGCCCCCCTTTTCCTTCTAACGATGAGGAAACCGCGATATTATTGAAAGTCGCCCAGTCGGCGGGCAGCAGAGACAGGATGAGAACCCTTGTCCTGGCTCGTTCGGGTCATACAAGAGCTGCTGTCCATTAGATGACCCACATCAAGTGCCGAACACACTGGCTGGCGATGAAAGCACTCTCTAAATATCAGCTGCTTCATCTGTTGTAGCGGGAGCAGCACTTGGATACGCCATTCAACTCCTCACGGAGTGCTTGTCGGGAGCCAGGCAGTCTTCAGGGTGCTGCATGTAAAACAGTCAACATAATGTGACCCTGCCGCCTGGAGCTGACATTCCAATGGAAGACCCACATTGGTCAATAGGCGATTGCAATGCACAGTGGTAAGGGATAGCTTAGGGAAGTAGAGGAGGCCACAGCGGGGCACAGGAGGCGCCCCTAACCCAGACTGTGGGAGCTCTCCAGGTGAAGGGAGGTGGGAATGAGGGGGCAGGTTGGGGTAGAGAGACTTCTGGGAGGATTTATAACTGAATGTGCAAAGGCAGCTGAGGAACACAAAGGGGAACAAGGCAAGATGCATTTAAGGAAATGAAGACGTATCGGCTCAGCAGGAAAACAGGGATAATGAGGGAAGTAAGGTGTGCAAGAAGGAAGGCAAGTGGTTGTGAGACATGAGGTGGGAGAAGCAGACACACAAGTCATATGATGAATCACATGTAAGCCACAGAAAGGAGCTGGTACTGTGTCCGGAGAAGTAGGGGAATGAGCTGGTCCATGTGCATGGTAGAGATCACAGGATGTGTTGAAGGGAATGGATTAGAGGGGAGCAAGGTGGGCCACAGGGAGTCTGGTTTGCAGGCCAAGCCCTAGGCTAGCACTTGCTCCACGTTCTATTTGAGCACATCACCAGGCCCCAATCTTGAGTCAGCAGATGGAAGGGGGATAAGCTGGAAAAAGAGAGCTGTGGCCTCAGGGAACAGAGGAATCAAACCACAGGCCCTTCCATCATTACCCAACAAGCCTGGGGCACAGTAGAGCAGCAGCACGCTCTTTTCCACCAGCCAGATGTGTGACTTTGAGCAACCTCCATTTCCCCAACTGAACAGTGAGGGCATTTACTGAGTCACCGGTGACCTGCCTGCAGCTCCTCATTCTGTGCTTGTAGTACTGGAAACACATATCATACCAGGACGCCTTCCTTGCTTTGCACTTGGGTGCTTACAAAAACAAGGCAACATCATTTGCCTTTTATAATAGAGAAATCACAGCCCATCAAAATCGGGTGCCTTGCACAATGGCCATGTACCTGTCCTCTTATGGTTTCTAATCAAGAAAGGCCCAGCGTTGACACTGGCCAGGAAAAGCCGGTTGGGAGTGGTAGTCCTGGGCTCTCCCGGCCGTGCCTTGCACCCATGACGTAGGCCTATGGCCTTCAGAAAACCCTCTTTGTCTGGCCCTTTGCCCTCAGGATTGAGGTTCTGCAGGAATCCAGAACACTCTCTCCTCGTCCAATAGCTCTGGCAGCTGCTAAGGTAGAGGCCAAAGTTCCAAGGACTGGGGGCAGGTGAACAAACAGACAAATTCCGGCTGGAGTGGGAGAAGAAACAGCCACCTCAGGCCTGCTTTGGGCGCACAGTGCTCTCCACCCTGTCGCCGCAGGACACAAGCCACAGAGCATCCAGGGGCGCGCGGCTGCGGGGAACAATTCAAAAATTGCCTTGTTGGACTACAACGTGCCAATTTTTCAAATCTAGAGCCATTTTCACTATTATAGTCTGTGCAGCCTCAGCCGGGAGGATTTTCTTCTGGGAGGGAAAATTGATTCCGAGGTTACCATTAACCCCCATTAGCACAGCACGCCCCATTCCACAGCTATTCTTGGGAACCGAGGTGGCCAGAGGAAGCTATAGAGGCCCATGGTGAGGTTGGTGCCCGACATCACAGGTGCCAACAGCCAGAGTCCATTAACCCATGTCTCAGAGGGCAGGCGAGTGAGTGAGATGGAGAGCAGGGAGAAAGGGGGATAAAAGGATCTGGGCATGTGTTTCCCAGGAATTCTGAGGCCTTGGCGGTGGCCTGCGCACCTCGCTTCATCCCGGTGGATTGGAAACTTGCATAAGCTGAGGAACCGGCACCACAGCTAATATGGCTGAAACCCTCCTTATGTTGGCCTGCGGCTCTCACTGTGACTGCCCTCCCTAGTCAGGGCCAGAGCCTGCTGAGGAATGCTCTTCAGGAGCTGGCTTGGAGGTGCCCATTCCACCCCCCATTCCTGGTACCTGGCCGCTCCAGGCCCAGGTCCCGGCAGACACACTGCTCTGAGGCAGCTGGTTTTGTTGGCCAGAGGTGCTCTATATGGAAATCACTCTCAGCCATTCTAAGCACAGTCAGGAGCCGCAGCCTGGATCCCAGGGCGTGCTGTGGTCTCCATCTCCCCAGGCAGAGGCCAGACCCACCAGCCCAGTAGAGAGGACAGTGACAGTGGCTGCTGCAAAACAAGGGAAGACAATCATGTGAACAAAGGGAGCAGCAGGCGACGGAGCGGAGCAGCACATCGCTGATCTCTCGCGCATCACTGTTTACATGCTAGTCCTGGATCCAGCAAGTCTGAATCCTGGCTCTGCCTCTGGACCTTGGAGAAGTTACTTACTCTTTCTGCGCCTCTGTTTCTTCTATAGCCTAGAAGTAAAAATAACCACCGGGCAAAGTTGATATCAGCATTAAATGAGATAATGTAGGAAGGGAGTGATTACATTACAGTTCCTCAGTGAATATATACATAGGGTTGGGCAAAAGCAGGTTTACAGTTGTGAGTACATGAAACAGAGTTTGTTCTTATATTATTATTTATTGTGTTATTTCCCATATGAACAACTATAAACCTTTTCCCCCACTTTGTAGATGTATATGTGGAAGTATAGACAACAAATCCATGCATATAAACAACTAAGGAAGCCCACCATCCATTCTAACACATGTCTCTTTTGATCACAGAATGATACAGCGTCATTCCTCTTATAAGAGTTTGCTTTGGTGTCTGAGTCTTGTGGCTGTGTGGTCTACTGACTCTGAACTTCAAAAGTTCCTTTCTCGTCCTGGCCTGTTTTGCTCAGTGAATAGAGTACTGGCCTGTGGACTGAAAGGTCCCAGGTTCGATTCTGGTCAAGGGCATATGCCCGGGTTATGGGCTCAGTCCCCAGTGGGGGACGTGCAGGAGGCAGCCAATCAATGATTCTCTCTCATCATTGATGTTTCTATCTCTTGCTCCCTCTCCCTTCCCCTCTGAAGCAAATTTAAAAAATATATTAAAATCTCTAAAAATAAAAAGTTCCTTCCTCCCCACCCCTGTCCCTCCCCCAGAACCACCACTGCGGCACCCCTCCTCCTTATTCCTCCTCCTCCTCCTGCTTCTCCTCTTCCTCCATCCCTCCTCCTCTGGCTGCCAGGTTGCCCGCTGCTCACTGGCTGAGCTGGTCACTACCAGTTTTCCGGGAGAGCATTGCAAAGGAAGGCCTCCTCGGTGCTGAGGTCACTGGAGAGAGGCCCTCGCTGCCATAGAGAGAGTCTGTCTTCCTAAATCCCAAATGTTTAGGGCATCTGCCACATGCCGGGCCCTGTGCTAGCCATCGGGGCTACCAGAGGAGCCAGGTCCAGTCCAGTCCCTGCCCCTTACGGCTACCAGGGACCCAGACACCAGACCATATGCAGCTCCTTATGATCTTACAAGGAGGAGCCAGAAGGGGTTGGGGAGGGGGTGAGGTTGTGCACTGGAGACCCAAGGAGGGCGCCCCCAGAGATGGGCACAGACGGTGGCAGCTTCTGTTCCCTGCAGACCCTGGGAAGTCGACCTCTTAGTCATCAGGTTATTTGTGTGGGAGGGGAAGGGAGCTCGCAGAGCTAAGTGCTGACGGGCCGTCCCTGTCAACACAATGTTCCGCCTGGCCGGGCCTTCATATATAAAGATATTTAATGAATTCGTTAATTAATGAGAGGAGTTTGATTGATAGATCATATGGCGCTCGCAGCGGGGTGAGTCTGACCCTCAGTAGCGCAGCCTGGGCTGCAGCCGGTCCCCTCATTGGTCGGGAGAGCATGGTCGCTCAGGCAATTTGCATGCATTTAATGTAGCTCTTTAATAGGATGTACTGTTAGCGAAAGCCAAAAGCGCAGCAGCTGTGACTTAAAAGACAGCCCCATTACTGCAAGCCTTATAATTAGGGTGAGAGGGAGACTCGGTCTGCCGTATGTTAAACTCTTTTGAGGTTAATAGCTCTGTAAGATTTTTGCAATTTAAAAAAATTACACTTGAAGGATGATGACAAGGCTCATCAACGAGGCGCCTCTCCACCCGAAGAAAGGGACAGGAGGATCCCATGTACCCTGAGGCCCTCTGCCCCGGGGCCATGGCGTGGTGGCCCTTCTCCTGCCACAAGTCGCTCATGTCTCCACCAGTTTCCCCTCCCACCCAGTCCCATTAGGGCAGCGTGGCTGTCTCAGCAGCACGGAGTGGGACTCGCCCCACTTGGCAAGGCATAGCCCCGCCCCCCCAAACACACACACACACACACACACACACACGCGCGCGCACACACACACACACACACACACATTTCTGCAGATCCGGACACCTAGCACGGTGGGGGCAGGCGGGCGCCGGGTGCTGTGCTGGTGTGCTTACCTTGCAAAGCCCCAGGCTGCTCGGAGCAGTTCACCTAGTCTTGGTTGCACAACCTGGCAAATCAAATCAGACTTTGCCGCCCGTGGGGGGTGGGAGGGAGAGGAAATCTCGAGAATTTGCCCAAGGCCTTGGGGTTGTTTGCCCCCTTGGTGCCACAGCCCAGGTGGCAGGGGTGGGGGCATGAGCAGTGCCCAGCTCTGACCCTGGGCCCGGGAAGCCCGAGCATGGCCCCCTGCACCCCAGCTGCTGCGGGGAACAGGAGGCCTCCCTCCCGGTCACTAAGTCCCAGTGAGCCCAGCTGCACCCTCCCAGCCTCTGCTGTCTTTTCCGAGTGCCCCTCCCCAGGGCCCGGCACCAGTTGCTGGCAGTCTGGGGAGTCGCTATTAGAAGCAGGAGCCGGTCCCTGGGGACCAGAGCAGCCCCATGCGCTCCAGGCCTCCACCATCTGTGCAGGGAGCTGCGGAGAGCCCCCCGCTGGGCAGGTTCCCTCCCCGGGAGGACTGCTCCACATCTCCCACCCCTCGTTCTTCAGGATGCGAGTGGGAGTGGGACCAAATTCCTGAGACAGACACTCCAGGCAAAACAACAAGGGGGGGGGGGCAGGGGGGAAGGAAGAAAGTCTGCTTATTCTTTTATGGGGGCTCTGGTCAAAAGGAAATGGCAGGAGTGATAAAGTTACTGCTAATCGCACAATTATCTGATGACCTCTGTAACCAGACCTATAGAAGGTCCTTTCCCCCTCCCATCGGCTTGAAGAACTCGGAGGAGCATCTCTGGAGGCTAAGACCCAGATCTCTCTGGCCTGGAAGAATATATAGAAAGGGGGTGTGGCTATAAAGGCAGCAAAGAGGGGGCTCAGGGCGGCCAATGCAGGGCCACAGAGAGAAGAGAAAGTTTAGGTCGGGCTGGGGAAGAAATGGAGGAGAGAGGAGGCGGAAGGTAGCAAGATGCATATTCCAGTGAATTCTGTGAGAGCTGGAAGGGGTGGGGATGAGGCTGGGCTGGCGTTGGGAGGGGCTGGGGAGCGAATCAAACCCTCTGAACGCTCATTGCGCTTTGGACAGAGATGATGGTGGCTGCTGAGGTGGAGGGAGAAAAGCCTTGCTTGCATTCTACATCTCGATTTGAAATGCTACTTATTGGCAGCTGCTAAAAGCGAACAAAACTGAGACACGAACTTACCTTAGTGCTGTAGCGTTTACAAAGCATTTTCGCATCTGCTTTCTCACATAATTCTCTCACCTCCCCTGTTCTGCTGGAATTCCCATTTTCGAAGACGCTACCCCAGACTCGGAAGACGTGAGGGATTCCCCAGAGGCCTCCAGGTTCTCACCGGAACAGCTACGCTCCCGGCCCAGCCTCTCCCTGCCCCAGGGTCTCCCAGCCTTTTTGGGGAGCCGGTGGGGTTGAGGCATTTCTCTGACGGTGCTGAAACTAGGCTTATTATCTCCTTTACACACATTATTTTTTTAAGTCAACAGCTGAGCTTGGAGGTGACCGGCCGCATGGAGCGGTTTTCCCGCGGGAAGGCCTGCACTTGCACACCAGCCTGAAGTGTCCCTTTCAGGTCACCAGCCGGCCTGACTCCTTGATGGGAGGAGACACGGGCAGGTCCCGGACGAAGGTCCACTCTCTGACGCCCCCACCCACCGGGTCAACCCGTCGGGACAAGGAGCAAGACCCTTCAGCTCATTCTGCACCCCCTCTGCTGCCACAGCTAGGGAGGAGGGGCCCAGGGCCCCATCCCCGAGAGCCGAGAGCTGTGGCAGTGCCGTGCCAAGTGACAGCCGCTGCGACCTCACCGGGACTCTCCGGCAGTGGAGGCCGCTCCTCCGGAGCCCCCCGCAGCGCACCTGTGCCGCTTCAGAATTCCCATCTGCAGGTCAGTAGCCGGCATTGCGGGCCTCGCCTGCGGGAACACAGGTTCCCTTCATTAGGGCAAAGGCTTCCAGGGGAGACCAGAGTAAGTAAGGCTGGGGCTCCCAGGACGGAGGGCCAGAGGCCTCTGGAGGCGAGCAGTAGGATAAGCAGAGGTAAACGGGCCGAAGAGGGCCTCTCGCAGGGAGAGGCTGACCCAGCCCATCACCCACCCGACCAGCGCCCGGCATCCCCTCTCCCTACCCACCCGAGAGGAACTTTAATGGAAAGTTCACACTGATTTCTCCCATCAACTCCCCTTGATGGGTGGTCCCTGGGCTAAGAGGTTCCAGTGGACCCCTCCCCGGAGCAGGTTATCGGAGGCCAGAGCAGGCAAAGGGCTGGTGCTGAGGGTGGCCTCCCAATAAAGGGCCGCCTGACAGAGGCTCCAGGCCACAGGGAAGCCTCTTCCCTAAGGCCACGCCCTCCGTTCATTCATCAACATGGTCTCTGTGATGCAGATGCTGAGAATTGGAGATGAAGCTGGAGTACCCTTCTAGGAGTTGATAGACTTATGGAAACGTGGACATGGCCCCGATGGGCTTGGAGAACATTACATATCTCCCAGGTCAACCCCCAAACTACAGAGAAGAGGGGGCGGGGCTGAGAGCGGAGTGCCTGGAGCAGGGTTTCACAGCATGCTGCTGTCAGGGTCATGGCCAAAGCAGGGTTCTGCTCCCCGTCCAGGGTCTTCCCACCACCAGGCAGAACTGGTGGGAGCCAGATGTCACCTGCCCTTCTTTCCTCCTCCGCCCTGGCCACTGTCACCACCTGCCTCTCTTCTGGGGAGGATGCTCCTCAGTCCTTCCCCCCCAAACACAGGTCGGGGATTTTGCTTCCACCCAAGAGAGTGATTGATAACATTTCAATGGTTCCATTTAAAAAGAAACGTCCTCAGCGCCCTCTATTCCCAGGCGAGGCAACCTTGGCCAGGACAGGACGTAGGGAGACGGGCGGCGGGGGGCCGGGCACACGGGTCAGGGAGAGGGGTGATGGACCGCAGCTGGAGGGCATGCACTTCACATTCCGCTCTCTTTTGCAGTGCGCTAGGGCCGGACCCCTTGCTCTTCCTTTGCCATGACCGATAATACGTTGTCTGACTTCCCCAGATATCAGCATGACTCCCTTCTCCACCCCCTTGTCCCCAAGAGCACCTCCGTACTTAAAACTGTAAGACCTTTCTCCCACATTTCACCATCCCCTCACCCTGCTTTCCCGGTCTCCACAGAACGTATGACTTCTAGCTTTTCTGTAACTTCCTTATCCAGCATGTGTGTTCACCTCTGCCCCATTAGAAAGCAAGAGTCCGGCAGGCAAGGGGCCCGAGCATTCTGATCGCAGTAAACAGAGCACTGCTTAGCACAAATAGACGCGCACTGAACAGTGGCGAAGGAATGAATTAGTAGTGAGTCAAGAAGCTTGCAGTCTGAGAGTTGGGAGGGGCCTTGAAGATAAAGAACCCAATCCCTCGGTCTGGGGGAACGGAGGCATCGCTGGGGACTGGGGAGCGGCATTTCAGGCTGATGTGCCAGCGCGGAGGAGAGGGGCTTCACGGAGGAGGTGACGTTGGAGCTCGGATTTCTCTCTCTTATCCTCTTCTTTCTCGAACTATTTCACGTTGTGTATTTGTTTATTCACACAGTCACTATTCGCTCAGAGAGTATTTATTGGACACTAATGACTTACTAAACTCTGTGCAAAAACTAATAATGTTTAGCATATACTGAGCACTCGTTGCAGGCATCTCGCTGAGCACTTCGCCGTTGTCATTCACTGGAGCGGCCCTCTGAGGGTAGTACTGTAATTATCCCCACTTTGCAGGTGACAAATCACTGCTCAGAGAGGTTCCGTGGCCCGAGAGTCACACAACCAGAGATGGAGGAGGTGGGAGGGGCCCAGTTTGACTGCAAACTTTTGCATTGCCCCCTACACCTGTTTCTCCCTCGCCTTCTCTTCTTTCTTCCTGTCTCTTGGGCCAGACCAACAGGCCCAACGAGCCAAAGTGGCAGGAGAGTCAGCAAGGGCCTGGAGCCAAAGCCCCCTGGAGGCCATGCAGTCCTGGCTCCAACTCCCCCGCGCAGCCACCGCTCAGTCCCACCTGCCCCACACCACCTGCCCTCCACCCCCAACCCCCTCTCTCCACCCCACCCCCGCCACACTCAGAGCCCACGCAGACGCAGGTGGGATTCATAGCACCATGGCGGGCCCCTGGGAAGGAAGGCAGGAAAGTGACGCGTGAAACCGCCTGCGGTTTTCTAGCCTGGCCTTCGCCCTTACAGGCGGCCTGGGCAGCGAGGCTGGCAAGCGCAGTGCGCGGACAGACGGATGGCGGCCCGGGCCGGGGTTGGTGAGAAAGGCTGCCATGTTTCAGGAAGGAGCACCATCTCTTAGCTGTGAGTGGGACGGCGTTTCCTCAGGCCTCGAGTTTAAACAGCACGTCCACACTCGATGCCCACCAGGCAGGGCAAATCGCCGGGGAGCCCTGCGCGGAGGGGGGTGCGGGCCGCGGGGGCGCCAGGCTGGGCACAGCTTTCCTCTGCACTCAGGCCTGTGTCTGTCCCCAGGCTGCCTGGCACGGCCCCTCTCAGCGGCCTCTGCCCTCTGCTGCTCTGCCCAGAGCCGGTTCCCAGACAGCCACCCTCCTGAGGCGGCGGTCCAGGCTTCATCACCAGGACATTCCCCGCAGTCTCCGCGTCTATTTCTGCTACCGACACCCCGCGTGCGGGGATTTCTCAGCCACATCTGTGTCCCTGGAGCCAGGGCGCAACGCTCACGGTGCCCCAGTTAAAGGGCCAGCTGCTGCCAGGCGGCGGTTGCTGGAAGAGAGGGCCACTGCTCAACTTCTCTCGTCATCCACGAGGCCAAAAAAACCCGGGTGGGGTACACTGTACGCATTCCAGGGCGCGGCCGGAGTGCCTAACAGGTGAGGGCATGTGTGAGTGGCTGCCTGCATGTGGCAAGGGGAAAACACCGCGCCGCCAAGGAGCTGAAAACCTCACGTGTGTGTCCATCGGCACGTGAATGGAAAACAACATATGGCCTATACACACAATGGAATATAACTCAGTCTCAAAAGGGGCGGGAATTCTGACATGTGACAACATGGATGAACCTGGAGGACACTGTGGCCAGGGCACTGGGTTTGAATACAGACCACCCAGGTTTGAGTTCTGGCTCCATAACAAGCAGATGCCTAACAGTATGTGGGCAGCTGACCTAACCTCCCTGAACCTGATGACTGGGACAGTAACACCCACCCCACGTCCCCTGACGGCTTAATGGGAGAGTAAAAGCACTTTGTAAACTGTAAAGAACAATAAAATTATAAGAGATAAATGAAAAAATAAAGTCGCCGAAACCGGTTTGGCTCAGTGGATAGAGCATCGGCTTGCGGACTGAGAGGTCCCAGGTTCGATTCCGGTCAAGGGCATGTACCTGGGTTGCGGGCACATCCCCAGTAGGAGATGTGCAGGAGGCAGCTGATCGATGATTCTCTCTCATCGATGTTTCTAACTCTCTATCTCTCTCCCTTCCTCTCTGTAAAAAATCAATAAAATATATTTAAAAAAAAAAAAAGAAAGAAAAAATAAAGTCGAAATACAGTGCCAAAGCATTTTTCCCTGAGGGACATCAGCATAGCCGTGCATGCTGGTACAGCCAGGGGGCATTTCTCACAGCGTCCTCACGAGCAGGGCCAGGAAATGAGACAGTGGGCTTGGGCACTGTTACTTTTCACTTTAAACCCTTCCGTGCGATTTAAATGATTTTTTTAAAACAAGTATGTTTTCCTCACATAACTTAAAACCAAAGCAATATTGTTCTAGACATTATGGATAGTAGTAGATTGCCAAGACCTGAGCTACTTTGGACTCTTGTCCTGGCTCTGAAATAGAAATGAACGAACTAAGGTGATTCTCTCTCCCCGGGGCAGGCAGTGCCCTCTTAGGAAGGTAGCTGCTGGGAATAACACCTGGCAAGCCTCCAGCTCTCCAGGGAGACCATGATCATAAGTCCCTTTGCCTTCCTTTGGCTGCCTGCCTATAAAAAATAATCCTATCTAATAAAAGAGAAACATGGTAATTGGCGTACGACCGCTACCCTTCCCATTGGCTAATCAGGGCGATATGCAAATTAACTGCCAGCCAAGATGGCGGCCGGCAGCCAGGCAGCTTGAAACTAACATGAGGCTTGCTTGCTTTAGTGACGGAGGACTCCAACATTCCCCGCCTCCCTTGCCAGCCTCTGAGCTGGCAGTTTGAAACATAGTTACAAAAATAGAAGCTAAACAAAACCCCAGAAACCAGCTTTCAGTGAGCTGGGATCTCAGACCTGGAGTTGATACAGAGTTTCGATTGTAGAACCTAAACAAACCAGATACCTGCTTTCAGGAGCGGAGGCCTAAGAGCTGGAGCCTCAGAGCTAAAGCTGGCTCAGAATAAAAAAAGAAAAAAAGGAGCGGTTGGGAGCTTCAGTCCCAGCCTGAAAACAGCCTCAGCCCCTCACCCAGACTGGCCAGGCACCCCAGTGGGGACCCCCACCCTGAAGGGGGTGTGACCAGCTGCAAACAGCCCTCATCCCCTCATCCAGGCTGGCCAGGCACCCCAGTGGGAACCCTCACCCTGATCCAGGACACCCTTCAGGGCAAACCAGCCAGCCCCCACCCATGCACCAGGCCTCTATCCTATATAGTAAAAGGGTAATATGCCTCCCAGCACCGGGATCAGCGGAGCCGCGAGGTCTCCCAGCACCGGGATCAGCATGACAGGAGGCAGCGACCAAACCCCCTGATCACCCTGTGGCTCTGTGTATGACAGGGGGTGGGGCCACAACCTCCCTATCTGCCCTGCTCTGTTCCTGACAGGGGAAGGCGCCCCAACCCCCTGATCGGCCCTGCTCTGTGCCTGATAGGGGGGAGCTCCCCAACCTCCTGATCGCCCTCAGCTCTGTGTGTGACAGGGTGTGGCGTCCCAACCCCCCCACCCAATGGGTCCTGCTCTGTGTGTGACAGGGTAGAGCCATAACCTCCCCATCGGCCCTGCCCTGAGTGTGACAGTGGCGGTGCCCCAACCCCCTGATCGGCCCTGCTCTGTGGGTGACAGGGGGGAGCTCCCCAACCCCCTGATGGGCCCTGCTCTGTGCATGACAGGGGGGAGCTCCCCAACCCCCTGATGGGCCCTGCTCTGTGAGTGACAGGGGGTGGCGTCACAACCTCTCCATCGACCCTGCCTTGAGTGTGACAGCGGGCGGAGCCCCAACCCCCCAATCGGCCCTACCCTGAGCGTGACTGAGGGTGGCACCGCAACCTCCCAATCCGCCCTGCTCTGTGCATGACAGGGGGCGGTGCCCCAATTCCCCAATCAGCCCTGCTCTGAGCCCGACCAGGGGCTGCACCTAGGGATTAGGCCTAAGCCAGCAGGTCGTTATCTCCCCGAGGGGTCCCAGACTGCAAGAGGGCACAGGCCGGGCTGAGGGACCCCCCCCCCCCCGCCGAGTGCACAAATTTTTGTGCACTGGGCCTCTAGTAATAAAATAAATAGAAATGAGCAGGGACCAGGCCACTTCACGCATGGCCTCCGATTTTCCATGTGTAAATTGGGATGTCCATTCCCTTTCACCTCCCAGCTTCACAAAATAAAAATAAAGAGAAACAAAACCTTTTTCGCAACTAATTTATTAGCTCAAACCTTCCTGCCTGTGCTCCCACCAAGCCCAAGGGGAAGGAAAAGAGACGTTTGTCTTTGCCAGGAGGCGCTCCACTGGTGTTCACACGTTTGACCCCCACAGAGCCCGAGCCCGCTGGCCTCTACCCTCCCAGGGGCCAGAGGAACCTGCCCCAGAAACGGCCCAGGAGCTCCAGGGTGCAGATCTGAGGACGGTTAGAGGACAAGCCCCAGACGCCCGAGGCCCTCACTTCCCCCTAAGCAAGACATCCCTGCTGCTCCAAGGGGGACAGAGGAGGCCCGCCTGTGCGGTGGCCTGGGCCCCGAACGCAGTCCCCACCTTTCCCCATTTCTTCCTTCTCCTCGCTCAGCAACTCCTGGCAGCTGCCACCCTCTCAGCAGCCTCCCTCCTGCCTGTCCCTCTCCCTCTCCGTGGGCAGTGGCTGCTTGGTATGCACGCGGCACCCTGCCTGACTCCATTTGGGAAGGTCTCTTTTTGACCTCTCTGTCTCTCAGAGGGCTTTGTGGGGGGAGGGAGGAGGGAAGGGAGAGAGCGGTCGTCTCAGCATTTACCCAATTAGTGGTAATTAGGAGGCAAGGCCTGGTGCTCTCCTCAGAGCTGCTGGAGGACAGGGCTGGCTGGAGAGAAGCTGTAAATGGGCCTCGGACACACGCTGAGAGCTCTGACCAGCCAGCTCCCGTCCCAGATCCTCCTCTCACTCCCCAGGCCGTGGGCATGCTCGGCTCTCCCACAGCTGCTTCTCCCAGCACTTACTTCTCGGCTTTGCCCTTGATTCTCAGCCTTGGGCTGTCACTGAGCCCCTATTCTGGCCCTAAGCCCTGATGTATGTCTGGTTCCCATGGTAACCCGAGCCCCACCCCCGGAAGAGTGCCGCTCTCCATCATGGGCATGCCACCTTCCCAGGGCACCCACTGCTTTGGTTCCTACTTACCGTTGGGGCACTAGGGTCGGCACAGAGACCCCTACAAGGCAGGGCAGTGGGGTCCTGTCTCCATGCTCTCCTCCGCACACTTGAGCCCAGGCGGCAGGTCTAGAACCTTCCATCTGACGGCAGCTCAAGAGGTCAGACTCCTCTCCCTCCTCAGCAGCTGACCTCAGTGGGTGGATGGATTGAAAAGCCATTTTTATTAGGAGCGTGGCCTGCCCTGACCCCGACATCAGGTGCCAACCATTTGGTATTGTCCATCTTTCAATGCTTATTAATGATTCTGATTAACCTCTACGAAGTTCCATTATCTCTATGCCAAGGAATACGTGATTCATTCCCATCTGTGCCAGATTCCTTACAGTTAGTGGTTGGAACTTTCCATGGCCTCACAACACATCTTAATCAGATGGTGAGTGGGTTTAATTAGCCGAAGTATAGGTTTTATTTTTTTATCCCTATAACTACTTACTCTAATGGAAGCCTATGATCTGTGGCTTTTTCTCGTGCATGATGGTTGCTGCTTTTAATTGATGGTGCATCAGGGCTTGCAGCTCCAATATGGCAGCTGGAACACAAAGTCGCCTTTCCCCAGGAGGAGGGTTGAGAAAATGAGTCGTCGGTGAGGCCTCAGAGTCCTTGTTTTCCGAGGATGTGACCTCCCACGCGAAGCTGCTGGCTCTGCCCACAGAGAGGAGATGTGGTTCTTGGCCAGCGACCTCGGACTTCGCTGCCGCCAGCGCCCCGCAGTGCCTGGGGCTGGATCCACATCAGGGACAGCTGGAAAGACAGCCACTGTCGTCCCGCAGGTCGGAAACCAGCCCAGCGCAGGGACCCGTCCCTAGAGCTGCTCCCTCCGGGCAGCAGGCCCTGGGACCAGCTCTCGGGGCACCTGGGTGCTGTCCTTGTGTATTAACTGCAGGGAATGAAACTCAGAGCCCAGAGGCTGCAGGAAACCTGGACTCTCGCAGAACAGTCATCTGTCTTGAAGGTGAAAATGAACCTGTAGTTCTTCCTGCAGAGAAAGGGTTCCACTCAGGGCTCTGGGCCAATCTCCAGACCATCCTGGCTGTTCCTATCGAGAAATAAGACCTGATCTTTGGTGGGTGATTGCCGAGGTCTTTTGGGGACAGAGCAAGATCTCCAAGGACAAAAACGCATCCCATTTACTCAGATGGTGGGGGAGAGAAACGAAAGGCAGACTATCTGGTCCAGAGCAGGGTCCCATTTTCAAGAGCCCCAGGCTTCCTGAGATAAGCATCTCCCAGGGGCGATGGGAGAACCTGGCGGGCAGGCAGCGGAGCTCCCAGGCCACCCAGCATGGGAGGATTCCAGGGAGGATTCTCAGTGTGAGAGCACCTTGGGCTGAGCAGGTCAGGGAGCCCTATCCCCTGGGGGGTAGGAGCTGAGACCATCACAGCCTGTCGCCTGGCACAGCCACCCCTACTCTGCCTCTTGCCTGCAGCTCTCTCCAGGCCCGTCAGCTCCAGTCCAAGGAAATCTGCATGGCTGGGTTCAGAGACTCCCCTCCCCTCCTGCTTGTCGCCTCCTGTTAAATAAGGTGACACAGAAAGGAGGCCATGGAGGCGACGGTGCTGGGCTTTCCGGTCGAGCTGTCTTTCCAGGAGCGTCTGACTCACTAGGCAGGAGGCATGGCCTCCTCTGCCAGCCCCCGGCCACGGTGGGCTGGTGGTGGTGGTGGCATCAGGCTGATTCCTTCCTCTCCATTTTGCAAAAATATTTGTACAGAGGCTTTCGTGCCTGACCCCCAGTCAGCAGCCGACAGGAGCCCGGATTCCTCTTGCCACGTTTCACAGGGTGACGGATCAGATAATGTGCACTTAGCGAGAGCACAAATAATGTGGATCAGGGTTGGCATAGTGCAGTGAGGTGTAAAAAAAGCAATTTGAATTGTTCTGGGGAGACGCCAGGGCCGCTCTGACATGCTTGCCTGCCGCAAGGCTGCCCTGTGCCCCTCCAGGCGCTGGCGGGAATGGCAACCAGGCTGCCCGGCGCGGCTGGCCCAAGGGAACGCAGCCCGCTGAGATGGGAGAAGCTCCACCTCCGCCCACAGGAAGGGAGAGGGCGTGTGTGACAGCACAGGACGGAGCTCCAATTGGGACTGGGGGGCGGTGACCTGCTGACCTGCGAGACAGATGCTCCTCAGAAGGAGGGAGCGAGAGAGAACGACTCCAGTCTGCGCCCGTGGGAATGGCCACTCGGGAAGGCACGTCAGTGCTGTCCGTCACCTGCTGGGAAGATCTACCCGTCGGGCCCCGGGACCGCCAGTCCATCTAGCCCGTGGCCCGGCCCCCAGACAGAACTGCGCCTCTGCTCCCACACCGCAAGCGGGTTGCAAATGTCCCCAAGGCTCGAGGGAAGGAGCGGGCACGTCCTCTCCTCGTCACCTGCTCTAGTGCCACCACGCCCACCTCTGGACATTCTTCAGCCCAAATCAGTCTTTCACAGGGCCTGGACATGCTTGATAAGTTGATGGCACGTGGGCCTGTGTGCGCCTAAGCCAAGACCGGGCCATAGCGCCATGTCCTCGCTCTCAGGAGGAGGTGTGTACAGGAGCCGGCAGCCAGCTCGCCCTCAGCCCAGCCCTCTCTCCCTCTCTCTCTGTCCTTCCCAACCCCGATGCGGAGCCTGCCTGGCCAGGCTGGTGCTGCCCTCCGACACTGCAGGGCCGTACCTATGACGCTCTGCCCGTTGATGGCTGACTCTCCTCTCCTGCAGTCTGCCAGCCTCTGCCCTGAGCCCCTGCTCCCGCCAAGCTGCTTCCGGGAGGCCCCGCCCAGAGCAGGAGCCGGGCTGTGTATCACTGTGACTCCTGCTGGGCAGCCTCGCTGTGCAAAGCCACAGATCTCTGCTCTCCACCCAGCCCCAGCCGCTGTCGCCCAGCTCTCGGGGAAGCCAGGCTATTGCCCCAGAAGAGGGTCACTAAAACGGTTTGGATTTATTGTTCAATAACAAGCAGACATTGCCAACCTCCTCTATCAAGTTCCTTAGTCAAGCCAAGCCCCAAGCCTGAAACTCGGCATCTGGGTGTTTTGCGAGACCTGGTCAGATGGGAAGGTGGTAGGAAATCTCTGATTGTTCCCAATGAAAGCCGATTACAGGGAGGGAGGGAGGTTTCTGGTGGCTCAGGAAGCTGAGAGGTTTGGGATAATAGATAACCAGCCTGCCGGCCACCCACCTGCATCGCTGACCTCAGAGGGGTCAGGTGGGGAGCCCAGCACAGATTAAGAACCCAAACAAAAGGGAAGACAGGACAGGCCTGGGGACAGGCAGCCTGCTGAGGGACTGGTGAGGCTTCCAGATTTCCTCCCCAGGAAATCTGGGGACACATTTCCATGTTGTCTTTGCATAAATTTGTGTGCTGATTTGCATGCATTTGCATTTTTGCCTTCAAAACAGCCAAACTCCCAGAATATAAAATAAAATGCAATTAATTAATTAATTGGTATGATGGATGGCAAATGCAACCATACTGAAAACACAGGACCCATGAGGGACCCTGATCAAGGGACAAATTCTCCAGCTTGTCCCCCTGAGCCAGGACGGATCTGGGACACGGTGCCCCTTCTTCCAGAGGTGTCTGTCTCCCCCACTAACAGTAGGCTCTTGGGAGCAGGCGCACAGAGCTGTGTGATCCCTGTCCCTGGGCTCCAGCACAGGGTTGGTTGATGTGAGTCTACTAAACAAGTGTCTGCAGAGTACGTGAACCAATGGCTGAGTGAATGAATGTTTTCCTTGTAAACTTATAATCCCAAGTGATAGGATCAGAAAGAACTGACACTCAACCCTCCTAGGAACCAACTAGACCAGGTTCAGAGGCCCACGGAGGAAACTTGCAGGAATAATTCTTCATAGGCCTGCTGACCAGGGACATGGTTCCAGGCAAATGCATTGGGAGTGAGTGTAGAGTGAGTCCAGAAGTGTGGGGCTACCCCGGCCCAGAGGCAGGGGCTCCCAGACCTGAGCAGATATGCGCAGAGACCTGCCCCTGTGATGGCTGAAACAAGAAGACAAAGTAAAGGCTATGGAGCCTGCTGTCTGTCTGCCCAAACTCTGAACCTGGAAAAAACCAAAGGAGGTTGCCCCGCCCACCCTCCCTCTGTGCCCAGCAAATTCTTATTAAAGTACCTTCTACAGAAGAGCCAGCAAATATTGATTATTCCATTGACTGACTGATTGAGTCACTGGTCATCTTTCAGAAGTTCTTAATCCTATCCCTACTCAACAAATACCACCCCTCCTCCATGCTTAAAGATACGTGGTTTTTACAGACCCAAGAGAGCCACCATTTGTACCACTGTGTCCCATTCATACAGTAGTGATAGCTCTGCTGTTAATTCTTTGGAACAGGTAGTTCGACCTGATGTCTAATGTAATTCCACTTACTACAACCAAAGTCTGTGTTTGTTTGTTTTATCCCAAATGTGGGAAGCATCAAGAAGAATTGCTTTTCATCCTCCTCACACCTCCCATGCATTGATCCACAATGACAAATAGTCAAGAGAATGGACTGGGGAGCTGGCTGCCCAGGTTAAAATCCTGCTCCACTGTCCCCAGCTGGACAAGTTAATTTCTGTGCCACATCTGTGAAATGGCCACAACAGTGATAGCTACTCCACAGGGTTGTCATGGGATTAAATGAGAAGATATACATAAAGTGCTTGGAACAGTGCTTAGCACATAGCAAATGCTCTTTGGGGGTTAGCTATTCTTATTCTTTTACAAAGGAATCCTTTGCCCGTGCTTCAGAGAAGAGGAGAAAACAAAGAGGATTGACTGAGAGTGACGAGGAAATAGGAGAGTTTCACAGAAGTGACTCGTCAGGATGCGGAGTGGAGATTTAATAGTTTTCTTCTCACTATGCATCTCTCAAAATATAAACTCTGAATCCTAGGCCTGGAGAGAAGCCAGGGGGCTGTTTAGAGAAGAAGTCATGGGGTTCTCAGAAGCTGACGCCAGCATCTTCCACAGTCTGGGGCAGCAGTGGAGCGGGGATTTGGGGATCAGGCTGAGCTGAGGCCTGGGAGAGGCTGCAGCGGAAGCCAGCCCGCCTGGAGAGTAGCCAGCAGGGCACCCTCAGGCTCCGGTCGCTGGGGAAGATGAGCGAGAAAAGCCCTCGGTTAGAGGACCTGGAAAACACCGGAGGAGGCTGGTGCCGACAGGGCTACTCCGCCATGCGCCCTGGCTCTCAAAGCAGCCTGGACACGTGCCCGAGAAGAAGGACAATTTGAAGATGCATCCAGTGTATTCATAAATTCCAAGGAAAGCACCAAGTAGGGACTCCAGAGCCTTAACGTTTCCCCAAATCGAAGTGGAAGGCATCGAGAGAGAGTCGGACCAGTTTGGTGTCTCTTGTGGAATTCCTACTGTAGGGCCAGGCGCTTTTTTGCTGACTTAATCTCTTCTTCCAGCCACTCCGAGACGTGGGTATTGCTGCTCCCATTTTATAGATGAGACTAAGAAAGATTTCAGATTTGCTGAAGCTCACAAGATAGATAAACAGAGGATGTTAGATTGGAAAGCAGATCTACCCAGCACCCAAAGCCCTGCTCTTTCTACTACTTTGGAGGAAGAAAAGCAGAAACTGTGGAGAAATATATGGGGGCAGAAGTGTTGAGAAAGGAAGGAGAGGAAGGAGCTTGGTGGGAGGTTGGGAGGGGAATAAGCAGGAGCCTGGAAGTTGTATGCATATGACATTAAGTAAATAGTATGCAGATGAAATGCAAAGCCATATGCAAATGAGTGAGTGGAGTTTTATTTAGCTAACCACTCAACTCCGTTCGGCACAATAACAGCACTAGGCATACCTGCCCAAAGCTCGCAGTATCCATGCTTCAAGCAGAAACTGCCTGGGCGAGAGATGCCCCTTTCTCACCCTCGCTGGGGTCCCCTTCCTCCCACCTGCTGCTCTTGTCCTTTGGCCCCCTCCTCCCCCTTCACCAATCACATCTGCATCCCTCTCTCCAGACACTCCAGGAGACAGCTGGCCTTGAAGGCCTCCTGATGGAGTGACCCCTCCCCTCTCCATCTATCTCCACTTTGTTTACCTTCACTGGGAGCCTTTCTGGCCACCTGGGAGCAACAGCTGCCATTTTCCTGACCCCACTTGTCAAGTGAATCTCCAGCCCTTTTAAGAGACTGCCTCTGCCCCCGACCACACTCAGCAGCTTCGAAAGTTCAGTGTGCAGCTACTTCCCAGCTTCGTCTCTGGAGAATCAGGAAGAAATCTTACAGGGTGAGCTTATGCCATTCCTGAACTGGGGAGGCAGTATAGTAGATACTCAAATAACGTTTCCTTCAACGTCCTTATGAAGTTGATGAATAGGAACTTACTTGTGTGTATCAACTAGCACATCGTAAAATTGGTTCCCTTGTTTATCTCCCTGAAAGTCGCAGAACCCATGGACGAAGTTAAGTCACAGCTCACTATAGCTGGGAGACTCTTCCATTCCTGAAGATGTCTGAAAAAGGATCTGACCCTGGCGATCCAGTCTCATTTAATTGCTTCTTTTCTTTGGAAGTTCTTGCCCTTGTCTATCTTACAGCTTCCCTTTTGTAGTGTCAGCCTATTCTCTACTGTTTTGTCCTTACCTTAGTGAGAATCTCTGCCCTCATACCTTTTGGTGTAAGAAAGGAAAGAGGAATTATAAAGAATCAGCTGAACATGGAGACACTTTTTGACAAAACACTGGGCTTTTCTGTTCTCTGGCCTGAGCAGGAGCTATGCTCATGTTCAGGGCTCAGTGTCTGTGGGCCCATGAGGCCTCCTGGCTCCTGGCATGAGCAAAAGGGGCTCAAGATAATCATTTCATTTTTAAAGTCAATATCAGAAGAGCCATCTGCAACATGAACTACCAGAATATTCTTAAGAGTTTACATAGTGAAACTTAGAGACCACCTTCTTTGCGAACCTTCCTCTCCTCTCTCAGGTTCAGACTCCGATTCCAGCAGCAAATATTAAATGAATATTATGTACCAACCACTAGGCTAGTTGCCTTCATATGCATGATCTCTTCAAGTCCCATCGCCATAAGTGCCTTCAAGGTAGGTATTCATATCCCAATTTAACAGCAGAGGAAACCAAAGGTCATGGCTACTTTAATAACATCTCATGCTAACTGGGGACCTTAATGGTCAGGGAGTCCAAACAGGGCTACCGAAGTGCTTTCCTTTTCCAGCTCTGGAAACCCAATGATTGGTAAATGATTGGTAAGCTTGAGCTACCTTCTGTGGCCCAAGGTTGGAGATGGCTGCTGATCCCATTTCTTACCACTGCCTTCTGCCTCATACCTACCCTCTCCCACCACCATTCAATCCATGCCTCCGCCACAATGGGAGGCAGGCAGCTCCCCAAAAATATGAGTGGTGGTGGAAAGACCCTGCAATAGGATCACAGGCCTGGGCCAATCCCACCCATCCTCTAGAGTGACTCACGATTCCGACTTCAGGCATCTTCTCTTTCTTCTGATGTTGCTGTTCCTGGCATCTTTAGCACGGGGGCTGGAGAAGCAGGCTAGAATATTAAGGGGACATATGTGGGCTGGTGCCTGCATTAAACGCTGTAGCTCTGGCATCTAAGTGGGCTGCTGTTTTGATGAACAGCATTTTCATCATCTGAATCCTTTAGTCATTGGTCTTCTGCTGGTCCAGTGCTGAGCTGAGCTGTGTGTGAAGTGAGTGACACAGACATGGTTCTGCCCTCTGGGAGCTGAGTCTGACCCCTCCTCAAGGTGGATAACCTCCATCGGTTGAACAAAACCCCCTAAATGCCATAAAACTAGAAAGAAAGAAATCAATGATATTAAATTTGGACAAGGCAAAAGTTACAAGGTCTCCTCTAGGCCACTAGAAAAATTCCCAATTTCCCATGAACATTATCTGCACTGATTCTTCTCTATACACAGGGGTCTTGGGAGCTAGAGCAGTATAGGTAGGGCTCAGAGGAGGCAATGAATATATGTTAGATGGATGAATGGGTGTTAGATGACTAGGTAAATAAAACCGGATCAAGAGACAGTGTGGAGAAAGACTTCTCTAACCCCCTAAAACTCAACATCTACACGTGGACCAAATGACCTTGGCTTATTGTCTCACCACGATCCATACTCTGCCTATACCAGTCCCTAGGGAGCTTGGATGTGCCTTTCTCATATCTCTGCGGAAAGGCACTGTAGATGCCTCATTCTGCCTGAGGAAGCTTCTCTCTAAGCCCAGGGTTAGCTGGGATTGTGCCTGGCTCAACTTCTTTATAAGGAAGCTTTAGACAATGAAGGCCAGGCTCCTAGGCAGCCACAAAGCTTTATTAAAAAGACAGCTAGTTAGAGAGAGGACATCATTTTTAAATGCATGAGTGTGCTGAATAACTAAGCAAAAACTTTTGTTTTCATGGAAAAAGTTCCTCCAAATGCTGCATCAAGCAGGGTAGTAAATTTGCCACAGGCGGTTGTTGGCAAGATAGTGAGAGGATGTTTCTTCCAGTCAGGGGAAAGGGAATTCAGATCAGACCTCCAGGCTATGGCTCTCAGTTCAAACAGAGCCCATTCTTCCTGATGCAGAACAGTCACACTGGGCAAATCAAACAAGGTCTTTCAAAGGCCATTAAGCTATCCCCCTGCCTCCATCCTGAAATCACTCATGCTCTTCCCCCTATCTAGATTTTCATGACAGCATAAAATTTTAGAGCAACCAGTCCAATCCCCCATTTTACAGAGGTAAACACTGAGGACCGGATGCAGATGGCAGGGCTATTTCTCTAAAATGCTCGATTCTTACCCTTTCCTATCTTGTCTGCCAACCCAAATGCAATTCATCCTTTAATACCCTGCCCAAGTCTCCCCTCCTCCTCAAATACATGTTTTAATCTACCACCCTACAAAGATCTCTCTTTCTCTGAATTCTTAAAACATTGACTTCTTAGATTGTTTACCCTCAGTTCACTCATAACATTATTGGCTCCTGCTGAGGGGTATTGTTATTAACTATCATTTGCCAATATTTTCTTGATAAACAGATTCCAAGGTCTTAGAGCATGGGAATTCTTTCTTACGTGCTTTTGTACCTCCTTCAGGGTATAGCATATACGTGATACTGTATAAATACTGTTGGAAATGTAGATCAATAGGTGGATGGACCAGATGATGAATGACAGCGTTTAATAGGTACTTAATGAATTAGAATAAATACAATGATAAATTAATAAAATTATTCCAAGCAATTTAGTGTCAGCATTTGCTCAAACATGCAGCAGTGATTTAGCATACACACACACACGCACACACACACACACACACACACACACTGCTTAAGCATAACAGTTCTCATTTCACTTCATATTCATTTAACAGATGATAAAACTGAGGTGCAGAGAAAAGAACAGAAACCACTCACCTCATGGCCAGGAAAAGGCACAGAAGGAATCTGAGGCCTTGCTGAAGATACACCGCGCAGTCAACCTTGATGGATTTTTGTTCCTCTTATAAGGGATGGATTGGAAAAACCTAGGACAACTTGCAGTGGGTGCTCTCAAACCCAAGAGCACTGAGAGAAAATAATTCTTTCCTTCAGAAAGAGAAAAAACACATAGTTAATGTTTCTCCTTCTTCATACACAAAATTACAGGTGTGACTGGTGTGTTATTCACTACAAAACTGCCTTATTAAGCTCTAGTAGAGGCATTGGTGTTGTTGTTTTTTTATTATCTAAGTACTTGTAGTAAATTTTAGCATTACAAATTATTCCAGCAAAAATTATTTACCAGTATGGTAATTCTTTCCCAGGCAACTCCAGACTTGAAGTCATTTCCTTACTGGCACAAACCGATAGAGTAATTGGCTGCAATTAGCGTTGACTTTGTCATTCCTCTCAGAATCTGTCTCCAGCATCCGTGAGGCACACAGATCCTGCTCTCCTTCCCAACAGGGACTCGGATCTTCTGCAAAGCTTAGCCTCCATTTAGAAAGGGAAAAGGAAGGCATCCCCGACTCGGTGGCGTCACACAGCCCGGGGCTGCCTCACTCAGCCCAGAGGTCCTCAGAGGGAGTGCGAAAGGTACTAACTTCAGGTGATACGCACATAAGCTTTGGGGAAAATTAACAGCTCTGTTTATTTTAATATACATTAGAAAAAATGCAGCATGCACACCAAACCCATGTATTATGCATAGTATGTTTAGAGTGAGGGCAATTTGAAAAGTAAGCAATTGAAAGAAAAACATTTGAAGATCTGACAAAACTCATAAAAATAGTACTTGAAGGAACTGAAGTTTGGGAAATACTACTGGCCACCACCCTCATTTTGTGGGGCTAGAAACTGAAGTGCAGACTGGCACCCCTGGGACCAGCACCCAGTGGCAGTTCCCTTTGCATTTAGGAAGCCACATTGTGGGGTTGTCCCTCCCTTCCCCAAGTCTTCTCCCATTCTCCCCGCTCCAAGGTCCCGAGCCCCCAGTGAGGTACATGATGCTCAGATCATTTCAAAATCCATCGTTCCCACCACTAGCAGCCCACACACCTACCAAACCACGCTGGTGGCCCCATTGCAAATCAATGACACGAGCCCAGTGGTGTGGCGGGCTTCTCTTTGCTAGTTACATGTCTATGTTTAGAGGTACTTGCTAGGAGCAAGAGCGTAGTCCTAATGGGAGCATCACGAGACAAGGACACAGGAAGGCCGCTTATCACCTTTGGAACAGCCGCTGGAAGATGTTACCACTGGCCAGGACTGGCGTTCAGGTGGCCCCTTCCAGGGAACGGTTGTTCGGCTGCTTTGGAAATAGTCTTTAGCTATGGGACCTCCTTGGTGACATTATCCCTTCTGCCCTCTGGCCTGTACCGCACAGAGACTGTATTGATGATATTTTGTAAGGCTTCTGGGCCACCAGGTAGCTGGTCCCCTGGGCCTTTCCGGGGAGCCCGAAGAAGGGCAGCACTGAGCGGTCAGGCCTAGCCACTAACCGAACACCGCACGCCGCTTAGGGCAGAGGCCTCCGGGCCACTCAGGACTGTGTGCCTCGCGATTGCCCCTTCTTTATCTGTGGGCCTGTGGCCGCTGCTCGCCTCCATAAGCCCCACGTCGGGGTCTTACAGAGGGAGGGGCCCAAACCCCCGGCCTCTGCCAGCAGATCCCCACGTGGCCTCCACTTGTTCCTCCAGTGACGGAGCAGAGCCCTCTGTGGCTGGGCTGGATCCGTGGGTTTTAGCTGCTGAGCCAAGTGAAAGCAAGGCTTAGCCGCGTCCCTTCCTAGGCCTCAGCGTCCTTGACTGTAAAATGAAGGCGTTTAATTTGGAGACAGTCCAAGGTGTCGTCCCGCAGTCCTTGACCTCTCCTAGCACCACGCTCTCAGATGCTGTTCCCTGGGGCTTTCCCTCTGTGCCTCATAACCCGCATTCCCTACGAATGATAACGGAGCCCAGGGGTCAACGGTCAGGTGCCTCACAGAAGAGCCCCTCACACTCCCCTCTTTGCCCGGACGAAGACTGTGGGGCTGGAAGAGTGACAGCAGTGATTTCCTCTTGAAGGCCAAGGTGAGGGGAGAGAATGGGGGCAGGAAGGAAGGCTCATGTATGAAGGAAGGAAGGCAGGCGGTGAAGTTAGGTGGACGGGGTTCTAAGCCCAATTGGACCATTGCAGGCTGAGGGCCATGAGCAAGTCAGCCCCCCTAAGCCTCTGCCATGTCATGGGTAAAATAGGAAATGCTGGCTCCTAGGTACAGCGTGTTGAGAGCAATAAATGAGATCATTTTTGCAGCTGACACTGAGAAGGCACTTGGCGAGCTCCGACTGTGGGTTTGAACAACTCTTTGCTGAGAACTGAACTGATCCCCTTAAAACCCTGCTTCCATCAATGACTTCCTCCCAAACTCCAGCTTTAAATTGTGTGGTAAATTTTATCTCAAAATAATGGAGAGGAAGGTAAAAGAATGGATCGGGCCTAGAACAGCCAAAAATAACAGTCCATGTTGCCCCGACCCAAATAGCAAGGAACAGAGAGGGTCCCCGGGAGTCTGGGTCCCAGGTTTCGGAGGTACTACTTAAACCTGGAAGCCTTATGCCCACCCCTACCCCCATCCCTTTCATCCCTTCTCCTTTCAATCAGACACTTCAAAGAGACGCCTGGAGAAGAGAACTGTGAATTCTCTGCTCACTAGTTTTCATGAGAGGAAACCAAAGAGTGTTTCTCTTTGAGACTGCATCTGCGCGCCCAGACCCGTTTCACCAGCTGGGGGCTGAGCTCCAAGGCGGCTCAGGGCCGATGAAATTCAGATGTGAGGCTGCAGAGTGATTGTAGCACCAACCAAACCGAGAGGAGCCGCTGGGCTGCCAGGGCCAGGCAGCGGGACGGGACGGGACGGGGCGGAGGTTGGCGGGGAGGCGGGGGGGGGGGGGGGGGGGGCTCCTATCCAGGCAGGCAGGCAGACGGGGGCAGGACAGGGCCCAGAAAGGCTGAAAGAGAAAAGAGCAATGAGACAAAGCCCATGAATGCATTTTATTTTTCTTCTTTAAAGAACAAAAAACAAACACTCTGTTTCGACGGGAACGTTCGTCTGCCGAAGGCTTATTAGGACTAGAGATAAGGAAGCCACGGAGAGAGGAAATAATTATTTTGTATCTGTCTTTATATATGAAAATGGAGGGCATTAACTTAAATAGGATTTAGACTTTCGGGGACAGGAGGGAATGAATTAAGGAACATTCTGATAACATAGGAAATGTTTATTAAAAGATCAGGGGGAGGCTCTTGAAACTGACAAGTCCTCCTGGGCCAGATAAAAACCTGCTGGGCCGCCAAGGAGACCAGGAGGGCCAGCGGCAGCCCTGTGCGCGGTCGCTCAGGTCAGGACCGGGGACAATGGAAAAGGGGGCGGACGCTTGGCCCACTTGGCAGCTGATGACTGAATGCAACAGGTGCAGGTCAGGCAGCTGCGGCGAGAGGGCAGATGGGCAGAGGCATCCTAGGCCCGGCTCAGCTTAGCCGCAACAGGATGCCTCCTCGCGGGGAAACTGTGGGAAGGAGAATCCCCACACTCTCCCAAGGCCCACAGGCCCACTGAGTCCCCACCCAGCTCCCTGCCTCCTGGGAGCGGCCCAGCCAGCCCGACGATGGAGCAGCTCCCGCAGGCCTTTCCTCTCTCCAGGGAGGCGGCTGGGGGCAGGAGTCAGGAGCCTGGGCTGGGGCCTCCGACTGCGTGGGCCTAACTTCTGGCTCCACCCCTTTCTAGCTGCTGACCTTGGGTTCGCTATTTAACTTACCAGAACCTCAGCTTCCTCTGCTACTAAATGGAAATCTAATGATCATGCGTCTCTCATAGGGTAGAAAGATGAAATGATATGAGACGTTCTTAGAACAGTAAATATCGTAAATGATAAAATGCAGTTATTGCCATGCAGTTGTCAGAGGCATCCTGGTTGCCTTCAAAGCCAAGTAAGTTCTTCACAGCTGAGGTTGGTCCCTCCTGCTGCCCCCCAGGCCTCCGGATTGGAAAGCACAGGCCCGCGTGTCCACCTGCACATCCTCCTGGGCCCTGCGCGGTTACAGCCTGGCTCGCCCTCTCTCCCTCCTACCAGCCATCACCACCTCCTTCTGCAGCCCCAGCAAGGCTGCAGGGGGGCACTTTAACGGCAGAAACCAGGGTCCGACTGGGGACAGGCTGAAGGTCCTCACAGGAGGGGGACTCTGGGCCCAGCTGAAGAGGGAAGGAAGCCAGAGTCCGCCTCCAGCCTGCCGGAACCTTGTGCCGGAACCTGGTGCCATGTGGGGCTTGGAAGACGTGCTGCACTTCGCTGCCACCTCTGAATGGAAACAGAGTCCCCGGGGCCAGTGCCAGGGGCAGGATTCCACTTGAGGGCCCCTCCGAGGGCGTCTGAGCTTAGCGTTCCCCCACGGAAAGCTGGGGCTGGCTCTTCAGAGGCGCCGAAAGCTCTCTGCTGACAGTCAGATAATCAGCTAATGCCGGGTCCTGCCGTGTCCTGAGCCTGGGACGGGTACATCACGATGTCATCAGGCTGCCTTCTAAGAGCCTGAGCCAGCTCACTGTCCCTTTGAGTGAGCCTGCCTGGGTAAATACTCCAAACTCGTGCCGTGCGGAGAGGGAGGCTAAGTGTCCTGCCGTTGGCCCCATCAAAGGGATTGCACACATGGCCTCTCCTCTTCCCTCCACCTAACTCTCCTGATGTTCTCTACTCGCTCGTGGAGACGGGGGCTTACTCCTGCCCATGGGTCATTCCCACAATGTAGTCCAAGGAGAATGGGTAAAAGATTGGCGCTGGGGTCCACAGGGCGAGGGGAGGCGGTACAGGTCCAACGCGCCTTTGTTCCGGGAAGCCCGGCTATAGCCAGCCTCGCGAATAGCTGCTGGCCCGCTCACTCATGCCCGTGGAGAACCTGTACAGACGGAGGAGCACACAGTCCCTGGATATGTAATTGTCTGCAGCTCAGGGCCGTTCTGGGGAGGGAACAATATTTGATGTGGTGGAAAATCAATATTTGTGTTTGTGTGCAAAGCTGGGAGATAAACTGCTTCTCAGTCTGGAATGGGTGCCGCGGGCTGGGCGGAAGATGATATTTATGATAATAATACTGGCAATAATAACGACCCGTATGGTGGAGGAAAGGGGGGCTCTGGAGGCGTGGCGGGCTTTCCTTCGCCTCCCAGAGCCCTCAAGCCCTCATCCGTAAGCAAGGGGGTGCTGATGGGGCCGCCTCACAGCGGTCTCTGAGCAATGCACGCACCCTAAGGGGCAGCCCCGTGAACTCAGTGCGCTTCAGCCTTTCTTCGCTGCCTTATGTCCATCCAGCACATTCCCGCTTACAAATCCCTTACACGGATGAGCCAGTGCGGGTCTCAGACAGCGTCCCTGTGAGGAAGCCACAGCTACGGACTGTCACTTGCCCAGGTCAATAACTCACATTTCACACCGATCAGATCGAGGCCAATTGCTTGTGCAGGAATATGAACACGTGGTTCGGGTATTGAGCGCCGGACACCAAGGGAGACGTCACCTGCTGCCTGAAGTGTCTGCCTAGCTGGCCTGCAGCCACACCTGAGCCAGGTGACCCGCGGCCGTGCTGGGCTGCTGGCAGGCCTGGGGCAGGTCAGCATCACAGTGCAAAGCATTTCTCAGCCAGGAGGATGAGGGGGGCCGTAGCTCGGGGAGAGGTAGAGAGGGGTGGCTGCCCTTGAGGGCACACGGGGGGTGTCTGCTCCAGTGTCAGAGGGACCCAAAGGCTCGCTCCATCTTTGATTCCCTTCGGGCTGTGCCGTTCCCTGCAGCCGCTGGTCCTGGGACTTCTTCGAGCTTCAGGCCACCCGCTGCAGCCGCTGTTCTTGATGGTGACTAGAAAGGAGAAGGGATGGGGGAGGAAAAGGAGGGTAAGGGGAGGGGAGGGAGAGGATGAAAGAGGGAGATGAGAGGAGGAAGATCTTTTGCTGGATGCTCTTTCGCAGACCCCAGCCTGCGAGGCTTGTTCCCGAGAACTTCCCCTGCGAGGCTCTCAGACGGAACTCTCCTCCACGAAGTGGCAGTGGCGCGGGCGGCGGCCCTGCTGAGGGAGAGCAGAGCGGAGGCCATGGCACAGGAGGCTGAGAGGAGGGCCCGCCCTCACAGACCGGCAGGACCTGGGCAGGACCCAGCATGGGCACAGCCACGGCGGGGATTTCGGGGTGTGAGGCGGCAGCTTCTGAGCCAGCGGGGAACTGGAATGGATGAGGCCACAGACCCCCTGCTGGGTTTAGTGAGAGGCCAGGCACCAAAGGGCGAAGGTCACCCTCCCTCCCACTGAGGCAGTCAGAGCCCCAGGCCTGGCACTGCGAGGAGGCCCCTGTGGGGTCCGAGGTCAGAAGGTCAGAGCCTGCAGAGCATCAGGGGTGGAGGACACAGGACTGTGTGGGCAAGTCACTCCTTTGTGGGGGGACAGGGGCCTCTTTTAGGGGTGCTCTAAGTTCACACCCACGGAAGATGGGCCTTGATGATCACAACTAAAAGTACGCCCCTTCGTAAAGTCAGAGGGAGGCGGCTGCAGAACAAAGCGCAGGCCTTTGCGTTCTCTGGGGCAGCCACCGAAGCAGCCGCCGGTTTTAATGAGAGGAAATAACATTCTCTCCGTTTCACGAGCTACAGATGGAGCCCACGGAGGGAATCTGCTCAGCCCCCAAAATGATCAGACTTGTCAAAATATGATCATTTTGTTCCTCGCTGTAAATGAAAAGAAGATATGATTTAAGTGTCATCCTTTGGCGTGCAAGCTGGATTCCTATAAATCAATCATCCAAAATCAACTCTTTGGAGTGATTCACTACAAATATGCTGGAAACAATTTCTTTAAACAAAGCATGAAAGTGTTCCTGTATCTCTCCAACATGGGAATGGCTTTAGACATGCGTTATTGGATTGCTGCGGTGTTATTTGCTTAAAATATGTTATTTATGGTTTTGCGTCTGACAGGTGGGGTGCCGCTGCCTGCCTGCCTGCCTGCCTGCCTGCCAGAAACTCCTGCCCGTGAGAATGGCGGGGAGAGAGAGAGGGGCGGCCCAGGCCAGGCCGGTCCTCAGCCTCTGCAGCTGTGACACGCCGCGCTCCAGGCAGAGAACAGAGCATAGCCACAGCCCGGGTGCTGGCTGCATTGCTTACTAGCCAGGAGTTTTGGGCAACTCTTCCTTCCGTTTTGTATCTTGAAAATGGGGGCAGCGGGGACAACCATAGCGTCTAGCTTAGCGGTTGTTGTGAGGAGCCCAGAGGCGTCACGTGGTCAAGCAGTTAGAACAGAGTCGCCGGACGGCAGCACCAGTAATGTTCGCTGCTATCGCTGTGTGATGTCACCATGGGAAGACCAGGCGGCGTCCTGTCCCAGGCCGAGCCGTGCAGCACCCCAGCTGTGCTTCTCAGACTCCGTGATGTGTGTCAGCGTCAGTGTTTCCCTTACTCCATTACTCCATTGAGAAGTAGACGTGTGAGGACCAGGAGTGCCCGATGCCAGCTTGGAGCCCCCGCCTGCCCTGAGGTGCCCCTCAATGTCAGAAAGCACAGCACCGGGAGGGGCATGGGGTTCCTTGGGGCAAAGCTTGTCTGCGGAGCCCGTGGCCCACGCCTTCGGCCTCTCCCCCACACACAACCCCCCCCCCCCCCCCCCCCCCCCCCCCCAGCGGGCAGCTCCTGTCGGCCCATCTCCCACTGCTCCAATCTGTCTGCATCCCAACAACCTTGTACCTCAGCCGAGACAGAGTCTGAGAAGTTTAATATCATGTTAAATGAGAGAGCCAATAAGACGTGACACTATTAACGTGATGTCAAGGGCTTTCCGACGGCTGAGGGAAAGCCCTGTCCCCTCAGGTGCGGCTCCGGCACTGAGGGCGCCGGGCTTCCCTGGCTGCTGGCCGGAGCGGCGGTCCCTCCAGCAGCGCCGGTGCCCGACTCCGAGGCCGGCGAGACTGTGAGGACGCCGGTCCCTCCAGCAGCGCTGCTCGTGGAGCTGGGACGTGAATTAACCGGAAAAACGCACTCGGTGACTGAGCATGGGCGCCGTGCTCCTCGGTCCAGGTATCCCCAGAACTGCAGCGGCCCCTCAGGACAACTGGGTGTGGGCTTCAAAACAAGCCAGGCCTGGCCAGTTGCTCAGTGGTTAGAGCATAGGCCCATGGACCAAAGGGTCATGGGTTCGATTCCTGGTCAAGGGCACATACCTCGGTTATGGGCTCCACCCCCAGCCGGTTCAGGCATGTGCGAGTCTCTCTCTCACCTTTCTCACTCCCTCTCACTCCCTCTCTCTCACTCTCTCTCTCTCTCTCTCTCTGCACCCCACCCCAGCCCCAATCTCCCTTCCACTCTATCTAAAAATCATTGGAAAAAATATCTTCGGATGAGGATTTTAAAAAACAAACAAAAACAAAGCCAGAACCCCAGACAGAGGGGAAATCGGAACCTCCTGCCCCTACCGGATGCCCCTCCCCCGCCTTCCCTGGCCTCTCAGTTGGCACCTGGCAGCCTGCTCTCCACCGGGTGAGGGTGTGAGTGAGGACCCTGGTCCTGCCTCGCTCACGGGGGCTTCGGGAAGAAGGTGTCTGGGGCTGCAGGGCCCGTTTGCCGTGGCCCAGGTCCGTGGTCACCTTCCAGCACCTTCCCGGGACGAGATCAGCCCTTAAAACGTGGGCGTGGCTCCTGTCTGGGTCGGAAGGTGTGTCACAGCTGCTGGCTTTCAGGAGCACAGCTGCGGCCGCTGAGGATGCTCCAGAGGGTCGGGCCTGGGCCTCCAGAGAGCCTTTTGCTGCTCCAGCCCAACTGAGATCCTCTCCCCTCTCCCCACCTGCACCAGCGCTGGTCCTAAAGGACCCGGTCCCCAGAGAAGCCGAGGCTCTGCTACGTACCCCGTTTCCCACCCACCCACCCATCTCACTGCTCACCTGTGGCCAGGACACTCTTTCTGGGAGTCTGCCTGGGATTTCATTCCTGAGAATCCAGAGGCAGGGCTGCAGATAAGTCCGGGGTGTTCATCGCAGGGATATGTTCCTTTCAGGAGATCAAAAGAAAGACAAGAACAGCCAACAGAACACTCCTTATTTACACTCATCTGGTGTTCCAGGCCACATTCTTCCCCTGGCCCTCTGCCCCCCACGTCCTGCACCATCTGAGGGCGCCTGACCCTGGAGCTGGCAGATGGAAGGCAACCCGTGGTTCTTAAATCTCACCCACCACTTGGGAGCTCCCTGGGGAGCAAGCCCTTGGGATGACCTCGGTGGCCTCCAGAACACCGCCCCCCCCTCCAGCCAGCTGCCAGGGGTGACGAGGAGACTCCCTGCCCATGTCCTCTCTTCCCCGGGGAGCTCAGGATTGGGAGACTCAAGGACAGGGGAGGGTGAGCGAGGAATGTGCCTCCCAGCATGAAGGACAGTTGCAGTTCTTATCTGTTCCCGCTGACCTCAGGGCAAGAGGGGAGGACTTGGGCCAAAGGCTGGAAAGAACCTCCCGACTCACAGGGAGGCGGTGCGGGCGCCGCTGTGGAGTCTGAGTGGAGTGGGCCCTTTGCTGGGAGCTCCCCCACACCCGCTCCTGTCCGAACGCCGCCCCAGCCCTTTTCCTTTGCTGAGACCTGAGACCCTGAGGTAACAACTCCAAGACAGGAAAGAGGCGAGTGCAGCCGGGAGAAGGGCTGAAATGAAACCGCTCTGCACAGACTTGGCAGCGTGAGGGGCGTGCTGGGGCGGCCAGGAGGCTGGACACCAGAGCCTCCGCACAGGGGCCAGGGACAGTCAGCTCAGCCCTCTGGGCTTTGGTTTCACCCTCGGTGAAATGGGGAAGCGAGCCCCGGCTGGGCCTGCATTGGAGGTGCTGTGATGGCCCGGCCGGCGTGGCTCAGTGGTTGAGCGTCGACCTATGAACCAGGAGGTCATTGTTCGATTCCCCGTCTGGGCACACGCCCGGGTTGCGGGCTTGATCCCCAGTGTGGGGTGTACAGGAGGCAGCCAATCAATGATTCTCTCTCATCTGATGTTTCTATCTCTCTCTCCCTCTTCCTTCCACTCTGAAATCAATAAAATATATTTATATGTTTTAAAAAGAAGTGTTGTTATGAACAGCATCTTAGGAAATATGTGATTTTACTTGTAAAATATGGAGAAATACTGCTTTCATCAGCTCACCTTCCCACTCAGAGGGGACAAGGAAGGTGTCCCTGTGCCGGGAGGGAGAGCTAGGTGATACTGAAGATCCCTTCCACTTCAAAGAGTCTATGTTATAGTTTCATCTTTCCGCCAATGAACTTCACTCAACCCACTCTTCCTTCGAGCAAGGCAAGGACGCAGCGTGTGTGAGCCGGCAGCTCTCCGGACACTTAGAATAAAAGCTGACCCAGGGCCCTGACCGGTTTGGCTCAGTGGACAGAGCGTCGGCCTGTGGACTGAAAGGTCCCGGGTTCAATTCCGGCCAAGGGCATGTACCTGGGTTGCCAGCACATCCCCAGTAGGGGTTGTGCAGGAGGCAGCTGATGGATGTTTCTCTCTCATCGATGTTTCTAGCTCTCTATCCCTCTCCCTTCCTCTCTGTGAAAAATCAGTAACATATTTTTTAAAAAAAAGCTGACCCAGGGCCACCGCGTGGAGGGACATTGTGCTGAGCGGATTAAGCCGGCCAACAAAAGAGAAATACTATAGGGTTCCGCCTACACAAAACACCTCAGCAGTCAAGTCTAGGGAGACAGCGGAGTGACGGCTTCCAGGCGCCGGAGGGGGTTAGTGCGCAGTGCGGACAGAAGCCCAGGTTGGGAACATAAGGAAGTGGTGACGGTAGCCAGACATGTGAATGTACTTGATGCCGCTAAACTGTCCACTTAAAGTGGTAAACTTTATGTCATGTCTATTTCACCGCAGTAAAAACGAGAACGGAAACTGACATCAGGACACACGGCTACTAAGCAATAAATTCCTATCCGAACCTAGGACTAGGCTTTCGCCACTAAAATGGGCTGTTTCCCCTGACAAACTGCCGCCGTTGCTCTGTGGGAGGGGAAGGCTGTCCTGTGTGACATGCCCTCGGTGAGGGCAGGGAGCAGGCTCGGCGCCGGGGTGTCCGCGGGCCCCCTCGGCACCTGGCGTCCTGCCCACACACCTGGGCTCTGAGGACGCGCCGAGGCTGCGCACCGGGAGGAATTGCTTCTCACTCCCTCTTGCTGCAGCGCAACCTTCCTTCACCTTCCCGCTTTAATGTCTTAATCAAGTGGCAGATGAGAGGAACTGATCCATGCAAAGGACAGAAGGTTTGACAAGACGTGTGGCAGCCACTGCTGCTCTCCTCCCCCGCCCCGGAGCCGCCGCCCCGCCAAAGAGAAAGACCGGGGAGACAGAAAAAGAAAGAGAAAAAGGCAAGAGGAGATTTTGTACCCTTAAGCCTCGACAGCCGAAGTTCAAAAGACCAATCTTTACTGAAAATAAATTTAAAGGAGAATTTTTGATGTACATTATGGTCTCTGGTGGAAGACAAGAGCGCTGCCGGCGGTATATGGAGCTATGCGAAGCCAACGTGGGATTACTTAAAAGTGTCTGTAGTGCTTTGATTAACTGGTGTGTATTTTATTTTCATACGACACAATCACAGGCCTGTATTGATAATATCTTGCTATTATTGTTTGACACTTGAATCTCCCTTTTTCTTATGACTTGGAAGCAGGCTTTGTTCAGTCTGGGGCAAGGGGCAAAGGGTCAGGATGATCCAAAAGGGGTAAGCGGGAGACGTGCCCACCACCCCAGACTTTTTCCATGCAATGCGTGAAAGCACTCAGACCTCTCCTAGGAAGCTAAGCCATGGGAGCTCAGACGTGGGGACCCGAGGAGCTGGCCAAGGCCACGTGCTGTAAGCAAGCCCAACCCACCTTCTGCCATTCCCTAGGTGTGTCTGTGAAACACTCCCTCATGAGGGCACCCTCTGGGAATAAGGCTCCATGCCAGACACTAAGCTCCAAACCCACCTTTCTATGGTTTGCTCTGGGGTGCTGGGCTGGGACTCTGCAAATTGCATTTCTCCTTGGCCACTGGGCTCCTGTTTGGTTTTGCCAATAGGAGGAGCTAGAGCGAGACCTGAAAGCTGGGGGAGGGGAGAAAGGATTTGTTCCTTCCTATCCACCTGCTGTTTCTGCCTCTGCTGCCCCAGCACAGGTGCCCTTGCCCAGCGGCAGCAGTGGCTTCCGGGCACCAACTTCCTTTGGCTCTCACAGTACCAACCTCACTGCAGCCCGAGGTCCCAGCACCAGCCAGGCAGGGTCCCCTGGGAAGGCGGAGTCCCAGCTCTGCGGAGCCCTGAGTGACTCTCACCTCCTGAGACAGGAGTGGGCGGGGCGCAGTCAGCTCAAAGCACTGAGCTTGGGGCCCTGCCTTCCAGCTCCGGGGTGTCAGCAGCGCTGCCCCATTCAGGACTGGATCCCAGCTCTTCAGGGTCCTGCCTTTGTTCATCCAGATCTAGGTAATAGCTGCTGGCTTCTGCTGAACCAATCCCTGGTATAAAATCATCTCAGAAGCAATGCCTGGACCCCAAACAGTATATGTTCCTTGAAACAAAGTTGTTCTGAGCAGCGGGCTCCATTCTCCTTCATCCGGAAGCAAAGATGGCGCTGGGGAGTGGCTGGGCTGCATTCCTGAGGCTCACAGAACCCAGGAGAGTCCCATGGAGCCATGCCAGGGAGGAACTGTGAGGGCGGTGGCTGAGAGGACTGCAGAGCCTCACACCGCACTCAGGAGGGCATGGCCTGCACCTTTAAGATGTGGCAGGGATAAATCCAGTCAGTCCTTTGCTCTTGGAGCCCTTGGGGACAAGGAAATGGCCACTGGAATGTATCTTTGTTTATAGAACGGACAGAGCAGCTGTTTTCCTTGCTGGCTTTTCCCAGCTGTCACCCCCCCACACACACACACACACACACTGTGGCACTCACAGGGACACACTCAGAGATTTTTTCTTTCTAATTTCCAGAGATCTCTCAAGTGCCAGTCTGACTCCCCCACACTGGCTCCTTGTATCCCTGCTTTATACCCACTGAGCTCACCCGCTGCTCCGTGGGGTCCTGCCTGAAGCCTGGGCAGAGAGTTCTGTTGCTGGCCTCATCCCATCCACTGGCGGCTGAAAGTGGAAGCAGGGTCTCCGTTATCCCTGTGCCGCCGGGTGTGCGTCTGAGGCCGGAGGGCACACTCCCGGGCTCATGGCGATGGCCTTTCTGCCTTCCCCGCTGCCCTGGCACGGTGTGGGGCCCTTGTGATCCTTTCATCCCCCACCCCCACCCCAAGCCGGATTCTGTCTAAACTTCAGCCAAACCTGGTGCGGAGCCCTCTATGCCTGAAACACACCTGTGAGCTTCCTTCAACACGGAGCCGTGTGCCCCGCTCACTCGGGCGGATCCTCTTAGCACAGTGGCGTCAGAAGACCGGCCTCTTACTGGCAGTGTGGTTCTGGCCAATTGATGGCTCTCTCTGAGGCCCAGCTTTCTCCCTGTCTATTTCACAAGGCTGCTGTCGGGTCAAATACTATAATATACATGAAAGCATTCTTTTAAAATATATTTTTATTGATTTCAGAAAGGAAGGAAGAGGGAGAGACAGAAACATCCATGATGAGAGAGAATCATTGATTGGCTGCCTCCTGCATGCCCCCACTGGGGATCGAGCCCACAACCTAAGCATGTACCCTTGATGGGAATTGAAGCTGGGGCCCTTCAGTCCACCGCCAACGCTCTATCCACTGAGCCACGCCAGCCAGAGCCATGAAAGCATTTTTACACAGGAAAGCCCTGTACAAATGGGAGGTAACATCACTGCAACAGTTGCTGTCCAAGCCATTCACCATGTTATTATCTAAGTCCTCCTTCTGGTGTTTTTGACTCATCCCCTTTCACTCTGCCTGGTTGGGCGATGCTGTAGATTTCTCCCTGGGGCTGCAGTTGCACAGAGGAGGCTGAGGCAGCCACGTGTCTTCATTCTTGATTCTCAGAGCCCACAGGGCTCTGGCCCACCCAGCTCCCCTGGGGTGGCCTGGGCTGCCCCTCAGGGGCCATACTTTCAGGCCTATCCAGTCCCAACTGTGGAGCCCCTTCTGGATGGGCTGGCGGGAGCCCCATCAGTGGCTGCATGAACCCTAACGGCGTGTGGCCCATCATGCAGGTCAGGGTGTCAGGGGAGGAGGCCCGGCCCGACCTCAGAGCTCCCTGAGTTATTTACTGCCTCTGGCGTCATGGGCTCATTTGGGCCTTTGCCCAGCCCTGGGCAAATGGCTTCACCTCTTCTCCCCCGGGACTCTTCCTTTTCTACCTCACAGGAATAAATGATGGGGAGGGAGAACAAATTGCAGCACTGCTATACTGTGCTGTATACTAAATTCTGCAGTTAAAAACTACTATAGATTGAAGAGAGGTCTCCCGCCTTGAAGGAGCTGTTAAGAATGGAAACGCTCACCCATGGGAACAATGCTAGACCCTACACTCCTGTCCAGCTCGTGCTAAAACAGAGCCACGCAGACGGGCCTCAAATCGGGAGACGATTAACGGAATCAGTGAATATTTCTTAGAGAGTGTCAATTTTTTTTAAAACCTGTGTTTTGCAGAAAATAAGAAAATTGATAAGTGAAATGAAGAAGAAAAAATTACCTATAATTTCTATCTGAAGATAACCACTGTCTACAGGTTGATATATGTCCTTGGAGACGTTTTTGATGCATGTATTTATATTCATGCAATTCTAATAAAAATCAAATTATTCTTGGAGTATTATTTTATAACCTACTTTTTAAACTTAATTTTATTTATATATATATCTTCATTATTTTTAATGACTAGAAAGTATTCTACTATACAAATATAAAAGAAAATGTGTCATTTTGTTTCTGGTCCTCTAATATTGGACATCCAGAGAGCGCCGGCTCTGTGCCACCTCAAACATTGCTGTGTGGCACCCTGGCAGTCGCCTTTTTATGTACATGTGATTGTGGCTTTAGGCTAAACTCCTAGAAAAAAATTACTGAGTTTAGGGGTTAACATGTTTCTAAGGCATTTATCCCCTCTTACATTTTGCACCAAAGTACACTCATAACCAACAGAAAAATTATCAAGTGTTAGATTCGGCTTTGAAAGTAGAGAGAAATGTGGATTGAACACTAGGCATGGAGACAGCTTTGCAGGAGGAAAGCAAGTATGCGGCACTAAGATGGAGTCTAAACAAGTCATTCCTTTATTCAATGAACAGTTGTTAACCATGACTGGGACAGGCACTGTGCTCAGCTCTGAGGTATAAAGACAAGATCTTTGAGACACTCATCAGAATGGAATTAGAAGGGACGTGGCTTTGGGTTCAGCAGAGCATCTGTGCTGGGAGAATGTGAAGTAGTGGAGAAGTGCCTGAGTGACGGCCTTCGAAGACCTGGCTAAGTGGTAAGGAGACGGGCTGGTTCTGACCGCCCTGGAGTGACATCAGTCCAGGGATGAGTGCTTGGGTCACAGATGCCTGGATTGCAATCTGGTTTGGCCACCAGCTCTGGCCTCAGGACCCAAACAGGTGATTTGACCTTTAGAGTCTCATTTCTCCAACTGCTGTGAAGATACAATAAGCTAAAGTGTGTTAAGGGCTCAGCAGAAGTAAATGCTCAGTAACGATTAGGCATCATTCTTATGCTGAAAGGAGGTAAAGAGAGGTTGGTGCGGGTCTAAGAAGATGTAATGGTCCCCACATCCTTGGTCCAATGGCAGGCTGGGTTCTGGCCAATCCATGCTCTCTGAATAGCTTATGGGCTCTGCTCATGGGGACTTCATAAGGGCTGACCCGGGTGGTGCAGTTGGTTCTCTGAAAAGGCATAAGAGCAAGATAGATGATGATAGATAGATGATAGATAGATAGATAGATAGATAGATAGATAGATAGATAGATGATAGATAGATCGATATAAACAGATATAGATAATAGATATAGATGATAGATAGATAGATGATAGATAGATCTGAGAAAAATGAGGAACACCCCCAACTTAAGTGACCCATGAGGCTGAGAAGGGGTCACTACGTGTCCCAGCGCTCCGCTTGCCTGGCGGTCACATGTCGGACTAGCTCTGTGGAGGCCTCCTCAGAGGCTCTCCTCCAGTCTCCACGCAGCAGGGGCTGCCATGCGTCTGTGAACCTGTGATTTGCCTATTTGGCCAATGACAACCTGTCAATCTCCCCCAGTGTCACTTCCGATAAACAACTCGGAGAGAGTGACACCTGGATACATCAATTCCATCCCACATTCCCTAGATGCCTCCCAGCTCCTGATCACCAGGGTGACTCATGGCCAGACATGAGTGCTGCTGGCCGAGACAAGGGGAGGAGGAGCTCTGAAGTCCCTGTCAGAGGCCTGCGTCCCAGGCTGGCCCTCCACCAACCTTCCTGCGGCTCTTAAAGAGGCACCGAACCTCTTTTTGATGCTGTAACTGCAGACATCTCTGTCCACCGGTAAGAAGACACATTAAACAATCAGAGAATGTTAACCGAAAAGGGGAGGGAGGTTTTCAAGATCGTCAGGTTTAACTGTATTTATATTCATCCATTGAACAAATATTTATTGAACGTCCATTATGTGCTAGTGTTGGGGAATATATCAGTGAGCAAACAGACCAAAAAAAAAAAAAAATCTATACTCCTGGGGCTTACAGTCTAATGGAAAGAGACAGATAGTAAACAAAATAAATAAGTACAATATATAGCATATTAGGTGTGATAAGTGCTAGGGAGCAAAACAAAGCAGAAAGAAAGGAATGGAGAAAATTTGGACTTAACTTTAAGTAGGGTAGTTAGGGATGACCTCATGGAGAACGTGATATTTGAAGACGGAGAAGATGATATTTGAGTGAAGCGAGGGAGCAAGCCGCGAGGCTCCCTGGGGAAAGTGGGTTCCGGCAGAGGAAACGGGGCAGACCCCGAGGCAGGAATGTCCCCGTGTGCACGGGAAGTGCAGGTTCCGTGTGGCTGGGAGAGGTGCGGAGACCCACGAGCAGCTCCTGCAGGAAAGCGCTTGGGATTGTCTCCTGAGGGAGCCGCGAGGAGATCGTGAACAGAGGAGTGATGTGGTGTGATCTGGATTTTAACAGGATCGTTCTGGTGCTGTATTGAGAATAATACCAACAATAACAATGTGTGCTTACATAGCACTTACGATGGGCCAGGCACCATTTTAAGTTCCTTGTCCATCTAGACTAGTCTTCACAAGAGCCCGACAAAGTCCAGTCTATTACTGCTCCCACTTTCCTGCTGAAAAACCAAGGCACAGAGGCCTGATAAGGAACTCGCCTAGTGCACGCAGCTCGCAAGTACAGAGCCAGGTTGTGAGTGCAGGCAGGTGGCTCCCGGTTCGGTCATTTCCCCGGCCTGCGTCAGCACGGGGGTGATGGTGTTGCGGGGAGAGCGGACCCCATTCTGGCTGTATCTGAAGGTGGAACCAACGGGTATTATTGTCGGATGAGCTGTGGGTGGAAGCAAAGAGAGGAGTCACACTTTTGTTTTCACGTGAGCAGCTGGACAGATGGAGTTGCTTTTAACTGAGGCAGAGAAACTGGAAGGAGGAGGTCAAGCAGGGGCAGGGGCCATGCTCCGCGGGGTTCCTATCAGACATCGAGATGTAGGAGAGATGAGCCTGGCAGAAACTGAGTCTCAAGGATTTGCTCAGTGTCATGGAGCTAATTAGTGAAAGGGTTAAACCGTTCACTCATGAGCTTTCCCCCATCTTTGCCCTGCTCAGCACATTTCCATTCTCGGGGTGGGGAAGGGGGGATGGGGGGTCGGGGAGCCAGGCCACTGTCACACCATCTGTACTTCACAGGGGAATGAGGTGCTGGACGAGGGGGACAGTGTTGCCGGCTTGGTCCAGAGGGAGCTGGTAACCCAGGTGGCTCTCCCAGATGACTCTCCCAGGTGGGGGGGGGGGGGGGCGGGCGGGGCGCGGGTGGTGCTTTAAATGTTTGCAGACTTCCGCCATTTCTCCCTCCCCATGGGCTGCTGGGCTGGGGTGCTGGCCTCCACAGAACTCTGTCCTGAGAGAAGGGCCATCACAAGGGTCCCCAGCAGCTCGATGCGGGCTGGGTGGAGCTGCCGCTGTTTATTTGGGTAGTGAGCTGCTATTTAAAACCTCGCTTTGTTTCTGAAAATGAGACAGCTGGGGCTACATTTGGTGGATAAAGACATTTTGTTGAACTTTCAAAATGGGTATTATTTTCCATTTACACTTATTTCACGGAGAATTGTAGGAAGATGAGATTGCAGGCATGTCTGTGATATGCAATAAGGAGTGATGGATCTTTGAAGGTAAAAATATCTCTAGGATATTCTTCTCCTTTTTCTTTTTTTCCTCTCCTCTCTCTCTCCTCCGGGCCTCAGGTTGGTGGGTTTAGGTTTTCTTTTGTGTTGTTTTTTAATATCAAAATGGAGAGTGTCTCTGGGGGGAGTGTAGACTATTCTCTGCTCAATGTTTGTCTTAATAAAGGTTAAAAGAAATGAAATAATATTAAAAGGGATCTCAGGAGACGGGAGTAGCAGAAGCTCTCAGCTCCCTGGGTTACGGGGGAGGAGGCGGCTCAGATACCAGGTCGGGGAACCCACCTGCCACCCACCCCAGGCTGAACGCCTCAGAGAACAAAGAAGCCAGGGGAGACCAAAGGAGCAGAGAGGAAGAGGACAAAAACGGAGAGAAAGTCGGATTCCAAGAGGCCGCTGCCCTCTCTCCCCACGTTCAAGGCCTCGTCCCTGGGGAGCGGCCTTGGGAAGAGCATGCGTCCCAGGGGAGGCCCGCCAGACCTCGCTCCCCCGGCTCTCTCTGCCTCCTCTTAATTACATTGGAAGGAAACCAAGAAAAGAGGAACTAGAAGGAAGAAAAACATCCATCTTGATTTTTTTTGAATTAAGAATTTAGATAAGGAAATCCATTTAGTGTTTATTGAATAAATAAATGAATTAATCATTAGTCTATCAGCCACTATATCAAAGTACCAATACTTGACTCAAGGAATGATTTAGGGGATCAGCAAATTTGGCATAAACACTCAGATTTTTTAACCTCCTGCGCCCAAATACAAACCTCTTTATTTTTGGCTATTGACAAAGTTGATATTAAAAACAAACAAACAAACAAAACACCCCAAACAAACAAAAGCCATGGAATTTACCACCATCAAAGGCCTGTGCCATGCAAGGCTTGCATCAAGCTATGTCCTCATAAAAATACTGAAAAGACCCCTACCCTTTGTACATAAGTACTAGGTGATAGAAACAACATTTTTAAAGGAAGGGAAGCAAATAGTTTCCAATATACTGAGCTCAAACCTGTAGCCTCACTCAGCCACAGGGCAGAGTTAACTTCTTATCCTCACCGAGGATATGTTTTTATTGATTTTTAGAAAGAGAGGAAGGGAGAGGGAGAGGGAGAGAAACATCAATGTGAGAGAGAAACATTGCCTCCTGTCCATGCCTCCTGTACTTGCTCCAACCAGGGGTTGAACCGGAAACCTAGGTATGTGCTCTGACCAGAATTGAACCTCCAACCCTTTGATGTGTAGGAGGATGCTCCAACCCACCGAGCCACCAGGCCAGGGCGCACAGGGTTAGATTTTAGAGTCCAAGTTTTGAAGGTTCTTTTAAGTACGCTTCCCTCCTTAGCCGGTTTCAGGTACGACTCCCTTCCAGCCTCCCATGGCTGACTGATGGATGGGGCCTGCCCTTCTTCAAGGCGAACTCCTCTGGGGACAGATCTAGATCTCCTTCCTCTGGGTGTCTCCCAGCATCCCCAGTGCCAGCACCATGGCGGGAGCACGGTGCCCATCGGCAGATGATTCTGGAATTGGACTCAGTGTGGTCATGTCCAGAGTTTCAGCTTTTCTCCCGAAGACCATGTTTCTTAGACAATGACAGATGTCATCGTCCATGGTCATTTGTAAATAGCAATTTGTTGTTTAAGGGCAATTACCCTGAGGCATCCTGGACTTCTCAGTGAGATGTCACTCATAAACCCACTGGCCCTGGGAACCAGCGTAAGACACAGAAACTTGGCGATCAGCTCTTCCTAATACCTTACAGTAGCTGAGAACTCAGGCACATAAGATCTGTTAAGAGAGTGCCCTGCCCTGGCTGGTTTGGCTCAGTTGATAGAGCATTGGCCTGCGGACTGAAGGGTCCCTGGGTCTATTCTGGTCAAGGGCACATGCCCAGGTTGTCGGCTTGATCCCCAGTGGGGGGCATGCAGGAGGCAGCCAATCGATGAATCCCTCTCATCATTGATGTTTCTATCTCTCTCTTCCTTTCCCTTCCTCTCTGAAATTAATAAAAATATATATTTTTAAAAGGTAGCATGTCCTGTACTTTGATCTGAGGGCAATAAGATCATAAGGAATAAAAGGGGTAGAAATATTTGCCTCTGAGAGCAAGACTTATAATCAATAAGTTGAGAAGGACCACCTGGGGGTCAGCCATGGAGCAGGAAGCCAAAGAAGTTCTCCAGCCTGACAAGAAAAGACCACATGAAAGCGAGCCAGAGGCCCCAGCAGCCCAGAGCAGACCTTTGTTGTGGCTTCCCTGGGCAGAGGGGAGGTGACCTGCTTCAAGACTCTACCTCTGGCTCATTGGGAGAGAGAGAAGCCACAGGCTACACATGTGAGCGTGACCCCTTGCCTAGAAGCAGAAATACCTTCCCTGGTGTCAGGCCATGTGGGGTGGAGACAGTTGCCCTGAAGATGAAAGAATCCCTGAGTGTCAAGGAGGGAAGGGATATGAATCATCCTCTCCCCCGGCCCCTCCCTGGCAGGTGAGGAGACTCCTACTTAGGGAGGGGAGGCTCTATTTGCCTGAAACCCCTCGTCTCCCACAGAACTCCGTGACTCCTACCTGCATGCCATCCTCCCCAAAGGAGTGACTGATGTCCCAGTAAAACACAACACACCTCAGACCATTTTCTGCTTTTTTTCTACCACCTTCCCAACAAGTTCTGGAACTTGAATATGCAGTCACCAACCCTGGAAGTTTGAAAACTGGAAGGCGGGGACTGGGGGGGGGTGGGGGGGCGGGGCGGGCAAGGGCTGAGCAGGCCCCACTTAGAAGGACAGTAAGCCTGGGGAGGGTTCCCAAACGCAGGTCACCTGAGGAGCACCTGGAGAGCCTGGCAAAAGTGCAGGTAACTTGCCCTGAAGCTCTGACTCCACACCTCTGTAGGAACCTGCGGTTTCCCCACACCTCAGGCGAGTCCTAGCCACTGGGCTTGCAGCCCCTCGCTGCAGGAGAGCATGACAGACCAATCAGGGGAGAATCAGGGAAGCTCACCTCCCACAGGCACACGGGGGTGTAGGGCTGAGTGCCGCTGGCCTGTACCATGGGAAAGAGTCCCCGCTATGGGCTTCCACCCTCCCCATGAGCCAGTGACTAACCAAGTCAATGGGTCAGAAAAGGCGGGGCTCCTCTGAAGGCGCTCTATCATTGATTCCTATTTGAATGATCATCCGTTCATCATTCAGGCTTTGAAGAAAGGCTGATCTGAACCGGCACCACGCATGCCCAGATGACTCTCCAACCCTCACCCGTCTTCGGCCAGCCCACCTAGGGCTGGTCCCTCAGCTGCTGACCCCCATTCTGTGCTCGCCCTTGATTTAAGGCCATGGGAGGAGCCACTAAAGATATTGAGGCTGCAGCTTCCAAAAGAAGACTTGCTACCACCCAGGCGGCAATTAATCACCTCTCTGCCCTCCTCTCCCCCACCAGCATGTGCTTCAGACCAAACCGGGCCTTTATATCCCATCCACAGCAGACTCCCCGCCCCCTCCAAACCTCCTCCCAGGTGACATTCTCTAACTCCACCACAGCCCAGCCACAGTTCGGCCCACTTAGCATCCCACATGGCTCCCGCGTGCACCGCAGGCAGCAGAAGCCCCGTCCGTCTGAGGCTGAGGACCACCTCACTTCCCTGTCTACTAGGGGACATTCCAAATGAGACGAAGGGCCATGCTCCCAGGGGGGAAAAGTCAATCACCTACGTTTTCTGCACACGCCCTGGGTGTTTGGTGTCCCACACTGGTCTAGGCTGATAACACAGATTACCCAGCCCTTCTGGGCCGGCCTTCCCTCCCAGGTGGGCCCGGGATTGTCGCTGTTTTAACGCTGGGAGACACAGAGCTTGTAAAGAGCCTGGAGCTCTGAATGGGGGACAGTTATGTAAGTCCGAGGAGCTTTGGCACTGCGGGACCACAGGCTCCAGGTCGTGTCTAATTGCAGGGAGGCTGATGGCCACAGCTGAAGATACCAGCACAGGACCCTGGTCTCGGCCTGCCATGTCTCCCCAGCAGCTGCACTAAAACGGAAATTAAGTGCGCTGTCATGGCCATTTAGGGCATTAGGAACGGAAGGCGCCCGAGAGCGGCTGCCTGGCCCCTTGCCCACCTTATTAACAAGGTGCAAACAAGGACCTGTGCTGGGCGAGGGAAACAGCTGGAGGAGAGGCCTGCTCTGCAGGTGGAGCTATGAGGCGAGCTGGGATGCCGTGAGGCTGTGTCCCAAATCACCTTGGCTGGGGAGGAAACTGGTTGATGAATGAGATAAAATCATCAGCCTCTTGATGGAACTCTTTAAGGAACATTTTCTAGGTTGCAGGTCCTTCATTTCCATTCCAACATCCGCCTTATCCCCAAACCATACACATACAAGCAACTGGCGGCTGGGGGAGGCATGGGACCGAGTCAGCCCCCTCTCATCACGTTTACTTGCTTGAGGCCTTCAGGCTAGAGGGTCCCCACAGGGCGCGGCCCGCCTGCCAAGTTCTCCGGCTCTGATCTGGGGAATCCTCACCTTGGCCACTGTCCAGCCCTGGACACCGGGGCTACCTGCTAACCAAAGGCCCCAGGCCTGGCTCTGAGGATGGGCTGTTTTGCTGCTCACGTGCCCCCCAACACACATACAAGCACATACCCTTCATACCCTCTCCAGAGTCACCCTGACCTTTATTTCTAGCCAGTGTCCTGGCTCATTGGCCCACAAGCTCCTCCTAGGAAATGTGGTCAGACAGGGTGGGGGACACAGCAAGAGCGTGAACAGAGCTGTGACACCTCAGGGTGCTGCTCTCACCTGCAGCCTGAGCCCGGCCTGGGGGAGGAGCTGGGGGCCTGTCTTGTTTCTTGGCCAGCAGCTGTAGCAGAGGTGAACTGGGACGCGGGAAACACAGCTCCCTCTGGCCAGGGGAAAAAATTAAAAAGCCCGTTTTTCTGTCCTGTCAGGTCTATTTAAGTATTTAATGAGGTGAGATAGTACCAATAAATTTAACATGGCACAATAACTCTGATGACGGGGCCACAGACTAATAAGCTTCATCCCAGGGACAGAAGAGTGATCTCGCCTTTGCGAGATCTTATCGGGTTTGATTGCTTTGTGCAGATATTAAAAAGGTTGAGCAAGGACTTTCGGGCGCTGGCAGGGATCTGTGCGTTCCTCCCAGAGAAGAGAGATTGAAGCCGGGCCTCAGAACACCAGGCTGTTTATTTTAATTGACAATCAAGAGGAGTGGAATAGGTGGAGGGTGGAGGGTGGGTGGGCGCCACGGGGGGGCCTGTGAATAGGTGGCTGGTGTGTTTTCTCCTCTTCAAAAGCTTGTGGCTAAGCTTCAAATCCGAGGGCCTATCCAACTGAGCTCCTGAGGCTTCGAAGAGCCTCTTCCCCACTTGTCTAGAGCAAGGAGACGGGCCACTGGCCTGGGGGTCACCCGTGATTCCTGTCCTTGCTTTTCACGGGGCCAGGCCTGCTGCTGACATCTCGCAGCTCTCGTGTCCCACTGGGGCTGCTGCTCCCGTGGCCCAGTCCGTCCTCCCATCTTCTGCAGATTTATGGGGCTGCCACCAAGGCTCCTCCAGACCAGGGACCACCGTTCTGCTTCAAGTCCCCCCAGCACATGACGAGATCCGAGCTTCTAACGTGTGAAATCCACACTTTGGGGTGAGTGCAAAACCTTTACAATGGGTGGATTAGTGAACATTTAAAGTTAATGTTTAGATATTTATATGAATGTATATAGTAAAAAATATAACTAATACATTATACATCATTTCACAGATATTATTACTCACAATGAGGTGAAGGTAGACTATAAATTTTAAAGTGAGTCAAGTTTAGGTAAATTGTTTTTGAAAGTAATGGTACAGGGAGTATCCAAATGAGTAAAGTTTGGGAAGCACTGTATTAGCTAATTTACTAATTGATTGGTTAGTTGGTTAGTTGGTTGGTTGGTTGGTTGGTGGCTTTGTTACTGATAGAATTTTTCCCCCAATATTTCATTAAGAAAATTTTCAAACATAGCAGAAAAGTTGAAATAATTGCATAGCAAATACCCAGATGCCACCACTTAGATTCTACAATATTTTGCTGTATTCGTTTATTATGTACCTGTCCATACAGCCTTCTCTTACACCCTCCATCAATCTATCTGATGTTTTCGGATGCATTTCCGACATCAGTGCACTTCACCCTCAAACACTTTAGCATGCATATCATTAGAGTGCAATATTTGTTCATGGTTGGCTCATTTTGGGGGAGAAGTAAGATTTACATGCCACGAAATGCACAAATCTTAAGGGTATCATTCAATGAGTTCTATAAGTTCCTACACCTGTGTAATCCACCATCGTACAGAAACAACCACGGTTGTGATTTTTCTCACTGTGTATTAGTTTTGCCTGTTACAGAAGTTCATCTACATGGACCGGTACAGGATGTACCTTCTGTATAAGGCTTCTTTCACAGTGCAAGGCGAACGCTTTTGAGATTCATCCATGTTGACGCCCGTCTCAGCGGATTGTTCCTTTTTGTTGCTGAGCGCTAGCTCTCTGTGTGTCCATGCTCCTGCTGTTGATGGACATCTTGGCCTGTCTCCAGGTTGGGGTCTGTAATCAATAAAGCTGCTATGAATTCCTCTACAAGATGCTTTGTAGATATATGCTTTTACTTCTCTTGGATAAATAACCAAGCGTCGTATTGCTGATCATAAAATAGATTTATCTTTAGTTTTTGAAAAAAAAAAAACACACACACAAACTAACAGGTCTTTCTTCAAAGTGGTTACACTCTGCCACCAACAATGTACAAGAATTACAGTTACTCCCCGTCTTTGCCAACATTTGATGTTTTCAGCCTTTTTAATTTTAGTCATTCTAATGGACGTGGACTTGTATCTCAAGCCTTTTTTTTTTAAATGTGCTTATTGGCCATTTGTGAACTTTCCTTAGTGAAATTGTCAGATATTTTCCCAGTGTTTTGGTTATCCTGTTTGTTTTTCATGATTGAGTTGTAGCAATTCTTTATAGATCCTGGATCTAGTTCTTTGTCAGATTATGTTTTGTAAATATTTTCTTTCAGTCTGTGGGTGGCTTGTTTTCATAATTATGTCTTTTGTTGAGCAAAATGTTTTGATTTTGACAAATTCTAACTTATAATAATTATTTCCTATGGTCATTGTTGTCAGTGCTCTAAGATGCCTTTACCCACTCCCAAGGCATGAAGCTGTCCTGGGTTTTCTTCTAGACGCTTTTGAGTTTTAGCTTTTACATGCATGTCTGTGGTCAATCTCAAATTAATTTTTGTGTGTGGTATGAGTCAGGGGTCAAGATAGATTATTTTTTTATATAAGTAACCAGTTGTCTCAGGAAAAAAAAAAGTTGTTGAAAGACTTTATTTTCTTCGTTAGGTGGCTTTTGCAATTTTGTCAAAAATCCAATGACTGTCGGTGTAGGTCTGTTTTGGGCTCTCTGTTCTGCTCTACGAATTGATGGATTTTTAAAAACAAATTCTTAAAATGTTAGATTTTGAAGGAAACTTAGAAAGTCCTTAATGTATCAGTTTGTAATCTTTCTTGGATAACAGAGCCCTTTAAGAATCTGATGAATATTGTGGTCCATCTCTCTCTAAAGGTATTTCCTATAGATATAAATGTTTGCATATATTGGGGGAGGGGGAGGTCATAGACCTTTTTTGAAATCTGTATCTCAACTCTCATATTTTCCAGAAGAGAAGGTTTAGGCCCAGAGAAGTTATACGATTTGTCAAAGGCTACAGAGTTTAGCTCGTGGTAACCCAGACTAGAACCCAGTGCCTTTTACCTGCTACACCAAGAAAATGAGTAAGCCACACTCTCTATTATCCAAGAGCTTACATTTTAGTGAGGAAGTTAGACATGTACACAACTAACCACAATAGAGAGCACTGTCAGATAAGAACCAAAGCAGAAGTATGTGCTGCAGGGACATGGAGATTCCAGGTAATCAGGGAAGGCTTCATGGAAAAGGAGGCATTTGAGCTGGACCAAAGAGATGTGGTGCAAGTATGCTACAGTCCAGGGTATTCCAGGATGAGTGAAAGCTCTAGAGTAGAAAAGACTAAGTTCATCAAAGCTAAAGTCCAGGTCTGTGTGGGTATGAAGCAGTAGATGTGGATATATTAAAAATGGATATATAACCATTTTGATGGTTATAACAATACTCCACACATTCTGGCTGATGGCTGGGGAAAACTTCCTATGAATTGGTATTTTTCAAGCTTTGTTCCTGAAGCCATCACTATTATGAATTGAAAACTCTGTGTTTCTGAGTGTATTTAGAATGGCAGACTAAACCAACCCCTGGGTGAGAAAAGGAGGAGGTGGAGGCAAGCAGTTGAGCAGAAAGAATTCATAAGTTGGTGTGAGCACACACCACATTGAAACCTGTGTCTAAAATGCACTGATTGTGTGATCCTTCACAAGTCATGTGACCTTTCTGACCTTGACCTCCCATTTCATCATTTGTAAAATGAGACTAATCATAGCACCAGCCTCACCGGGTTGTTGTGATGTATCAAAGAAATAAGATATGTGAAAGCACGTCACCCTGGGCAGAGAACCGTGCAAAGAGGGGAGACCACCTTATTATAAAGAATGACCTTGAACCTCAGTCCTGGGAATCCAGACTACTGGTGCTGGGCAATGACTCAGAGAGGCAGCGATTCAAGGGAAACACAGGCACCTATACTTAAAGCCAAAGCCTGAACAATGCCTTCCGACCCCAAAGGCAAAGAGTTGTATGGAAACTGTGACTTTACACACATCAATAGGCTTCATTTTTTCTATTTCCCATTCAAAGCCACCCTTGAAATTTATTTAACCTTATCTCTTATCTCTTCAACTCTATCTCTGTGTCTTTGGAGAGTCTTTGGAGAAGAGGAGGAAAAGGTATTTCCCCAGACTCTATTTATTCTATCAACCAGGATAGGCTAGGTTACGCTTCAGTAACAAACAACCTTAAGGTCCTAGTGACTTAGAACAACAAAGACTATTATTCTGAGAACAATAAAAGAATATAGAATAGAGCTGGGGACTTTGTTCTGTTTTTCCTCACCTTAGAATTTGGACTAACAGAGCAGCCACCATTTCAAATATTACCAGTCACTGTAATAAAGGAAAAGACAGTTTGGGAGTGTTTGGCATCAATATGAAATGCTCTGGCTTAGGAGTGGCTCTCATGACTTCTGCTCCCAACTCATTGTCACATGGTCACACAGTCACACCCAACTCTACGGAGCTCAAGAAAAGCAATCAAACCGCATGTTTAGAATGCGGAGAACAGAAGTAACACATGGCTCCCCCTTCCTTGGACCCATCATGCTGTTCACATTTAGTGGCTTTGTACAGTCTGTTTCTTCTGCTTGGAATGCCATTATCTCTTCCCAGAGAGAGGCTATTCATCATTCAAATACCTCCCCATCTCGAAGATAAATGCTGGAATTATCTATATGCTTTCCTGCTACACTGAGAACTCCTTTAGAGGAACGAGATTAGTGCCTCTAGGCTGAATGAATGAATGAATGAATGAATGAATGAATGAATGCTGCAACTCCTTGCCCAAGACGGCCTGACCTGATCCCCCACCTCACAAATGGCTCTGGATGTCATGGAAGGAGAAAAACAAGTTTTGCCACACCCTTCCCAGCGTCTGCACTATAATAGTGGCCGTGCGGCAAGCATTAACCTGTACCAGGCACAATTAAGGATGCTATTTACATCACCTGATTGAATCCTCCAAGCAATAGTCTACGGCAGTGGTTCTCAACCTTGGCTGCACATTAGAATCACCTGGGAATCTTTTTAAAATCCTGATGTCTGGGCCTCATCCTCGGAGGATGTTTCTTTGTTATGGGGTGGGGCCACAACATTAGTCACAAAGAAACAGAATTTTTGGAGGATGAGGCCCAGAAATCAGGATTTTAAAGATTCCAAGGTGATTCTAATGTGCAGCCAAGGTTGAGAACTACTGATCTATGGCCTTGAGTTAGAAATCACGACAGTAAAGTTTAGAGAGGTTTGGTGACAGACGTAGTCAGTGAGAGACCCAGGCTTAGCGTGCAGGTTCATCAGAGGCTAAAACCCATGCTTTGAACGGTGCACTGTGTAGTCTCCACAGGTCACAGAGACAGGCCAAGGCCGCAGGCCCATCCCCACCAGGCTCAGGTTTCAGTCTCTCCCAGCACACCCCTGACAGCAAAGCCAGGGGTCCCACTGTCCACAGTCCCGAAGCAAATTTCCACAGATTAGAGAACTAGATATAGCAGAAGCTCTGCCCCAACACAGGCCCATGTGGTGGGAGCCCAAGCAAAGCCCATCAAGGAAACTGGCTTGCTCTGACCATGACAGAGAGAACACTTATATGAACAGTTCATTGAATTGGGATTATTAAGCCTGAAAAAACAAAAAACAAAACAAAACAAAAAATCTAAGAGTAACTTAATAGATTTTGTTTGATGACCAAATGTTCACTAAATCCACCAAGGATAAAAGATTCATCTTGGGGGACTTCTATTAGGCAACAAGAAGCCTCTCTTAACAGGACAGAGTATTAAATATATTTGACAAATAAAGGGTGATGGAGTCTTCCTTTGTATCTAGGGTCTCTATCTACTCAGTCATTTATTTGTTTATGCGTTTAACCACTTATTCTTTCAGCATTTGTTTATCTACCAGGCCCTGTGCTAGGTCCTAGAAATATAAATATGAGGAAGAAATAACTCTGCCCTTGAGACCTTCTTCCTGGAATCTCTTTTCAAGATGCAAAATTTCTTGGAAAAATATATAACAGTTTATAACACCTTAATGCAAATACATTTTTACATTTCCCAGGGAGGCCCTGGTTACCAGACTTGATTTACGTGGTAGAGGCTGAAGAGCAAGGCCTGGGAACCCAGACTACTACAGAAATGTTTATGCTTTAGGATCCCACTGGTTTCCTATTGCTGCTGTAACGAATTACCACAAACTTCAAGTGGCTTAAAACAACAGGTATGCATTATCTTACCCTCCTGGGGGCGAGAGGGCTAAAGCCAGTTACACTGGGCTAAAGTCAAGACGTTAGTAGGACTGATTTCTTCCGTAGGTTCCAAGGGGAGAATCCTTTTCCTTAACGTTTTCACATTCCAGTGGCTGCTAGCATTCCTTGGCTTGTAGCCCCTTCCTCCATCATCAAAGTTCGTCATTACAGTCCCCTCCTTCTGTTATCACATCTCCTATCTCTGACTCTGACACATCCCATTTCCCTCTTATAAGGACTGTTGTGATTACATCTGGCCCCTCAAGATACTCTCTCCATCTCAAGAACCTGAATTTAATCACATCTGTGAAATCCTTCTGTTATACAACACTAGAGGCCCGATGCACGAAATTTGTGCAAGGGGCTTGGCCCTCGCAGCCCTGGCTTCGTCTGGAAGGTCGTCTGGACAGTCATCTGCTGTTCGGTCTAATTAGCATACTAGCTCTTTTTTATATAGGACTTCCAGGTTTCAGGGCTTCGCACCTGGACCTATTTGGGAGGCACTATTCAGCCTTTCACGGGGATAGAAAGACTATTACAGCCACTTTTCCTATTGACAGTTGTATCCAGGATTGGCCCTGACATTCGCCATCGCTGTGGTCATTGTGGAATAGGGGAGACTGCCTTGGCCAGTGTCACACAGCTCCTGGGACCGCAGAGTCACCGGGTTCGCCCTGTGATATGGCCAACCCTGGGTGGGAGTTTAGATACTATGCTGGCTAGAGGCAAGAGAACAGACAAGATAAACCTTTCATACCCATTCCAGTTCTATAATGATAGCTAACACTTACTAATCATTTATCAAAGTAATCTGTGCACCAGTTTTAAAAAATAAACTGTACTAACAGACTCACATCCAGCAACAGCAGCCCCCGATTCACCCTCCTCACCTCGTCAGTCCCACAGAGGGAACCTCTCGCAACTCTTAGTACTTCCCACTGGCTTTTCCCTCCACTCTTAAAGAGCACGGTCGTGCTGCTGTTTCCCGCGCTTTCAGTGTCAGACAGTTTCTACTAAATCCCCATGATTGCAGCTGAGGGTTTTGCTCTCTGCTACACTGCCACCTTCTCCCTGCTACCTCTCCCCATCCTCCCAGTGTAAGTATCTGCGGTGAAAGTAACAGTCTGTGATAGACTCTGAGTATGGGAGGGAGGAACACTTTTCCCCTCAGAGTTCTTCTGGCTGCTCGAAGAATCAAATTGACAAGAGCCCAATGAACAGGAGAAAAATAACCAAATGTGTCACGTAGGTACATATGGGGGTCCATAAGAGTATGGGGCCAGAGGACAGATCCGGCAGTTGAGGCTTATCCACCATCTCGAGCTGAGGAGAAGGGAGGAGGAGGGAGTGGTTTAGGACTTCCAGGACAGAAGGCAATTCGTATGGAGATGGGTGCAAACGCTTGGGAACTAAATGTTTGCTGGGCCATCTCCAACACTGGGCATGGGAGGACTTTCATCACATGGCCTTCGCTGGGCTCCTTCCTGACAGTCACTAGTTCAGATTAAACTATGGCGGTCTGCCATGGGAGCTCCCTGCCCGGAGCAGGTCCTCTGCTAAGTTCTTTTAGGCAGTTTGGAGTGCTCTTCATAAGTACCGTTCCCAGCTGAGCAGGCACTGTACCATAACATGTTGTTTTCCTGGAGTTTATGCACACATGATTTTTAAAAAATGCTGTTTTAAATGAACCAACTACTCTTTCTCTCCCCCCTACAAATGTTCCAACTGTTGGGTCACCCAGCAAAAGTTTTCCAAATATTTATACTGATCAGTAATCCTCCAGCCCGCCACGCCCATCTGGGCTTTCCCCCTCCAGCCAGGGGCAGCGCTGCTGCCCCAGAACTTTGCTTTGGCCATCTTCCTAGACTGGATTCCCAAAGGCCCCCAGCAGGGGTCAGGCCTCAAACGCCACCCCCACCACCACCACCACCACCACCACCGCTGCCGTGCCACACGGCTTCTGTAAGTAGGCATTCCAGAGAGTCGCTATGAATCTGAGCAGGAGGAAGCTGCTGCCTGGTAGTTACTGCTGATGGTCGAATTGCGTTTGAACTCTACACTTGCACACACTTTCCAAACAGACGACACTTCTCCGAGTGTGAGTGTTGGCTCTGCTCTTCACACCTGGAACACAGCATGCACGCAGGGAGTTATCTTTAACCTCAAACAGCCTCGCAGACATGCCTCCTTTGCCACTCCGGGCATCCTTCCTCCCTCCTGTGAGGCTTTGCTCAGAAGCAACATCTGGTGGGTGTGGGTGGTTTTCTTCTGTGATTTATTTATTTTCTCTACCTTTCTCCCCTTAGTCTTGGAAGACTTCCAGTGTGCCTACAGCCTGCCCAAGCAATGGAGCTTCTATCTCAGTGGTTCTCAACCTTCTGGCCCTTTAAATACAGGTCCTCATGTTGTGACCCAACCATAAAATTATTTTCATTGCTACTTCATCACTGTAATGTTGCTACTGTTATGAATCGTCATGTAAATATCTGATAAGCAGGATGTTCTTAAGCGACCCCTGTGAAAGGGTCGTTGAGAACCGCTGTTCTATCTGAACCATGTACCCCTGCACCCACCTACTTCACTCCTGTGCTGTCACACACACACAGACTCCCTGAGCACTTTGCCCCAGCCGTGTGAGGAGGAGAAAGTCCTGGTCAGTGTCAGAAGACATGGGTCTCATCAGCCTGTTGGACTGGAATCGTGAGGGTGAGAGGCATGAGGGGGAGAGAAGAGAGGTGTGATGAGGGAATTGAAGCTGCTCCACGTAGCCCCGCGTGCCATTTTGCATGTCCTCCTTGGGACGCCTAGCTCCCTCACAAACATAGGCACACACCGTGAAGAGCCAATTACCGCTGGCTTTTACCTCCACCTGGGGAAGCCATGGATCCCCAAAGGGCACGAGCCCTTTCAGAACCAAAGCCCGGCCGCGGCGGCCGTTCCACCGAAGCGGCCCTGCACCGTGGCTCTCTCCTCTCTCTCCCGTTCTCTTTTTCCTTTTTCTTTTGCCTCCATTTTTCCCACCCTCCCTCCCTCGTTTCTCTCTGCTGCTCCTTCCTTTTAAAAACAAGCAGAGCAGCCACCCTCCTGTTGATCTGCTTGTGCTCCGTGTGCGGAGCCTGGGGACCGCCCAGCGTAGTTCCCTGTGGCTGTTCCGTTGAGCCCGACTGCGGCCCAGCAGCGGCAACGCAGTCCCGTCCCAGCTCCGTGAGGTCCCGGAGGCTGACAAGCAGAACAGCCTCTGCTTTGTTTGTGTTTCACTCGTGGTGCCCTGTGAGCCAGGTGGGCTGCGGGCCGGGCTCCTCCCGCAGGACACATCAGAGAGGAGCTGGGCTCCATGTCGTCCCTACACACTCCCTTCCGCTAACACGCGCGCACACACACACACACACACACACACACAGCTCAGGCCCGGTGGCGGGTAATGATCCAGCCCAGGGAGCATGAGCGGGCGCCCAGGGAAGGCAGTGTGATGGGGAGGGTGAAGGTGAGAAGGAAGAGAAGTAATGCCGGGGTGGGCAAAAATAGGTTTACAGTTGTGCATGACATTCTTCCGAGTTAATAAAGCTCTTGTAATCATTGTAGTCTGCGTGTCTTTTTCCATACGAACAACTGTAAGCCTACTTTTGCCTGCGCCTGTACTGGTATTTATTGAGACGCTCACATATTTCACTAGGCACTTGTGCCACCCTCATGCTTCTCTTTGGAATATATGTTGTTGCCACTTTTTCTCTCAGAAAAAACTGAAGTCAGTCATCTACTTGGCCTTTTCCCTTTCAAGTGGTAGACCTGGAATCCCCAAATTCATTCACAGTCTGCAGTGGGTGGGTGGCTGGGTGAGTTTTTAACAGCTCTTCTGGGCAAAGAGCCCAGATCCGACTGTCAGAGACATGGGCTAGATGATCACCCTCCAAATTTTGAAACAGAACATGGTTATATAAAGTCGCAGGGGTTTAGCATCACCGTTAGACACACTCCCAGCAGGCCCGAGCCCCCCGCCATGGAGCAAGAGTGGTACAGTATCTCAAAAGCATTTTAAAAATGGTGAGATTTCAGCACAGCATACTTACAAGGTGGTGTCATCAATACTGCAGCTGAAATAGCGAGGTTTTACCTAAAAATGCAGAGGTGATGACTCGGTTGAGAGGCATTAGGAATACATTAGGGACGGAACAATGGAAGCCCCAAGCCACAAGTCATTACTGAGGACCTTCAAGTTGCTGGGTGCTAAACTAATGTAGACAGATCCACTGACCCAATAGCTTAGACTGTTCTGGACAATTCCAATTCTAAATATTCTCTTTAACAAAAGAGAATCAGTGACAGGTACTAGAAGTTTCATACTTTTGGCATCTGAACCATTTAAAACAACAACAATAGCTAATATTGTTTCATGCTCTGTATGAGCAAATTCTAAGGTTGACCCAGCCACTAGCTCATCTAATCCTTGCAAATACCCAGGATGTAGGTGCTATATTAACAGTACCTGGCACAGAGCTGATCAATAAATATTTATCGAATGAATCACCACACTGTTTTCTAGACTAGAAATATAACACGGAGGGATATTTCAGAGCACGTCCTACATCACACAGCTAGTGAGGGATTGACGGGAATGATAACCCAGGCAACCTAACTCTGTCACTGCCTGCCAGACCCTGCCCAGCACAGCCTGCGTTTCCCCGCCTCATTCCACTGCCTCTCTACAAGGGGACCGACCCCACGCAAGTTGAGGAAGCAGTAAGGTGGTGGAACCTGGTTTCCAAGGAGAAGCAATTTCACGGCAGGGGACTGAGAACAGCCCAGGCTATGGCACCGCCACCTAAGGAGACCCGCGGCTGGATCTGGGCCTGCCGAGGGATTGGAAGGGAACCTCTCTGTTATCAGGAGGTGCCAGCCCAGCGCAGGACGCGTCCTGGTCCCAGCCATGGGCAACGACTACCCGCCCTTTCAACTGCCTCCTCAGGCCTCAGGCCTGAGTCGCAAAGGGCGAAGCTAGACTCGTGTTTGTACTTAGAAGCAGTAATCAGTTCCAGCGCCGCAGCTGCAGCTGTAGCTGTGGGAGTGGTGACAGTGACATCCATAGAGCATGTCCCATGTGCTGGTGACTCTATGCACATATGCCATTCATTCTTCCCATCTTCTTTATGAGAGCAACTGTATGAGCCCCATTTTGCAAATGAGGAAACTGATATATTAGAGATTAAAACCAAGAATTTTACAAATCGCCAGCATCTAGATAGGAATAAAGAAGTGTTATGGGTAGCCTCCTCAAAGAAGGAAAGGCATTTAAGACTCATACCTGCGAGCTCACCCATGGAAGAAACTGCAAAGGGAGGGTTCCATTCCTGCCCCTGGGAACAGTGGAGGGTTACGGGGTGAAGTGTATACGAGCATCTGCATTTTCCGGTACAAGCTAATTGACCCACCTGATGCTCCTCCACCATCTGTCTTCCCACTCACACCCCCACCACTCCCCCACCCCCAGCTATTAGGGCAGCCGGGAGCCCAGAATAGTCCCTCATATCACCCGCGCCAGGAAGAGATGGCCTAACACTCTGTGCACCCCCAACAGGGCGGAACCTCTGAAAAAGAGGGTGCCTGGCTTTATTCATTCTAAAAACAGGTATTGTGTCCCTTCTGTACCAGGCACATTTCTAGACATGAGAACAGACCAGTGAACACAGCAGAGAAAAGCCACCTGCTCTCATGCAGATTCCGTTCTGCCCAAGAGACCAGGAGTGGCAGAGCCATCGGCCAGGGCCTCCCTCAGGGAAACCTCAGTCCCCGCGGAGCTTCACAGGAGAAGCTCCGCGAGGCGGACCTGCTGTCTGTCCTCCCAGCAGCTACCCTTGTGTCACAGCGTGCGCGCGACAAACAGGGGCGAGTGTCCAAGTCTCCCCAAGTCATACCCCACCCCTCAGGGCCCCTCTGCCGACCCTGTGCGTGGCTCCATCGCTTCCTCACCGCTTTGCATCCATGCCAGCCCAAGAAAGCCCCCAGCCCAACCCGCTGGGCCTCGCACCCGCAACAGCCTTATCAGGGGGTCTCTGCGCAGGGAGCACAGAGCCGCAGGGTGTTGATTCCTGGCGGTGAGGCAGATGTGCTGAAGCTGACAAAATCAGCGAGGTCAACACAAACCGCAGAGCGCGCTGTAATTGGGTGAGAGCACCGCTTCCCTGCTGTGTGATCTGGCCCTCTCTGCCTCCTGCTTTGGCGGCGGGTCTTCGTCTTACACAAAGACTTTATTGCACGGCTGTGTGTTTTATTTGTCTAAACTTCGGGTTTTGCTGACCCACAATTTCCGTTCCCTTTGTCGTGTAGCAGAGGAGGTATCTGGGGGGATGGAGATAGAAGGAAGATGGCTTCAGACCCCAGGGGTTTTGTGTCTGGAGGAATCGCACACTCCCTTCCGTTTTGTTTCAGGGAGGAAAGTGCTCTCTGCCCTCTGATGTGGATAAGAGCGCAGGTTATCAAGAGCACAGCTCTACCTGACTCAACAGCAAGCACCTCGCTGTACTCACAGCGGCAGCCACACACTCACACACACACACTCACAGGCGCTCGCTCGCACCCTCCCTCCCTCACGGAGGTTCCATGCAATGCGGCTCCCCGGGGGCGGGAGCTCTGCCCCTTCTGTGCACCCTGGAGGCTTAGCACAGGCCCAGCGCGTGGCTGGGACCAGTCAGTGTTGGGCGAATGAGCGGACGCCCAGCTGAGACTCAGTGGTGGCGCCCTGTCCCGAGCCCGGCTGAGCGCAGAGAAAGGACTGTGGGTGAGCTTCAGCCCTTGTGGAGGAAGAAAGCCCCCACTTGGACCCTGCTGCGGGCCGGACCCGCTAACCCAGAGCCTTGGAGGCAGCAAGGACTGAACTGGGGAGCGACCTTCTTCACATTCAGGTCAGACAGCACCTTGCTCGGAGCCTTCTCCTCCCTCTCTGCCCAGAGCTTGCTGTCCCCGTGGAGCCCCTCCCGGCAAGGACAAGACAAGGTAACCGCTGGCCACCTAATGACCTAGGGAAGTTCTCGCCCAGCCATCTGGCCCCGGAGACTACCAAGGTCATCACCAATGCTGGTCTTAGATTGAAAGCCATTCCTGTTGGCTTACCAGGGCCCCCGAAGGCACATGTCGCCAACCATGGAAGGGTAGTGGAGACTTCTTCATAAGCAGGATGGTCACCTCCCCGTTTGCAGATTGATAAGAGACTAAGTCAAGAAGTTCATAGTCGGTAACGATATTAGCAAGACAGGCAGCCGATTCTGCCATCGTCTTTCATGCGGGCCATGGTCAAGTCCTCCTAACGCTCTCTCCCTGCGCTGCCTTCTCAACTGCTCCCCAGTAAGCCTCCCGAAAAACACAGCTGGCAGGGAGTAGCCAGTGTGGGGAGGACGTGGAGGAACGGAAACCCTTGTACATTACTGGAGGGGACGTAAAATAGTGCGGCTGTTTTGGAAAAGGCTCAAAGGTGAAATGTAGAGTTACCATATGACCCAACTATTTTACTCCTAGGTGTATACCCAAGAAATATGAAAACATATGCTCACACTAAGACCTGCACAAAGCAGCATTGTTCATAATAGCCAAAAGGTAGAAACAGCCCAAATGTCTATTAAAGTATGAATAAATAAATAAAATGTAGTATATCCACGCAATAGACTATTATTCAGCAACGTGGAGGGATCTTGAAAGCATTATGGTAATGAAAGAAGCCAGTCACAAAAGGCTACATAGTAAATAAGTCCATTTATATGAAATGTTCAGAATAGGCAAAGCTATAAACACAACAAGCAGATTAGTGGTAACCTAGGGCTGGGGGGACATTGGCAGAATGTGGGGGCCCGGGTGGATGTTAGTGCTAAAGGGCATGAGACTTCTTTTGGGGGTGATGAAAATGTTCTAAAACTGATTGTGGGATGGTTGGTTGAGCAACTTGGGGAGTACACAAAAAAACATTGCAGGCGCGGCTGGCATGGCTCAGTGGTTTAGCATCGACCCACGAACCAGGGGGTCATGGTTTAATTCCAGGTTGGGGACCAGGCCCGGGTTGCAGGCTCAGTAACCAGTGTGGGGCATGGAGGAGGCAGCCAATCCATGGTTCGCTCTCATCATCGATGTTTCTGTCTCTCCCTCTCCCTTCCTCTCTGAAATCAATGGGAAAGTATATATGTTTTTTAAATATTGCATTGTACACTTTAAATAGATGAATTGCATGGTATGTGAATTATATCTCAATAGACCTGTTACCAAAAAATAGAGGAAAATTATTTTAAATCTGCTCCTATCCCCAACAAAGACATCTGCTGGTTTCCATCACCCATCAGTGAAGCCCAGCCCTGGCCACCACAGAAACGCCACTGTGACGACTTGGTTCTGCCCTGGTTTTCAGCCTCACTTTGCACTTTCCTTGCCGAGCAGCTGAGCCCAAGCCCCGAGGCTGCTCCGGCCCTGGAGCATCATGCTGCTGCCGCAGGACCTGGCTCAGCGTCCTGTCGCTGCCCCAGTGCCTGCTCTCTGAGTCCACCTGACTACTGTTGGTTCTTCTTCAGGTGCCGGAAGCCGGTCCATCCTTGCTGCTTGACACAGTCGCTGCAGGAAAGAAACATCTGCACAGCATATGTTTCAAGGGACCTGGCGTATATAGCATACTGTTCTTAATATGTTTGCTCCCCTTAACGCTGTGTGTTTTAACCAAGGTCACCTCTCCAAGAAAGGTTGTTTCCCCAGGTAGGAATTTTTCCCTGAAGTCAGGGAGGGGATGCCTCTCCTAGAAAGGTTGTTTCCCCAGGTAGGAATTTTTCCCTGAAGTCAGGGAGGGGATGAAACTCCTTAACTAAGTGCCAGGCGGGTAGTTAATCACTACAAACAATCATGCTTAAGCTACATAATCTTTACTCCCTGGAATGGAGATAAGAAACGCCCTAACCTTTGTAATAGAAATTGACAGGATTAAAATCAACTGGTATAAATACGGATGTAACAAGACAATAAGCAGCAGAACTTCGCTGGAGATCCAGACCAGAACTTGGCTGGAGATCCTGGCTAGAGATCCTGGCTAGGCTGCTGATCAACTGAACGCTGTCTCCGTGTCCTTCCTTCTTCGCCGACTCCGTCCACACCTTTGGGGACCCCTGGACCCGCTGGGGTTGGACCCCGGCATTCAGGATCCAAGGTGAACGTCACCTCTTCTTGTGAAGCCGTGCCCAGCTTTTCCAGAGGGAGTTTCTCCCTCAGCTAGGCTGCCACCACATTCTGTTCATAGTCTATTCTGGTGCTTATCACATTTTACTTTAATTACCTGTCGACAGAGTACTTCCCCACTATCCTGGGCCGTGGACACTTTGGGGACAGAATCTATGCCTTATTCATCTTCATACCCTTCTCTCCACCCCACTCCCACTGATGCCACTGAACAAGTGCAGAGAGAGGGAGAGAGAGAGAGAGAGAGAGAGAGAGAGAGAGAGAGAGCTAGGACTATGCAGGGCTTACTGGCCAACCCATAAGTAGTCGTTAACAAAGGTGGGAGGGAACATTTAACATTCCCCACTAAAAGGAGGGAGGAGGGAAAACCAGTGAAGAAGACAGACTGTGGCACCTGAAGAACTAGTTTGGAATCTCATCCTCTCCATTCTGACTGGGCAGCCTTGGGTAATTACTTTAGTTTTCTCCCTCCCAAAAGGGAATACGCAGCCGGTGGTTTGATCGTTGTATTAAAGACAGTAGCAGAGTGGTCACCTTGTGCTGGTCACTAGTGCTGAATGATTTTACAGACATTAGCCTAGCCCTACGCCAGCCCTCCGCAAGCGTATCATTGCGCAGTCCACAGGTGAGGGAGCTCAAGGCTCTGTCTGTCTCTCTGACACCACCGCCCCCCAGAGCCTAGCTGTCAATCATCTCAGCAATGTGCATGTGTGAGCTGATATTGCTACTAATTGCAGTGTTTAAGTTTCTTTCAACTTTCAAAGGAAACTGGAGGCACAAAGCACTAGGTCCCACTCTAAGAACAGCTTCCTGACTGGCCCTGCCTGTGCTCAGAGTGCTTTGCTTTTCAAACCAAGTTACTAACCTGGGGGCTTCAGGTTTTGCCGAGGCAACTGTGCACACCCTAGTTTCCACCCACTGCTCTGCGCCCAGCCACGTCTCACTTCTAGAACCAACATAAATCCGGGCTCCTGTAAGGCATCCTCTTCAACAGCCCGTTTCTGTAATCTTCGAAGCCTTATATTCGGGACTCTTTATTTTAACCGCACGCCTCTACATTTTGCCTTCCACTCACAGACAAAATTGTCGGTGTCTCCCCCTGCTTCCATCTCCTTACTGCCCACTGAGTTTCTGACATCCTGCAATCCTCGCCTCTCCATTAGCCTTCTATTCTCTGGCGTTACTGCAGCCCTACCTCTGGGCCAGGGCAAGTACATCTTTGGGAGCGCCATTCCCGCATCCTCCACAGCATTTGGCACTTGACAGCACTGACTCTGTCCTCCTAGACCAGCGGTTCTCAACCTGTGGGTCGCGGCCCCTTTGGGGGTCTAACGACCCTTTCACAGGGGTCGCCTAAGACCATCAGAAAACACATATATAATTACATATTGTTTTTGTGATTAATCACTATGCTTTCATTATGTTCAATTTATAACAATGAAAATACATCCTGCATATCAGATATTTACATTATGATTCATAACAGTAGCAACATTACAGTTATGAAGTAGCAACAAAAATAATTTTATGGTTGGGGGTCACCACAACATGAGGAACTGTATTAAAGGGTCGCGGCATTAGGAAGGTTGAGAATGACTGTCCTAGATACTCTCACTTCCCTCCTGTGGCTTCCTAAATGGTGTACCTTTCCTTCCCTTTCCCCCCTCCCCCACCCCTCTCTCCCCTGGGCCTGCCTGAAGCTCAGGTGTGGCCCTGGACTCTCCAGCCTTCACACTCCACCTTGTCTCCTGTATCTCAAGCTCCAGCCCGACTTCTTTCCTTAGCTGCAGTTGAGTGTTTCCAACCGCCTCTGGACATTCTACTTGGACACCTCGCTGTAACGTAGCATTCATTCTCGACCCCCTGACTGCTCCTTTTGTATAATATGAGCTGTAAATAGCACGAAAAACTATTAAATACCTCTTGCATTTTTCACACCCCCAAGTAGCCTGCTCTCTATCAGAAAGTCACATGAGCTTGCTTATCCCACCAAATGCATCAGCTGAGATGGAGATCCATATATCTATGTCTAGCTATACAGATGTTTCTGTATACCTATATCTATAGAGGGTTAGCAGGACCTACATTTTAATACCAGCACCTTTCAACTAAGAGTCAACAAATCCTCATTTGGTGCCCGCTCTGTGCCTATCACTGTGCCAATGCTTCTTGAGATACAATGATGACTGCTACCACCCATCATCAAGCATAGCACAGCATACAACCCTGCCATCTTCTCCCCCCATGGCTGACAATCATTTTAGTCATCCATGTTTATAACAGTTGGGGGGCTTGCCTATTGTTTGTCCATCTTCTCTACAGTTGCCCCAAATCAGGTCAATCCCCAAACCCTGCTGGCTCCTCTTGCTAAAGGACCTCTCAGACCTTCCAAACTCCTCTTCCTAAGACACCAGTTCCAGGAACTCACTCTGTTCAGTTCCCATTACCTGCAGCACCTTTCACAAGATGTGGAATCTTAAAGTCAGGAGAAACCCTGGGGGTCTTTGCGTCAACATTCCTACTTGCTGTTCTCCTTTCTACAACACTCGCCCTCTGAATTCATCCAGGAATGAGGAACTCATTCCATCCCAAGCCGTCCATTCCATTGTTGCCCTAATGGTTAGAAAATCCTTCCCAGGTGGACTTAACTGTCTTCTGTATCACTTCCACCCTTTGGTTCAAATCATCTATTTTTACTACCTACCATCTCCTCCGTCACTTTACTCTGGGCCCCTAACAATCCAGAGACTTTCTATCCTCAAACTCAACTCCACCCAGTCTCCCGCCTCCAATGAGCTCCAGTCCTCTCTGTCCCCATCTACTGGGCAAAGGAAGGAAAGAACAGGAGGCCGGTTGTAAAAATGCCCACGTCTCTGTCATGCCCAAAGGAAAGTGCTGCTCCTCCCCCAGCGCCCTCACTTCCTGTGTCCCATGCAGCTCAGTCCCCTGGGCTGGGTGCTCTGTGCTCTCCCAGCGTTTCTGAAAGTGGAATCACACATAAGCAATGCAAATTTTGCATCATGCTTAATTTGTTCACTAATATACAGTCATATTGCAACAAATCCACCTTTAGTTACAGAAAACTCCTCAGTCCTCACCCAGAGGACATTAAGGACAAAGTTGGGAAATAGACGCCAGAGCTCTGTGGCTACCTTTGTCTATACCCCACCATGCCGCCCTCCACCCACCATGCCCCCCTCCACCCACCACGCCCCCCTCCACCCCACCACGCCGCCCTCCCACCACTCCCCCCACCACACCGCCCTCCACCCCACCACGCCACCCGATACCATAGGCTGCTTCCCTGTTCCAGGCCAGGCCAGGCCCAGCACATGCTGCCGGCTGACCAGGACTAGAGGAGTGGTGACCAAGGAGGCTCCTATCTGTCTGGGCAGCTCCCCAAGTTCCAGACAGAGACCTGATCCTGAACCAGTCCAATGCCATCCTGCGACACCGGGCCACTCCCTCGAGCGTATGGGAAGAACCAGCGGGAGCCGTCCGGGTGGATGCGGTGAACAAGGGCATGGAAGGCCTGCAAACACGGCAGCCCCTCATCTACACTGACTGCGTATCAATATCCATAATCAATATCCAACTATGAGGCGGGCAAGGGGGGCCACGTGAAGGAGCTGGGGGACCCTGAAGCCTTCGGAGACCCTGCTGCCCAGACCCAGAGGCCAGGCCTTCCTGGGCCGATCTCCTTCTCAGACTATACAACCTGCTGGATGTGCTGCTGACTCACCAGGCCTGGCCCCGCTGCCTGGACTCCATCCCCTGCCCTGGGCCTACCTGCAAGGCTCGCCTCAGGGCCCAGCCCACGCTCCAGGCCTTCCTGGTCTCCCCCAAGCTCACGAACTGCCTCATGGATGGCAATTCAGGGGTGCCTGCCTCCCCTTCCCCGGGACCAAGAAAATTTCCAGGAAAAAAGAAAATAGACACACAGGTTAACATGAAAATAATGAGAAGGTTGAGCTGTTTACTTCCTGTTTTTACATTTGGATCTGCAATCTTCTAGAGCAGTGGATCTAGGGGCATTAAACTTGCCTGCAGGGGACACTGGGCAATGTCTGGGGACTTGTTAGTTATCACAGCTATGGGGAATGCCGTTGGCACCTAGTGGTCAGGTATTTTGCTGAACGTCCTACAGGCCCGTCTCATCTCCAGAACAAAGAAGGTTCCGGCCCAAAGTGGAGTAAGTTGAGAAACCCTGCAGGAAGCTTGCCCCTTTTTCTTTTCTCTTAAATATATTTTTATTGATTTCAGAGAGGAAGGGAGAGGGAGAGAGATAGAAACATCAATGACGAGAGAGAATCATTGATCGGCTGCCTCCTGCACGGCCCCCACCGTGGATTGAGCCTACAACCTGGGCATGTGCCCTTGGCCGGAATCAAAACTGGGACCTTCAGTCCGCAGGCCAACACTCTATCCACTGAGCCAGACCGCTAGGGCGAGCCTGCTCCTCTTTTCACTTGCTCCTCCGGCTCGCCTGGACTTGAAGTCCTGTGTTGTGGGGCTGGACAGAGTGCTGGGAGGCTGCCAAGGGAACGCCCGCTCCCCGCGGGCCAGGAGGCTTGTGGTGTGACCTCCGGTCCAAGCCCTGACCCCTGGCCCCAGGCAAGCCCATCAAGATAATTAGGTCAGAAACACAGACACTTGGCTGGTGACCAGCTGCTGTGTCCGGCCGAGTTTCCCCTGGGAGTGGGGCAGAGGAAGAAAAAGAAAACAGAAGCAGGGAAGATAAAGTACAGGGCAGGGCGCTGGGCGTCGGTGGGGAAGGCAGGCCACGAAGTGCGGACCAGGCATCACTGCGGCGGAGGATGTCTTACCTCCCGTCAGCTTCCGATTGAAAACAGTTCTCCTTGCAGCTCAGTGAAAACCTCAGAGTTTACAGAGTTCTGTACCTGTCACAGCATTTAATTCTCACCAGGTGATGGTGACTCATCTGTGTGTCGAAAGGGAAGCCGCGTATCAGGGAGACCCCAGATCTCAGAGTGGCTCAACACGTATAGGTTCTTGAGAAGCACTGAAAAGAGAGAGAGGAAAGGAGGGACGGAGGGTGACAGACAGAAGAGAGAGGAGGGAGAGAAGAGCACAAATGTGAGTGAGGACATAGCAGATGCTCCGTGAGTGCTGGTGTTCTCCCGCTGCTTGTCTAAGGAAAACTCTGTTAGGACAATGAGAACATTACCTTAACATAGCGCAGTGGTTCTCAACCTTCCTAAGGCTGCGACCCTTTAATACAGCTCCTCATGTTGTGGTGACCCCCAACCATAAAATTATTTTTGTTGCTATTTCATAACTGTAATTTTGCTACTGTTATGAATCGTAATGTAAATATCTGATATGCAGGATGTATTTAGGCGACCCCTGTGAAAGGGTCGTTTGACCCCCAAAGGGGTCGCGACCCACAGGTTGAGAACCGCTGACATAGCGCAAGAAAAAGAACTCTAGACTACCACCCCAACTTCCCCAACCTCCTGGGGGGGTACCCCACTTCTGCCCTACCTGATGGGACAGCCTCACCTTGCTGGACCAGGCTGCTCTGAAAATGTGGAGGGTGGCATCTATCATTTTGGGGGCTCCTTCCAATTCTTGAATCTCTCATCTCTTTCTTTTTCAACTTCCCAGGCTGTTCAGCCCCAAGTTCATGGTCACACGTTCTGGCCTATGGCAGCTGGGCAAGGACTAAAGGCTCATAACTTATGCAGGTATTTGTGACAATCACTGCAATTGCAACATCCCATAGCAATGTCACAGGCACCGGCTTTTCATCTTCACCACGACTTTCGGAGGAAAATAGGGCAGGGATGACAAATCTCCCCTTTCTGGGAAGAGATGAGACATAATAACAAAGAATATTGGAAGGGGAACCAAGAGATGCTCTCTCTCTTCCAGGCTGACCATCCCCTCGCTCCAGGCTCTCCCCCACTTACAACACTACAGGGCCTACTGTCTGCAGTTCCACCAGCAGCTGGTCTCTCCACCTGCGCCCACGAAGGGCCCACATGCCCAGGCCCTGCCCAGCTCTCTGCTTTCTCTTCTCTCACTCCCTGCTTTGTTGCTTTGTGACCCTGGGTCTCCCTCAGTTCCCTGAACGCACCAAGTGTCCTCCCTCTCAGAACCTTCGCCCTTGCTGTCCCCTGACTGGACAGCTCTTTCCCATCATTTGGCCTCCAATCCAATGTCACTTTCCCAGAGAGCCTTTCCTAACCGCTCTGGCTAAAGTAATCCCGAGTTCCCGGCGCCCCACCCCTTGCTTTCTAGACCCTGGTTGTATATTACTTCTTCATAAATGTAGGAGGGGACCCTGGGGAGCCCTGCTGCTGTTTCCTTCCACGTGGGGATCTTGCCATTGGGCAGGAGAGGCTACTGGTCTCTCCCCCGTCGGGACTCACTGCCCAGCAGGGTGGCTGTGTCTTGTCTGACTTTCAGATTGAAAGAAGCTGCCGAGGCCACTGGCTCAGCCTCTCCCTCTCCTTGTTGGATCTGCTTCCTGCAAAGCTTGAGCGAGGGTTTTCCCTGGACTGCAAAGCAGGCTCAGTGCTCCAGTGGCTGCCCCTCCGGGGATGGGGGGTGGGGACTGACCATGGGACTGGATGCGCAAGGCTGTCTGGTTGGGGGACAGCACCCTGAAGGCCATGTGGCTGCCCTCCAGAGCCAGGTCCTCCGGCCCAGCGTGGCTGAGCCAGAAAGCCAGGATTTGGGTCTCAGTCTGGCTCACAGGTCTGTCTCTCTGGCTCAGAACTCAGGCCTGGAATAGCTACGTCATCAATGGGCCAAACCACAGCATTTACCTCTTCCTGAAACATCATGCTTCTTGATTGAGTCATTTGTTTACATGGCTAGTGTCTGCCCCCCCCCCCACTGCCCCCGCCACACACACACACACACACACACACACACACACACACACACACACACATACACGCACGCCTCTCTCTTGCTACCATCCCCTACAGAAGGTAACTCTCTGAAAACAAGAATTCTGAATATATTCTGTGCCTGGAACAGTTTTTGGTTCAAGTAGGAGTCAAAAAGTATCAGTTGAATGAATAGAAGAGCCTCCTAGATGCCTTGGACTCCCGGGCCTGTGCACAGCCTTAGGGTGGGTGTCCCATTAATGACTAAGACTACATGTTCAACTTGCTCAGAAGAATCGGAATTCAGAACTGGATTCACACTGGCTTTTTAAAAATGTGTTTCTCCTGCTCCTAAGTTGCACATGAGATTCGCGTCCATGAACTCTGATTTCCCTGAGGAGGAAAGTGGCACCACGCCTCGGTCATGCACTTCACTCCACACCCTCTCCCCCGCAGGGCAGGCTGGCTCCTCCATCCCCTCACTGGGAGAGCCACTGGATGCAGATTTCCCAGTCCTCGTCTTCCCAGGGGTCTGTCAGTCCCGCCCGCCCGGTGTCAGTTCCCTTTGTCTAGGCCTTCGCTCTGCAGGCTCAGGCCCCCTTGGCACTGAGAAGCCGAGTGCCACAGGGGGCACACGGGAGCACCAGTGGTCCCCAACCTTCTGGCCCTTTAAATACAGTTCCTCATGTTGTGACCCAACCATAAAATTATTTTCGTTGCTACTTCATAACTGTAATGTTGCTACTGCTATGAATCGTCATGTAAATGTCTGATACTCAGGATAGTCTTAGGCGGCCCCTGTGAAAGGGTCCTTCGACTGCCAAAGGGGTCGCAACCCACAGGTTGAGAACAGCTGGTCTAGGGCAAAGGATAGAAACCTTCCAAAGCAAGGCTCTGGCTCCTGATCGATTTCAGGAACCTCTGCTCTCTGCAAAGCCCTGCTCCGGATGAAAGGGCGGCCTGGGCCACTCTGACTTCAGCCCCCGGGAGGGAAGCCCAGGGTTACTGTCCCCCCATTTCTCATAAGGAAACCCTGTAGGCCCAGCCAGCCCACCTGCGGGCCTCCTCCTCAGGGCCCCCGCCTGCCTGTGGGCTCGGCACCTACACTGTCTCAGCTCCATGGAGTCACTCCCTGCCGGGCCCGAGCACGGGGGAGAGCCCCTCCCTCCGGCATATCTCTCAGGAGCTGGCTGGCCTTTTTCCAAGAAGGCCGCTTCCTGAGCATTCATGCACTGGCCCTCAACTTCTCTCTCCTCCCCTTCCTGTAAATTTCACATTTGAAACAAATATTGATTTTCTTTACTAATGCCCCTTGCCAGATTGTAAGGCATACCACACACACACACACACACACACACACACACACACACGCGCGCGCGCGCGGCGGCCATAGAAAACAAAAGGCGTGGACCTGCTCCCACTTCTGGAACTGAATGAGGGAGGAAAGGGAAACCACATGGAGAACAAGACTGTCAGCTCCGTCCCTCCCTGACCCTGCGCCGAGGCAAGCGCTCAGGGCGGGTGGTGTTAACAGGGGGCTGTCTTTAAATTTACAAAAGAAAAAAAAAGAGAGAGAGAGAGTTCTAACTTTTCTATCTCGTTACCAGAAATGAGCATGAAAGGCTGGAATGGGCTGGATTCTGTGGCTGTGAGACTCCCCGCCTCATCACCCTCCCCCAACTCCCTTTTCCCTTGGCTAATAAGTAATCCCCGAGAAGGTCTGTGCACTTTGCTTATTGTGTTTGGCTCAGAAATACATTCTCTTTATCACTCCCAACCTCAGGCAAATGCTTTCTGATCTCCATTTGTATGCCTGAGCACATCCAGCAATTGGGTTTAATGTCATTTGCTGGGTAACTGTAGGAAGCGGAAGGTCACTGGGCACAGCAAGAACTTGGCTCCTTGGCGGGACCTCCATGCCCAAGGCCTGGTCAGTTTGGGCCTCGGGCTGAGCAGCCGTCTCCCAGCCCCAGCGACAGGCCTTTGAGAACCTACTTAGTTTCACTCCTTCGTCCCGCTTCCCCACCAGGGCGATCTCCGAATCCCCCTGAGACCACGCTCACATTGCACAGTGCCTGCATGTAGCCGGGCAGTTGATTGAAACTTTAACTGAGCAGAGTAACTGACGCAGAAATTCCCTGTGTCTTGTTTGGCTCTGCAGCGGGGACAACACAAAGGCAAGAAAGTATTTCCTTTCCTCCTCCCCACCCTCTGGCCACCCCTCCCCTGGCTTCTGTGTCCTTGAGGTCTGTTTCTTCACTTGTTTCACAACGTTTACCTCTTTTCACAGCACAGAGGAGACATTGCCAGCTGCCATTTTTTCTGTGACAACTCAGGGACAATCAAGCGATTAAATAGGTTTGTCATGTAGGGGAGGAAGTTGGTGGCTTGCAGGGCAGGGTCTGGAGAGAGAAGGCCTGGCCCAGGAGGAGGGCCTGCCTCTGGACCTGGGAAGAATGCCTGGATCCCAGGAAGCAGGAGGGGGAGAAGGAGGAGGCCCAGAGAAATGGAGGCTGAGCGGCAGGAAACATAGCACCTCTGAGGCGGGAGGACTCGGGTGGGGAGAGCTGCATGGGTGCCTGTGAGAAGTGGGCACCCTGGCCACGGCCTGGGGAACGCCAGGAAGGCCTCCGGTGAGTGAGCAGCGCAGACAGCATCAGCTGTGACCCCACAGACCGAGGAGCAGACTGACGCCTCCCTCTACCTTTTGAGCGCTAACAAGCCCAGCCATTCTTTGACTAAATGTGAAGGAGGCCCTGAAAACATGCCGACGTGGGCAACCTTGGGGTCTGTTCGGGCAGGTTTTTGTCAGGTGTCCCCCAGCCCCCTGGTGGGTGGCAGGCTGTTGGACTCAGAGAACTGGGCGCAGCAGTGACCTCTGGGGGTCAGGGTGGGCTTTCAGGGGCTCATCCGGGCTCCCGGGAGCTGCTTCAGGACACCTGCCGCAGGGCCATCCGGCATTTAACGGATCCTTATGAGTCTGATGGCCGCATCCAATTACTGGACCGTTCCCTGCTTATTTCCTGACTGTATGTTGCTTTCCCTGCGTTGCTGTTCTCTGGTCCTTGGCTCTCACTTGTGTCTATGAGCCAATGGCCTCCAGTGAGATCTTGGCGCTTTCGCTCTGCCCCTGGCTTCGGCCTTCTTGCCTTTAGGATTGAGCATATGCTTTTGGTCCTTCCTGTATTAATCTCAGCTACTCGTGTGCTCAGCCGTTTGGGGCCTCCCCTCAGGCTGGCACTGTTTGTGTGCTCCCCTCTCCTCCTCTCTTGAGGCCTTCGAACATGTCCAGCTGGGCTACCCTCTCCCCAGTCCCAGTCCCACTGCACCATTCACAGCGCCTGTCCCTTCCGCAGATGCCTACAGAGCTCGACCCCTGGCACCTACGCCTTCTCCCCGCCTGAAGCTCTGTCATCATCCCCAGTGGCTTCGGTCTTCAAGTGGATGACTCATCTAATAACTTAACCCCAAAGGTTCTTGACTTCTTTTACTTCAACAAATTTAAACTCCATTCCAATTTAGTGACCCACTTCCATGGCAACACCCTAGACCTTGTCGTCACCTCCAGCAGGCCCATCTCCAAGCTCTGAAGTTCGGACCGCCTGCTCCCCAGACGCAACCTCCCGTCCCCGGCTCCTTTAGAGCTGCTCTTCGCCCCCCGCCCCCAACCCAGACCTCCGGTCTCAGACCTTCCCCGTCCCTGCTTCTCTTGGCCAGTCTGTCTGCCTTTCCTTCCTTTACCTCCAGATCCAGCCATGTGATCATTTGTCTAATAAGAGTGGCAAACACCTGGCATTATTTGTGCGAGGCCCTGGTAAGAGGCCTTTCTGTACGTTAACTTTCTTCTTCTTTGTCATCAGTTCACACAAGAAGAAGCTGAAGAGGAGTAACTTGCCCAGTGCTTTCCAGGCAGAGCCAGCTACATGACAGGCAGAGCCCAGGGCAAAATGAAAATGCGGGTCTCATCCAAAAATCAGGGGGGATGCCCTTAAAGTACTAATAGAGAAAGCTTGTCCTTTAAAAAATGCATTACTTATAGAACATAATAGGAGAAATCATCATTCTAAGTAAAGTTAAGAATGTTAACTATTAGCGTACGTTTTACTGTTTATATTGTGCAGTGCCAGCCTTAAATGCAAATACAAGAACATTAGCTTGCACATGCATTTGGATGTCATTCTTAACCAGCACAGTGGGGACACTGCACAAAACTAGCCTTCCACTTGGTGATATGCACACCCACACGCCTTATCTTCAACAGACGGTGAGCGGGGGGAGACTGAACGGACAGGGAGCTACACGTGCCATGTGTTTCCTTTCCTTGGACGCGTGACTTTCAGCATCAGCGGTTGGCTAATACAGGAAAGCAATGCCAGTAAGAAAGGATGTGATGGGTTCCCTGGTTGTTCGTGTTGCTTAGAATGCCGCTGCCTTTTGCTGTGCTCCAAGCAAGTTCTGGCGGAAAGGAAAGCCCCTGATGAGGGCTGTAGGTGCCACTTACTAGGTTACAGGTATGTTGATATGAAACAGGAGCACAGCCTCTGGTGGGCCCACAGTGCCTGAGATCAGCAGGACTCGGAGGACAAACTAAGCACTTTATGGGGCCGCATAGCTTCCCGGATGCTTCACACAGGCGAGGCACCAGGCGTGAGGGTCCCGCACATGCGCACGTGTCCTCTGCTCACATGCATGCTCCATCGTCCCATCAGAGGGAACAAAACACATGTGCAAAGGTAAAATTATTAAGAACTTCAAGACAGTGTCAGCAGCCCTAGCCAGTTTGGCTCAGTGGATAGAGCATCGGCCTGAGGACCAAAAGGGTCCCGGGTTTGATTCCCATCAAAGGCATGTACCTCGGTTGCAGGCTCCTCCCGGGCCCTGGCCCTGGTTAGGGTTCGTGCAGGAGGCCACCAATCTATGTGTCTCTCTCACATCAATGTTTCTCTCGGTCTTTTCCCTCTCTCTTCCACACTCTCTAAAAATCAATGGAAAAATATCCTCGGGTGAGGATTTTTTAAAAAAAAGATAGTATCAGCAGAGCTTTTAACCAAGCACAGGACCCCGGCGGCAGGACTCTGTCCAGGGCGCTTGTCACACACCCAGGAAGCCAGCCCTGCCCTTCATTCTTAAGAGGTGGTGCCAGGATTTGAACCCCAGACCTTGCCTCCAAGATGAACACGAAATGCAAAAACCTAAAATTCAAGTTTCCACAGATGATCACTGTTGATATTCTGATGTATACCTTTAGGACCCTTCTGCCAGTTTCATACTTTATGGGCTTTTCAGTGTTGAATATTGGATCTTTGATGTAAAATTTCTTGTTTTCAAAAGTTTCTATTGTCCTTCACATATGACTCTGTATTCTTTGTATCTTTTACTTTCAAATGAGTAAATGTAATTCTACATTTTAATGGCTGTAAAACATTCCATGGTAAACTGTATTAAAATTCTTTTTTTCAACGTTTTCCACTACAATCAATAACATGGCAACGAGCATCCTTGTGGCCAAATTTCTGGAGCAAGCACACAACCACTCTTAAGGCTATCCATGAATATTGTCAAATTATCCTCAGACAAGACTGCACTGCTCTGTATTCCACCAGCAGGGAGTGAGAGCGCCATATCCCCTTGTCAAGAATACATAGCATTGCCTTTTATTTTGCCTATTTTCCTATCATTTCAATAGTGTTTATTTTTTTCTGTTGGCTTATTGTTCATTTGTATGTCTTTCTTTGAAAATTGCATTTTTGGGGGGTTTTTTTTGTTAATTTTATTCTGTAGGAAATGTTCTTTTAGTTAATGGTTTGCAAATACTTCTAAGTACTATTACTAAGGCCCTGTGAGATGACTACAACTAGATTTCCTTTAAGGACTTCAAGATCAAAATTTCCAAAGCCAGATGATTATCTTCTGCATAAACAACACTTATCCCTGTCTCCCCTCTCTCCGTTAAGAGTGCCACCATCTCCCAAATTAGCTACGACATAAACTTCTAAAATGAGCACATCACCACCCCCTCTTCTAATCCAGTTGCAAAGTTGTGTCCATTTACTCTCAAACAGCCCTCAAATCTATCCCACCTTCTCTGTTCTCCAAGTCACTGTCTTAGCTTGGTGGTAGTCATAACTCCATGTCTTGCTTTCAAATGAATAAATATAATTCTACATTTTAATTCTACATTGTAATCCTCTCCTGTTGGAACCATTGCAAAAGCCTCCCGGTGATAGCCAGATGCCTCCTCCTCTATTACAATTTCCATACTGACACAGGAATGATTTTCTTATTCGGGTACAGAATAGCAAAGCACAAAGCTGCAAGTGCCAGTCCCCTCCTTAAAACCCTGCTGTGGTTCCCCAACACTTTCAGTATAACCTAGATGATGCCAAATGTGGTTCCAAGTTACTGTTCACATTCATCTACATTATTCTAGTCTTGGCACCTGCAGCCAGCCTTACTGAATACTGTTCCCTCAAAATGTCGCGCTCTTATACAACTTTCTGTTTAATCTTTTTTGCCTGGAGCCGCCTGGTTACCACTCAAGACTTATAGCACATCTCGCCCCTGGAAATCCCTAAGAAATAAGTCAAACATATAAGCTTTGGATCGTTGGCTAGCCAGGAGCTGGGATAAAAAGCTGACCCCTTATAGCTGGAAGACTGACTCAAAAAATAGCTGAAGGAGTTCTCGGTACAGCATAGGACATAAAAGATAAACTGCCTGGGTTCAAATCGCCGCTCTGACGTTACTGGCTCTGTGGTCCAGGGAAAGTGACGCTGCTTTAGTTTCTTCATCTTTGAAATGGTAACTACAATTACACTCCTTTAGGTCCTCACAAATTCATGTATGTAAAGCCCCGAGAAGAGGTAGCCATTATGCCATGTGACTTGAATAGACGATACTTCAGGGGTAACTAATGGTGGTGTCATCTGACTGTGCGTGTGATGGTTCATCTGATGAAATGGCATAATGCAGATGCGAGCGCTTTATAAAATGTAAAGCGTTACGAATTGTCTGGCGTTGCCCTCACTCCATTTTAAACAAGGTAAGTCTCTATACTTTTAAGTATATATCAAGATCTAACCCATAAAATCATTATAAGGACGAAAGAAGATTTTTTTCAAGTTTTTTATAGATCATCTCGCTCCAAAATGACTTTGAGTAGTTAAATTCAACCCTAAAACTTAGAGTGAAGGACAGTGATGCAGGAGTGAGAACACTGCTGGGGTGTAAATCCTGGTTCCCCCACTCAGTGAAGCACTGAGCATTGAGAAACGATTATTATTATCACGTGGTTGAAAGAGGACCACAGCAAGGCCCTCTGGGCAGGAGGAAGAGGGCAGTCGTGCAGAGGAAGGGACCGAAGGGTGAGAGTTGCCCTAGAAGAGCTGGAGGACAATAGCCGGCCTCTCAGGCAGCCAGAAGCTCAGCCTAAACTCGGACAGCAGCAGAGTGGTTCCAGGCAGAAATCGTTCCAAATGCTGCGATTGAGCCCTTGCTCCGGCCGGCCTTCTATGGTGGTTAACTGCTTCTGGGTGCATCTCTTGAAGTACATTTTCCCTTGAGATCAGTGACTTCGTCTTTGAAAACCCAACACCTGCACAGTACTTGGCCATTCAGAATCACGTATGTGGAATGAACGCGAGAATACCATCTGTCCTATGAACTCTTAGACGTGCATTAAGGCCCAGTTCTCTCTGTATGAACTGAACTGAGAAAAGACAAACACAGGTTTCTTTCAGAGAGAAGTAATGAGAGACCGGGACGGAGCACCCAATCCTGGGGAAATTTTGCCAGAATCATGAGGCAACAGAAAGCTCCGCCAAGCTGGCCTCCACATGGATGTGTGCGGTTCTACGCCCCCAGGCCCCCGTGAAGTAGCACCTAAAGGTGGCCAGGTCTTGGGGAAGTCGTGGTCAGAACTTCCTAGGAGCTGAGCAGGGCTGTAAACAGCTGGTGTCCCCAGACCTCAGACAAGGGCCGCACAGGCAAAGCGCAGTTACACCTCAGGGCTGACCTGGGGGAGCTTGCCCCCCAGTCCACGTTAGTCCCACAATCCACTCACCCTGATGGCAACAAACTCAAGTTCACCAGACAAGCTCAGGTTCCTAGAGCTTCCGAGGATGGATGGGTTTCTGTGCCCCTGTCCTTCCCAACATTCCCTTTCCTGCGCTCTCTCCCAGCCCAGGTCAGCCTGACACTCGCCTCACAAGAACCGGCCGGTGCTCAGAGGCAGAGTTACCTAAAGACAGCAAAACAGAGTGGCTGAAGGTTTCGAAAGCTCTGGACCTACAGGGATGATCAGCGGCTCCTCTCATCCCCCGCCACACGAGCCCTCCCTCCTGCCCCTGTGACTCTTGAGCCGAGGTTGATTGGGACCTGGAAAGGGGTCACCCCAGTCGCTGGGATCTAGAAGGCCAAGATTCCCCAGGGGCTCCCAGTGACTTCTAAGAGCTCCATCTGCCCAGGACGCTGGGTGGAGGTGAGGCTGGTGCAGACCTGGTGCAGAAAGCAGCGTGCAGTGGCAGCTGGCCTGGTCCCAGCAGAACGGGGTCCCAACCCCTGCATCTGGGTGTGTCTCCCTCGTCTTGTTTCCCTTTTCCCTGTGAATGTGCTCTTTCCTGGACCCGGGGGATGAGCGAAACCCAGCAAATGGTTATTTCCTTCAGTCATGTAGCAACTTGTGCTCAGATTAGCCCTGCTGGGTTTACTCGGAGGCATTTGCAATTCCTGCAGCAGCCGGGCCCTTGGAATGCCAGCCCAGATAGCATCGCTATGGGCTGTATGGGCTGCCGCGTGTGTCACCGGTAGATGGGCGCAGGGAGTGGCCAGGGGGTGAGCGAGGAGAGAGTCGCACACAGAGGGCTTTGTCCCGGGGCTGCCCTAAAGCAAGTACAATGTGAAACCGAAGAAGAGATAGAAGGGGAGGCCCTCGCTGCTGTGGCCCAGTGTGAAGAAAACAGCGCTCTGTTAGCCAGGCTCCCAATACAATGTAATTTCTTCTCCTTAGTGCTGATAGTCTGAGGCAGGGAGCCTGGGAGCCTGCAAACTTGACGGAGGGAGGAGGCTCGCGAGCCTGATGTCTGGTTCCGGGCTGTGCTGGGTCTCTGCCGGCCAACCCCGATCTCCAGCCAACCCTCTCCCAAGCCCAGTCATGCCTCCCTCCCCATCCCCTGCTCTTCAATCCCAACGACCCTTTCTCTCTCCTGTCAAGACAGCAGAAGGTCCATAAGGCACAGAGGTGACATGGGCACCTGACGTTAAAATAAAATTTCTGCCAAGAATTCAAAAATGCCTCTGGCCCGAAGCTTGCACGCCAGCCCTCCTGTGGGTACACTGACCCCTTGGTTAGAAAGTCTCCCAGGAAGACGGGTCATATCCCTCTGCACCCCGTTCTCGAGTCTGCACCCCCACAGCCTCCTCCCGTCTTCAGCGTGAGTGCACTTCCTCCCACTGGCCCCCGCGGAGGGAGCAGCCTCCCCGGTCAGGCCTTCGCTGCCCCACGCCAACCCTCCTCAGTGCTCAGAGGCCAGACCTGGGGAGCTGAGATGGGCGCGCCGCAACGTCATTGCTTTGAGAAACTCAGACTAGGCTGACTCAGGCGCAAGAGAGGTGTCACCCCGGTCCTCTGGGTCCCTGTGTCCGAGCGGCCCTGTCACAGAGCTGGGCTCTCCGCCCGACCACATCGCCAGGGGAAACCGCTCCGCGGGCTGTGTCTCCTGGTGTTGGGGTGGACAAAGGGACAGACTTGATTGACACCCCTCCACCCAGAGGCCTGACACTTGGGAGAGGTGACCAGCGTAGCTATGACATCCATGTATTCCAGCAGGAAGACGGTGGAACTTTCCTTAGGGACAGAGGGAGGGAGTGATGCTCATTATCTCTTGACCCCTGTCCCCCAAGCTCTCAGTAGAGGACATGGCTCCAATGTGGGGTGAAGGGCTGCGGGGCTGGGCTGACAAGAAACTATGGGTTGGCTGTGGGCAGCCCACAATTTTTCTTAATTAGCCATGGCCTCTTGCCCATCATCGAAACAAATAGCAGGTGTCCCCTAAGGACACCACGTGAGAGGCACCATTTATCCCATCCTGAGAGGAAACTGACAAAGTGACGGGTGACGCAGCAGAAATAATGAAGAAAAATGGCCGCGGCCAAAGGCAGGCCTATCTCGGAGCCTCGCAGTCAGTCCCCACGGGGCAGCCCCTGCCGCGGGGAGGGCAGCACCCCCCCCCCCCCGTGCCCTCTTCTCTGGCAAGGTTCACATCTCCCCTTAGCACCAGGCAGGGGCCAGGTGGCGGCATTTCAGGGCCACCAGCAATCCCGCCTATGCCCTCAGCGATGACTGAGACTGCAGGTCAGCACCCCTGAATTGCCGCTCTGAGAGTTGCATCGTTTTACCGGGTAGGTATTTCAAGTTCAGGCAACTCTGACTTGTGTGGATCGCCTCTGCCAAAGGAGAGGCTGCAGGCCACCGCCTGCCGCCCGACAGCCTCCCGGCCATCCTCCTCCTCAGACAGCCGGCTGCTAGGTCATCTCCTGTCCAGGGTTTATCTCGGAGGCCCCTGTGCTTGGCATCCGGGCCCTGCCGCTTCACCTGGAGTTTTTCTCCGTCAGCTCTCTCCTCTCTAGCCATGATATTAGGCTCTCTCCATCCATTCCCCTCGGGGATTAAAAGTACACAGTCTCCTCCATTAAAATCAAAGCAGCCAAGTCAGGCCTCCCTAAAGCCTTCACTCCACCACCCTCCACCTCCTACCTTCCGAGCCAGCTTTTCCGAAGCAGCCTCAGGTCTTCCCATTGACTCCACAGCCAACTTCCTGGCTCCGGCCCCAGGGCCACTGAAACACCTTCCCAAAGTCACCAGCCCCGTTCTAGACTGAACGCAGTTGTCGCTTTCAGCCCTCATCTTCCTTACCATTGACAGTTCCTTACCCTGACATTCCTTTCCCCCTTGGCTTTGGGGGGCCACTCTCAAATTCTGCTTCTAGTTCTTCAGCTCCTTCTCAGACGCCACTGCAGCTCCTTCCCTCTGCCCATCCATGTGTTGGAAATGTTCAAGACTCGGCTCCCACTCTTCTTATTCTGCATGACACTCCTAGGCAGACGCATGGCGTCAGCCATCTCACATGTCTTGATGATTTCCAGATCTGCGGCTGTAGCCCAGACCTGTCCCTTGCGTTCTACTCTCATATATTCACTCACCTACTGGAAACCTCTCAGAGTGTTTTATAAGCACACACACATCCACACTCAGCCCAAACTCCTGCTGGGCAATGACTCCACACCCCACTATTCTAAGGGAACAGTAGAGACCGGGAGGTAGCAGCCACCCCGCTTTACACTGCTTCATGTAGTCCTAAGTGCTCTGAGAACAACTGGGTAGCCATTGTTGGCTGGAACCTGGAGATGGACCCCAAAAGTCTAGTGCATATATGTTTGGACAAAGGCAAACACAGGTCTAAGGGAGTCTAAGGATTAGAGGTCATGTAAGGCCACAGAGAAGGCTATGGCACTGACGGTCTATCTATGCACAGCAAGGCGCTTGCAATGGGCAGAGGTATGCAGAGAGCTGGACCAGCCCCAGAAAGGAAGATGAACTAGCATTCTTAGAGATCCCATCATTGATAAGTTCCAAGGCAGTGGTCTCAGCTACAAGGGGCTTGGTCATCCTAGACTCGGAGCCCAGAAGATTCTAGAGTGGGAGAAAACTCCAGAGTAGGGCCGCAGGCACAGGTCCTGGCGTAGGGGCTGAACAGTGGTTGAAGCACAGGAAATGCTCTCCCAGCAGGCTTCTAGGCCACAAGGGCTCATCTGAACACACCAAAGCCTGGGTCCAAGATAACGCAATGGTTCCAGTCTCACCAGCTGGTTAGACAGAAGCCAGTGCCCCACTGAAGACTACTGGGGACTAGGGGGCGCAGGCTCCCCTGTAGATCCCTTTTGGAGATGGAAAGATGGGGGAAAACTAAGGCAGGATAACAACACAGGGAGACGGACAGCTAGGTCTGCACAATGGTTCATCTGTATGCATTTTGCAGAGCGGCGTCTGGAGGTCAGTTCTGCCTGGTGAGCTGGCCCTTTCTCTCCCAGGGTGCAGTGTGGTTTGGGGTTGCATATCTGGGGAATGAGCAGACCGGGGTGGCTGAGGGCACTTTCTATAGGCAGCAACAGTAGCGTGTTGTCCTACCAGAAGGTTTGGCCTGGGATGCATTGAGGAGCCAGAAGGGGTTTCCTAGCGTTTCAATTGAGCCCATTGAAGACGACTGCAGGAAAAAATAGCCTGGGTGATGTCATGCATGCAAGGGCCGAATGCCTACTAAGTATAGAGGCCGCGTGGGTCTTCTGTGTTGATTGGGAACATCTTTTGTGTGGGGACGAGGCTGCACCCCAGCCCCAGGTCTGCCTCTGGGAACTTGGAGAGGAGTCTGGACAGGCCAAGGATGGGAAAATTGAGAAATGGGGCAGAGAGATAAGTGATACTTTCCTTTCCAATTATGAGACTGCCACAGGCTGCTGGGTAGATGCTAGAGGACAAGCCTGCACTGAGAGTTCCCAGGTTGGGGGAAATGAACATGTAAATGAAACATCCTAATATCATAATCCTATGTGGCAAATACAGTAGAAGAAGGAATGATGATACCTGGGATGGATGAGCACTTATTACATAGCGGGTATTGTGTGAAATGCTCTACATGTACTGTAATATGTAAACCCTAGGAGACACCGTGAGTACATCCATGTTACAGATAAGGAACGTCAGCGTGAGGTAACTCACCTGAGATCACTTAGCTACATGTTGAAGAGCTGAAATTCAAACCCATGATAGGTGTGCCTAGAGCTCACACAGTTAACCCCTCCGCCTGCTTCTCTTCCTAGTTAGAGGCAGAGAAAGACAGAGGGGAGAATGCTCATTCTCCCCAACTGATCGGAAAGGACGAGGAAACAGAGGTGTTAGCCCAGGGCCAGTGGACTGGCATCCAGAGGCTCGGAGAATCAGTAGCAGCCCATGTCCTCCCTCCTGGCCATGCAGCCCCCGGTCAGCACTTTCCACGCTGCTTAGGGGCCTTTCACTAAGCTGCATGAGCATCTGTGTTGGGTCTGCATGGTCTGCAGGTGTGAATTGCTTTTGTTTCTCTGCTTGTGCTCTCGGGAATGCAGGATGTGAATAGGGTCATGGAGAGATCCCACCTTAAGAGATGGCCTAGGTCAGGGGTGGGCAAACTTTTTGACTCGAGGGCCACAATGGGTTCTTAAACTGGACCGGAGGGCCGGAACAGAAGCATGGATGGAGTGTTTGTGTGAACTAATATAAATTCAAAGTAAACATCATTACATAAAAGGATACGGTCTTTTTTTTCAATAGTTTTATTCATTTCAAACGGGCCGGATTCGGCCCCCGGGCCGTAGTTTGCCCACGGCTGGCCTAGGTGCAGCCCGAGAGATTAGCTGAAGCAAGAAGCTTAGATAACACCCTGAAGGCCAGGTTCCAGACCTCCTTTGTTCCAGATCTGGTCCTGCCAGGTGGCACAATCTTTTCTCTTCATACTATTTCCTGAACAGATCATCTTCCCTTCCTCCCCGACTCTCGGGGCCTCACACTTCAGGTCTGCATCCATCCTGAGTGGCTGCTCTCCTCCTTACTGCATCCCTCCCTGAATTTTCCCACTCCAGACCGCGTCGATTTGCACGCCAGAGTCAGCCCCTGAGCTGGGCCAAAAAATAGCAAGGAGACAGATGAACGATTCCTCAACGTTGCCCAGGAAATGCCAGCGCAGGAGTGAGACTGGCATGGTGGACTCTGGGAAACCTGCCTCCGTCCCCTGGTGTAGCTGTGTGGAGGGAACATGAGCCTGCTCAGCCCAGGCCAGCACCTCGCACCCGGGGCAGGGAGGAAAGATGCGGAGCGGCTCCGACCATCTACTCCAACTCCTGCTCTCCTTTTAGCATCAAGGTAAAGTGGAGGACCTGGTACAGCCACTTGAGGGTGGAGAGGGGCTAGTACAGAGGGATTTCCTAGAGCAGCGGTTCTCAACCTGTGGGTCGCAACCCCTTTGGCAGTCGAACGACCCTTTCACAGGGGTCGCCTAAGACCATCCTGCATATCAGGTATTTACATTATGATTCATAACAGTAGCAACATTACAGTTATGAAGTAGCAATGAAAATAATTTTATGGTTGGGTCACAACAAGAGGAACTGTATTTAAAGGGCCAGAAGGTTGAGAACCACTGCCCTCGAGACTCTGTGCTCCAAGCTGCGCATGGATTAAAGTTTCCAGATAAGATCACCTTCTCTGCATTGCTCCCTATCTGAAGCTCAACACATCGTAAATTCATAACTGCAGTCATCCACATCTTCACACATCCTCTCTCCCTCTCTCTCTCTCTCTCTCTCTCTCTCTCTCTCTCTCTCACACACACACACACACACACACACACACACACACAGTCATATTTTGCTATACACATATCTACACACAAAGCCATGTCCTCCTGGCCCTGGGCCCTGCCTGTGTGGGGAGGTACTATGGTTGGAAAAGAAGAAAAACACTAAAACCTTTGCATCCCTAGGCCCCCAGCACACAGTCCCAGCTCCCTCTAAAGCCCTGGTGGGCTAGGACGGCTCCCCCCTCTCTCCTTTTCTAATTATGACGGACCCCAGGGGGCCGGAGCAGAGCGGGAAGGCTGCCTGAGGACTGCAGCAGGAAAGGAGGGCACAGGAGGGAGGGAGGGTGGCACCTGAAGCAGAATTCTGCTCTGGGGAGAAACGCGTGCATGGCCGACACAGAGAGCCTGCATCCGCAGGGAGGTGACCCTGCGGGCTTCCTGGCTCGCTGTGGGGCCTGTGCCACGGGAAAGGGGAAATCCCTTTCGGTCTGAACTTCAATAGTAGGCTGGCTTGTCTTGGAACCATAATAAAGTTCAATGTCATTTATCCTGCTGGCCCCTCTGTGAAGCTAGGAGCTGCAAAGGGCTTTTGTCATCACTTACATGAAGGGAGCCTGAGTTAAAAAAAAAATCGACTGAAGGTACAGGGTACAGGCCTCCTTGCTCCTAGCTAACGCCGGTGGTCTTGATCCAGCATCAAGAAGGGTTCAGGAACATGGAGAAGGCACTGTGTGTAAATTAAATAAGAGTCCAGAGACGAAACATAATTTTGAAAGGCATTATGGGGAGTCAGAGACTTAGCTAAAGGAAATAAGTTCTCCTTGTCTCAGGACCCCTTGCTTTTTATTAACACAACTTGTCCTAAGGCGAGGTAGATATACACATCAAAGGGCAGTGTTTCCTATATACAGTCCATTGTCAGATTGGGGAATTGCCTACGGCTGTTCAGGTGTTTGGCCAGTAAGAGGCAATAACATGTAGATTAAGATGCCCTTAGGTGTCTGGCAGCAAGCAATCATTTTATGCATCCTTTTCAGGTGTGAGGAAACGCCCTCCCTCAGCCATTCCCAGATGATTCAGCCCTGCTGCCATGCTGGAATTGGCTTCCGGCACCTAGTCCCATGCACACTTCACTGCTCTACTTCTTGGAGAAGGACTGGCCTTCCCTTCCATTCTTGGGGTTGGAGTCTATTCATAATAATGTCTTACAAGTGAACAAACAGAGGCGTGCAAAAGAATCCCTCAGCAATTATAAAGGGAACGCGCAGTCATCTGATCTTGGGGAGCACATGTTGATTGAGGGCTCTGCTCTCAAGGGCTCCACTATTGCCAGGCACTTGCAGAGTGAGCGTGGGCGAAGCTCAGGGGGTGCCGCCAGAGGAGCCCTGGTCCAGAGGAGGCCAAGGGACGAGTGACACGCCTGTAATTTACACCGTCTTAAGGATACTGTGACGTTAAGGACCACGGGAAGGAAACCTGCTCAGTCGTCAGCGAAGAGAGAGACACGCTGGTGAGGAGGACTTCTCCAGACCGCAGCGTCTGTCTGTCTGTCTCACAGCTTTTGGTTGACCCAGGCCCCAGGCCCTCTTCTTACCCCAGGACTCAGAATCAAGGGGCAGCGTCAGGTCCTCTCCAGATGGTAGCATTTCCTCTCTCCCCAGATGTTTGGTTGTGGTCATGAAGACGGCCCAGCCAAGGATTTGGAAATAGCAACTGCTCCACTTATGTAAAATGTGATTAAAAGTAATGTCACGGCCCTTTACACGTGCCTTTCACTTAATTCTTGCCTTGCAACCCTTGCTTGGGCAGACAAGCATAATAGAGCTACTTGATGCATCTTGTGCTAAAAAAAAAAAAAAAAAGTCTAGTCAAAAGTGCTTAGAATCCCTGGAGGCTGGAGTTGGCTAATGATGTCATCACTCCACAGGGCTGCCATTATTTTTAGGATGGCCATTTCCTCCCACATTAAGGCTCATTAGGACTTTTTTTTCTCTGTAGTACTCTACCCACACAATAGAGGTCACACACACAGAGGCCTGGTCTGGGCCAGAGGCAGCTCACTTACTCTTTCTGGAAAGCTGAGTTCCAAATAAGGCCACCTGACCTTGCAGGAAGCTTTCTTTTAAGGGTAGGAGAACAGGCCAAGGTCAAAGGCTGTCTGGGCGAGACTTGTGTCCACATAGCCTGCTTGCCCACGTGGAAATGGCCAGGTTTGTGTCATCTACACCCCACTGGCCTCATGCCGCTCAGCTACCACCAGTTTAAGATACGTTTAGCCCAGCTCAAATCACACAGCTGGAATAGCCTTGCAATATTCCATCGCCCAGGACAAATTCTCTGGACTCCCAGAGTATGGCAACCCCTACTTTACAAGGAAAAACATTGATCTATTTTATCAGCATGTACTTTGCCATCAGATCATTCTAGGCTGTGTAATCTGGGGCAAGTTGCTTCCTCTCTCTGAGCCTTAGTCTCCCCGTCACAAAAAGGAAGACAGTAATACCAACCACACAGGACTGTTGTAAGAGAACAAATAAATACATGTCAGGCGCTCACTGTCCCTGGCACAAGGAAAACACTTATTAAATGCAACTGTTGTAATTATTTATCATCACCTTCAGTATTATTATAAATCAACAATCTTTGATTTTGATATCAAAAAGGCTCTGAATACTGAAAGACTTTTCATAACTCACTTGGCAGCAAGACCTGCCCGGAGCTAGCCTGAATTGCCTGTGGTCCTCCTTGGTCCCACCTGGGATGAATATTTGCTGCCGAAATCTGACCGGTTTTCCTGTATGAGCTGCTGCTCTGGACTGCTAGGGATCTTACATCACACACCGTAGCCGTACCATCCTACTTCTCTAAAACCTAAAAAATCCTGAATTCTGAAACACATCTGGCCCAAGGGGTTTTGATAAAGGATTGTGGCCAGTCTTCTTTTTTGAGCCAGGCCAATCTCACAGTGCCAGGCCCAAGCCACCACTGGTCCTCCCCACCTAGAAAAATACAAAAAGTGGTGACTGCAAGGCAGTCACCCTTCCCCAGGACAATCTTCAGGGAAGAAAATCCCAGGCAGGAAAAGTGGCCCGTTCTGCCACTCAAGACCAAATCTGTTACTAAACTTGGATCGTTGATTCTTGGCGAATTTAAACACAAAGGGCAACAAAGGTAACCGAGAGCGGTATCTTTCTGAAGATTTTATGCTCCCATACGAATAGCACTTCTGTTTACTGAACACCTACTATGTGCCACGCTTGTTATAAATGCCCTAAACTTCACAACAAGAACAAAGAAGGTATTATAGATGTGTAAATGGGGATGTAGAGATAGTGGGGACACGTACGAATTTCCATTTGATTCCAAAACCACGGCTTCTTTCTCTATAGCACTGCTTGCTGACACTCGGAACCATGGGAAAAGAACAAAAAGGGAACGCTTCGTTTAATTTAACTTTGTTTCATTGTTATTATATTTTAAGTGTATAGCATTATTTCTTTTAAGACGCAGGCCATAAATTGAGGGTCACTTTGCAAATTTTGGAAATACTTTTCCTAATGCCAAATAGTCTCTAAGTAGCCTAGGGCTTGGGGATGAAAGGGAGTCTGAGAGGCTTTGTTATCTCCTTGTACTCCTATGCGCCACCGCTCAGTAAACAATACTGACCTGTACTACTCACTCTCTTCCTTTACCCTTCTTCAGTCTCCTGCCACTGGGTCTGCAGGCCGAGGTTTAGGATTGTGGGGGAGGGTTAGGATTGTGGGGGTGGCGGAGGTGGATATGGTTTTGGGGGAGGGGCGTGTTTTGTAGCTGTGTTAAGCATGAAGGCCAAGAAAGGCGATCTGGTGACCTTGGCCTTGAACCTTGAACCCATCGGGGAGCATTCCGAGTTACTACACTCCTCCAGCACACTGTGCTATAAGCCAGGCACAAGGCTCTATCCATGACAACCGCCTTCTCTGGAGCCAAAAGTAAAAATCAAAGGCAGCAACAAAGATTAAAAAGCAAGTGTCCAAAACCGGAGAGAGCCGCTCAGCCCCCTCGAGAGGCCCAATGAGACAAAGACCACCACGAGGTAAAGGGGTCCGCAGCTACAGGCTAATTTGGGCTCTGCCTGAGTGGCCGGCGCCCTCTCCCCCAACAGGCCGCCCAAGAAGCCTCGCCATGCGCTCCAGCCAGCAGGGCCTGGGCGGCCACTGCGCTTTGTTGACCAGCCGCCTAGGGCTTGGGGATGAAAAGAGGTCTGAGAGGCTTTGTTATCTCCCTGTGCTCCTGTGAGCAGCGCTGCTCCTCTTAAATTCCTCACTTTTGATTCGAGGACATGATTGTTGCTTAGGCTGACAATAGGCTTGAAACCCAAGGGTGGGGCAGGGCCCGTGGTCGCCTGCACGTGGGAGGGGCAACTGGGCTCTGACAGGCCCCGGGGAGTTCCAGCGGCCTGCCAGGTGGCACGGCGGCCAGTGATCCATGAGGTCACCAAGGTACGAGCCAATGCTGGCAGCATCCATGGTTGCGTCTGTAATATAGATGGTTCATGTCGCATGTCACAGGCCAATGGAAAAGTGACTTGTCTTGGAGGGGTTTATATATATATATAATCCCAGTAGCAGAGAAAGCAATCATCCAAGAAATGGAGGGTGTGGGACAGGAAGCCCTGCCCAGGAGGGCTGCCCCTACAGCGTGGCGCGCGGCTGGGAAAGCGGCGTGCGTTCTGGCCACTTTGTCCCTCTCTTCGCCACCGTAGGCGTCTAAGGCCATCACCCTGCTCTACTCCCTCCGTAGCTGCTCAGAAACTCAGGAAAGATTTTGTCTACTCACCACATTTTAGAGATGGAGAGACTGAGGACCGGAAGACAGGACTTTTCCAAGGTCACCGAGGACAGCGTGGCAAAGCTTCTCTCTGGGTCCCCAGGCCCGTGCTTTCCTAAGCACCTCACTCAGAAGCTAAGACCCTCCGATTTCCTGATCCTGGAAAAGAAACCTGTGCCAGAGAACGCCGCAGTTCACCTGGAAACCTGCTCCAGGACCAGCGGCTCCCGACAGGTGCGCAGGGAGCTTGGCACCAAGAGAGCAAGCGCTGAAGTGTGGACAAGTGTGATGTCAGCTGGCAGATCTCCACAGTACACCCTCCGTGAGCAACGAGAGGAGTGAAATGCATGTAGGAGGATGGTGTTTACTGGTCAGCAACCTAGGAGTCTTTCCATCATCCTTTCTCTGTGCCTGAAGATGGCAGGAATCTGTGAACCTCCAAGTGGGCTCCAAACTTTTCACAGATGCAACTGAGGGTCCGTCCCTGTCCCCACTGCACCCCCCCCCACCCGCCCCGCCACACAGGCACCAGTTGAAGGATGGCTCAAAAGACAGGTGTGTTTTCAACAAACTGGGGAGCAGTGACGACTTCCTGCACCTACCGTCCCTCGCTGGTGGTCCTTGGGCTTTGGAGTCCTTCCCAGTGCACCCGTGTCCTGTCCTCCGTCACGTAGTCACACATTCTCATCACTCAGCGTTTGCAAAGCCCCGTGCGTGGCACTGTGGGGGCTGAACGCAGGAGCAGGGCTCCCCGGGCTCCACACGCCTCCTGCTCAGGCTCCACCGCCAAGGTGAAGCCCCACCTGTCCCCGCCGAGCCTGCGGCAGCTCCCTCCCAGAACGCCCCCCGCCCACACGTCTGGCACCAAGAAGGCAGTTAGACTGACAACAACACTAACAGAGATTAATTCCTGCATCTCTGAGAGTTAATTTCTCTGATTAGAGGGCTCTCAGAGATGTGCAGTGACTAAGTCCTGAGTGGAAATATTCAAATGACAGAGGCCGAGGCGAGGAGGCCCATCACACCTCAGCAGCTCCCCAAGACCTTCCTGAGTCGGGCCCATTTGGGGTCAAATGGCTGGGATAAAAGCCAGGGCAGGGCTCCGGTGAGCAAGGTGTCTGTGCCTTTATCTATTTCTTTACACTTGTTTACTTATTGTTTCCATTCCTTTCCTGAGCTCCTGGGCAGGTCTTCTCAGAAACCTCCTTGGTTCAGGGAGATGACAGGAGAGGTTGGAGGCGTATCCACCTGGAGAACCGCACCTGGTCAGGCAGAAACTGACCCCTAACCGGGCTGCTGTGTTGGTCCATCCACCCTCCACCCCCCACTCCCGGAATTTGCTTTGGATCATGAAGGAGGAACAAGCTGATGGGACAACCCACCTTGTGCTGTCCCTGCCCTGCCCTCCCTTCCTGTCTATAAACTCACACCAAGGGCTCCCGGGGGCCAGCAGCGGGCCGGGAGCCGTCCATATGTGACCTCCTCCTCCCTTTAGCCACAGGCTCCCTCCACCCCACAAAGATGCTCACCAGCTCCATAAGCAGGCACTGAGAGCCTGCTTGGTGCCGGCTTCCATGCCAGGCCCCAGAATAGGAGACAAGGCCTCTCTCCTAAGCGGTTCACAGCTTATTGGTGGAAGAGAAGCCGGCTTTGGTCTGAAGGGAGCTCCTGGACGTTTGGGCAGGAGTACCCAGCGCTGCCCTCCTGAACGGGGCCAGTCCGGACGTACAGCTGCCGTCAGCACACTGCTAATGGGGCTCTGAAAGTCTCCGCTTGATTAGAGCATCCAGGAAAGCCGATTTCAGCTGCAAATGCCCTCATTGCCTCCCCAGCAGAAATGGCTAATACCTGCTTTCTGGGACAAGCTCATCAAAGGGAGACTCTCAAAGCCCCATTAGCAGTTGTGCTGACGCTGCCTGTACATCCTGAAAGGGCAGAGTCCAGCGGAGCTAAAGGAATCCAGCCTGTTTGTCAACACCAGAATGAATCAGAGCTCCCCACACCGTCCCAGCCCACTGCCCCAGCCGCTTCTCCCTCCCTCTTACCTGGGGACCTAGGTGGGGGGATTACTGTTTCTCAGCAGGTGGCTCTGTAGACGCACAACCCACAGGCTTCCCCCTCCTTCCTCTGGCTCACCATCCCCCATACCTGCCAGTCTCAATTAACCCTACAACCCTGCAGAAGCCTAGACACCAGCATAAACCTGTATACCCAGGACTTCCCAGTCTACCATCAGCTGACCACCTGGACAAGCTCTGGGCTCTGCTCTCCTGATCACCTTCAGTGGTTACCCAGGCTGATAGCAACTTGAAGCTGACCCAACCTGTTTCTCCCTCAGCACCACCGACATGTGGTCAGGTGGTCTCCTGAGCGTGAAGATGACTGTCACCAGAGAGCCTTTGGAGGTGGACAGACCAGCCAGAAGCTGTGGGACCTTGCTAGTGTGCGTCGAGCTAAAGGGAAGGGCTGCTGCGCAGTCACAAGACACTGTGAACACCAAGAAGATGGCCTTGCCTGAGATTTTCAGCAGCCAGCTCTCCCCTGACCCCAGACTGCATATAACCTCATCTCCACTTCCACAATGACCCCAGATCGCATGAAAACGATGCCCAGTACCTACAAGTATTGGCCTTGGTTTCTCCGTGGGCCCCCTGAAAATAAAGGACAGGAATTGAGATTTCCTCAACTTTGTTTTGCCCCATTATTCGATAGACAAGCAGCGTGATGTACACCAGTAGGCAGCAGGAGTCATCAGAGAGTCTAGCAACAAATACAACATTTCAACACCACTGAACAAGCCCTGCTGGGCTGCAGCCTGTGCTGGCCCCTGGGAATGCAAGGCTGCATAATAAACTCAGTCCCTTACATTAGGACTCATGGCTTAGTGGGTGAAGACCAACATAAATAGGAATTCTATGTAGCCTGAAACATGCTTTATTAGCCACGTGAACAAATGGCTTTGTTTTATTCCTTGTCTCATTTGATGTTGCTCTGGCATCTATCATTGTTGGCCACTATCACCTTCTTGAAATTCTCTACTTATTTGGCTTCTGACTTCACTTTCTCATGAGTCATCTTTACTTCTCAGTCTTCTTTATCGTATCCTCTTCCTCTGCTCACCCCCTACATATTGGTACTCCCCAAAGAATTAATTTCTTTGCCACTCATTCTGCAACTTACAGTCTCCATGGAAAATATCTTCTGCTCCTAGGCCCTGACAACACCTACACACTGACAGCTCCCAAATCCTATCTCCAACCCTGACTTTTCTTGAGTGGTATCTTTATAACTTATATTTGTCAAACAAACATTTCTTTAAAACGCCATGTATCAATGCTATTCTAGGTGCTTTATAAACATTGATTTATTTAATTCTCATAACAGCCCTCTGGGGTGGGTGCTATTATCCCTATCTTAAAGATGCGGAAACCAAGGTACAGAGAGGTTAAGAAACTTGTCCAAGATCACACAACTAGGGAGCATTGAGGATGAGTCCCAAACACATGTGGTCTAGCTCTAGAGGGTGCCATACCAGCCTGCCTCTCCACCTTTGCATAGGCTACTGAGAAATCTTGTAGAATGAAATAAGTTCTTTTCCCCAAGTCTACTCTTTCATTTGTCTACCCAAATCTTGCACTTTTGTTAAACCTTCCACTCTTCAGTCTCAAAGAAAGTCACTGCCTGACATATCAAAAATTTTCAGTGAAAGCTTCTGAATTTTATTGAATTGAACTGTTCTGTTCTAAGCTGAATTGAATTGAAGCATGAAAAGATATCAGAGTGTGAACTTCCACTGGAAAATTGGGGAGAGATTTTAGAGTAGAGCTGACATTTGCTGACCAGGATATAGCACATTACATAGGGCATTACATATTTGCATTGTAAGGGGCTAAGAGATGAGGCGGTTCTATACTCTCATTGTGCAAATGGTGGGTCTCAGGTAGGTCAGAGAAACCTGCAATGGGAATAATTTGAGACCCAGTGGGAGAGAACCTTAGCCCCTAGAACTCGGTGTGGTCCACAGACTGGTGGGACCGGTGGCACTGACATCAAATGGAGGCTTGTTCCCACAGACCTGTTCAGTGAGAATTGCAAGTTAGCAAGATCTCCGGGCGACTCACCTGTCCGTTGCAGTTGAGAAGCATTCATCTAAGGCTGTTTCTACACTGGCCAAGGGAACCAGATTACATAGCCAAACTGAGTCCTCATGCTTTCATTCTCTCTGGACCCCCTCTAAGTTTCGGTAACTACATCTCTCCTCTGGCCTGCACCCTGCTCCTGACAACCTCGTGCATATGAATCCATGGAGATTAAGATGAACCTGACTGCGTGTACATATATTTCTACAGTAGAGAGAAGGCTTCGCCCTCAGCAACCCAAAGGACACATAGCTGAGAGGAATGTTGGTGAAGGCTCCACAGATGGTCTTGAAGAGGGTGGTTTTGTCCAGTCCCAAGCACTCTTAGTTAATGGGGCTATTGGTCCTGCTACGAGTTGGTCAGACATGCTAAGAAGGGAGTGGTCCAAGTGGGTGTTGGTTCAAGTCCAGGAACGTGGAAGTGTTGGATGATCTTGGCCTGAGAGTAATACTGGCGCCTGGATGGGGACTTGAGGCCATAGGCATTTGGCCAAGACTCTCAGTGAAAAAGAAGCCAGGTCCTGAGGCCTGGGTTAGCCTGAAAGGTGGATGCCATTCGACAGAAGGGCTGATACACCGGATAGAACCAACAATGGATGCTGGCAAACATGATAAAAAATTGGGAAAAGTATAAAAGCATAGGCTACGTATAATATGAAGAAAATAATTAATTCAAATAAAACAACCTTCAGCCACTGCTGCCATGGCTGAGGGCGATTTGATGGTTGGACATGGGATGAAAGCATAGAGGAAATAGCAGTTAATGGAAGGGGAGGTCTTCTAGGGAGCTTGTCAGCCCAAAGTTACTCTTTTCCTGTCTAAACCCATGGAGGACAATAAAACCCCTTCTTCAACAGCTGGGGAAGACATCCACAGGCATTTTCTAGAGGCAGTTTGTTGCAGAAGGTATTCATGGAACAGGTTTACATTGCAAGAGAATTGCACCTTCTGAAATTTCTGCATTTGCATGAATATGTATGGTAGCAAATAGGAGCAGGAATAGCTAAAGTGGAAGAAATACGGAAATCTGTAAAGTCTGGAGTGAACAGTTGGGGGCCAACTTCAATTCTGCAGTCGGCCTATCAGCTCTGCAGCATGGAAGGGGTGGGCCCAAGGTCCACCAGCAGGAGATGCTGATGGGGACTGTGGCCTGTCCAGCAGGCTAAGGGAAGAGGGCTCGGAGAGCATCAGCACACAGTGTCCAGGGGCCTCTAGCAGTTAACTATAAGTAAGCCATGTCACTCGTTCCACAAAGCGAGCCCGGGCCTGGTCCTCCTTATCGCTGTTTCCAGAACCCCGTCATTATTGACGGCAGCTGGACATGATCAGAGCGAGGAGATCGGGGAGGCAGCACCCCTTGGGCATGGTCCCTTTTCTTCTCTCCGGTGCAGGTCTCCTGTCCTCTTTCTTATTCTCCTACTGCCACATTCTCTCCTTTCCTTGGCCTTCTTCTCACTCTTCTGGCTAGAAAATGAAACTGAAGTTTATATCTTATTATATGTCACAGAGAAGTGTGTGTTTCCTGGTCTTGGTTTAGAAAATGCACAAGTGAAGTAGCTCTCTTTATTGATACATTCAAATAGATTAAATTACCCTGACGTGTATTTTTATGTACCTGCCTCCCCCGCCCTTTGCCCTAAAAGATGGCACTTTCTATGCCAAATGGTGTCTACCCAAGTCTGTTACTAGCGCAGCATTTGCAAAGGACGTTTCCAGATGCGGTAGATGCCTCTGAGCCTGCCCAGCCATCCTGCCCTTCAGAGGCTAACAGGAAGCTGCTCATCTAACGCTGAGGGTAGAGCCAGGACACAAAGGCAGACAAGTCAGGGAGCAACTCGACTGTGTCCACCGATGCCAGGCATATCTCCGTGTGAAGGTCACAGAACTCCTACTTGCTCACCTCTTAAATCATCTGCTTCTGTCTGCAGGTGGTGACAAAGACTCTAAAAATAAAAAATAAAAAACTAAAATAGTCATCTTTCAGGGTTAACAAGGAGCTGCTTAGAAGCCCCAGCCTGACTGTCAACAGCCAATCAAAGAGAGCTGTCAGCGGCTCCCCTGAGGAGGGGTTCCGTTAAAGCAGAGTGAGGCTGGGAGGCTACATATGGAGAAGAACCAGCTGTCTGGCTTCCTATGTGGGAACCCAGAACTGAGGGTGAAGAGGATGGGGTTTGCCATTCCCCCAAGCAGAACAGACCAGAATGGTCCCAGTGGGGTGTCTGCAACCAGGGAAAACTTGCTACAATCTGGGGCTCATCCAGTGAAACCCATTGTCCTCTCCCCATGTAATGGGTTCTCATTAAATTTCCCCCGAAGTCCTTTTTCTCCCCTAGCGATCTGTTTCTTGCAAGACGTTTTACTCAAATACGGCAAGGTTGATTCAAATGAGTGCTGTAATTCTAGTCTGAGATCAGAGTCATGCCATGCCGTTTTCTGAACATCAGCCTCTGTTTCCTTATTTGTAAAATGAGAGCTAGTGCAAATACAATATATAGTAACACAATGACTTAGCCCCATAGTAATTCTACCGGCATTTTAAAAAGAGTTATTGAAACAATGTAAACTAAAAGGGTTTTTCTCCAGACTCCTCCATGACCTTCCCTTGCAAGTTCAGTGCAAGAAGGGAAGAGGTGGGACTACTCCCGGCAGATGGCATTGTACTGACAGGAGAGAAGGAACACAACATCTCAACCCCTTATACTTCTGCCTTCTCTGCCGCGCAGACAGATCTCCAGTCTGGGAAGAGACAATACACTCAAGTAGGAACGTGATGAGGGGGAGAGAGAACGTGATGAAGCGTGATGAGGGGGAGAGAGAAGAGCACCCGCAGAAGCGGTCAAGCCCTCCAGCCTAGAAAAGTCACCTGGCGGACAGGTGGGGCTGGGAAACGCCCATCTGGAATCGTGGGGGATGGTGAAAAAGAACAGTGCCCAATGACAGGAGAGAAGCACCTTTGTCCCAATTTTCAAAGAGAGGTAAAAGCTGCATGTGGAAACCATTCGCGGGGCAGCCCTTCGAAATCATCTGCTTCTGTCTGCAGGTGGTGACATTGAGATGGTCCTATTAGAGGTGGGAAACCATAGTCAGGAAAGCAGGGTCAGCAGAAGCTGGCCGGGCCCCCACCATCAGCCCAGGAATAGCTGGGCTGATACACTGTCAGGTTGTGAGAGGTGAGCAGGATATTTTTAAAGTATCTTTTAATAAAGACTGTATTTAACATATGAGTCGCTTATTCATTCAGTCATCTGTTTATAAACTTCTGCTAGTGTGTCAGCTTCACACAGGCAGTGATCTGTGTGGGAAGGGGAACTGTTCTTTTGCTCAGTGCTGCACCTAAGACAATGCCTGGCCCCTAGAAGACACTCAATATTGTTGAATGAATCAACATGGGTGCATAATAAAGGACTAGAAGAAGACGTAACAGAAGTTAATGGGGATTATCTCTGGGTGATTAGATGTCAGGTGTTTTTACTTTTCTTCTTTATATCAGTTTTTTTTTCTCTATTTTCCATATTCTCTATAATGAGTTACTTTTGTAATCACAAAAATAAAATACTATCCTCTTTGAAAAACTTACTCATGACAAATTAGCCTTATTTTTCCTTTGAAAGCATTCCCCACCTGGTAACAGGAAAACATGGGTTTCTGTGAAGTGCTTCCCTCCGTTATCCTTTGACTCAGAGGAAGAGCTGTGGGCTCAGTGATGGCTGAATTGGGTGGACTTGTTGAAAGACTAAACCCAATGGTGGTGATTAAAGGCTCAATGCCACTTCCCAGGGAGCTGCAGTGGTGATACAGGGATTGGTCGCATTCGGCACGTTCCTTGGAGGCCTGGGTATGACTTCCTAGGCCTACTTACCTTATAGGCGGCAGTTGGCTGAGAAACCTGGCTGATGCGTTGGAGGATTCAGATAAAAAAGACCTCAACGGCCTTTAACCATGGCCAACACAAGTAGATAAACTTAATAGGCCCTGCACTCGGATTCCAAAAATGTCAACAGGCCAGATTCTGAAAGGAGAAGAACTACAGACCGATGGTTTGTGGAAAAGCCCTTTGCCATGAGGCTGGCCTCACACTCCGGCAGCGTCAGTAGAGTGAGTGCAGGGGCTGCTGGAGCCGCGAGCCACAGCCAAGAGCTCTCGTATCCACACTCAAGGTGCGTCCTGCGTTTGGCATTCTAGAATGCAGGACAGCATTTCTCAAAGTGTCTTCTGGAATATTCCAGGGGGAAATGGGAGTTTGATAGTTAGGAACCCCTTTTGGAGCTGTTGGGTGCCCCTTTTATTTTATTTTTTAAGATTTTTTAATTGGTTTTTAGAGGGAGAAGGAAAAGTGAGAGAAAGAGAGAGATAAACATCAATGTGAAATTGAAATCTCGATCCACTGCCTCCCGAATACCCTCCACTGGGACCGAAACCACAACCCAGGCACGTGCCTTGGGAATCCAACTGGCAACTCCCAGTGCTCAGGCTGATACCCAACCAACTGAGCCACACCGGCCAGGGTCTGGGTGCCCTTCCAGACGTACAGTGCACATGAGCACATTAAACTCTGTGAGACATCTTGTGAAGAGATCCTGGATTTATCAGGAAATGATTTTGGTTCTGCTTTTGTGTGACACCTGCCAACAATCAGAGCACTCCTCAGAGAACTCTGGTTTAGGTATATCATACATGCACCGGTGGACAAAGTAGGTTGACAGTGTGAGTACATGAAACACAGGCTTTATCATTAGGTTATTAGTTATTAATTATTGTATTATTTTCACTACAAACAGCTGTAAACCCACTTTTGCCCAACCCTGTATTGGTGTCTGCTCAGCACACACAGGGCAGGGCACACAGCAGGGGCTCGGACGTGCCTGGTGAATGAATGGGGAGAATACTCCAGTACCACGAGCTCTTCAAACCACAGCATGGAGAGGTGCACAGGCACCTGACGTGTCTGAAGGAGAACGAACAGTGAGTCCACTTGGTGCCTTAGTCATCGAATGGGGGCTTTGCGGGAAGAGGGAAGGGTTGGTCAGAACGAAGCCCGCCAGGAGGGAGGGACCAAGCGAGCCTGCCCGGGGTCTGGAAATCAGCCGGACCTGCCAGGGGGAGGAAGGCGTCACAGCGACCCGCAGACTCCCAGGGCAGAGCGTGTGCAGGGAAGTTAAGGGCCTCAGGTACATGTCCAGGCAAGAGACCCCCGAGATGACATGGTCCAGTAATCCTCAACCCTGGCTACACATGGGAATGCCCTGCGTAGTTTTTTAAAAATACCAATATCTGGGCCTCTTCCTGACTTAGTAGACCAGAATCTCTGGGAATGGCCTTGGGAGTGGCAGGGCTGGGACGAGGGTGAGGCAAGCCGGACTCCTAGGGCACAAAATGCCAAGAGGATATTGCTCTCGGGGTCCTACAAGTGCTGGGCATCTTCTGAGAGTGATGTCTCCTTCTGTTTGGCACACAGGAGTGTGGCCTGCTCCACCCCAGCCCCTGTCCCGGGCATTGGCATTCTGTAACGTTTCTCCAAGAAAAATTCTAAGATGTGGCCCATTTTTATAATCACTGATACACTCAAACTCACTCATTTATAGGCTAGAAAACGGAACCGGAGGTCCTGCAGGGAGTTAGTGTCAAAGGCAGGGCCACAAGGGACCAGCAGAGCTGGCAGCAGGCACACCAAGGGGAGGGCAGGCTCATCAAACCCCAGGCTCATCCCTGGGGGTGGGGGCTGGGCTTCACTCCTAAGAAGGCCTGTGAGAGAAGACAGGCCCCCATTCGAGGTACAGGGTCCTAAGCAGGGAACCAGAGCAGAAATGCAGGCATCAGAGAAGAAATAGGGCCCCGGTCACAGGGCTGGACCACAGGGCTCACTGGGTCGTCTTGAGCCGATGTGACCTGGCGATGGGGCTCTGATTCAGGGGTCCTCTGGGCTCGCTCCCACAGCCCCGTGTCTGAGTGGAGCTGGGCTGGCAGGACAGGGCTCCACGACACAGTGGGAAACACAAACATTCGAACGGAAATCGTATGGAAAAGGAATCAGATTTACTCCAAGGGGTTTTGAAAACTAGGACTCAGACCAACAGGAGAAATTATGACTTGGCCCCGATATTCAGCATTGCCACCCAGCGGAGCTCATGCTGGAGGGAAGCGCGGACCTCGGGGAGGGCGAGGGATGTGGGCGAGGGTGTCTCCCCGGGCGGCCCCTCCGTGTAAAGTGCCTGCTGTTGCCTTTCACCTGGAAAACCCCAAGTCCCTTGTCTTTATATTTTTCTTCCCTCAAGGAGCTCCCCGGGATTCCCCCAAATTCTCCTCTGTCAGACATACACTGTGGTTAGGAAGGCCACAGGGGCATTTGCATATAATTAGATTACAAAAGACTGAGGTTTGAATAAACTGTGCAGTCTACGCACAGATAATTTTCAGGTTGAAATTACATCACTGCTCCCCCTGTAGTCATCATCTTTGATTTCCCTCTCTGTATCTCCTCCTGCACCGAGTCACATTGACCCAGATCAAACCTAATCAAATCAGCTCGCATTCGTGGAGCGTTGACTGTGAGCGGTCTCTCCGCCAGACACAGTCCTCACCTCGGAGGCCTGGGACGCAGAAGCTGAGCCACGGAGCCAGGGCTGAGGGAACAGAGAAAGCCAGGGCCTTGGATGAACCTCATGCCCATCCCCTCATGCCCATCCCCCTCTGCCCAGTGTGGGGAATAAGGAAGCAAATCCCCCAGACATGCTACCTACAACTCTCACTCTGCCCCCCAGAGCCAGGATCAGGACACGCACGGATCCTTGGGATCCCAGAATGTATATTCAGGGCCTTCGCAGAAGAGAAGGTTCTCTGGGCGAGGAGGCCAGGCAGGCATCTGTTCCTGGGTAGACAGTGGGGCAATGTCCTCGCAGGAGGAAGGACTCCGACGAGCTCCTGCCAGCCTCAGGGCCTTTGCCTGTGCTGTTCCTCAGAGCCCGAAATGCCTTTTACACCTCCGCACCCCGTCTCCCTAAATCAGCCTCCGGAGTCAGGCACTTGGCTCCCTAAATCCCTTCCTCGGGAAAGCATTCCACATGAAGTCGGTCATCCCCCAAAACACCTTCAAGCTTCCCAGGGAAACATCCATCCCAGTTGTAAGCAGTAACATTTGTGTAATCATCTTCTCTCTAGACCACCGATTTTTAACTGGTGTGCCACAGAAATTGTGAAAACGTGCAATACCTGACCATTTATTTAGTCAGGGGCACTGACCTCTTTTCCCTCAGATTGTCAAATTTAAAAATGACAACAGTCAACACAATAGTAGCTGTCCGGTGTGAAAGAATCAAAATTATACCTATTTTTTTTTGGTCAGATCAGCAAAAGACAATATAGTGTTGGGTGTGCCACAGAATTTTAGTAATTAGTTTATGTGTGGCATGAGATGAAAAAGATTGAAACTCACTGCTCTAGACTCTAAGCTTCTTTGGAATAAGGATTGCAAATGAATAAATGAATGAATGCTGTAAGTTAGGGGGGAGTTACAGCAGCAGCTAGCTGGGAGCAGAGAAGCAGGCCACTGGTGGCACCAAAGCCAGACGCTTGGCTGGAGCAGAGAGGAAGCCAGTGGGCAAAGCATGGGGTCAGGCACAGGGCAAGTAAAGAAGGAGCAGGGGCTGTTGGGTTTGGACTCTTGGGACCAGGCTGGCAAATGCTGATTTCAATAGCATCCCTTGGAGGGAAGGGTCGGTGCCCCTTCCCGGATGTGACGCAAGCTGGAGGGAGGAGGGCTCCCCCTGGACACCCTCGCTTCCAGCACAAAGGAGCTAACCTTCCCCTGGCAGAACTAACCATCCGGTATAAATTAGGCTGCACATGGGTTTATGGGACATCTGTCCTCAGACCACAGGGATTTGAGATCCCTACTTAGCAAGGCTGCCATGTCTCGCTTACAGCTGCCCTGGCCTTCTGTTGAATTTTTCCCCAACAATCACTGAAGGGACTGGATCAGCCCCTCTCTCTGCACTGTGCTATCTGATGCCCAGGGTACCTCTTGATTACCCAGCTGAGATATCTGGGAGGACTTAAGAGACAGAAGAAGGAGGGTACATCCCAAGGGGCGGGCAGGGGCAGGTCTTAGAGCTCAGCTGGACACGGGCTGATTAACCACTTTAGGACAGAGCAGACAGCAGGGGCTCTGAGATGTAGAATTAGACCCATCTGTGCAGGTAGGGCAAGGTCCGAGGGAGAGAAGCAGCACCAGTCCAGCAGGAGGAACACGGAAACCGATAAATACAGCGAGAGCCACGGGAGCGGGTGGTAAGAAGTCAGCTTTGGGGCTTCAGTGGAAAACATTGGGGGTCACTTCACTTGCTGGTAGACGGGCACAGAGATACACGTAAAATGTAGGTCAAATAGAGGCAGCACTAAAAAGTACCAAGAGGCAGAAAGCCAGCCCAGAATGTCCCTTTGCAGGTAACAAGGTCAAAGAGCAAGATATAGTCCCCCAAAGGACGGAGGTCAGGGCAGGATGCTTAAGCAAGGCACGTCCTCAGCCTCCTCAGCCTCTGCACAAGGAGGCTGGTACCAGGAGAATAACCACAGCGACTTATGGACAGAGGTGTGTCAGACCAGCCACTGGTCAGAATGAGTCACAGGGTCAGGGACAGGAAGCAAGCAGCCGAGGTGACAGGGGCAAATCCACACTGTTGGTCAGCAGCCGCCTGAATTCTTCCGGGCACAGCGGAGCTGCAGGTCAGGCCCAGGGACTCAGTTTCGGGGGAGAGGGCTAGGAGTGAGGCCCCCAGTGAGGCCCGACAGGCGGACGGAGTGCTGCCGGTCCTCTCCAGCTGCTTCCACAGCCTGGCTTCTGGCTCAGAGTTCAGGAAGCATGGAACGGGCTCGCCTGGAGCAGGAGAGGGATGTGTGCGACTGTGTCAGGGCATCTAGATGCCCCGAGGGGTGAGGGGCTAACCAACCGCCAGGAGACGGTGACCCAGACTCGCAGGGCTGAGTCCTGCGCCTGCAGCAAGAAGCTGGCTCCTCCGTGCAGCCAGAGAAAGCACCTCTCCCATGGGAAAGGGCTGTACTTAGGTTTCCTGCTTTGTTCTGAGTATTGTTTAGCTGCTTCTTCCTCACTAGAAGACGGCGAGTGTTCTTCCTGTCTTGTCCTCCTCTGTCGCCTCGGCGTCCATGGCAGTTCGGCCCAATAAGTGCTGTAGCATGAATGAATGACTGCATGGGGAACCAGGGAAGTGACCCAGGGCTCCTCAGCCACAGGGCTCCCCCGATCCATGAAAGAAAACTGTTCTGTGTTTCCTAGAGAGGCCAGACCCCAGCCAGCCGAACTGGTTTCGGAGTGCTGGTCCTACAGGGGATCGCCTTCCTACTCACACTACGTGAGGGCGGCAGAGCCCAAATCCGGATCAGGCTCCGGGTCCACTGTGCGCAGCCCCTCCCTGCCAGGCTTCAGCCTGGGCTGTTCATTAGGGTGTGAGGATCGGGAGCAGCTGGGGAGAGAAGCTCTGACCAATGGGGAGTGGCTAGCTTGCCATGGGTCCCCATGGTCAACTGACGCGGCCTGTGCCAGCTTGCAGAGCCCCAGTGAGGGATCCAGGACCAATTCGTCAAACCCAGTAACTGGGCTAACGGGGTAGGGAGATGTTTACCACCTTAAGTGAAATAACGACAAAACAAAATCAGGGCTAGTGATGGGAATGCATTGATTTCCCCGGTGGGTATAAATCTCTAATGGGCGAGGGGAACAATAGGCAATGGCTGCTATTCACAGTGCTTCGCTCCTTCACGGAGTGCCGGCTGTGGTCCAGGCACTGTTCCGGATGCTGAACACAGAAGGATGAGAAGGTGGCCCGGTGCTTGGAGACACAGACAGTAAAAAAGAGAGTGCTGAGAAGCACAACATGGGCACAGAGAGTGCCGTGGAGCACAGGGAAGGAGCACCTGTATCAGCCTTGAGGGGTGGAGTGAGGTCCAGACAGCCTTCCCAGAGAAATGCTACCCAGGCTGAGATGTAAGTCAGAAAAGGACTCACCACGCAGAGAGGAAAGAGAATTCCAAGAGGAAGGAACTGCACAATGATGCCCTGCGTGAGAAGAAAGCTTGGTGCAGAGGGCACTGCCGGCATCAGCCTGCTTGGCGTGTGCGGAAGAGCGTGGTGAGAGGCGGGGTAAGCAGGGGCCCGCTCATGATGGACCTTCTATATTAGTTCAGAAAGCTAAGTTCATCATGCTGTATCGGTGGGTGGCAATGCGAGGAAGTAGACAGTGAAGATTGATGGGTCTTAAGAAGGAGAGTGTGTTCTGGAATAATCTTTCTCCCTGCGGCTCTTAGAAAACATCCTGGTAATGCTTTAGGTAGAGGTGTTTTTCCATTTTCACCAGGTTGTTCCTAAGCCCTCCTCTTCAGGGACACTGTTTGCCACGTCCAGATGCCCTGGCACAGTGCCTGGTACATAGCACATACTCAACACCCAGACGCCATTCCTTTCAGGAGGAGAGCGGTGGGATTTAAATGGCAGAAAGGACATGCTCACTGCTGCCCTGTCCTTACCAGAGGGACTGAGGGAAAAGGCCACGCACACGGGCCACCTGGGAGAAGCCGTCAAAGCCAAAGGGCTGTCCGCCTGTGGCAGAGGCTGCTCTGCCCCCCCCCCAAATCCCATTTCCTTCATCCTGGGCAGAGCCCCCCAGCCCCCGAGGGAGGTATCACCATGTGACTGGATTCCAAACACTTAATGTGGGCAGAAGAGATGTCCCCCACTTACATATCTGGCCCAGAGGTCTTCTCCCCCTCTAATCTCCCCTCTAATCTCAATCTCCCGCCCTTCTTCCAGTTGAGTGAAGGGGAGTCTGAAGATCTACAGAGAGCGAGGCCACGAGATGAAGAAGCCTGAGTCCCCCCATGGCCACACAGAAAGCCACTTGGTGAGGGATGGTCTCGCTGCGGTACAGTGTGAGTGAGTAAAGAAGGCCTGTTGTGTTGAGCCCCTGAGACTCAGGTTTATGGAGCATAGTAACAAGTGTTACTTATCCTAACTAATAGCAGCTCACTTAGCCCACCATCACCAAACTCATTCCAAGACAGGCCCCATGCCAGGCTGGGTCTCCTTTGAGACAACAAAAGGCACTCTGACGGAGAAAACGCCCCTTTCTCTCTGTGAACCAGTTCTCCTGAAGAACGCAGACCCTCCCACTTGAGCAAGTCTTGAGACCTCTGCAGGAATTTTGCTTGTCCTAATGACCATTTTTAGATTTCAAAATAAAATCTCTAAGAGAAACAAGCAACTGACTCACTCATTTAACTCTGTGTTCTTCCTGCTCATAGATGTTCACATGTTCACATGGACGTGAGCAGGAAATTGTTCAGTAAAAAGCACCTAGAGATGAAGTAGTACCAGACGTAATGTGTGGTCAATGAGTTCTATATGGTGAGGAAAACTTGTGCTCATTACTGAAATGAGGCATTACTCTCTTCTAACTCCCCTCCAAAATAAAAGTCAGGGACTATGCAACTCCTCCCAGAGCCTCCCATGAGCTCAGAGGGCACACAGAGTGGAGAGACAGAGTGAAGCTATGGAATAAGAAGTTAATGTTCTCGGGGTTACAGGTAAGTTCGTAGAAAATTCATAGGGTGAATATACAAATGGTTCAGTACAGCATGGATCTACTCGGTAGCTATTATAAACAGCAGTAGCTAGAGTTACAGAAAAACAGCTGATGGAGATTCTGTACTTAGAGGGAGAACTTTAAGAAGTTGCTGTCAGAGAAGCTGAGAATTTTTCACAATTGGTATAAAAGGAAGCAACCATTCAAAATTTGGTGGATGGTCTATAGTAGTGGGGAGTAGAGTCAGATACGGAAACAAGAAGATAAAAAAATAATAATTCAAACAGGAACAGGACTTTCTTAGCTAAAGGTCTTTTTAAGATTCCCTGGTGAGAAGGGACCTGGAGTTAGAGCCATATTAGACATGATGTACTGCTTGAGGTATGGTACAGTTCACTCCATCAGAGAGCATTCAGGATGATACCTGAACCGACAGACGCTTGGCTAATCATTGCAATCAAGTTCCTGTGTCCAAGAGTGGGGAGATCAAACCCACAGCGCTCTAAAAGAATGAGACTTCAGCCAGGTCTTATTCTGTGAGCATGTTACACGCATTGCATGATTGAGTCCTTAGAAAGCATCTTCAGATTACCAAAGCTGTTCCCCCACAATAACTCTGTGGGGTTCCAGGTATATGCTTGAGCAACAATTATGATTTGGGCAGTACTATTAGTGGGTGTTACTGCATTTGGGAAAAGCCATCTCTCACTTCTCAGTTCCTTTGCTGTATTCTCCTTTGGTTCCCCAGCCAACTCCACCCCCCATCTTCCTCGCTAGCACTAGGCCTTGGTCCTCCTTGCCCAGAGCTCCAGAATGAAGGAACCAGCAGCCTTTATCACATTGACTACGCCCTGCCTACCTGGCCTGATTGAGCGGAACACCTTTCTGCCAAGAAGGCCCCTTGCCTTCTGCTGCAAGGTGTGACCATCCATGATGGCCCCTCCTCCCCTTTCAGTCCTCAGTGACTGCGGGGAGAACAATTCTGCATCACAGGGCTCAGCGCGAATCCTGGCAGCTCAGCTGGGCCCCCGGCAGCACTGAGGGAACTTGGCGGCTATCCTAGGAGATAGGAGGCTTGGAGGGGCAGGAGGAAAGAGCAGGGAGAAGGCCAGAGGCAGAGAGATGAGGAAAGGAGTCCCTGTGATAGAAACTTCAAGGCGGAGCTGCCTGAGCTGAGCTGACTACCTGAGCTGGGAGTAGCACTCCCTCTGGGCTCCTGATGCAATGGAAGCACTGGCTCTTCCTTTCAGTGCTTCTCAACCTTCCTAATGCTGCGACCCTTTAATACAGTTCCTCATGTTGTGGTGACCCCTAATTTCATTGTTACAAATTGAACATAATTAAAGCATATTGATTAATCACAAAAACAATATGTAATTATATATGTGTTTTCCGATGGTCTTAGGCGACCTCAAAGGGGTCGCGACCCACAGGTTCAGAACTGCTGCTTTAGAAGGAGAACCATTTCAACACTCTGTCCCGGGACCTCAAGGCATCCCTTCAACTAACTACTGTGGAGATGTGTCTGCGTTGGGAGGCTGCAACAGCCTCTGTTACTACTTTGGAAAGCAACTCAGAAGAGGAAATCAATTGTGTCCAAGGTGCTTGGGGTGGTGGGGAGGGGAGGTTGGAAGGGCTGATCTAGCCTTCAGAGCATTAGCGACACAAAATAAACAAGATCTTATGAGCATAGGCAGCAATAAGATGATCACTGCAGACTATGAAAAACTACTTGTCAGCTTTTCATCACCTTCCCTACCATAATGCCACCCTTGCCAGCCCCTCAGAACTAGGTCTCCTAAGTGAATAAGCCAGACACAAAAGCAAATATGTGATTCCATTTATATAAAGTGTCTAGAACAGGCAAATCCATTGAGACAGGAAGTAGATGAGGGCTATCAGGGACGGAGGCAGTGATTACTCAATGGCTTCAGTTTCTGTTTGGGGAGATGAAAACATTTTGGAAATGGATAGCGGTGATGAATGTGCATTTTGAATGTAATTAATACCACAGAATTGTACATATAAATGGTTAAAATGACATTTTATGTTATCTATATTTTACCACAATTTTAAAAATTAATAATCTAATATATCAAAACCCATTGAATTATACACTTTAAATAGATGAATTGTATGGTGGGGCGAATTATATGCTAATAAAGCTGTTAAAAAAAAAACTGGATCTATTAATGACCCTCACCTGCAGGCAGATTTAAGCCTCTTGTGGCATCTTCCTGCCCTGCTCACCAAGCAACTTGTATTTTCCAGGTATTCTGCAAGGCACTGATGGAGGGGAGGGACTTGGCAGGATTTGTTTAAGCAGCCGAACTCTCCTCCTTCCAGCCAGCTGATGGCGTTAGCGTTGGGCATCCCTTCATGTTATTATTCAGTTTTCTTCCTAATACCGACCCCAGAATTGCAGGGTGGAGGTTTTCTTCTCAGTCTCAGCTTCCTGGCAGCGCTGTGTTCTATGGTAGAGTCTCTGTTTTCATTTCTGCCCTGAGTTCCCAGCCCACCAGCCTGCCAATCTCCAGTCATCCTAGAAGACTCTGCTTTGTACTAATAAGTCTCTTTCTAACCACCCAAGGTCAGTGGTTCTGATTTAAACTCCATCCCATTGTCTGGGGTTCAGATTCTTTGTGGAGAGACCTCACTGATGCCCACTGCCCAACTGCCTAAACACCCCCACCCCATTCACTTTCCTCATATTCTTTTCCTTCCTGGCAGGTTACTTTGTACGGACCCCCTATTTTGACTTCCTATCAGCACTGCAACCAAAGGAACACATTATTCAGTTATTCTTGCAAATGGGTTGGCTCTCCTATCACATGTCCTAAAAAGTAGATCCTGGTACCACCTCGCCTCCCTTGCCCCACAATGTGAACTGAGATAACCCAGAGCCATGGCCAAGAATCTCAAGATATGACAACTATGCCCAGGGCTGCATCTGAAACACAGGTGGGGTCCCACCTCTGCCAGGAGGTCACTTACAAACACAGATGCATCTGGAGCAGGAGCTTGCAATCCTTGCTCACCTTTGCATCACCGCTGGGACTTTTAAACAGTGCGGATCCCCAGGAATCCTCCAGCAGCCCGCAGAACTCATCTGCACCAGGGGCTCTGCTGGGGCTCAAGCCTCCTGGCCCACACAGCAGATTTTGGGTTTGCCAGCCTCCATAATCACGTGAGCCAGTGAAAGACGTAGACTGATTCCTAGACCATGTCCCCAGAGATTCTGACTTAAGTGGTCTGCATTGGTTTCGGTACGGGAGTATTTGTAAAGTGATTCTAATGTTTACCCAGGTTGAAGAGCTACAGATCTAAGGAAACTAGATAATATAGGAATACGTTCTTTCATTCAATGAGTATTTATTGAGCACCTACTATGCACCAGCCACAGAGTCTATGATGCAGTGAATTAGTAAAATGTCCTGTTTTCATGGAGCTTCCGATGGTGGGTGGGGAATGAGGAAGGAAGCAAAGTAGAATTGTATAGCTGGCGAAATAGAAAATATAAACCATACAAGGCAGACTTTTATAACATGTACATGGGTCTCAGGAACCCTGGACTTAGGTTTCCAGAACATGTGGTAGATTGCTAGCATGGGGGAGTGGGGACCGGGATCCCACCAGCCCTCGGAGGTAGGCAGAAAGGAGGGAAGGACTCTTCAGAGAGACAGAAGCTCTTCCCTCTCTTAGAGTCTTAAACCATTCATAAAACCAGGGTGCGTGGAAAGACCGGCAGCTGTGTTTCAAGGGGGACAGGGCCAATGACAGAGCTCTGCTTAGCTTAGTGTGGCTTTTTAAAAGAGAAACAGGATCAACAGGTTTGAGGGCAGCCTGCGGGAGGCAGAGGGGAAGGACCCTTCCCCCTCCCTCTTTTCCACAATGGACTCTTTTTCTCTCACTTCAAGCTCTTAGGAAGAAACAACAAGGAGAGGGCGGGTTTTCTCAACTCATCCTCTCTCCCAGGAACTCGGCCAGGCTTTGACTGGAGGTCCCAGGAGAGCCAGGCTGACTCACACCTTGCCAACCCACGTGTGCACCGGATCCCGCCCGTCTGCGCTGGGGCCTGCCACACAAGGTCAGGGGAGCAGTGGGTTGGTTTACAAGCCAGCGTGGAGCTCGGCTGCTTCGGGGAAACTCCTACTCCAGGGAGCTTAGGTTCTGGTGGGGGAATGGGACAGGAAAGTGCTAAGCAAATAGAAGAGCCTATATTCTAGGGAAGAGGACGGAAAGCTAAGTCTGTGCTCTCTCCGGTGGGATTTTCAGGGAAGCTCTGCAGAAGGCAGTGATGTTTTAGAAGAGGCCTGGGTGACATAAAAGAATAGGCTTCGGGTTCCTAATACATAGGGAGCCTGTGGCCGCACAGGGATCTTTTACTTTCAGATAAAGCACAACCTGCCCTCCTCCAACCAGCCCCACCCAACTCCTCCTTGGGGGCTGCTTTCCAAGGGCTGGGGGATAAGCCGCCTGGAGCTGGGATCTGGCTCCCTACCGTCTTCAGGAATCGTCCTCAGATAGCCACGCCTGTGGTCCACACCTCCCACGCTGAGTTCAAGTTCCTATAAAGTTGTAACCCCTCAAACTGGGCCCTGGAGGCCTCAAAGCCGCCTCGGGCACATTCATAGGCAGAGCCAGACACCCCTTTCCGGCGCTCAGTTTCATCCTATTTCACACGTCACCAGCGGGAGGCTGGTTTCCCAGCGGTGACCACGGTGCCCAGGGCTCAGCCTGGTGCTCCCTGGCAGCTCTGTTGCCTAGAAGTGGGAGAACAGTGGGACCCCAGAGATGGCAGAGTCCAAGGCAGATGAGGTCACAGTCTCTTCTGTCCCCCAAGAAGGATCATTGGACTGTTCTTCCATGTGATTAACTTCAGCCTCTTCTGTTCTAACACTTCCTCCTCCATTGCCTTTACTTCTGCTCCGGCAATGAGCTAGACAAGGAAGGGGCAGGTCTTGCTCCGCCAAAAGTCACCCGAAACTCCTGCTTCTGCTTTTGCCTGAGTGCTGGAGGAGAAGAGAAGGGAAGGGTGGATGCGGGCTCTCCCAGCCACTCTTCCTGCAGGACAGAGTTTAGGGCCGATGGGCATGATGGAGACAAATTAGGTAAAACTCAAGAAAGAGCAACACACACAAAAAAGATGATGGAGAGGCTGGAGGGATTGAATGATGAGGGGAGATTAAAAGAACTAAATATGGACAGACTGGCTAAACACCGATTAAAAGTAGCGATCAGAACTGTCTGTGGGCATCTGAACACCAGCAGGGAAGAGGGGCCGCACTGGCAGGCGTGGGGTCAGGCGGGGGGGTGGGGGGGGGTGAGGTGGGCTGAGAATAAATGAAGAGAAAGTGTTAGTGGCAAACTGCTGGCTGGTGAACGAGCCTCTATTTAGAGAAGAGGTGGGGGTGGGAGGATAGAGGGGCACTGGGCATAGGAGAGGAGGACATAACATATGCACCTTCCTCTGAGCCTTCTAAATATATGCCCAACGATGATGGGAAGCAAACCCTGGGGGATGGAGGTCAGGCCCCAGCAGACTGTAGGTGTGTCAGGGGCTGTGTCCTCACCTCACATCTAAAGCCAGAGCAGGGGGTTCCTGCAGCCTGGGCCCAGGATGGTCAGAGGCCAGGAAGGACCATCGGATGAAGCCTCGGTTCAACACAAAGATGGGGCCACGTGCCTGCCTAGCCGACACTGACCTCCTATGCCCCTCTTTGTTTTAAAAGTAAAATCCTGAACCAGAAATAACCCCCCTTCTGCAGAGGGGGAGGCAGCTGGTCAGCTTGACAAGCGGAAACGCCGGCTTTCTCGTTAATGTGCAGTCCTGAAGCGGTGATGTATGGCCGGTGATAGATCATGTTGGGTTTCCAGAGAGCAGGGAAGGCGCGCGCCGGAGCCTAATTCATGATGCATGAACGCATTGATCTTCCTGGCTCTGAAAATACAGTGTAATGAACCCCCGCTAACACATCATTTTTATTCTGCTGCACCTCGCTAATATCTAATGATTTCACCTTCTACTGTGATCAAACATAATTGTATGGGAGTTCCAACTTTGTTCTTTGATACTGGAACGCTGCTGCCCAGCACTGTTTTGCTCTTTGCTATTGGTAGAGCAAGTCTGAAACTTACACATATAATGATTAAGATATTAAGATCCCACAGGTGAGCTATCCTGTGGTCTTTTGAGGAGCCCTAGGTGTCCACATGTGTGAGCGTGCACGAGTGTGTGTGTGTGTGTGTGTGTGTGTGTGTGTACAAGAATGTTCTGTTTATAATGAAGACAGAAGCTAATTGAAGGGAGGGACGATATTCAGAGGCAGAAGGCTGTTCCCTGGAATGGTTATACCCTTCCCACCACTGGCTCTTGGAAAATGGCAATGCCTTAGAATGGAGATTACACTGTGAGTGTTATTGTTTGTGGAATCCCATCTGCTGATGGAAATCACTGTAATAATTTGGTTTGAAGTCCATGAAGCTTCCTGCGGCCTCTCCCCGGCTGTCCCGACAGCACCGCGTCCTCTGCGACTCTATCTCGCGGTTCTTGGACAGGGCTCTTGGTCGCACTATTCCACTCTCCATTTCAAACAGAGCTTTTGGAAAGGCATTAATATTAATTTTATAACTCCAGCCATCTGTTCTGAGGTAGTTGGTTTCTGATGAAGGACCAGATATTTGCAGCCCTTCTGTGGGTGAGTGGGACTCTCCCTTGCCAAGCGCTGCCCTTGGAGGCAGGGCACCAAGGTGTGAGGTCACTTCGGACACTCACCAGCTGTGTGACCTTGAGAGAGTCATGTGACCGGTTACCTCATCTGGACCCCAGCTTCCCCCAGGCAAAAGTCTAATATTTTCCTTGTCCAAATGCAGTTGACTGAGCCAGCCAATATTTTAATGTCTCAACATAACCTGTAAGCTCCCTTCTTTCTAATGTCTGCAGAGCCTGCATTTCTCAGAGACCTCACCCTTCCCACAGCCAGGGCTGGATGTCAGTAAAAGCCTCACAACTTGGATAAAGAGAGAAACCTGCACTTTTGGTGTATTCCGCACCCCCCCCCCCCCACCGCCCCAAGTCTTGTTTTTTAAAAAGAACAATGACAAGAGCAAATTAAGTAGAATGGTTGCCTGATTGTTTAGATTCTTTAAAGAATCTGTGGCAACATTAAGTTAATGCAAAACTCAGTTCTCAAGGCCAAGCTCCTGCACAGCTTAATAGGTAAAACTTTGACCCCTGTGCAGACCTCTGTACTCTGTTCCGTAAGGAGCTGCTGGAAGGTTAATACATAAAAAGCAAGCATTCCCAAGAAACACAGCCCGGAGCTTGTGATGCAGGTCAGGGTACAGTATCCGACTGAAATCAATATGCACTTAAATGTTTAGATCATCTGAACCTCCACTTGGCACAAAGAATCTCTAGAGAGAACCTTCTTAGCAGCAGAGAAATCACTATTCCAGAGCTGACTGTGGGTCTTCTTGGCCATTTGTTTTTCAAGGGAGATGCTGGTGAGAGGGGCAAGGGAAGTCCCTTTGGGATGAATTAGCTTAAAAGTAAATAGTCCCAGGGGTAGAGAGCCTTCCTTCACTTCTGGTCACCGCTTCCCAGAACAACTTGGCCCAATTCCTAATTATTGTCTCTCAGTCTCTGCCTCTGGAACAGGAGTAATTATTTAGATGCATGAACAAAGTATGTTGGGACTGTTAGATAGAAGGGAAATATTGTTTATACTCACAGACTTGACAGAGCTAACAGAGAAAAAGCTTTGAACTTTCAGCCATCACATTGTTCTGATGCTAAAACTGCAGGGAAATGGAAAATGTCATTTATTTGCATTTTTGCACTCCAAAACCTTATTAATTCCATAACCAAAACCAGTTTATTTTAGTTTTCAATGAGCCCAGATCTGGGCTGGATTAGAACTAGGATCTTTTTTTTTTTTTTTTTTAATTACTTTGCCAACTTCTTGAGAGACATAAGAAATGGAAAGTGGAAAAGTAGATTGACTTCAAGAAGCTTGGGATCATGGCCCAGATTGGGGACAGGGATGCAGAGCTAGACTTGGGGTTGAAGGAGGGGGTCCATGCTGGCTCCTGCTTTGAGGAGAAACAGAAAACAGCTCTATCACAGGATGGATACATATTGCACATATTACACATAGATGTCAATTCAGATATTCCCTTAAAAGCTAAGTGATATAATTATGGCAAAGATCTTTGGTTGGGAGTGAAATTTAATTACAGGCAATGTCTGAGGTCAGAATAGTGTGGGTGGTGGGTGCTTTGAAGGGCTAGGGGTAAATGAGAAGGTTAGAAACAAGGTCTTAAATTGTAAGGCACGAGTTCAGAAGGACACAAGGCAGAATTCATTGGTCTTGCTCAGAGATTGTAAAGCAGAACAAGCAACTAAAAAAGCTAGAAAGTCACCTTCCACGAAAAGTTGGGAAATGTGACAGCCTTTCCTGAACGTTCGGGTGTGTCCTACCTAGAGGCCTGAGCTTGACCAGGTGGCCTGGCGAGGCTCCTTGCAGGTCGAGGAGTAAGTGACGGCATCCCCTGGCTTAGCGCACGGATCAGCGAATTTACACCCACTCATTATTTGACTTTTTAGGACGCTTTTACTCCACAAGAGTATTCAATATATTTTTACAAAGCACTTAAATGTTAATGCAAAACCTGGAGGAGGGTGAAGAATGTCAAATAGATGAGCAACAGTCTCAGGCATGATGCCCCTTCAGAAGGGTGACCCCAGTAATCTAATTTGCTTTAAATTTGAAATGATCCTTCATTCTCTTGTTATAAGGCTCCATGTTGTTGGCTCATAAAGATTACTATTCCTTTTCTTCCAATTGCAATAAATCCAACTTAAGTGCCCTCTTGACTTGAAATTCGTCACAACTACATACAGAGGGCAACACTCCCCTGATGTGCCTCTTGGTGAAGGCACACTAGTCTTCTCCACCAGAGAGAGACGATGCAAGACTATAAGGTCAGTCTCTCTCTCCCCCTTTCTCTCTTCCACCCCCTAAACCTCAATCTAATCTGTGAAAAGAATACTGTGTCTAAATTATGGCTGATTCCTCATTATCCCGCAGTAAAAAGGTTAGGAAAGCCCAAAGCCAGACTGATGGCAGCTTCACATTTTATCTTTCCGCCTGGGAACAGTTCGGTTTCTCAAATTCATTTGAAAACACTTCAGCCAATTCCATCCAATCTAGGGATTTTAACCTTTTTCTTTCTTCTTCTTCTTCTTCTTTTTTTTTTTTTTTTTAAAACTGGCAGCTTAGAATTATAACTGACCAGCCTAAAACTGGCGTATCTGTCTATCTGTCTATTGATCAGTCAAGGGTCTAGTGTCTTACAACAGAACTTGACTTTTGGATAACATTTGGTATTGATTCAGCGCTAAATTGGTTGGCTCTCTGAAGGACTTGGTTGTACTATCAAGGGTCTTTTGAGTGATAAATCATCCTAGTAATTACAGCACTTGGTATGGATTTCATAATTATAAGGCTTCTGTCACCCAAAGATATTGCCCTGTCAACCAGTAACTACCCCGATCTAGACGGGAAACTTGAGCTCCAAGCTACCACAAATTGTTATATTGATTAATAGGAACTCAAGGAAGCCAGCCCTGTCATAAGACCTGAAGATGGAGAGCAAAGACCCAGAGGAATCCAGTGCTCTAGAAAGAGACTTAGTGCTCTAACCCAGACAGCACTAAGTCTATAGGCATAACCATTATCAACAAAGGAGATGCATCTCAATGACAGCCTTCTCTGTCATAAACATTATTACCAGACATAGGAATATATGGGCATCAGAAGGATATGTGCCAAGATCAACAAATGTTATGACCAAAACAATATTTAATACTAACTAAAATAAAAATAGTAACGCAAATAACAAAGAATGTATCAGAAAACCTAAACCGTGCAAGGGGCAAGGGAAAGGAGGGGGAAAAAGCAGAGTTAATGCTGGGGTGGGGTGGCGGGTTGAGAGAAGGGAAGAAAAGAGATTTAACTCCAGAGTAGTTCTCAATGTTGGCTATGCATCAGAGGAGCTTTTAATACAGCATTGTCCTTCCCAGAAACTCACAGCCAGATCTGGGTTGGGATCCAGGAAAAGCTCCCACCACCAGACGCTGTGGTTCATATCCAGGGATAAGAACCATTGCACTAGACTACGTTTTAGGAAAGAAAAACAATGTCCTGCTCGCATTGTGTCTCCAGTGGCCAGCTTAGTGCCTGGCTCATAGTATATGCACATAATGTTTATTTTAAGGGCTGACCAAATAGAAGACTGACAATTGGAATGAATGAGTGAATAAGTGTGCCGAGCCAGCTCAGCCAAGGGTTCACAAGCCTGAGTGAGGGCGGCAAATGGATGAAGAAATGACAGACAAAGAGAATAAGCTGAGTAGGTGGACCTTCCTGTGCCTGGCTGAGGCCACAGAGAGAGACCCAGAGGTAAGCTGAGCCTTTATTTTATAGTCAGAGGTAAAGAAGGTAGTGGTCACCAGAGTTACAATGTTCTTGTGAGTTTCACTTGTTTTGGCAGCACTTGCTGCATCTCCCACAGCCCATTAGCTACACAGATAAGATCTAGGGAGCGTCATAAGGTCAAGTCTAATTATCCTAAGAGGGCTGTGCCCTCTAAGCTGGGACTTGTTTGTGGCTTTGCCAACAGGTCAGTCTGAGGCTTAACCTTATAGCCGTGCCCTACAAATAAGCATTTGTGAAGTGTCCACCTGGTGCAGGCTCTGTCCTAGGAGTCCTGCCTATAGTATCTTCTATCATTCAGATTGCCCCAATAAGGGAGATGTTATTTCTTTTTCAAAATTAGGTATTTAAACTCAGGAAGGCTATTTGTCCAAGTTCATGTACTAGACTGGAGAAAGAAGCCCAATCTGTAGTCAGGTAAGAAGGGCAGGGAGGTGAGAGGGTCTAGAACACTCACCATTCCAGAACTTTTATAAAGAAAGAGTGGAAGGATGGCAATTTAGTTGAGTGGGGTTTGCATACCTGTATGTTTACTTGGGGAACTTTGCAGGGGGATGAGTAACAGAGATTCTAGGAAGTCCCACTCCAACCCCATCCTATGCCATTTCCCAGTAAGTCGCTGGTTTGGAAGAAATAGTTTGATAGTCCCCAGTTCATCCTTCTAGAGTCTCAGAAAGGCAGAGAAGCTATCCCAGAGTTCTCTGAGCTTCCCTCATTTCTCCCTGTCTGCCAGCGGATGTCTGAAATGTATGTGAATGAAGAAAAGGTTTTATTTCCCATAATTAAATATGAAAGACTCAAAACACAAAGGTAGCCCTATATTGAAACTCATTCACATTAACACCACTCTACCAACAAGGGGGAATGACTGGTAGCAGACCCCTCCTTGTTTTGAAAAGGAAAGCGAGGAAAGGGAACATGGACACTTGCCCCTCAGGTGGGCAAAGGCATCCCGTGCACAGATTTGCCTGGGATGAGCCTTACTTACTCTCGACAGGGAAGGGACAAAGAGAAGCTGTGCTCAGGGGTATTTTTGTCATTGGCAACTGTGAATACATGAAGCTTTTCTTCAAATGATTTATGAAGGGTTTTTGTTTGCCTTTAAAATGTGGAATAAAAGTGCTCCTTCCCCCAAGGCTTCATCGACAGAGATACCACCATCCGCAAAGCCATCTGTAGAACCCTCAATGTGTGGAAGCCACCCCACCAGAAGCCGGGCATCGAAGTCAGAGGCTCAGCTCTGCCCTGCAGGCGAGGGACCCTGAGCAACTCCTTTATTCGTTGTGCCTGGAGTAGGATTAGAACAAGAGCACTGGCGTCCATGGAATATTTATCAAGTGTCAGACAGTGCGAGCGCATTTCCTGCATTATCTCCGTTCAACCTCACAACACCACCACAAAGTACGCACTCATATTATCTTTTCATTTTTTTAAATGAGTCTTACAGAGCTGAGTGTGGCTTGCCCACAGCAGCACAACTAGTAACAGGAATATTGGGTATTTGAACTAAGTCCTGTTCGACATTAGAGTTCACTATCGTAGACACACCATGTTATGATGCTACTTCATGGGGAAGTTATGAGGAGAAAAAGAAACAATTTAGTGTACATGCTTTGGACAGTTATATACACATGCTCACATATTGCCCATTTAACACTGTCCCAAGCTGCCCAGATTGGTTATGTTATTTAGGTCAAAAATAGGTACATAAATCCATATCTTGACACCAGTGGTTTTCATAATGTGGCACCCAGATCAGCATCAGCAGCATCTGGGAACTTATTAGAAGTGCAAATTCTAGGGCCCCACCCCAGGCTACTGAGTCAGAGTCTCTGGGGACGGGACACAGGCATCTGTGTTTCAACAAGCGCTTCTGGTGATTCTGATGCATGTTAAGGATTTTGAGCCACTGAGTACAATTGAGCTAACATGGCAGAGGGTACATTCTCAGCCAAAGATCACAAAGGCACAGACTGCAATGCACTCAACCTTTGGGCTCTCCATTGTCCTATGGAGAAACCTATGGCTTGTCATCCGGCCTTTATTCTGTATTCTGGTTTTGACCTTAATGACTAAGAAAAAAATTTGCACAGAGTAATAGTGACTTTACCTTAGGAAAGAGAGAATGAGTATTATGCTGGGTGTTAAAATAAAGGATCAAGGTGTGTTCAACGACATGGTTCAAGAAACAGAGAATTGAGATGGGTAGATATATTTTATATTACAGAGGGCATGCATGATAAGCAACTGCATCCTGGGACAACTGACCAACATTTCCAGAAAAAGTAGAAGAAAGAAATTGGTCAAAGGCGTTTCGTGACATGGGGATATCTGAAGAAAACCAAAGAGGTATTGCAGAGAACAAGCTTCCTAAGAATGATCTAAAGAGGGTATACGTGTGTGCGTGTGTGTGCGTGTGTGAGCAAGCATATTATTTATCATGCACTTGGCAATATAACATGGAGCTTAGAATTAAAATACTTAGGTCCAATTTTCTTACTGGATTTACCGTTAGTAATGGTTACCTTGGGTAAAGTACTTAATATTTCCAACCCACATTTTCCTTATCTGTGAATAAGGAACTGCGGATAAGAATAGCAGCTCCCTATTACAGAGCATATTAAATTTGATACAGCTCTTAGCATAAACCCTGGTATAGTAAGTGTTCAATACATTTTAATTATCATTTTTTTTAAAAGTTGGAAATTTTTAAAAAGTTGATTTGAGAGAGAGGGGAAAAGGAGAGAGAGAAAGAAAAAGAGTGAGAGAGACAGAGAGAGAGAGTGTGTGTGAGAGAGAAATTTGTTGTTCCACTTATTTATGCATTTATTGGTTGATTCTTGTATGTGGTGCCCTGACCCTGGATTGAACCTGCAATCTTGGCGTATCAGGACGACGCTCTAACTAACTGAGCTACCCGGCCAGGGCACCTTTGCTACTAGAGAAGAGGGGCTGTGGGAAGAGCAGTTAATTTTAATTATTATTATTAATAATAAACATAGTAGCATTATTAATATTGTTTTCTTAAATTAAGAAGGCTTCTTGGAAAACCTGAGATTTCAGTTAAGTCCCTAAGGAGAGAAAGGTGGTTGGTGGTACCTAATAGAATCCAGTCCCAGGCTCTGGAAGTTTCTACCGGAGTTTGTTTGTGGCTGATTATTGTCTCTGTGAGAGGACATGCTTGTTAACCCTCCGTGTCTCCTAATCTGCGGATTGCTAAGCATGGTCCCTCTCCTCAGCCCCTCACAGTCTTTACGTGACTTCCTGGAGTCTCCAATTCTTCCTCCCTTTCAAAGGGTTCCTTCTGTTGTTCGATTGTGTTTTGCCTCCACTCTTGGATCTCCATGTTTGGTTGTTTCCAATCGTTCCCTGGGGCTCTGTTTTGTAGTCTTTGGGACACTTTGGTGGCTTTGAGGTGGGTGTGCTTCCGGAGGGAGCGATCCTCTAAAAGGATGTTTTCTTTTTCCTGCAGGAAAACCAGGGTGGATTCTCTTCACAGCCCTTTGCTACCTGCTTGTTGCCCCTTCCACGAAGCTGCTGGGCTCACTCCTTTGGCACCATGCTAAGCCTTATTACAGTATAAACCCTAGCAAGTTGTATTGTATGTGGCAGGTGCTTAATGAATGCCTGGCCATGAAGAAGTTTACATTTTAATAGTAAAGAAAGGAGAAGACATAGAAAGGTTAGCCCATAAAACCGCAAAAAGATTTGGACAGGAGGTGGCTCTGTGAAGAGGGGGAAAGAAGGAAGAGGAAGAGACAGAGCGCTTTCGCCACTGTTTTCAGATGTCACAGATGATGACCCAAAGACGGGAGGGCCCTCGAGAAGGCGATGCTGGAGTCAGAAAACCCTGGCCCAGAGCTGATCCTGCTGACGGCTTGGAGACCAGCACACAGGTTGGGACTTATCCATCAGCTCCCCATGAGCAGAACCCCTGGGAGGAAGCGGCGCAACAGGGCACACCTCCCAGTCTGCAGAGGGAGGGCAGCCGCTCTTCGGTCTCCTGCCAGCAGTGTCTGGGCAGCTGGCACCCCTCCCACCAGGCTGTGTGTCTGAGCAACTTCAAAGGCCAGGGCAACCATCAAAGGGAAGAGGAGGAAAAAGGCAAAATTAACTGCTCTCCCCACTGCCCCTCTTCTCCAGTAGCAAGTGTCCTTTGCCAGAACGTGAACAAGCAGCACACACCGTCACCATCAGATATGTGTGGCTGCAGCACGAGCCAGGAGCAACTTTTCAATCTGGGCCCAAGACATGACTCCCCCAGGCAGGTAGGAGCTCCGCAACGGGGCCTGTTCCATAGGAGACTCACAGTCCCAGATCACGGCCAGGTGCCAGCAGCGAGGCAATGGTTCTGTTTTGTTTTGTGTCCTTTAAACTGATTCGGGATCTGAGTGTCTGTGTTGGATTGGAACAGAACCTGTGGAGCAGACAGAAGGGAAAAAAATGACACACGTACATGTTGAAGCGGGTACATTTCACATCAGGCTGGCTTATTCTAACCTGGCACAAGAATGATTGCCAGTCGAGGGAAAAGAAAGGTCCTGAGAAAGTATCGCCTGGTGCAAAGAGCACGGGCTTTCCAAGTCAGATAGATTTGTGCACGTTACTTAGCCTTTCTGAGCTGCAATTTTCTCAACCATGTAATAATAGTAATAATAATAATAATAATAATAATAATACTCAGCTATTGCAAGAACTAAATGAGATGTCTTACATAGAGTAACTGGTTCATAGCGAACATTTAATAAATATTAGTATCTGTATTGGTTCCTTGTGGCTGCTGTATCAAATCACCATAAACTTGGAGGCTTAAAACAAGACAAATATATTCTCTTCAGGTCTGGAGAGCAGAAGCCCGCAGCCAGTGTCACTGGGCGAGCTCAGGTGTTGGCAGAGCAGCAACTGTCCCCACAGGCTCCAGGGAGAGTCTGCGCCTCGCCTCTTCCAGCTTCTGGCTGCTGCGGGTGTATCTTGGTTTGTGGCAGCCTCACTCCAATCTCCAAGACCAGTACCTTTAAATCACTCTCCGCTCGGCCTTCTAATCAGCTCCTCTGTGTGTACGTTAAATCTCGCTCTGCCTTCCTCATGAAGAAAACTGTGCTTGCATTTAGGGCCCCCTTGGATAATTTCCCCACATCTAGACCCTTACAGTAATGGCCTCTGCAAAGACCACTTTTCATGTAAGGTGATGGTTCCTCATGAAGGACCATGCCCAGGCTCCAGGAATGAGCCCTACATATTTTGGTGGCCCTTAATCAGCTGCTACCACATCCTTCAGGGTTTTGAATGGCTGGAAAGATGTGAGAAAAGAGCAGGAGGAGAGAGGGTATCTTTCCGTATGAAGTGAGTTTATATGCAAATTTGGCATCCAGTGCTGATTCTTTTTCCAGTTGGCAACTCAGAATAACAAGGCATTGGTTTTAGGAGGTCTATCATTTGGAGGTATAAGTACGCATATAGTGTTTTTTGGAATTTGGTTGTACTTACAGTGGATTATGTTATATAAGATCTTTTGTTTCAGTTGCATAGGAACATAAAGTGCTTCTCGAAGTAACTGTATCTGTACAATAAGAAATCATTTACCTGGCCGGGTTGCTCAGTTGGAGCATTGTCCTGTACACTAAAGGGTTGCGGATTTGACTCCGGGTCAGGGCACATACCTAGGTTGTGGGTTCAATCCCCTATTGGGGCATGTGTGGGAGACAACCCATCAATGTTTTTCTCTCACATCGATGGATGTTTCCTCTCTCCCTCCCTCTCTCTATAAAAATCAATAAAAAAATCATTTAACAGGATTTTAAAATATCTGCCTAGCTCTTTCCCTTTGCATACTATATGCTTCTCATATACTGCCTTGAGATGTCAGTTAACTTTTCACAGATCTTGCCTCTTTAACACAATTATAAATTCTTTGAGAGAAGAGATCATGTCTCGTTCAGCTTTGTATCTTTCTTAGTGCCAAACATAGCATATTGCTCAATAAGTATTTGCTCGACTGATTAATTTTGAAATACCCAGGAATGCAATTGTGAAGGAAGTTGAAGGCAGATCTATTCAGCATTTGAGCTTCATGGAGAGTGATATTAGGAAAATATACCTTAAACCTTGAGGGGAATATTGATGCTTCTCTCCCTCATTCCATTTTTCTCAGCTCTCATTAAAATTGTAAATCTTTGTCAAAATGCATTTCAAACTGACCAAAGAAAAAGAGCAATAAAGTATTTGAACACAGATTCTATCTGTTTTATCCCTTTTATCCAGGGAAGTAGATTGACAATCTGGAATCCCCTCAACAAAAATTCAAATAGTGTCCCCTTAACCTTTTTTAGCATCAAAATAAGCCTATTTCTGCCAGAAAGGGCCTTTATAATATGCTTATCAGTGGTGGGAAGAAAGGGAGAGCTTCTAACACAGAATACATTATGCATGTAAGACAAGCGAGCACATATCCTGGCACATAGCGCTCTAAAATATTAATTCCCTCTTGCTCTCCCTTTTGCTTTTTCACCTTAATAAACAAACTTAATAGTTGACAGACCGAGCGACCTTCAGAAAAATGAAAATTCCTTCAAGAGCAGAGGGTTTCACTGAAATGCAAAGTGTCTGTAAATGATGTCTTTTATGGGGTGTAGAGACCTAAAAAGGCATCCTGTATGCACTCTGAAAGGAAAAGGCAGTTTAGCCGTGAGTAGGGGGCTGTGGACATGGTCTTCCTAACGTGACTTCTAGGTTGTTCTGCTGGTGTCCTCGCAGTGATTCTAAGGTTTGTGGCTTTTCGGGAAAGCTAGGGAATAAGAATGCCAAGGTATCCTTAAGGTCGTTTTAAGAAAGAAGAGAGGTCCCTTTACGTTATTTACTTGGACCTTTTTTTTCATTTCCGATTTGCAAGTCGGGTGCTTGTGAAGTGCTTCTTCCTTCCTTTCCGTTCCGTATGGGAATTGAAGTTTCAGTTCCTTCCTCTCCTCTCCTCTCCTCTCCTCTCCTCTCCTCTCCTCTCCTCTCCTCTCCTCTCCTCTCCTCTCCTCTCCTCTCCTCTCCTCTCCTCTCCTCTCCTCTCCTCTCCTCTCCTCTCCTCTCCTCTCCTCTCCTCTCCTCTCCTCTCCTCTCCTCTCCTCTTCTCTCCTCTCCTCTCCTCTCCTCTCCTCCTCCTCCCCCCCTCCTCCTCCTCCTCCTCCTCCTCCTCCTCTTCCTCCTCCTCCTCCTCCTTCTTGTTCATATGTGTTCCTTTGCAATGCCTTTCAGAGTAGAGGAGCAATCTTTTGAAAATGATGACAATATGGAATTGGCCATTGTAACCTGATTTAGCAAACCAGTTCCATTTGGGTGATTTTTAGCCTGCCTCTGAGAAGCAGAAATGGGCAGGTTGGAGTCTCCCCAGGCCCCTGATGATAGAGTTGAGCTAGTGTTGTGTACTCGATGTTTGTGCATTAGCTGCAGCCCTTTTGCCCTCTGCAAAACAGATCTCTTTTCTCAATTATTCAAAATAAATAAATCAATGATATAGTTCTAAAACAGAGGAAAAAAACACCTCCTTTCTGTTTCCATATGGAAAGTGCACTCTAAACTTCAGTGATTTTAAAGCCAATTTTAGCGAGGAGAGAGAGTCCATCTGTATGGCTCGGCAAATTAATTTTGAACATTTGAAGATAAAAAGGCTGGGTTCCTAGGAATTGGCTTTAAAAGTCACAATCCATAGCAATTCAAGGTATTCGCCGACTATGGGCTTTTCTGTTTCTTCCCGATACCCCTTTATCACTGGTTTGGAAAGAATAAAAAACTGCCAAGTGGGGGGGGAAATTAGATAATGAAGAAGTGATGCTGCCATGATGACAGGCCTTTAGGTCCCAGATAGGATTTTTCTTAAATCAAAAGACTGCTTCACTCGTGCAGTCAATGGAGGAAGGGGAAAAGAGGAGGAGAGCTTTTTCTTTTTCATCTTCAGAACCAAGCACGTATTTGGTAAAACCCCCTGGATGAGCCACAATGCAAACCCAGAGGGTAGAAGAGAGAACGTCGGAAGTTATAAATCAGAAATTCTATTTGCAGGAGACGCTGAATATATGTATTACCGCGCAGCGCTGGTATCTGCGATAGGAGTGAGATGGGTGCCTTGTAAGTTTGAGAAGAGGGGCAGCGTCATTTAAATACCACGCATGACGGACGTTCATCGGTCCTCTGGGATTTCCCTCATTGGGAGGTGCTCGAGGAGCAGCACATAGGCCTTGGCGGGGCCTGGAGACAGAGGGCTGCACAATGGCTGAGTGGCCCCTCCCCCCCGGCTCGTTTCATGCTCCAGCAGGAATGCAACCAGATGAAGGAGGTTGGTGGCATTTGATTTTAGGATGATCTTGCTTTACAAAGGGACTCTTAAGGAAACTAAGATGCCAGCCGACTTACCACCTTGGGATTCCTGACCATTCTGAAGTTCGAATCGACTTGCTGAGACTTTTCTCCTTCTTTGCATTAACAAGCAAAAAGCACTCCTCGGTTGGCTGTGTGGGCTGAGAAGCCAGGTAATTGACTCTGGTGGGAGGCCGGAGTGGACGGCACAGCAGAATACGGTCAACCCACAGGCCCTCGGAGTGGCTCTGGGAAGTGCAGTGGGCTCTGGGGCCCTGATCCTGGCCTCTTCCTCATCTGGCATGGGAAGCAGCAGCAGTGCTATGTCTGGGCTAAAGCTGACACTGACAAGAGGAACACTTTAGATGGAAGATAAATAACAATTATTAGAAATCATAAGGGCTTTTTTTTTGGTAATTGAAGTCATGAACTGTACTAATTGCTTCTGAAATTATGTTATTTACCGCATTTTATTAACTGCGGTGCAAGAGGGTCTGCCTGTTCTGTGTATCGGCATCTAGTAGATATATCGAGGTTTTGGCATAAATGTGTTATTCATCTCAGACCAAGGCACATAAATAAAATATATAGAGAGATATTAGTACAGTAACAAAAGTCTTGAGAAATAGCTTAGCAAGTGACAATGCTGTCAGCGAACATGAAAGACTAAAATTAAGCCTTGCTTTTCTTCAAAACACAATCTTTAAACAAACTGAGCTTCAGTTTTCACAGTCTGGGGACTGGTAAAAAAAGATATTCAAAGCGGCACCTGGGGTTCCTGCGAGCTGATAGAAGGGCATCCTTGGAGAGCCAAAATAACTTTTAAAAAATAAAAAAAAAATCTAAACAAAATGCAAACAGGAAGATGATTATTCCTCTTCGGGAACCCTTTTGACAAACCCCTACATTTTCAAAGAGTTTCCTGGGATTTAGCCTGGCATTGACTTTCATGTGAATTGCATTGCTAAACTACATGCAGTCCTTCAGAAATTTAGGGTCTGGTGTTTGCTATAATTCAGACAGTGGTTTGATCTAAGTTGACAGAGTATGAAGAACAAATAAACATGGGCACTTTAGTGTGAAAATACAAAATCTTTAAGTAGTCCACTAGTCATGCAGGGGTAACCACAAAGAGGAAACACGTAGAATATCCAATTCAAAATGCAAGAGAGCGACTTGAGTGTCATTTGAAACTATAGGTCCATCAGAAGACCCCAAGGATGGTTTTCTGAGACCATGCTCCTAACAACTTTTCCTGTTTGGGACTGCAAGATAGATGATCAACACAATTTCTATTCAGAGCTTGTCCTGTTTCTAACAGATATTACAAAAAGTTATATTGCCATTGTCATATTTTAGCAGCATGAGTGATACAATCTCATATTCATAATATGGCTATTTTATATTTGCAGTTTTATGAAAATCTATAGATATCAATGTCTGTTTTTAATGGATCTTGCTGAAATCCGGCTGCCTGGGAAGTTGTGCTGTACTGCGGTGGGCTTATCACAGAGCTAGATCTGACAATTATGATATCATATCAGAGAAATATGACTTTTAAAGTGTGGAGAAAACTTTTGCAGCATCATGACCAATCATATTTTAGTTTGGAGGTAAAAACTAAGGTCTAGATGTGATAATTAGTTGAGTTACCTCAGTTGCAACAATCCTTCTATGCCACCCAAGGCTGTCTGTCAGTATCAATGAAATTGAATGTCAAATTGAAAAACTCTAACGCTATTTCTTCCATATTAGAAAATCACTGGCAAATCACATCTTCCTGCCCTACTGGCAAGATAAGCAAAATTAGCACATACTGTATCTCTCTCCTTATTTTGTCAAACTTTAATCAAACTGTTTACACCGAATGTAAGGCTGGTCACATACTGAACCTCAGAATTTTATCTTTAATGTCAACTCTTCACAATTTTTGTGAAATGTATTTATTTGACTTTTCTTGTAGCAATTGACATGGTTAATCACCACCTCTTCCTTGTTTAGCCACCTCTTGACGCCCAGCTTAGTCACTTATCTGAGTTCTAAACCAGCATTTCAGATGACTTATTGCCCGGCTGAATATTTCATAGACACCTCAAAGCCAGCTTGTCCCAAAGTAAGATATTCATCTTCTTCTCACTGCCCATTCCCCAGACAAACAATAAGCAATCAAATGGACCTGTCCCATACCTCTATAAATATCATGGGTGAATGGTACCAATATCTACTGAAATGCTAAAAGTCAAATGTAGGATCCATTTTGACGCATTTTTTTTTTTTTTTTTTACCGTATCAATGGAATACTCTTTCCAAAGTGTAAATCTGACCATGAAATTCTACTAGTTCAGTGGATTCTCATTGCCTCTAACCAACAATCAAAACTTCTTAGTGTATCAATTAAGGCATTTCCTGCTCCTATATATTTTTCCCAGCCTCTTCTCTTGCCACTTGCTATATGGCAAGCTGTGATCCAGTCATTCTACTTGTCATTATCCCCCAAATACAGCATGCTCTCCTAAGCTTTTGGGCCTTGCAAATGGCCTTTCTCTCGTCACAACTTCCCTCTCTATCCATGTGCACTTTGTGGAGTCTTATTCAACTGCTAAGAGTCAGTTCATAAACATTCTCTTACGTGAACTTTGCCCTCATACACTGACATTCACACCTGCCCCTTAGTTGGGTATAGTTGGCGACTCCTTTCTCTGTTCACATAGAGCAGTGGTTCTCAACCTTGGCTGCACATTAGAATCACCTGGGAATCTTTTTAAAATCCTGATGTCTGGGCCTCATCCTTCGGAAATTCTGTTTCTTTGTTATGAGGTGGGGCCACAACATTAGTCACAAAGAAACAGAATTTCCGGAGGATGAGGCCCAGACATCAGGATTTTAAAAAGATTCCCAGGTGATTCTAATGTGCAGCCAAGGTTGAGAACCACTGACATAGAGGTATGTGCACACATTAAAAATAGCTTTGTCACATATACTAATTGTGGTACTTGTCTGTCTCCCCTACTAACTCTGAGTTCCTTGACAGTAGATATGGTTTCTCATTCATCTTTATAGTCCCAGATTTCACAGTGACTGTTCCATTGGGGTGCTCTATAATTTTTGTCTTCTACTGAATATATATTTGGATGAGCCATGTATAACTAGACCTATTCCTAGATAGCTGATTGGAAGAAACGGTGGCTCGGTCCCTAAGGCAAACTCCCTTTCCATGGGCATGGGGCTGCCCCTTGGCCCCGCTTATGGGCCGTTTCTGCGCTCTACGTCAGCACTCCCTTTCTTTCAAACTGCTAGTCAATCCTTTACATTCAAGAGTGTACGGTCAACTCTGTGGATCTGGAGGAACAAACCTGTGGGCGAAGTGTTTAATGCTCATTTAGGAATATGGATCTAGCTGGCTTTATATTTCATAAAGATTCCTAGACTGTGCCCCCAAAGATGAATTGCTTAGTCTTAATATAAGTATAGATGAGCTGTCTACCAGACAGACCAAGGATCTCCCCAGCCCATGCCCGTTTGCCTCAGTGGGGAGAGCATTAGCTTGTGGACTGAAGGGTCCGGGGTTCAATTCTGGTCAAGGGCACGTACCTTGGCTGGCCCTGGTGTGGGAGGCCACCAAATCAATGTGTCTTTCACATCGATGTTTCTCTCTCTGTGTATCTCCCCAACTCTTCCACTCTCTCTAAAAATCAATGGAAAAATATCCTCAGGTGAGGAGTAAAAGGAAAAGAAAGTCTACCCAGCCCAATATTCTAACATAATACTAACTTACTTCATGGAAAAATTTTTAGAAAAAGCTGACATTTATTATAGATTTTATCAGTTTTGACAATGGAATCTGAGTCTTCGGGGTTATTGTAGTCATCTCGGGTTGCTGTGACAAAAGGCCATGACTGGGTGGCTAAAATAACAGACATTTATTTTCTCACAGTTCTGGAGGTTGGAAGTCTGCTGGCATAGTTGGGTTCTGGTGAGGACCCTCTTGCTGGCTTGCAGAAGGCAGCCTTCTAGCTATGTATTCATATGGCCTTTCTCCAGTGCCTGCATGTGGAGAGAGAGCCTTGCTGTCTCTTCCTAGGGCATCAATCCCATCACAGGGCCCTCACCATCATGCCCTCATCTAAACCCAATAACCTCTCAAAGTCCCCACCTCCAAATATCATCATTTTAGGGGTTAGGGCTTCAACACATGAATTTGGGGGTGGGGTGGAGGACACAAACCTTCAGTCTTTAAGCTGATTAAGTCCCTTTCCTACCGGTACTCAGAGAATCCAGTAGCAGGCAAATGCTGACTCCAAATATTGTTTTTTCTTTTCCCTAATAATTTGTCTTTCTTGCTTTTTATACATGGGCACTCAAGTAATTAGCATTTTTAAAAGCAGGATGTTACTTGTTCTCACTGATTATCTGTGATGTATTCCCTAAAACATTTATCTCCCTTCCGTGCTTATTTTTCGTATATGTTTATCCATATTTCTCAGCTGTGAGAGCAAACAATCTAGGGCCTCTCTGCCTCTCACTCTTTAAAGTTTTCTCAGGAAAAAAAAAAAAAAGAACTGAGCTCTAGGTGCTTCTGGCAATTTTATTCCAACACAAGTAGCGCCCAGATTGTAATTCTGATAAGTATTTCAGTTCTTTCTTGAAAAATTAAATTCACAAAACAATTGATTATCAGTTATAAATGGCGAAAACACCATCTGTTTTTCAAAATTGGTTCAATCCATGCAGCAAGGGGGAAATGTTGGAACTTGGAGTTGGCTAGGAGTTCTAGTCCACAAAGCAGAAAATGACGAGCTTTCCTCCGAGCAAGCCAGAGTAGTCATAACTTGCATTTAGCGGCTGCGGGAATTTGCTACGTGCTTCACATGTTCCATATGTTAACTCACTTGGCGATGTCTCTAGTGTGAAGAGCTGGGGTGGGAAAGGAGTGTGGCTAGTGGGTAGGGTAGCAACAGCTTAATCCTAAAGGTTCAGGTCTGGTTCTTTCTATGGAGACACAGTGATAAAGATGTCCCGTGGCCTGGGAATTTGGATGTGTAAGTTCCTTCAACTTATGGCACAGGTGGCATTCTTTTGGTAGAAATATCTAAAGCTATTTGCATTCCGCTGGCGAGGTAAGTCATACAGCATTAGCATTTCCTACAAAAATGTCCCGTGTTGTTCTTTGCCAACTGGAAATTTGAGTAGGTGTTCATTGGATGTGCCAAGAGAATGAAGGGATATGAAACCACTCCACCTCTTCCAATGTCCCATACTGTGTTCTTAGTGTGGGAGGACTGGGGCCTGACGAGATTCTCGTGGAGATTCAGCTTCATGAGGAGTGTTTTTCCTTGGGAGTAAAAATGAAATCCTGTTACTTTAAAAAAATGTTTCTGAACTGCTGGCATATTTTCACCTTATGTTAAAAATGTAGATATGGTTTTGATTCATGCATTATAATGTGAAATGTATTCATCCACTTAACAAATATTTATTGAGGCACAGTATCGCATAGTGGTTAATTGCGTAAACTCTGTCTGCACTTTAGAAACTTTGACCTTGGGCCAATGACTTAATTTTCCTAACAATGTTTAAAAAATATAAAATGAGAGATAATAATAGTATGTACCATGGGGATTGTTCCAAAAATTAAGTGAGATTATGCAGGCAAAATACTTAATTAAGAACTCAATAAGCCCTAGCTGGTTTGGCTCAGTGGATAGAGCACCGGCCTGCAGACTGAAGGGTCCCAGGTTTGATTCTGGTCAAGGGCACATGCCTGGGTTGTGAGCTAGATCCCCAGGAGGGGGCCTGCAGGAGGCAGCCGATCGGTAATTCTTTCTCATCATTGATGTTTCCATCTCTCCCTCTCCTTTCCTCCCTGAAATCAATAAAAATATATTTTTTGAAAAGAACTCAATAAATGCAACGTAGTGATAATAATAGCAAATAATAGTATGTGCTAGGCTCCGTGCAAGGATGCCCGAGTTCCTGACATATAGGACCTTACTTTATGGTTTGAACCTCAAATAATTGTTTATCCTTATTTTGTTGGGACTCTGCTTTGCATTTTAGCCTGATCCAGGTAGATTTACTTTCAGAGGCATAAGAATAGGTCGGACGTTGCGAACTGGACACGTGGTGATGGTTTCCATGTGGCGATGGTTTCCTGCCTCATGTAGTGCTATTTTCCTGCGGGAGCCTTCCCACTTCTGGAGGGCTGCCTGCAGTTCATGCATGTGGCCTGTAATTAAGAGCAGAAATTCCAGGGTTGTGGAGACAGGGCAGTCTTGAAATTAGTTTATGCATAATGGGTAATAGGAGGCCGTTTTAAGTGTAACTCATTTGTTGGGTGTGCAGCTCTCGACTTCCTTTTTGGGTATGTAATTTTATTATTTATTTATTTTGAACATGATGAGGACTGAGGGCCTGGCCAAGTCATTTGGTGCAGCTCCACTAGACCATAGCTCAGACTTAGCAATTCACATTTAGTAATCTCTTGGTCATTTGGCCACAGATAATTTGTCATGGTTTGTTTTAGCTGTTGTGATATTGATATTTATTATGCAAATTGTATTTCCTACATCTTATTGTTCTGCATTCTATGAATACTTAAATTATTATAAACCTTTACACTTAATATGGCTCGTCCTTCAATTTGATGCTTGAGCAACAGAGGGTCAGAGCGCACATGATCTTCTAGAGGAGAAGAAAATAAGTAATTAAAAAGCAAACAAGAGAGGGGCTCCCGGGTTCAAAAGAAAGCAAAGGCGATTTCCAGGAGGCAGAGCGAGTGGAGTCGGGAGAGCCTCTCCCAGAGGCCCTGGAAGCCAGAGCACCTGTTGGACCACCCGCCTGCGGAGGGACTGGGGGTGTAGAGCAGGGAGGAGAGGGTTTGAGCTCCGAAGGAGGAAGATGGCAAACCCTATTTTCACACGGGCGCCCACCACTCCCCGCCTCCGGGACTGCACCCGGAAGCCTTGACAGGATAATATTTTTTTGTTGTTGAATGTGTGTAATCGTAAATATATATTGCATATGGTCATATGTATTAACCCCCCCCCCCCCCACACACACACACACGAAAGCCAGGAAGGCGACCTTCAGCAAGCTGAGGCGCCTGAGTCGATCCTCCTCGAGCCACCTTTCCCGAGAATCTATCACAAAGACGCGGACTCGAAAACCCCAGAGCCCGACTCTGGCTCCATTCTCCCCACTATGCCCCAGTCTACCGCTAGGTTGCCGAGCAGGCTCTCGCGCTCGCCGGACGTGCAGAGCACGCATGCACCTCTCCCGGATTGTTTTGTCAATCCGGGGACCTGCACGCTCACTCTCCACGCCCGAACACCCCCGTTTCCCAGAGATCGATCCCTCCGGTGCAAGGTGAGTGACGGAAATTTGCAACGTCTGCTTTCCAGGCCGCTGTGCTCGGTGTACCGGGCAGGGAACCTCCTAGGGAGATCCTCCAGTCATTGGTCCGACATCGCGCTTGCTGTAAGCATTCTTAATAAAGGTGTGCAGGAAGCTAGAACCGCCCCCGGAGCCGAGGCCCCACGCACCCGGCGCAGGGAGAACACTTTTTCCTAGATGCCCAGGAAGCGAGAAAGAATTTTAACATAAACATATTTGCATACGCCCCTCCCCTTTGTCCCGCCCCTAGGTGGCGCGGGCGCGTCGCCGAACCCCAGCGCCAGGGGGCGGGGTGGGGGATGGGGAAGTCCTCGGAGAGCCGGGTTGGGCTCTCAGCGCTGTGATTGGTCGGTCCTGACTCCGCCTTCAGTGCATGTCATTAGCATATCATTAGTTGTCCGCGCTGGCTCCGGAGGAAGCCGCCGCCGCCAGTCTGAGGCAGGTGCCCGACATGGCGAGTGCTGTGCTGCCGAGCGGATCCCAGTGTGCGGCGGCGGCGGCGGCGGTGGCGGCGGCGCCTCCCGGGCTCCGGCTCCGGCTTCTGCTGTTGCTCCTCTCCGCCGCGGCATTGATCCCCACAGGTAGGTGTGGGACCAGGCCAAGCGGCCCTCTAAATCTCCTAAGGCACCCCAGTAGCCGTAGCCGAGGGGTGGTGGTGGAAACGTTTCCATGACAACCGTCCCCCACTTCCTAAATCCGAGGCGCTGAGAGTGTGGAGAGGAAACTCAGGGCTAAGATGGAAGGGGCTGAGGGGATCGGTCATTCCCCTCTCCCTTGTCCGGCTGGGTGTGAATTAGAGTCCTTAGGGATGGCTGCACCCACATCTTCCCTCCACGGCTTGGCGCGGAGTGGAGTGAGAATGGGGAGCCCGGTTGGGAGGGGGGCTAGAGAATTTGGGGGACGGGGATGGGTCATAGGCACCCCGCAAACCGTCCAAACTCGCTGTTGTCCCCGCAACTTGCAGTCCTCGCCTCTCCCAGGCCACCCATTCACCACCGCCTCTCCAGCGGGCCCCCCGATTCTCCATCCCAAATCCTCCCCGTGACTAGCCGCCGCCTCCAGTGAGATAGATCCTCGCTGCTCCGCAGGACAGCCCCAGACTTGTCTGGTCGCTCTGCGCTCCCCGCGCTCTGCCTGTTCCCGAGCCGCGCGTCCCCAGTGCTCCCGCCAGCCTGCCCGCGGCCCCTGGCCCCCGCCGCCCGGCTGCGGGGCGCCTCGGCCAGGCTCCCGGGAGGGAAAGTTACCGGGTCCGGCCCCGCGGGGGGCGTTTGCTCTCGCCGCCTCTGCGGGTCGGAGCCGGGAGCCCGCCGTCGGCCTGCCCCACGGCATCCTCCGCCGCGAGTGGGGACGCCAGATTTCAGGCAGCCGGTCCTTTGAGCAGCCCCGGGGGTGGCGGAGGGAGCGTTCGCGGCCTTTGCGCCACACGGGCCCCCTTCGGGCCTCCGGGCGCCCCCTGTGTGCAGAGCTGTCTTGGGAATTTGCCCGGGGGCGGCTCTGCACGCCCCGCGCTCTCCCCGCAGACGCGGAGCCCTTGGCCGGAGCTGCCCGGTGGCCGCCGGAGTGCCGGGCGCGTTGGCGCGGACGGGAAAGAAGAGGGCAGTGTTTGCTTTTGCTAACAAAAGGGAGCTCTTCCCCGGCGAAGAGGCCGGCCGTGCTGCACCCGGCCTCCCGTTCCCGCCACCGCCGAGCTCAGCGTTCGCGCAGCTTCCCCGCGCCCCTGGCCTCCTGCAGCGGGCTTGGCGCGGGGAGCCGGGAACCGGGAACCAGGGCGCGAGGCCGCGGGGGGTTGCGGGGCGCGGGGGGAGGTGCTGGAGGGAATGCTGCAGGGCTCGGCGCCTGCAAAGCCCCTCCTTGCAGCTTCGGAGCTGCAGGACCCGCGAGCAACAAGTGGCGGAGGACAGCGAGAGCTCAGCCCCCACCTGCAGAGCCCTGGGCCCGGGCCGGCGCAGCGCGGGAGCCTCCGTGCGGCTCCGGGCGCCGCTCCCGGGGCGCCGCTGCGCTCGGGCTGTGCCTTTTGTTTACACGCTAGAGGACACACAGTTACGTAAACACCGCAGGAGCCACGCTGAATGAAATGGGGATGCCTAGGGGTGCTAGCTTTGGATTTGGGGGATGCCGGGTTGGTTGTTTCCTCCCCAGCACAGGCTTGCAAGGGAGCTCTGTTCGGGGAGCATATTGGGGACGTATCGGGGTGGGAATCTGGCAGCAGCTTCAGTTCCCGAACCGAGGGTTTTTTCTTCCATGCCACGGGCTGTCTCTCCGGATGTTGTTTATGTGTTTTTCCCCCCCGTGAATTCTTAATTTATGAGTTACGAGATAATTGGGTTCAGCCGATGCCGGTGTGGTTACAACTTCATTTCGGGTAATGTCTCCGACTGGATGGGTTCAATAAAATGTTCCCGAAAGAGAGTCTTGGTGCTGCTGCATTGTAAAAAGCGCCAGTGTCAGTTAAACGTGCGCGTGAGTAAAGGCTGGGTAGCTGGCGCATAATAGAGGCAACAATAGACTTGTATTGGCTGCAAAAAAGGGGGAGGGGGAAAGCGCTGGTCGGGAATATCGCCTTTTGACAAAAAAAATGGGAGCCGAGCAGTGCCGCTTGGCAGCAGAGCAGGATGCGATGCTACCCCCTCCGTCAAGCCTGCTCATTGAAGGCGCCGAGTAGTAACAACACCACTATATTTGTCACTATCTCGCGGCAAGAGAGAAGTTGCCTTCCTAGCGAGGGATATGTGCTGACTTGGAAAGGAGCGGTCTGGAACTCAGCCGTGCATGTCAGAGCTACAAGAAAATTCTGTTGCCAGTTACCATGGAAGCAGCTTCTTGCTCCTGTGTACCTCTCTGTTTATATTTTGGTTATCAGATTGTGTTCACCTTAGAAAGTAATTGGGTTTGATTTGTAGTGAGGAGGTAGATGGTTTCCAAATCCTTTTTTAAAAAAATGCCTTTGTGTGTGCCTGTGGTCAGTTTGAGGAGGGGTCTGGGTCCTCGGCTACCAGAGAAGATTTCAGCTGGCCACCCGTGACTTTTCTTCCTCAGTCTCTGAGTTGCAGCTTTCTCGGAGGCCTCCAGCCCCACTCCCAGGATTAGAGAAACCTGTTGGAGCCGTCTTCCAACTTCATTAGCCTTGTCTCATTGACATCCTTGCCGGGATAGCAATCCAGGGCCATTGTTCAGTAGCTCCTGGTTATGCCTCCCCTGTAACCCAATCCACCCTCCTTTGGAGACAGTCTCCCAGCCCTCCTGTGGTGTTCGGATGTTAATGAAATGCAGCTAAAATGGGGTTTTCTGAGCTCATGCCAGTGCAAATCACGCCTGTTCGGTGTTGGCTGCATGATGTTGTTTCTGATTTTGAGCAGACCAGTGGTTGGTCACCCTCCTCTTACCTTCTGCATCATCCCGGAGGGTGGCTGATGGGTGGGGCTCTGTGGTGGCGCTGGCAAGCCCGGAGGCTGAGTTTTGCCTCTCCTGGCCTGTTGGGGCTTGAATACCAGGATCGGGACTTTGCAGAAGTGCCGCCCTGCTATTGTTGCCTTTCCGTGCATCAAATTGAATAGCCACAGGAGGGACTCGCACTTGTCTGAGATAGCTTTGATAAAATATCCCTCATTAATGCCACTTTATATTTACAGTGTGTCACTGGAGACGCACAAGGCTTCATTTAGTGACTTGTGTGACGAGACAAGCTTGCATTATTTGCCTGGGACGTTTTGGAGGAACAAGAGACCCATTGAGCAATCTTTTGAAATGAACAAATACGGAAAAAGGGGGGAATAAAAGAGGAGGCAGTTCCCTGGAACAAGAGCTTTATTCATATGGATGTTGTACATGCTTTCTCCCGTTTTCTCCAATGGCCCTCCTGGTGAAGGGGAGTGGGACCGGGAAGAAGCCAGCAGGCGGGACACTTTCGCATCCTCTCTCACTCCCTGACTTCACATTCTTATCTGAGTGGGCCCTCAGCTCCCCAACTGCTCATCTCGCTCCACACCCTCACACACCTCAACAGGTAACAGCTTTCCTGGGTCGAACGGAGATTTTGAAATCCTTCCCAGCAGTGAGTTTCAACACTAGCTCCCCGCTGAGGCCGATGGTTGTCGGAGGATATATTGGTGGAAGGGAAAGAGATGTCACCTTTCTATGACATGTGTCAAGAAGGGGGTTGATAGGAAGTGTCCGACTGGAAAGATGTCTTGCAATTATAATACTAGCCTGACTATTTATTTTCAAAGAAATGTGTGAAAACCAAAATCCAAATTCGATGGTGCTCTGGAAGTTTGCAGTGCCTTCTGCCCCCACTTGCTACATTTTGGCCGCCTACATATGTGAATTCTTATTCCTTGGCTTATGTTGCTTATGATTTTCAGACTTTAGAAAATTGATATTATTGCTGTGAATATAAACTGTCTTATCCCCTGGGTTTCTGTATGTGCTAACAGTCACTTAGAATTTACATTTTAAAAATGGTGTGTGTGTGTGTATGTGTGTATGTGTGTGTGTGTATGTGTGTATGTGTGTGTGTTTAATAAAAGGCCCATTTTTACCTGAGTGACCTTCTTAAATTGGGCCAAACTAATCGATGCTATGATTTGAAGAGAAATTTACCAGCATATGAAGAAATGTATAAAAAATAAATCCCAAGTATTCAAATGTCGTGTCTCTTTCTTGGGAAGAATAGCACTGACCATTATGCTGGGCTTTTTAAACTGAAAATCCAGCACAGAAAGGAGAAACCACACAGCGACATCTGTTGCAGAATTGAAAATTTGCTGCTTTGAGTTGGAAGCAATTAGTTCCGTACAAGCACCTAATGGTATCAATTATTGTGTGTGTGTGTGTGTGCACTCATACAAATATGTATATATACACACATAATGTACATATATGCACACGGAGAAACTCACCCAATACAATATGCATGTTCACCTTTTAAAGGTATTTTAATAGAAAATGTTCACTTTAGCACCAGGGCTTTTTTTCTTAATGTCACCTGTTGGGGAATTTGAGATTTTTATAATCCTGGCGTGTTTGAAAGGGGAAGGACATTAATAGAAATCATCTGGTGAAATCTCATTACTTTGCAGTGAGTTAGCCGCCGCCCAGAGGGGGTAGGAGCTTGCTTACCATTGACCTGAGGCTAAGTTACCTCTGCACCCTGGATGGGGAGCAGGTTCCCTTGAGGTCCAGCCAATGGCCCTTCTCTTCCACCTTCCAGCAGGGATGCCCAGAGAGGGATGTGGATCACGGGGAGACAGTATCTTGGCTGGGGATGGTTTGTATTCTGAAGGCAGCACGATTTATTGCTGTTTTAAGTAATAAACCCATGGACCAGAGGAGTGACCTCTGGGAAGAAAGGCCCAGTTCTTGGTAAGGTTGTCTTTGGTGTTGACAAATGATTCCGAAACCTCTGGACTTGATTTGGCAGCCACAGCGTGAACGCCATCCAGCGCTCCTGCACGGGGCGAGCTCAGGGTTGCGTTGCTGTGATAAGTCAAGTGCATGAGAACCAGGTTTCAGAATCCTCAGCTTTCGTTTTTCCAGCTTTTGACTTGCCTTTGCAAGGGTTCCTCTTTGCCTTAGAGCTCTTCCCCCCTAAGGAGGAAAGGAGGATCCTTGGTTAACGAACAAGAACACAGCTTGCTTTCCTTACCAGGTGCTTGCCCCTTTTTATGAAGCAGAGGAAAAACGGAGTATGATTTGTTTCTTTTTTTAAGAAATATTTTTTTGCAAGATGACTTTTTTACATTGGTCATATTTTCTTTACTTTTCCATTTTACTATGAAGAATTTCAAATACATACGAAAGCGGAAAGACCATAATTAACCCTGTGTGCAAATCACCTCGTTCAGTAATTATCCACCTATGGCAACCCATCCTCTGTACTCTCCACCTGGCCTCCCCTTCCCAGATTATTTCACACGAATCCTGGACGTCCTGTTGCTTCTCCCATAATTTACGTTAGAATGAGTCCCTGTGCAATGCAGTCCTCCTTCCCCCACTCACATAATCACAGTACCGTTAGTTTAATGTACATCTTCCCCACTGGCCTACGGAATTTTTGCCCTCCCCTTGCTTTACTTAGGAAAGTACCCAGAGTGAAGGCTTGTACGGCGGGTAAAGCTGAGGCAGAAACCAAGAAGCCAGAGTTTGATTACCGCCTGTACTGAGGAGACCCTTTTGCGCGGTTTGGTTTATTTTGAGCAAGGTTTTGTTTGGATTGGAGAAGATGAGTGTTATTGTTGTGTAAATATGGTTGTGTAAATACGCAGCAATTGTGGCTAATCCATCCACTGTGGTGTGCTTCAGAAGCACCGGTTCGAGATTGCATTTCCAGTTCTCATGATGAACACCTCCATCTGAGGACTTCTGTTAGGGTGGCTGGGAGATACATAGCTTCATTTGTATGTTTATCTTAAAATGCCTCCATGCTATATAAAAGGCCTTTGCCTTTTTTGAATAAAGGATTAAAAGAAAAAAATCCTTTTCCCATTTCTGACTGACTTAGTGCTAATTTCTCCCTGTATTCTGTGACTGAAGTGATCGCAGAATTCTTCTGCACTGCAGGAAACCCATACAGCAAGCTGTGAGCATTCGGGTTGAATTTTTGTAGGATAGGGGCACCAGGTAGGGAGAAAGACGATCACTATTTTTACTTACCAGTATTTGCCCCATTGATTTAAAATATGAATTTTTAATTTTAACTAGAAATGTTGAAATGCTTCAGTATTAATTTCTGAACTTCTTTGTGTTTTTGTTTTTTTTTTGTAAATAGGTTGTTCCATTTTCCAAAGTTCATGAAATGTGAGTCTGTGTGCGTATGTATGTGTGTGTGTGTGTGTGTGTGTGTGTGTTAAGAGGTTCTTTCTCAAATGTATTTAATGTGGACTATAAATCAGAAGCATTTGGTTTTTTTGGTTTCCAGCCAAACAAGCAATTACACATGAGATGGTTTTGAGGGGTCTGAGCTGCTTGGCCAGGTGAAAAGCACAAAAGAATGCCTACATTCAAGGTTTGGGGAGGGGGAGCGCCACCAAATTCGAATAAACAGCCTTTGTTTGGAAACCAGCAATGAAGGAAGGAACCCACTGGAATGTTTGTAATTACAAGTAGCACCTCCTTGTTTAAATTTCAGAAGCCACAGTTTCTTTTTCAGAGATTTAAATTGCAGGCTCCAGCCAGCAGCTGCTGTTGTGGTTAATGGGCAGTTTCTCTTTGAAGACCTTCCAGGGCTGGTCTCAAAAGCGTGGTGCAGTTGGCCTTGAACTAGGGTGAGAAGAAAAGGCGACGGAGGGGTCTCTGAACATGCACAGCAAAGGCGATGTGTGGCCTCTCCTCCTCCGAGGAGAGCCTGCGGTCAGGTGGAGAGAGCTGGCCCTGAGAAGATGTTATGGTGACAGGTATCTTGAATCTCTTAAGAGAGGTGTGGGCCAGGGAAGATTTTTTCTCTTAGTAGATGTTTTACTGGAATATAGTCATTTGACCCAACATTTTGATCTAGATATTTCAGAAATGTTAAATAGGCTTGAATGAAAGTGCTCTGATATATATTTAAATGCTACTCAGTGTTTGAAGTTGATACTCCAATGACATGGACCTTTAAAAAGGCCTAGAATAAGCATCTCGCTCTTGGCAGTCTTCCTTAGTAAGACAGGCGCTCCGATGCTGCTCAGCATCCAGCAGGGACTGCAGTGCCAGCTTGGAATTAAGTTAGGAGGTCCCCGGAGAGGGCAGGGAGGCATCTGCCCAAACACCAAGGGCTCACCTGCCCCAGTCATATCTCCCATTGTCTGCACCCTCTCTCCACTTGGCTAGGATTAACCTGAAGTTAACATGTCAGAAATGGAACTTTCATCTTTTTCTGTCATTGCATATGACACCATTGTCACCCTGGTCTCTAAGGCCCCTGAATTTGGAGTCTTTTCCCTCCTTGACTGCCACTCTTGGCTGAAATAAAATGGGCTGATTGCTTCTCCACAACATTGTCTGGAAGCCTCGGCGTCCTGCCTCGCCAGATCCTGTTGCACTAGCAGCAGCGTCCTAGCCAGGTCCCCTGACCACTGTGTCAGAATATGTCCACCTACACGATGCTGGTGCTTCTCTGGACAGGACCGTGCTGCGTCCCTTTCAGAAAACCTCGTCTCACACGCTTGCTTCTTGTATCAGCTCAGCATCCACACTGTTCTGTCTTCAGGCTGTTCCTTCCTCAATTGCGGTCTCACTTCCTCTCTAACTGTCCTAATTTTTTATTACCTTTCAGCCCAATTCTGATGGGACTGGGAGACCGTGATTCTCCAGTGAACCAGAGGAAGAAAGTGGTTCCACTGACCCGTCTTCAGCTGTTGCCTTTGCGTAAAACTGCTCTCTTATCCTTTCCTTAGCCGCTTGGTTTATGGGTGCAGGACGCCTGATTCTCCTTGCCTACCTTGAGAATAAGCATCTTCCCTTTGCATCTTTCAGTTTAACCAACACATCCTTATCTTCTTCTGCTTTACAGGTATATATGTTTATGTGTGTGTTTTTTTACAGTAAGCCGAAGTGTGTAGCTATTATGGCCATTATTTTACTGGAAAAATTTAAAGGTTAGAATGTGGAAAGTGTGTCACACCTGTTTGGTGATATGCGTTTGAATGAGGGCAAATCACAGGCCGGCAAAGTAAGACCTTCAGACACAAAGGCAAGCTCTAGAGCAGTGCTGGCGAACCTATGACACGCGTGTGAGAGGTGACACACGAACTCATTTTTTTGGTTGGTTTTTCTTTGTTAAATGGCATTTAAATATATAAAATAAATATCAAAAGTATAAGTCTTTGTTTTACTATGGTTGCAGATATCAAAAAATTTCTATATGTGACACGGCATCAGAGTTAAGTTAGGGTTTTTCAAAATGCTGACACGCCGAGCTCAAAAGGTTTGCCATCACTGCTCTATAGGATAGGAAGGGCTCAGAGGTCAGGGTCAGGGTCAGGGTCAGAGTCAAGGGTGCTTTATCTGGAGCTGTGCTGTGCTGTAAATGAGACCAGGCTCCTGCAGATGGCCCCAAATAGGAGCCGTTGTAGAAGAGTGGTTGGTGCTCATGTGTGGCCTGTCTAGTTACCAGGGTACCTCCCTGGGGGCTGGAGGGAAGTGCTAAAGCCCAGGCCTTTGCCAGCCAGTGTTTGAAATGGCGTGGACCTTGGGAGCAGAGCTGCCTGCCTACACAGTCACCTCCAGCATCGCACTAGCTGATCGCATCGGGCTGACTTGTCACTGGCTCTAATCGCTGAGCCTGTTATCTTAAGGATCCGTTCAAAGCCTTCACCTGGTAATAGTATGTGCCACAGTCCATCCCTTATTTTTTCCTTGTTTGGACCTTCCTCTGCCCAGTTGGGTTTTTGCTGGTAGAAGGTTATGTAGCATGATACTTCAGTGATAGCTAAGCTGGCTGATCCTGGAGTCTCTGGGGACAGTCTTGGGGAAAAGGTGTGTATTTGGCTCTTTGCCGAACGTGCCTGTGGTCAGCGAGCTGCCCAGACTCACTACAGTCATCAGCCAGGTGTCTCCTCTGAGCAGGCGAGGAACATCGCTTCATCCCTCCTGCGGAACCCCTTACCCAAACAAACAGTGATACTTCACAGACAGGAGAAAACAAGCGAATCTAGTACTGAGTTACTGCCCGAGTGGTTTTATTTCTTAAAACAGTGGTTCTCAACCTTCCTAATGCCGTGACCCTTTAATACAGTTCCTCATGTTGTGGTGACCCCCAGCCATAAAATTATTTTCGTTGCTACTTCATAACTGTAATTTTGCTACTGTTATGAATCGTCATGTAAATATCTGATATGCAGGATGTATTTTCATTGTTACAAATTGAACATAATTAAAGCATAGCGATTAATCACAAAAACAATATGTAATTATATATGTGTTTTCCAATGGTCTTAGGCGACCCCTGTGAAAGGGTCGTTCGACCCCCAAAGGGGCCGCGACCCACAGGTCGAGAACCGCTGTCTTAAAAGGTTCACATAAAGATTCGCTTAAATGACTCGGAGCCTCACTTTTCCTGTGCGTGTCCTTTGAGCACACATGGAGCAGAGACCTCGTTTCCTTTCTTTCAGTTGGTTGGTCATCACATGAATGTTGGCTGCTGATCGTTTCCCTTTTCTGAGGCAAAGCTAGCTGTCCGTCCCGGGCCCAGCTGGCCCGCGGAATACCCAGGGTAGGTTTCCGAGGGATGGAGCCCAGTGAAAGCTGCCTTACAGGGGCCTGAAAATAAAAGAAGATCATATATGTGAACATGTGAAAAGGGAGTTTTATAGGTATGTATGGCTTTTATTAAAACAGCCACTGTTTAGTGATGAGGGTTTTATGTCTCAGACTACTGCTTATCACATTGTAAATCTCCCATGTTTGGGAATACTGAAACATAAATACCATGCTGATAGGATTAATTCAGGATATTCTGTCTCTAAGGTGAAACTGAAGAATAACCTGCAGTTTAAAATTTTTTTGTAAGTAAATGGAATCATCTAGTACTGACAGTGATAATAATCTCAAATTTCTGGACCTTTTTAACACAGAGAGGACTATATTATTTTGCCTAACCTCCTGTATTTTAATATACTATATTTAAATGAAGAATTTGGCCCGGCTGGTGTGGCTCAGTGGTTGAGTGTCAACCCAGGAACTAGGAGGTCACTGCTAGATTCTGGTCAGGGCACATGCCCGGTTGTGGTTTCGATCCCCAGTAGGGGGTGTGCAGGAGGCAGCAGAACAATGATGTTTCTCTCCCATCTGTCTTTCTGTCTCTCTATCCCTCTTCCTTTCTGTCTTTCTAAAAATCAATGAAAACGTATTTTTTAAATACTTTATATATAAAAAAAGAATTTGGTAAGGCACGTGGTGGAAAAAATGAGATTTTAAAAGCGACTTTTAAGTGGAGCACCTGCTTTTACACCAGGCACTGTGTTGGGTGCATCCATAGTTGGGTGGGTTGATGTCTGTCTTCCAGAAGTTTACAGTCAGTTTTTTTTCAGCTTTTATTTTGAAAACTTTCAAAACCACAGGAAGGATGAAAGAAAAGGACAATGACTGTGTGTACTTCCCCAGGTTCATCGACTGTTAAAAGTTGCCCGTTTGCTTTCTCTCTAGCTCTCTGAATAATGTGGACAAACATCTTTTCTTTTTGTACTGAACAGGTGAAAGCCAGTTGAAGGCAGGGACACTACCCCCTGCATGACTTCAGCTCCTAACTCCTGAGAATAAGGACATTGTTTACCTGTGCAACCTCAGTACCATTATTGTGTTCATGAAACTCAACATTGATTTAACAGTACCTCATATCTAGCCCATATTCAACTTCTCTAGTTGTCCCGGAAATATCCTTTATATGTTTCCTCGTCCTTCCTGATCCAGGCTTCGTCAGAGATCGCACATGGGATTTGGTGTTCCTGTCTTTCTTAGCCTAGTACCGTTCCCTCCCTGTACCTTCTCTTTCAAGGCTTTGTAAAGGGGGCTGTCTTCCATGGCGTTGACGTTTTGATGCGCCCAGACCTGCTGTTTTACAGAACGTCCCGCACTTCTTCTGCAGAGTGTTGATCCTTCCTCATAGCTCCGTTCAGACTACAGACTGGGTAAGAACGCTGCACGCCCATGTTGCCACTTCGCCACCTTCTTACAGAACCACATCAAGGGGATGTAATGTCAGTTTGTCATATTATTGGTGGTGGTCAGCTTGACGCCTTGGTTAATGGTAAAATTTAGTTACTTTGTTTCGATGGATTTATTGATTTGTCTATTAATGTCCCTTTATGATTAATAAGTAATTTGTGGGATATTTTGAGCTGAAGATCCAGTTTTCTAATAAGATTTCATCGAGCATTTTTAGCAGCATTGATAAATCTTGTCTGAATCAAATATTATACCAGTAGGTCCTGGCTGGGTGTCATCCCATACACCAAAAGGCTGGGGGTTCAATTTCCAGTCAGGACACATACCAAGGTTGCGGGTTCCCTCCCTGGTCGGGGTGTGTGCAGGAGGCAACGAGTCGATGTTTCTCTCTCTCTCTCTCTTCTCTTCTCTTCTCTTCTCTCTCTCTCTCTCTCTCTCTCTCTCTCTCTCTCTCTCTCTCCCTCTCTCTCTCTCTCATCAATATAAAAACATATCCTTGGGTGAGGATTAAAAATATATATAACGGTAATTACTAAATTGTGTTTTTTCTAATTCTGTTATTCCCCAGCCTTGGCCAGAGGCAGGCTTGCCTGAAGAAGAGCTTGCCTTTCCTCCTCCTCTCCTTTGATAAAAATCACAATGGACTCCGATTTTAAAAATTCAGTGTGATTATATTTCATTATCGTCAAATTTGGCCAGTGGGAACCCCTTTAGTCTGGCTCTGATTCCTTTTGATATAGCTCTGTTAATTTTTAAGAACTTTCTTATTTTCTGTCACAAGAAGATGTCTAAGCTCACATTGTATTTTCTCTGCCCCAGACCTGGAATCAGCTATTTCTCCCAGATGTCCTGGTTTCGTTTAGTATTTAAATATCAGAGGAGTGCTCATTGCTATGGACTTATCTTTGTTTCAGTGGGCAGAACTAGGACATATATATACATGTATATATATAATTTTTTATTTTTATATAAATTTATCTATATATTTTTCTTTATATTTATTCATTTAAATCATGAGTTCATACTGATGCTTTCAATTCCACTCTAACACCCCAAGATTCTTTCTCTCCTTCTCCTATTCCTTATTTGTATCTTTCTTCTCAGCCACACTAATGTCTTATAGTTAATGCAAAATAGTTTTGGAATTATTCCACTAAGACCGCTTTAGACACCGAATCTACCAAGTATATAGCTCGGGCTCCTTTTGCCTTTAAGTGAGATTCCAGGGCGGCTAGGCAGGGCACTGTGTTCACAAGATCACAGGAACAAGGCTCAACAATCAAAGCTACAAAAAGAATTCTCACTTCCTCCCTTACCTTCTGGCCAGTCCCATCCATCTTCCCATGTAGTAGCCAATTCCATTCCTCTCTCATGTATCCTTTCTATTTGTCCTTTCAAAAAATAATAGGTAGCATTGTTCTTTCTTTCCACACATTCCACACGCTGTGTTAGCTTTTGCCTATACTCCGTCTCCTTATTTGACAGACCCTGGCTTCTCAGTTATTTTAATGAGTTGCCCCCATTGGGCTTTATTTGACTTTAGAAGCCTTCACCTTTCTTTTAATTCTCCAAGTTACTTACATGAAAGCAGGGGCCGGATGGCTCCTTCGCATACAGCGCAGTGTGTCTCTGCTGTTTAATACTGTTGCCTTATTCTGTCTCTCCCTAGTTATCTTTTACCCTTCTCCTCAGCCACTACAGTGACATATCTGTTTCTCAAGCCTCACTGCCCCACTCCCCTCCCTTTCTGAAGGTTTGGTGTCCTTAGTTGCTCTACACGGCCTTTTGCATCTAAACCTCAGACTGTTCTAAAGCTGTCTATTGGACATCTCAATCTGGGTGTCCCACAGTTACCTCAAATGACAATACTGACAAAGCAGCTATCACTTATTTAGTAGCTTCATTCATGATCTTATTTAATTCCGGCCCCAGGAGTAGTTACCCGTTTTGCTTCATTCCAGATGAGGAAGCAGAGAGGATGATAGATCCCTTGTCCAGAAGGCACAAGTAATAAAGTAGCAAACCCAGATCTATTTTCAGAACCCATAGTTTTAAACACTTATCATCTATCTATCTATCTATCTATCTATCTATCTATCTATCTATCTATCATCTATCTATCTATCTATCTATCTATCTATCTATCTATCTATCATCTATATATATAAGAAGCCAATGGTCGTAACGCCATAACGCCGGAACGACCAAACGACCGGTCACTAGGAGGTGCATTGATGGGTCCCGCCCATGGTGGCGTGGTGGAGTTGGGTCCTGTGGCGGTTTTGTGCGCTGGGCCTCTAGTATTTTTCTAAAATTCTAAATGTCTACAACGGAACTTAACATTTTTTTCTCCCCAAACCTCCCTCCATTCTGTGTTTACTCTTGAGTAGAAGGGTACCACCGTTGACCCAATGAGTTAAATAAATCTGAGAGACATTTTAGGCTTTCTTCCTTTGCTATCCTTAACCCCTCTGTTAGTTACTAAGTCCTGCCTACCTCTTGCATTCACTCATCTATTTCACCACCACTGTTTTAGTTTACCCTTATTCTCATTTTACAGGTGATGAAAGATTTAAATTAATGTAACAGCCCCTTAATTGGTCTGTTTATCTCTAGTCTCATCCCTTGTAGTGCATCCTTAATACTGCTTCTAGACAGATCTTTCTAAAATACACAATAGGTGTCACTCTCTTGTTTAAAATCTTTGCATGTTTTCTCAGCACCTTACAGACCAAGCTTGCCTGTTTCATCATGGCCTGTAGTGCTCTTCTTCACCCGACTCCTGTCGTCCTCTCAAGCTCATCTCCTGCCACCTGCACACGCCACGTTCTTGCTGTAGGACTTGCTTTAGGTGCTACACACTTCTTTACCAAGGTAGACGTGCCCCACGTAAGCCATGATCTCACAGGCTCTCTGCTTTTTATATGTTACTGGCTCCTCCTTATGTATATGGCTTATTTCTACATGTCTTTGAGATCCAGCTCAAAGTTTTGCGAAGAAACTTCCATGACTCTTCAGGTTGGTTAGATGCCTTTTCTTTGCGCCCCTCCTGACTTATCTTCCTCCTTCCCATCAAGCATCTTTCTCTGAACTGCCCCGTGTTCCTTCTACATACCGTGCATTTCATATTTGTCCAACTTGTTTTCACCAACAGAAATGTCCCACCCTCTGGTCTTCCACGACAGCATGTTTAAATCCTATGCATTCAAAAGACCCAAGTCCAGTGTTTTCCAAATCTAATCTGATTGGCAGCCTGAATGTAATGTTTTTCTTTCAATTTCCATTACAATTTCTCTAGCCTTTCCATGACTTTTGACACCTTCTACATACATGTTGACATGTGTCTATGGATATATGTATCCTAACCTTTCCATAGGAGGGACTATTGTTCATCTTGGTTCTCTTAACAGAGCACAATGCCCTACATAGTATGTGCTCAATAAATGTTTGTTGAAACAATGATTGAAATGGAAATTAGGTAACCATCACCATTAAATCGTTTCTAGCCCTTTCAAAATAAGTATGAGCAGAGGACATAATGAAGACTAGTATAAAAATGAATCCCTCAAGGTTGTTTTTTCACTCACATTTTCCTAGTACACAATCTGATTTCAATATGTATGTAGTCTCTCCTTTCTTATTTGTTCTGAATCCTGGTAGTTGGGGTATAGAATTTGTACTGGGCCTTTGTGTTTATAAATTTAACTTAGTGGTTGTCGTCTTATCAGCTTTTAGAACTGTAACTCTTGGTAGAAGTTGTTTATTCTCTCATTATGGATGAAGAGCTACCAGAATGCCTGTGTTTTTCATAGTCTGGAGGCCTGACTTTTAGTGTGTTTGTTCATACTTGGTTGTTGGGCAATCGGAGAGATTTTTAGATCACCAGCCCAGATAAGAAAACCTCTTTCTATTTAATCACCCCACAGCCCTGGGATGGCTGGACTTTACGTCATTGCTAAGGCCATACTGGCACTTCAGAGTTGAAGCAACAAACCCAGAAACTTATCTCAGGGGCCATCTGCCTCTCTTCCCCTCAGTTTTCATGAGTCTTTTCTTAAAAAACCGAGAGATATTCTTAGGAGAGGCATGGTGAACATGGAGATTTACACCTCAGGGTAACCGTTTTCCCATACAGTAATAAAGATATATGTGGAGTCAGTGGCTACAGGATCAAAAAACAGATCACAGCAGTTGGATGAGACATGAGAAATGGCTTGATGCTGTGTTTTAAAAACCTGAGCTGGGTAAGGCAGTCTGTTTTATGGAGATGCTTGCGCTATTTGTGTGGCTGTAGTTGGTGCTAAATAAAACTGTGGCAAAATTAAGCTTGTAAAGTTAATTGCCTACTACCAATCTAGTTTTAAACAGAAGGATTTCCTGTTGGTTGTTCATGGAAGACTGGAGAAATTTTACATGCAGGCAGAGGGAGAGAGTTTGCTAACATTACCTTTTAATTTAGGAGAAGTTTGGAGTTTGTTTTTTCCTGTGATATAGAGGTGGAGCCCACTCTAACCAGAGTTTATTGCTGTAATATTTTAAAAATGCATTAGTGACACTGATCTATCTGTGACCTTGTAAAGGTATTTTTTGAGGGGTGGGGGGTGGCCAGCCTTTCTCTCACTGTCCTAAGTGATGTCTGCTTAACTAACTCCCTGTCAGGGAGGGGCCAGAGGACCCCTCAGAACTTGTTTTCATGGCTTATTTCTAAGGTGTTCCCTTCACATTCCCATCCATCCACTTAGAATTCTTTCCTCTGCTAAAGGCATGCGTCCAGCCTAGACTGTGTTTGGTGCTTAAAATGCTCTGAGTTAAGGGGAATCATAGCGATTTAGTGAAGCTTCCTTTGTATCTGTAGAGCTCTGTATTGTCTTAGGTTACACAGCTTGAAACTCTTAGGCATCGTGTGTGAATTATTGCAATTAGTTGAGGTTCTGAGCAGAATGACATATCTCCATATACCATTTCCCCTTGTTGGTAAATATTTTTTAGGGGGGTTTGACTTCCTAAGAAATGTTTCAAGGTAGAGGCATTAAACCCTTCCTTTCCACCATGAATCTTGGTAAATATAGCTTTACTAGAGGCCTGATGCATGAAGATTCATGCAAGAATGGGCCTTCCTTCCCTTGGCTGCCGGCACCGCCTTCACTCCTGCCGGAGCCACCTTTCTGCCTTCCCACGCTGCCCAGAGGCCCGGAGTGGCTGGGGTAGTGGGGAACGCCTGTGTCGTCCTCGCCTCGACCCTGGCCGCTCTGCACCTGCATATGCAAATTAACCCGCCATCTTTGTTGGATTAATTTGCATGCTCACTCCTGATTGGCTGGTGAGCATCGTGAAGGTATGGTCAATTTGCTTCTTTCTCTTTTATTAGTGTAGATTAGCATGGCCTACTGCCAAGTACTATGAATGGTTTGATAGCGATATTCAAGAAAAATTGTATCTTTGAAACACAAATTTTGTCAGTTTATTAATATATAGTACATGATGATATTCCCTAAGAGAGAAGAGGCTAGTTAATCAGTTTCTTCTAGAATTAGGTGAGTAGTGTTTCAAGCATCCTATTTAAAAACAATTGCTCTAGGTCCTGCTTATTTCATTATTTTGGTCATTTGCATGAAAACAAGTTGGTTCTTTAAATAACCCCATTCAGTTTTCTTTTTCTTGTAAAATGTTATTTATCAAGTATTATATTCCATCCATGCAGTAGCATGAATCAGGCCTAAAATAGTAATGGAACTTTTTTTCTTTTATAACCAAAAATATCTCCCATTTTTATTTTCATTTACCAATGATTATATCTCTTTATTCTTGTTTTATAAAGTGAGTGCATACAGTGTTACACTTTAATAGAATATTTTTAAGGTATTAGGATTTTTTCAGATAAGGTCATCACCTTGAAGATTTTGACCTGAATCTTTGATGAAATAAAGGAGCAAGAAAAGGACAGACTTACACAAAAAGATGAATATATAATCTACTTACGGAATAACTGATAAGAGTAAAATTCATTTTATAACATTTATCTGTTTCTAGTTCCCAAAGCTCTACTAGACATTTCAACAAGAGGATATCTACATTTATATATTGGATCTCCAAAGCGTCCCTTTGAAAAAAATGTTCAACTCTCTTGAAAAAGGTTTGAAAACCAAGCGGCTAAACAGAATGAGTCCTTTCCAGTTAAAAACAACAAAGCTAGAGAGAATGAATGACAGTTTACTGAGAGCATGTCAGGGCTGAGGCCAAAGCCACGGGCAGCAATGAGGAATGTGACTGGCGCCTCAACAGAGAACTGGATTCGGAGCTGGGATTTCAGATCACTGTCATCTCCGTCCTTCTATCAGAAGGACAGAAAGAAGGGAGCTAACATGGAGTTGGAGTGTCTACAAGGCTTTTCCTTTAAACGAAGTCTTGCAAACATGGGCAAGATTTCCACCAAGAAAGATGGGAAGAAAGGACATTCCAGGCTGAGGAAGGAGGAAAGCTAAAATGGCTAATGAGAGATGAGATTAGCAAAAGATAGCTGGGGTCCAGATTGTGAAAAAACTTTGAATGCCAAGTTTAGATTTAGTTCAGGAGATCATGGGGATTTTGGACAATGAAGAAGCATCAGATTGGTGCTGTAGGAATGTGATTTGGCAATGGTTTGTGATCAGATAGAAATGAGAAATTGGTTAGTGGTGTAATAATTCAAGTGACTAGGGTGAAGGAGGAAGAATAAAGGTAGAATTGATTGGATTTGGTGGCTAACTGGAGAATGGGGATTGAGAAAAATAAAGACTGGAAATGAAGCTGTGCTTTGAATTTGAACATGAGTGGCTTAGGAGAATGGCTGTTCAAATGAACAGAAATACAAATATATGGTAGCTTTTATAAGGGAAGACAATAAGCTGGGTTTTGAGCTGCCATTAGAACATGGTGGAAATGTTCAGAAGGTAGTTTGAAATGTGGTGCTGGAATTTAGGAGAGAAGTGGGAGCAGAGCTGGAGATGAGATCTGAAAGTCACCTATAAAGAGTTTATAGTGGAAGTTCTATATTATGCATTCAGTTATTTATTTGACATAAATGTGTTGAAATGCCCAAAGCGTGCCAAACATAGTATTGGGTGCTGGAGATGAGTGTATGAGAGGTCCTGAAGGAGTGATGCATAGAGGTAGAATGTTAAGGAAAGTGTGTTTTTAGGAGGCAAGATAAGGAACTGTGTGGTGAACACCAGGAAGGCCTAGTCAGAGGACTGGAGATTAATGTTGCTGAAAGAGGAGGGAGTAGTAGATGGAAGATAGGCTTGCTGACGTGGGATGGAAGTTCGTTAAGTTGCCAGAGAGTCAGAAAGTGGGGAGAGGAATGAATTCTCTTGGAAGTGAATGAATTCTAGGGAGGAGGTTGTGTAAGAATGAAGTTAGACTTAGGTAACAGCCAGTCACACAGCTAGGATGTGGCAACACTCAGATTTTTGAACTGGAACATGCTGTAATGACTCCAGTTCTCCTTGTAGTGTACCAGTACACCTGATCGTGCCTTTACCATGCTATAGGGAACTGTGGAGTATCCATGTTCCTTAAAATGTTTTTAAAATTCTTGAGGTTGTGATGTTGAATAAAGAACAAATTAATAAAGCTCACAACTGTCCTTGCATTTTATGTAATGAATGATGGTTTTGGCAGGCTGAAGCATGGAGGGAGGATGGTGAGAAGCTGTTTTTCTGGGATTGTGTTTCTTTAACAACCTCCACCAGAGAACAAAAACAAATCTTAGTGTAGCACAGGGAGCACTTTCAGGATGGCAGGACGAATCTAGGTCAATTTACTGGCAACTCTTATTCTTCAGGTAGATTAATGTTTGCATCCTGGTTTTCAACATACTGTGCAAAGTCCAGAAAGACTGGGCATGGTTCCTTAGTGAAGATTAGTCAGCAGGGGGTCATGGATTCAATTGATGTGTGGGAGCATTTTTCTCTACAGCTGAGTAATGACAGTATAGCTCAGGCCTAATATGGTAACCTGCATCTCCTTAACCCTTCCATGTAAAAGATACATCTTTGTGGAATTTTTCCATTTTGTCTTTAGGAGATGACTGGTCTTCTGTAGGTAGTAGGACCAGAAAGTAGCTCAATTTAGCAGTGGAGCTGTGAAACTGGAGCTGGCTAGTCTAGCATCTTTAGCATATTTTCTCCTGCCACGCCTCTCCAGTGCTGTCCAAGAGAACGTTCTGTGATGGTGCAGATACTCTGTATCTGCTGTCCAGGATAGTAGCCACGTGTGTCTGTTGAGCACCTGAAATGTGGCTAGTGGGAAGCTAAATTAAAAAAATATATATATATGTATGTATATATATGTATATACATATACATATATATATATATTTGTATTGATTTCAGAGAGGAAAGGAGAGGGAGAGAGAGGGATAGAAACATCAATGATGAGAGAGAATCATTGATTGGCTGCCTCCTGAACGCCCCTACTGGTGATCCAGCCCACAATCCGGGCCTGTGCCCTGACCTGGAATTGAACCGTAAGCTCCTGGTTCACGGGTCGACACTCAACCACTGAGCCACACCAGATGGGTAGAAGCTGACTTTTAAATTTTATTTATATTAAATAGCCACATGTGGCCCTAACTGGTTTGGCTCAGTGGATAGAGGTTCAGCCTGCAGACCAAAGGGTCCTGGGTTCGATTCTGCTCAAGGGCACGTACTGTGGTCGCAGGCTCCTCCCCAGCCCAGGCCCTGGTTGGGGCTCGTGCAGGAGGCAACCCATCGATGTATTTCTCGCACATTGATGTTTCTCTGTCTTTCCCTTTCTCTTCTACTCTTCCTAAAAATTGATGGAAAAATATCCTAGGTGAGGATTAATTTTTAAAAAAGCCACATATGGCTAATTGCTACCATATTGGGTGGCATAGCTCTAGACTAAAGAGTAGGATGCCAAATTGTCATGCTCATCAATAGCATTAGCTGATGAGAGGAGGTTGAAGAGGGGTTGAGTTAGGGTATTGACGTTCATTCCAAATTCAGTAGATTTGTATTGAATCTTTGACTCAGCTTTTGTGGGCATCCAAATTGTGCATTTCTCTCTACTTTTCTCTTGCTTTTCATGTCTAAAAGCTTCTTGCATATCTAATTGTCCTTCGTTTGAAGAACTATCCCTTTTGGCTTCACAGGGGTGTAGCTCATCTAGCGCACAGATTAATAGCTCTAGCTTTGTCCTTAGAAGGCTGACTCCTGAAGGTTACGTTACATGACTGTACTACCATATGCCAGTTCACATTGTTATCTTGTGTGTGTGTGATGCTGAGCGTGAGTGAAATGTGAAAAAAAAATCATTCATTTTAAATAGTTTTGACTGCCAGGTTAATGTGACTCTTAAGCAGAGCTTCATGAGGTCTGGCCATAGTAACCGCTTTTAACTTGATTTAAAGTTCTTAAACATTCTGTATTGCTTCACCTAATCTTTTTATACTGAACGTACAATTTTCAGGCTCTTTTTTATTTTCAAATCCATAACTGACAGCTGCTCAACACCTCATTCAAATAGTTCTAAGAGTTTTAGAGAAAAGTTGAGACAGACTGGATTTACTGACATCCGTTGGATTGAGATATTACGGATTTAGAGTAGATAGAAAGTGACAAAGAAAAATATGAAATAATTATTGCACATTCACTGCCCAATGACAGTGATTTGAAGTTTAATAACTAAGAATACTGAGAGGAAGCAGAAAGACCCTTGAGTTAACTTTAAAAACTCAACATAAATGAATATTTCATTTGAAATAAAAATTTTTATGTGTGGCCTCATTTGTTTTATTACATTTCACACCACACTGATGCACAGAAATGCATATGTGTATATATATATATATATATAATCTCCTATATAATGAAAGCCTAATATGCTAAGTGTCCAGTCGGCTGTTCAACCAATCAAAGCGTAATATGCTAATGATATGCTAAAGCTGCTCAACCGCTCGCTATGACATCCACTGACCACCAGGGGGCAGACAGTTGTCTGGTCGACCAGTTGCTATGATGTGCACCGACCACCAGGGGGCAGACTCTCTGACCGGTAGGTTAGCTTGCTGCTGGGTTCTGGCTGATCAGGACTGAGTGAGTTGCCCTGAGCCCTTCTGCAGTCCCTCCCCGGCTGGCCAACCTCCTGAGTCCCTCCCTGGCCCCAGTCGTACACCAGTGGGGTTCTTTGGCCTGGCCTCACCCTCTTGCAATTTGGGACCCCTTGGGATGTCAGAGAGCCAATTTTGGCCCAATCCGGCAGGCCAGGCCAAGGGACCCCACTGGTGCATGAATTCATGCACTGGGCCTCTAGAGAGTGTGTGTGTGTGTGTGTGTGTGTGTGTGTGTACACACTGGGCCTCTAGTGTGTGTATATGTGTGTATATATATATATATACCTTATAATAAACATACACACCTCTAGTGTGTGTGTGTGTGTGTGTGTGTGTGTGTGTGTATATATATATATATATATATATATATATACACACACCTTACAATAAACCTTTTCTTGAAATATATTGTACAGATTCTATGAGACTGTAAGCCTTGAAGGAACTAACTCTTTAAGGGAATCTGTGAGGTCTAGAGCACGGCAAATATTTTTCAAATGAAATTGACCATTTTATAAGAGAAACAAGGTCATAGGTCTTCTACCTCTACTTCCAATGACAAATGAAACTGCCCAGTGACTCAACTCGAGAAGGCTCTGTACTATCTATAGTGAATATAGAGAAACTGTTTGTCCAAGACTTAAAAATTAATGTGACTATACATATTGTTCTCAGCCTTTTAATGCCTTTTGAGTAAATGCTGCATGCATGCACCCCCTCTTATATATTTGTCGTTATGTGTATCACCTGCTATGTGCTAGATACTGTGTTAAGTACTAGATTTACGAAGATGAATTATAAGGTGGTCTCTTCCCTCCATAGACTTATACTGTAGATTCTTTTTAAAAATGTATTTTTATTCAGCAAGGAAGGGAAAGGGAGAGAGAGAGACAGAAACATCAATGATGAGAGAGTATCATTGATTGGCAGCCTCCTACATGCCCCACACTTGGGACAGAATCTACAACCTGGGCATGTGCTCTGACCAGGAATGGAACCTTGACCTCCTGGTTCATAGGTCGACACTCAACCATTGAGCCATGCCGGCAGATAGTAAAACAAAAACAAAAAACCAATGCTATGTGCTAAGAACCGTAATACACATGATTTGTGGGTACTGCAGAAGCACAGTACGTAGTATGGAGACTGAGTCAGGAAAGACTTTCAAGGCCTCTTTTGTGTTGGGTCTTGAAAGGTAGTCTGGAGATAGCCATACAGATGGTTTAGGGCAGGGGTCCTCAAACTACGGCCCGCGGGCCACATGCAAATACAAATATTGTATTTGTTTCCGTTTTGTTTTTTTACTTCAAAATAAGATATGTGCAGTGTGCATAGGAATTTGTTCATAGTTTTTTTTTTTAAACTATAGTCCGGCCCTCCAACGGTCTGAGGGACAATGAACTGGCCCTCTGTTTAAAAAGTTTGAGGACCCCTGGTTTAGTGTTTCCAGGTAGAGAGAGAGGGTATGTGGATAGATATGGAAGCATAAAAAACATGGGGTATACTGGGAACCGCAAATAGTTTGGCACGGCAGTGGGTGGGGGTCGGGGGCAGCCTTTGTGAGAGGAGCAAAAGCTGGAGAAGGTACGTGGGAGTCAGATGATGAAGGACAAACTAGGTAATAATGAGGAATCCTGTGGAGTGTGTCAGTAGGGGGTGGAGAGAGTCAGGTTGGCTGTGGGTGGAATGGATTGGGACAATTAGAGACCACAGATAGGAGAACAGTTAGGGAGAAGCTGTGCCTTTAAGGTACTTACTATACAGTTTGGGAGGAAGTTGGTTTCAAGATGTGTTTGAGGGTAGAGTTTCCTAACTGTGAGAATGAGAAACGGAAGACTAGTTAATGGTCAAGTTCTGGCTTAGCCACCTCGGTGGGTGATAGGAGTTGACAAGATGGACAGTGTTGGGGTTAAGCTTTTGAAGAGGGTGTGCACATGCAGGTGGAGGTCTCTAGCAGCACTCCTTGGGGCCAGGGTCATTGATGAGATCTCCCAAGTGTGGGTACTGGCTAAGAGGAGAAGAGGAGCTTAGGACAGAACTTCAGAAACATCGACGATTACAGGTAGGTAGAAGACAAACCAGTGAAAGGAATGAAGAAGGAACTGTCAGAGATTTGGAGCAACATGGGAAAGGTTTTTGTTTTGGGATCCAAGAAATAAGAGAGTTCTCCGAAAGGAAGGGAGAAACACTGTCAAATGCTACAGGGAGGTCTGATAAGATAAAGGAGGCCATTCATGGACATAGCACTTAAGCATTTGGAAGGGACAATCTGCCTCACAATTTCAGTGCTGGGGAGGGTGGAGGCCAAATGGAGCAGGTGGAGCAAATGGGAGTGCAGAAAAGGAGCAGGGAGTGTAGTTAAGAAATTTAAGAGGCATGACTGGTACAAGTAAGGCCAGGGAGAAGGAAGCGGACAGAAGGAGATGTAGGACTGAGGGAAATTTTATAATATGTATATTTATAAATTAGGGATCCTTGAGAAGATTATAAGATTGAAGATAAGGAAGGGAGAGTTGATCATGAGGCCCATGAGGAGGCATTTGCTTGGGGAGGAGAGACCTTCACTCTTTTCTTCCTGAGGTGGAGTTGAGGGAACAGCTTTGAGAACAGGGTGAATGGAAGTTAAACTGCATGTGGGAGGGCTGAGGACTCGGTGGGGAGGGCCTCTTCGGGAAAGCAGGAGCCCCTGTAATACCTGCTGACTGTCCATGGAAGAGTCAGCAGGAGGGGGAGGTATTTCAGATCCCCTGGGGGAACTCAGAGAGAGCATCCAGCTGAGGTTGGAAATGACATGGTCTTGACCACAGTCCTGGCTGCTGCAGATTGGCCTCCTTGGGCAGTTGACTGAGTGCTCCTCTTTACCAGGTAGATACTTTGCTACTGGGGTGTCTTTGATACCTTCCTCCCTTTTCGAGGGAGGGCAGGCTAGTATATCACAGACATGTAGAGCTAAAGGGATTTTAGGGATCCGGATCATAAGACTAACCTCCTCGTCTTGTAAACAAGGAAACCGAGGCTCAGAAAAGTGAAGTGACTTATTGAAGTGAATCCACAGCCAGGGCTAAGCCCCAGGGTTCTCTTTTCTGTACCTCGCTACCTCTTTGGTAAGGGTTACGGATGAAACCCATTCATATAAATACTCTTACTAACCTATTTGGAACTGGGAATCCCATACCATTTTCTTTCTTCTCCAACTTGTTTTTCTCTTTACCAGGTTCAAGCAGGTACAGCCAAATTCTAGAATGATAAAAATAAGTAGACTTACCTATTTCTAAATGGATTTTTTTATTAGATGAGAATATTTGGGACTTGTAAATGGTCAAATGTTTGGAATTTCTAATCTTATAAACCATCTAATTTTAAAGATAAGTGATTTATTTATTCATACATATATTTATTCTGAGTTTTAAAAATATTTATTTTAGTTAAGTTTATTGGGGTGACATTGGTTAATAAAATTACATAGGTTTTACGTGTACAATTCAATGATACATCATCTGTGTATTGCAGTGTGGGCCCACCACCCACAATCAGATCATCTTCCATCACCATATATTTGGCCTCCTTTACCCTTTCCTACCTCCCTGACCCCGCCCACACCCCCCCCCCCTTCCCTCAGGTCATCACCATACTGTTGTCTGTGTCTATGAATTCTTGTTTGCTTTTCTTGTTTGTTCATTTGTTGCTTCGAGTTTTATATCCTACATATGAGTGAAATCATGTGACTCTTGAATTTTTTGGCCTGGCTTATTCTGCTTAGCATGATATTCTCAAGATCCATCCATATTCTTGCAGATGGCTGTATTTCATCTTTTGTTAGGGCTGAGTGGTATTCCTTTGTATATGTGTACCACATCTTCTTTATCCAGTCATCTATTGAAGGACACTTTTATGGTTGTTTCCATGTCTTGGCCACCATGAATAATGCTTCAGTGAACATAAGGAGTGCCTATATTTTTGTGAATAAATATTTTCAAATATTTTGGGTAGGTATCTAGAAGAGGGGCTGCTGGGTCACATGGTAACTCTTATTAATTTTTTGATGAGCTTCTGGGCTGGTTTCCATACTGGCTATGCCCCAGCAGTGAATGAGGACTCCTTTGTCTCCATATGTTAATACTTGTCTTGTTGATAATAGCCATCCTAACAGGTGTGAGGTGGTGCTCATTGTAGTTTTGATTTGCATTTCCTCAGTAGTGAAGTGGAGCATCTCTTAACATACTTTCTGGCCACTTGTATGTCTCTTGGGAGGAATGTCTGTTTAGGTCCTTCGCCCATTTTTTAATTGTGTTGTTTGTTTTGTTGGTGTTGAGCTGTATGACTTCTTTATATATTTTGGATGTTAACTCCTTGTCAGAGCAGTTGTTTGCAAATATCTTCTCATTTGGTGGTCCCCTAGTCTAAGTTTCATTTACTCCATATTTTGAGTAAGTTCCCACTAGATGCCAGGCATTGTGATGTAGTAGCACAGAATTCGCACGTCTACCCAAGGCCTGTTGAGAACTGACTCATATTATACTCTCTCTGTCTAGAACCATGGTTCTCAACCTTCCTAATGCCGTGACCCTTTACTACAGTTCCTCGTGTGTGGTGACCCCAGCCATAAAATTATTTTCGTTGCTACTTCATAACTGTAATTTTGCTACTGTTATGAATCATAATGTAAATATCTGATATGCAAGATGTATTTTCATTGTTACAAATTGAACATAATTAAGGCATAGTGATTAATCACAAAAACAATATGTAATTATATATGTGTTTTCCAATGGTCTTAGGCGACCCCTTTGAAAGGGTCGTTCGACCCCCAAAGGGGTTGCGACCCACAGGTTGAGAACCGCTGGTCTAGAACATTGAGTTTAATACCAGTAAGTTGTGTATGCCGCTTTGGGATCTGCCATCTACATCCTTCGTCTAGACAAGGACTAAGGAGCAGACAATAGCACGTCTGTTGGATTATCATAGGTTTGGCAGGAATGATTTAGTGTGGAACGGGGCCCTTAACTAATTATCATTGTTTATAACACCTTTTCCTCTTTCATTTTCAAGAGTGAGAATAATTCAGTAATATGACTGATAAAACATAAAAGGTCGGTATGGTTGCCCTGGTAGCTATATTTTTCAGCAAGTATTTTGTTTGCCATGAAATGTGTTCTGGGTGATTTACTAGCAATCACACTCTGTACGTCAGGACACTGTGTGTGAGTTCCTTCTGCACGGTCAGGGGTGACAGCTCTGTCGGGTGCTTTGGGTTGGATTTGGAAGCTGTTCGGTGCTGGGGTTCTTTGTGTTTTTTCTTTCTTTGGGAGACAAACAGGACACTGGTTACAGTGAATCTATTTGAGTTAAAGAAGAACTTCCAAGTCTAGTGGGATTTACGAGTTTTTGAATGATTTGGGGGATACATAAAATTTCTTTAAAAGAATATTTTTATATAGAATACAGATAAAGTATATTTTCTGATAAGTGATCAGAAATGTGTTAAAACATACCTTTTGATTTAATTCCTATGCAATTGATTTTGAGTAGAATAAATGATTCCCAAAAACAGTATTAAAGATGAAAATCAAAATAATTAAGCAATTAAAGCAATTGCTACCTTGAAGATTTTTGGTGGTATGAATTAAAGCTAAGTGGTTTTTTTTTAAGTTAGCATATTCTGTGACCCCAAACAGAAACCTACTTCAAGGAATTTAGCTTATAGGAATAATTTAAGTATATATACACAAGGATGTAACTACTGGATTGTTTTTAATAGCAAAAAATTGTCCAAATGTCCGACAGTAAGAGACTAGTTAAATAAATGTTGGCCTCTGTAACAGAATACTTTGTAACCATTAAAAAGAGTGATGTAGATCTGTGTCTAGGTACAGAAAAAGATTTTCAAGATAAATACCAGTAGGCTGAAAAAAGGCACCTTGCAGAATATTGTATATGTGGAATGATCCTGCCTTTTTTAAAAATATATATTTTATTGATTTTTTTACAGAGAGGAAGGGAGAGGGATAGAGAGTTAGAAACATCGATGAGAGAGAAACATTAATCAGCTGCCTCCTGCACACTCCCCACTGGGGATGTGCCCGCAACCAAGGTACATGCCCTTGACCGAAATCGAACCTGGGACCCTTGAGTCCGCAGGCTGATGCTCTATCCACTGAGCCAAACCAGCTAGGGCGATCCTGCCTTCCTTAAAAAAACAAAAACAAAAAAGAAACACCTTACATTTTATGTATAATTTGTCTGTAACACATACTATAATTAGTATAGTCACTAAAATGTGAAGAATAGACAAAACTATTGGCAATGGTTATATCTGAAGAGTGGGGTTATGAAGGATTTTTACTTTTAAGTTATTTTATTTGCATATTGTTTGAAATTTCTATAATGAATGTGTTATTTTTGTATTTAGAGAAAAAGAATGATGCAAAGCCTGCCGTTTAAAAGGTCTGAAAAATCAGTTGAAATGGGATGCTGCATGTAAATATGTTAGCTTTGTGGAACCTTTTATTTATTGTTTGTTTTTGTCTAGATTCCTTGGACTTTGGAGTGTTTATATATATACTAGAAAATTTCGTGCGGGGAGGGGAGGGGTCCCTCAGCCTGGCCTGCGCCCTCTCGCAATCCGGGACGCTGCACGCACCCGTGACCACAGTTTTCATACAGGTGAAACATCTTCCTGTTGTGTGGGCAGCTACATTTTTTTGCCCTGATTATAAAAAAGTAGTACATAACATGATCCTTCTGAGGCAGTGGTACCATTTTCCCCATCTTATGGGTGGAAAAACTGAAGCAGAGAGAAGTTCAGTAGCTGGCTTTGTCACACAGTTATAAGTGTCAGAATCAGGGCTGACCACAACATGTGCAAGCCAGAGTCCATGCATGGCATCGCTGCATCATCCTGTTTTTTCAGTGGTAGAGTAGCCTTGCCAGGTTTTAATTTTTAAATATAAAACTGTTCCCAATATATAGGGTAGGGTCCCCAGGCCTGGCCAGTGATCAGGGCCTATCTGTGGGGCGATGGTGGGGGAGGGGCCCTCGCTGGCACCCGTCTTAGCTCATGTCCTGGTGCCTGCCGCCCATGGCCGGCCCGCCCCCGATTGCTGCTGCCATTGGTTGATTTGCATATTAGGGTGTTTATTATATAGTGTTTCCTATACCCTGTATACTGACTGTTTTTTGATTCTTTTATAGATATCCACCAGCTATTTTGTTTTCTCACATTTCAGTTGTTTTCCAACATACCTTTTTCTTTAGATGATCGCTTTGCAAGGTAACCTGTTTATTTCTTTTATTATTATTTTTAAGATATATTTTTCATTGATTTTTTTAGAGAAGAAGGGAGAGGGAAAGGAAGAGGGAGAGAAACCTCAAGTGTGAGAGAAAAACATAGATTGGCTGCCTCCTGCATGCCTCCACTGGATCCAGGAATCAAGGGAGACCTCTTGGTGCATGGAAGATGCTCAACCAACTGAGCCACCCCAGTTAGGCTGTTTCTTTTATTTCATTCCAATCTATGATGCTTTGGTGGATTTTTGCTTTTTGTTAAAAGACTTTTTGGTGACCCAGTACTAGAATTATTTTATGTTAAAATTTTATTTTGTGATCTCTGTGTACCAGGGAATTTAGGAACGGAGCTTACGTTCTTCAGGGTTTCATCTGATTGTGATTTACTAGATCCTGACTCTGCTGTACTGAATGCATAGGGGTGTGTGTGTGTGGTCCCAGTCTCTGCCTGGACCCCAACTGCGACAGCAATCTGGAGGCAGAACAGCACCAGGGGTTAGGCCCTTCAGGTCAGACAGGACCTGGGTTCATCAGCCTAGGTACTTGAGTTCTGGCTGATAGAGAATTCAAAGCCAAGACTCAAACTATAAGAGAACATTTATTTAGAAAATCACAAAGGTAGAAGTAGTAATTCATAGAAGAGATGGACTTAGGAAACAAGTTACAGAGGCAAAGGCAGGGCCCTTGGAGCTTGGGAGTGAGGGAGGTAAAGGTGACACGTGGGGGTGGGGGTGGGGATAAAGGCTAGGGGGCAGGAGAGAGAGCACTGGGTCCTCTGGCCTCAGGTTTTAAGGGGGGAGATTTTAAGGGAGGTCTTGGGAGGAATCATTAGAACATTCCGCAGATTTCCAGGTCAGTTCTCTCAGGGTCTAGGTTCCTCTGATTGATGGGTCTGCACCAGAGCAGAGGGTTTATTACCCAAAGCAGCTGGTCCTGAGGAGTCGCTTGTCTGGTTTTGCTGCTTTTCTGGGCCTGGAGCTGAAATCTGTTATCTCCACGGAGGAAAGGTCAGGGGGTCCAAACCGCATGACCAGTGATGTGCTAAGGGAGGAAAGGTCACCTGGGGATGAGGGCCCACCTACAGCTGTCCCTTGCCAGGCATCAGGGCTTTCCACCGATGACCCTCTGTGCCCGGCCCATTGTCCTTGCTCTGCTCGTGTCTGTAACTGTCCACTGCAAAGCTACACAGTGAGGTACATCTTAGGTCACAGGCTGACATTGCGGCTGTATTTTATGGATCAGGTGACTTAGTACCAATTTAGAAAACAGCCTGTATTTTTTATTTTCCCATCTTCTGCCTTGGTTACATAAAGCTGGATAGGTAATTCCTTTTCTTAGAAATAACCATTGGATTCTTGTCCTTGGAAAGAGTATGCAAACATATTTTCAAAGAGGTTTCAGGTAAGAGGTTACTATGCCATGGGTTAAGATTTGAGGAAGTGTTTTTTTAAAAAATATTTTGACCAAGATGTATGCAACCATATATGACAATAAATCACTTTGCATATATGCACAGTAAGTCACTTTAAGTGTGCCTTGATGTTTTCTTTCAGTATGCTTTCATATTTTCTTTCCTTTTCCTTCTCTATCAATCTAAACCTACCCACTGTATCTTGTCCACCTTAATCTAGCCCAGCCATGGGCAAACTACGGCCCTCGGGCCGGATCCGGGCCGGATACGGCCCGTTTGAAATGAATAAAACTAAAAAAAAAAAAAAGACCGTACCCTTTTATGTAATGATGTTTACTTTGAATTTATATTAGTTCACACAAACACTCCATCCATGCTTTTGTTCCGGCCCTCCGGTCCAGTTTAAGAACCCATTGTGGCCCTCGAGTCAAAACGTTTGCCCACCCCTGATCTAGCCACTCATTTTGGTATCCTAGCCTATCTCACTGCAATTACTCCATTTCTAGTTTATTTCATTTAAACAAATGCTGGGTGGGACCCATTCCAAGTATTTTAAGACCTACCATTTGAAAATCATTGATAAGAAGGATGACAGATTGTAATAAAAAAGATTGCTAAGATGTTATATTTATTTCTTGAGCGCTGTGTGTGTTTTTCTGTGGAAGTCAGTGTGTGGCTACCTTTCAGTTTTGGTGTATCTCCCAGGGCTTGCTTTCTGGCTTGGTAGGATGACAAATCGGCTACCTCATAATGAGATGTACACAGTTGTTGATTTCTAAGCCTTCTTTTTTCCAGGAGAGTTTTAAACCAGGAAATCTTTATCATTCTGATTCTCTTATCTTGTAAATGTTGAGTATGCTGAATATTCAAAGATGCAAATAAAGTCTGCATTTTCTCAGTGGGTTATGCTCTATGGAGGTTTAATTCTAAGGCTGCTTTCTCCAACCACCCAGCATGCTCCTGGTCCCCTCCTGCTGCCATCTACTGATGCTGCATAGGGAGTACACCTACTGCAAGGATGCAGTGAGCTCTGGGCCTAAGCTGCCTAGGTGAGGTGGAAATAAACCGCCAGTCCTCCCCCACCCCAACCCCCACTTAATAACCACGTGGAAATGACCTTGGATTATCTGGGCTTGGTCATCTTTATTATCGATAATTTATGTTGACTTTGCTCCTAAACATTTTATAACTGAATTTTAATCTTAACTTTTAGATTTATAATGAGAACGTAAGTTACATTCTTGAAATTCTTGAGAGTATAGACACTATGTATGTTATATTTGCTGTAGAAGCCAGCTCTGTGCCAGGACATAATTGATCCTTGATAAATGTATTGATTTGATTCTAATAGGAATTGCATGCTAGATACTGTAATAATTTAAAATGTACTGAGTGCTTACTACTAGCATAGTTCATTCAGCATCTCTTGAGCTCTCACAACTCTTCTATGAGGTAAGTACTCTTTTTCTAGTGGCAATTTTGTTGCATTGATACTTTTAGGAATTCGTTATTAAATTTACATTAGCTAAAACTTACTTTTTTTGAAGGTGATTGGTCTGTAAGTATTGACTGATACATAGAATCCTGTAATTACTCTGGTGTGTGACTGCCACAGTCAGGGTCCTGTTCCCTCACTTTCCCAAACCCCCCCTCTTACTCCCCCTTGTACCCTTTACAATTTAATCTGGTTTAATTTGACTTTAAGAGAGATGTATGGTATTTCAGTGAAATAATTTGTAAAATGAACCTTTCATTTTGAATGTGAATCTAAAATTTTGCAATGATTCAAAGTGAATATATAAAGGAATTATTATTAAAAACTCACATTTAACATCCAGAAGACTAGTCTGTTAAAAAGTTTCATATGGTGTGTTTTTATTTTGTACTTTATGCAGAGGGTTTAGTAAATTTGCCAAGACTACAGTGAAGACAAAATTTAAAAAATATTCTCTGCATCTTTCCAGTGGGCACTTGGAGGTCTGCGTTTATTGTGATGCACATCTGCACCTCTCAGGATAGAAAGTCTGCTTCCTAGTGTGACATTTGCTCATCTGAGGTCTTCAGTGAGACCTAAAGAATACTTTGGTCCACCCAACTTTTAATTCACGAAGCTCTGAAATGAGGAGCCACCAATCTGTTCTTCATTAGTATAGTTTTGTGTCTTTTCCAAAATTTCATATAAATGGAATCATACTGGATGCAATCTTTTGAATCTGGCTTCTTTCACTTAACATGTTGCATCTGAAATTAATTTATGTTGTTGCATGGATTAGTAGTTCATTCCTTGATATTGCTAAGCAGTATTACATTGTACAAATGTACCATAGTTTATCTATTCATCTATAAACGGACATTTAAGCTATTTCCAGTTTTTGGCGCTCTGAGTAATGTGGCTATAAATATTTGTGTACAGGCTTTTTGTGGACATAAATTTTCATGTCTCTTGGGCATATGCCTGGAGATAGGATTGTCAGGTCATACATTAAAATATATGTTTAACTTTTAAAGAAACTGCCAAACTAATTTTCAGAGTGGCTGTGTTATTTTTCATTCTTGCTGCAATGCATGAAAATTCCATTTGCTCTGCATCCTTGTCAGCACTTAATATTGTCAGTGCATGTGTGTGTTTAATTTTGGTCCTTTTGATAGCTATATAGTGGCCTCTCACTATGGTTTTATTTTGTATTTTCCTAATGACTACTGTTGAACATCTTTTCATGTGCTTATTTGCCATCTGTGTATCTTCCTTGGTAAAGTGTGTCTTTTCAAGTATTTTGTCATTAAAAACTTTCATTTTACTGTTGAGTATTGAGAATATTGAGCATATGCCCTTTGTAGATGTGTGATTTGCATACATTTTCTCGTAGACTATAGCTTGTCTTTTCGTTCTTTGAATGCAATTGACCCTGAACAACACTGGTTTGAACTGCGTGGGTCCACTTACATGTAAATGTATCTTTCGTTTATGATTTTCTTAATATTTTCTTTCTCTGGCTTACATTAGTGTAGGAATACAGTATATAATACATATAATATAAAACATGTTAATTGACTGTTTATCAATGAGGCTTCTGGTCAACAGTAGGCTATTAAGGGTTTTTCTTGTTTTACTTTTAAAAAATTTCATCTCTATTGTTGAAAGAATTACAGATATCTCCCCATTACCCCCATTGACCTCCCCCCCCCCACTCTGTACTCCCCCCTCCTCTAGGCCTACTGCACTATTGTCTGTGTCCATGGGCTATGCATGTACATTCTTCGGTTAATCTCTTCCCATCTCCCCTCCCTCCTTCCTTCTGAGATTAGTCAGTCTGTTCCATGCTTAAATGTCTCTGGATCTATTTTGTTAGTCAGTTTATTTTGTTCATTAGATTCTACATACAAGTGAGATCATGTGATACTTGTCTTTCTATGATTGGATTATCCTCACCTGAGGACATGCTTAGAGAGGAAGGGAGAAAAGGAGAGAGGGAGGAAGAGAGGGAGGGAGGTAAGAGAAAGAAAGAGGGAGGTGAGAGACTTGAATACATGCCTGACCAGGGACCGAACCCACAACCCAGGTATGTGCCCTGACCGGAGTCACCCGGTAACCCTTGGTACACAAGGATGCTCCAACCAACTGAGCCAGGCTATTAGGTTTTTGAGGAGTCAAAATTGATAAGCAGATTTTCGAATGCACTAGGGTTGGGTCCATAGCCCTTGTGTTGTTAAAGGGTCAACTCTATTATCTTGCACTGAGTTTTTAATTTTTATGAAGTTCTGTTTGACAATTTCATCTTTATGCCTTGTGTTTGATAAGGTAGCTAAATCCAAGGTTATAAAGATTCTGTCCTATTTTCTTCTAAAAGTTTTATAGTTTTACATTTAGGTGTGTGATATGTTTTGGGTTAATTTTTGCATAAGGTAGTAGGTGTAGATTGAAGTTTATCTTTTTCGCATATGAATGTTCAATTGTTTCAGAAATACTTGTTAAGACTAACCTTTCTCTTTTGAATCGCCTGTGTACCTTTGGCAAAAATCAATTAGCCATATTTGTGTGGTTCTCCTTTTGGACTCTTTTTGTTTAATTGATTGATTATGCCTATCTCAAGCCAGGTGAGGTAGATGCTTTTGAAACCTCAGATTTCTGACGAGGAAACCGAGTCTTAGTCAAATTAGCTAGCAAATGGCTGAACCTGTACTCAAACCAGGGCCCTGTGACCCCAAACTTAGGCTGCGCTGGGAAGTTAAATTGGCACCTATCCTCATCTTAGTTATTTGCTTCTGGTTGAAATACTCGGTTTTAAGTAAATATTTAAGCAGTATATTTTCGGAAGAGTACATGTGACAAGTAGATCTCATTGAATTATCTGAAATGGGTATTAAGGGTTTTTGTGTGTGTTTTTCCTGCTTAATAAACTATTGATTATCAAATAATAATTAGTTGTCAGTATCTTTAACAAGACATAACTTTTTTCCCCCTAAATCCAGAGAGCTGTATGCAATTTTCTTTTATTGTAAAGAGAGCAGTAGAAATATATTTTCCTTGTGTGGTAAGAAATAATGTTCAGGATTGGTGAGTGTGAGATCACAGATGGGCTGAGTGACTTACATCCAGATGGCTTATGCGAGGAGCTCAGTAAGAGGTGAGAGTGATGCTGATGTGGCAGTGAATAATAAATTAACTGTTCAGTATTGGCAAACTGGGGAATTTTGAAGAACTTTATGTTTAGTTAACTTCTGATTTTTAAAAACTAAGCTTGCACATTGATAGGATAATAACTAGCCATGCATATAGACAGACACACACACATATTTTTGAGTGTCATCTCTAATGACTTCAACCTAAGCCCTTAAACGGTTTTTTTTTTGAGGTATAATTGATGTACATTATATTAGTTTCAGTTGTGCAACATAATGATTTGATATTTGTATACATTGTGAAATGATCACCACAATAAGTCTAGTTAACATCTGTCACCTTATGTGGTCATAAAATGTTTTTTTCTTTTTTTCCTTGTGTTTAGGACTTTTAATATGACACTCTGTTTATGCTTTTCCTTTTGGGAATCCATTTATTCACTTTTTTCAAAAGGCCAATGACTCCCAAACCCACATCTACATTCCATTATTAAGCCGACTTTCACTCTATGGCAGGGGTGGGCAAACTTTTTGACTCGAGGGCCACAATGGGTTCTTAAACTGGACCAGAGGGCCGGAACAAAAGCATGGATGAAGTGTTTGTGTGAACTAATATAAATTCAAAGTAAACATCATTACATAAAAGGGTACGGTCTTTTATTTCAATAGTTTTATTCATTTCAAACGGGCCGGATCCAGCTCAGGGGCCGTAGTTTGCCCACAGCTGTTCTATGGGCTCTACTTACCTGTAAGATACAGGTAAGTATTAGGATGGCATTTTAAAACATCTTTATTAATTATTTATTTATTTTAAAATTATAGTTGACATATTAGTTTCAGATGTACAGCATAGTGATTAGACATTCACATAACTTACAAAGTGATTGCCATATAAGTCTAGTACCCATCTGACACCATACATAGTTATTACAATACTAGAGGCCTAGTGCTTGAAAATTCATGCACTCGGGGGAGGGGGGGGATCCCCTCAGCCCAGCCTGTGCCCTCTTGCAGTCTGGGACCCCTTGGGAGAGATGTCCACCTGCTGGTCCCAGAGAGCGGGCATAAGCTGGCACTCAGACATCCCTCTGGCAGCCCAGGAGCCCACGGGGGATGTCCACCTGCCAGCTCAGGCCCCCTCCTCAGGCAGGGAGACATCCTTAGTGCTGCTGAGGAGACGGGAGAGGCTCCCACCACCGCTGCTGCACTCGCAGTCATCAGCCAGGCTTGTGGCTGATGGATCTCGCCCTGAAGAGGGAGGCTCCGCCCACCCACCACAGCCCATTGGTCGGTGGCCTAGGTCTCCCTCTTTGAGGCAATCATGGAGCCCTCCGTTGATCGTCCTGCTGGGCCAGTGGCCTGGGCCTCCCTCTGTGGGGTGATCATGGGGCAATGGCCGGTCATATTGCACCCCCCTTGGCTGGCCTGGTGTCAATGGGTGTCATAGCGTGGTTGTCCCGCTGTTTGGTCGATTTGCATATTACACTTTTATTATTATAGATTATTGACTATATTCACTATGCTGTACTTTATATCCCTGTGGCTAATTTTATAACTGACAGTTTATAGTTCTTTTTATTTTTTTAAATGTTTTTCTTGATTTTAGAGAGAGAGGAAGGGAGAGGAAGAGGGAGATAGAAACATCCATGAGCGAGAACCATCAACATCCATCAGTTGCCTCCTGCACTCCCAAGGCTGGGGACAGGGGATGGAGCCTGAAACCCAGGCATGTGCCCTGACCAGGATTCAAACCGTGACCTCCTGGTCCATGGGTCAGCGCTCAACTACTGAGCCACACTGGCTGAGCCAGTTGGTACTTCTTAATCCCTTCACCCTTTTTTCCTCTTCCCACTTACCCCTTCTTCCCCAGTCTGGCAACCATCAGTTTGTTCTCCTTATCTATGAGTTCGTTTCTGTTTTGTTTATTTAATTTTTTTTAAGATTCCACATATAAGTGAGATCATATGGTATTTGTTTTTCTCTGACTTATTCACTTAGTATAATACCTTTAGGTCCATTCATGTTGTCATTAATGGCAATATTTTATGTTTTATGGCTGAGTAATATTTATTCCATTGTATATACCTACCATATCTTTATCCATTTGTCTATTGATGGACATCTAGGTTGCTTCATATCTTGGCTATTGTAAATAATGCTGCAGTCAGTGAACATACATACTATCTTTTTGAATTAGTGTCTTCGATTTTTTCAGATAAATACCCAGAAGCGGCATTGATGGGTCATATGGTTAATTTTTTGAGGAATCTCCATGCTGGTTTTCCATAGTGGCTGCCCAGTTTACGGTCCCACAAATAGTGCCTGAGGGCTAGTTTTTCTCCACAACCTCCAAAACACTTGTTATTTGTTGACTTTTTTATTACAGCCATTCCCACAGGTGTGCAGTAGTACCTCGTTGTGGTTTTAATTTGCATCTCCCTGATGACTAGTGGTGTTAAGTATCTTTTCTTGGCCATCTGTATGTCCTCTTTGGAGAAATGTCTGTTCAGGTTCTCTGCCCATTTTTTACTTGGATTTGTGTGTGTGTGTGTGTGTGTTTTATGTTGAGTTGTATGAGTTCTTTATATATTTTGGTCATTAACCCCTTATCAGAAACGTCATTTGAAAATGTCTTCTCCCCTTCAGTAAGTTAGATTTTTTTTTTTCCAAAAGCTTTTTAGTTTGCTGTAGTCCCATTTCTTTATTTTTGCTTTTGTTATCTTTGCCCAAGGAGGCATATGCGACTGGAAACTTACACACAAAACTGAACTCTTCTCTCTTCACCTCACAAATAACCAAACCATTCTGGATTTCCTCTTTGTTTTCTATAAGGTAGACTTTTTGGACTCTTAGAATCATGTTTGACCTCGCTTTCTCTGGCCCTGGTATGATCAAGTTCAGAGCCAATTTCTGATTGTTTCCACCTGGTTGCGTTGGACCTGGCTCCTCTCACTTCTTATAGTGCCTCCCACACCTCTTGCTCTCTTCCTTCTCCCTGGATTTACAACTAGCAGCTTAGTTCGATGCCTTACCAGCTCCTGTACATGAACCCCATGCATGCCAAGCCAATCTTTCTTGTTTTATTACCACCGTTCATGCTATTCATTCCATCCAGAGAGGCTTTCCTTCTCCCACAGGATCTGCAGATTGAAATCGAGGGCATAACTCAACTGTTATCTCATCTTTGAAATGCCTTCTGTCATCTCCTGAAATACAGCCCCGGCGGTGCCCAGGCCAGCAGCGTTGGCGTGGCCTGGGAACTTGTTACAGGTGCAAATTCTCAGGCTCCACTCCAGACCTAGGAATTGGAAACTTAGTGGGGAAGAGAGAAGGCAGCAGTCTGTGTCTAACAAGCCCTCCAGGTCATTCTGATGCTTCCTTGTTTGATAGCCACTGTCCTCTGCAGTCCCATGTCTACATTCTCAGTCCCAAATGCTGAGGAGTCTCACTCCCCTTCTTAGCCCACTTCTACTTTTCAGCATGCAATTTTTTTCATTTTGAATACGCACTCTCTTTTGCAGCTACTTCTAATTCCTCGTTTGACATGTCAAGCTCCAAATCCACTTCCTTGAGAAATGCTCAGTTCACTCTGAGTAGCAGGCGTGCAGTTTCTACTGTGCTCAGTTCTGCTTGTTGATCAAGCTGCTCTGTGCGGACTTGGGCTGATTGCTCTAAGTGTGTTCTGTCTTTTCAGCAGGTAGGATGGTAAAATGTGTTCCTCCAGACTGGCATAGGATACATTTGGTGCGTATTTTTGGTATGTCAATTTCACTAGGAGATTTGAGAAAATACATTTAAATAATGTCAAAACAATCCTATCCTGTATAATGAAAGCCTAATATGCAAATTGTTCCCTCGACCGGGAGTTCAACCAGGGGGCGGGGCTGGCCGGCCAACTGCAGGAAGGGAGGCCCTGGCCGGCATCCTCTAGGGACCCTACCCATGCATGAATTTTGTTCACTGGGCCTCTAGCAAATATATATTATCATATGGAATGCAAAACGTGCATGTACTTTCAAGGTTAGCGATATCTGTACCCAGGTAACTTCTGGCTATGTCTTAAGCCGCCTAGGGTCTTTATTAATTCCCTCTGCTCTGATATTAGAAGTATGTTGGTTAAAAAGTCCATGGCACTTTGGATGACTCCAGGGAAAGGGAGCGTGTGCCCTTAAACATGGGGCCAGTTTGGGTTTCTGAGTTGCTACAGTAATTGATTCACATGTTTGGCCTTTGTTTTCTCATTTGAAAAATTAGGATGATACCGCCTACCTCCTATGATTGTTGTATTGCAAGGATTAAGTGAGATTTAGTAGGTAATTAATGTTATCCTACAATCCCTGACCTACATAAGGGGCTTTAAAAATGTACCTTTTTTTTTGTTTGTTTGTTTTGATTAACTCAGCTAGGACAGTTTTAAAAAGACGATCATTCCATAGGAGCGTTGTGTTCTCGCACAGGAGGCCCTTGGTGACTGTGATTTCCGTTCTGATGTGTGCAGGCACCCTAACTGTACAGGCTTTGGAGTTTTAGTGCTTTACAGTCATTAACGAACGGTGAGGAATACCACTTGACTTTTTGACAAATCTATTGCATTCCTTAAATTTTTCATTGGACTTTAGTTTTAATGGATGATAGCTTACTTCCTAATAGTATCTGAAAGGTTTTTATGGTTTTTCCAGGAGAATAAATTAGGCCAGCTAAATGGGCTTTTTGACACAATGCCCTGCCTACCAGGAATGTGTTTCATTGTCTATGGCTAGTTTAATCAGTATTCTTTGAAGACAGTTTCCAACTACTTTGGTACTTGGTTTTCTATTTAGTTTTTATTCTTTTCCTAGCATTTCCTATTAATTGAACTGTCTAACATAGAGAAGGTGAGCAGAGGATATGAAAAGGTTAATCATTACAGTGGCATTTCAGATAAATGTTATAGTTTACAAAGTACTTTAATGTGCTTTGTATCCTAGCTCCCAATATCATATGAAGTGGGTATTATTATTATTGTTACTAGAGGCCCGGTGCATGAAAATTCATGCACTGGAGCAGGGGGGTCCCTCAGCCCGGCCTGCCCCCTCTCACAGTCCGGGAGCCCTCAGAGGCGGGAGGCAACCTGGTGATCAGGGGAAGGCGACGCCCCATCACACCTCTGCTGCTGCCACTGCCTGCAGCGCAAGCCATGGTTGGGCCTGGTTACCTGAGCCTCGGGCAGCCCTGGGTGGCTGGGGGCTGAGGGGACTGGGGGACTCTGGAGGCAGGCGTGTGGAGCGGCCAGGCCTGCCTGAGGGCATTGGGCGCTGCCATCTTGTGGCTGTGGGTGCTACCATCTTTGAGGGTGGGGCAGTCAATTAGCATATTCGCTCCTTATTGGCTGTGGTCGCTGTCATCTTTGTGACAGCGTGAGGGTCAATTAGCATATTCCCTCATTATTAGATAGGATTATATATGCTGATTAAAAAACTGATACTCAGATTAATGACTTGTCCAAGATCACAGAACCAGAGTTAAAACAAACGCCTGGGGACTTTTGGCTAACACGGTTATGAGGAACAGTTCCACTCTCTCAGTCACTACATACAGGTAGTAGCTTCCTGCCCTCCAGAAGCACTTCTCGAACAGTTCATTAATGTGGCACCGGAGTCAGACAGCTTGGGGTTCAAATCCTGGCTTTACTACTTCTTTTTTTTAAAAATATATTTTTATTGATTTCAGAGAGGAAAGGAGAGGGAGAGATAGAAACAGAAACATCAATGATGAGAGAGACTCATTAATCGGCTGCCTCCCTCCTGCATGTCCCGCACTGGGGACCGAGCCCGCAACCCGGTCATGTGCCCGGGGAATCGAATCTGGGACCTTTCAGTCCACAGGCCGATGCTCCATCCACTGAGCCAAACCAGGTAGGGCTACTACTTCTTTCTGTGAAACCTCGGGCAAGTCTAACCTCTCTGTCAAATAGGAAGAAGAATCGTATTCATCTCATAGAATTGTATTACAGTAAGTTAATAAATATAAAACTATCAGAACGGTCCTTGGACATAGCAGTAAGCACCATAAAAGTGTTAGCTATTATTATTCTTACTCTTATCATTATTATAGTGGAGTGGTTGAAGTGTTTTACATGAAAGGTACTTAGGCATAACTGAAATTTATAGAAATGGAAATCAGAACTTCTATAAGCATTTATTCTGGCAGAACTATTTAATTCTTAATCCAGCCTCTGCACCTCCTCTGACTTAACTTCATGCACCGCCCTGGGACAAATGAACATTTGGAGCACCTGGCCGCTCTTTCTAAAAATTCGAATGCTACACCAGAACTGCAGTAAGGTGCCTCCCCCACCTCCATACTGGCAGACCTTTGCCTTTCTGCAAGAAACACTCCCACACCCCGCGCATGATGATAACTGAGTTGTTTGCTTTCTTTAGAAATTCTAGTCTTTCTTTTAGAATTTTCACAAGTGAACCAGGTATCCTATTCATGAAGTTGTGTCTGTTTTTCCTTCTGGCTTTGGCAGTGACCTGTTCTAAGAGAGCCTTCAGAGAGAGCCTTCATTATGGTAGAGGAAGCGCCAACCCTGGCTGCCTTCCAGCTGTTTCCTTCTCAGATAAGGTGGTGCTCGGAACACAGACTGACACGGTGCTTACCGTTCTCCTTTGTAATGTTCGGAGAGGCTTGAAGCTTTTCCTCAGTGAACATGTGTCTGTTTGATGGAACACGGAAAAACTCTTAAAAATTAAAATTCTGGTAAATGTTGGAAATGGGGAATTAAAATTTGTGAAACTAAATTAGTCTTAAAGTTTATACTTGTCTTTCTTGTGGATAGCATGTGCAGGATGTTTTTGTCTTAATTGCCTTTTTGTATATGAAAGCTAGAAGCTGAGTGTACCACCTGGTTAGGAAATGAAGTACTTATAGAAACATATTCACTTTTAATTTATTAATGGCTATAATCAAGATGAAAAGCTTTTCTTAATAATTAATGTCAAGAGAAGTGTAAACTTACGACAACTTTATGACTTCTCTCCAGAGGATGTATAGATGTGACTGGGTTTGTGAGTAATTTTTTTCAGTTCCTTTGATTTTTTTCTTTTGTGGAAGGTCTTATGTTTCAGCCGTGGCTTGCTGTAGTTAGGAACAAACCCTTGTTGTCTGCAAACTCATTCACTCATAAAAGGATGAGCGTATTTTTGAGTTCTTTCCTCCTTTAAAAAAATCGTAAGATGACAAAGGTATTTGGTCCAGGTGGTCCCGTTAGGGTGCCTCTCTTTCCATGCCTGACTCAGCCTTTGAGGAGGGCTTGCTGGCAAGCTGACTGTTTTCAGAGTGTGTTCATTTCTTGATACACCTAGAAAAACTCAAAATGGAAATGTTCTAGAAATCGAGCGGCTTCCTCATTGGGTGGCTCCATGAGCACTTAGGAAGCACTTTGTGAACCTATTTGTGGGCACCTCTGCACTGGTTCTGGGGCGCCCCCCACTGTTTGGGATCACGGCCCTTCCCAGGAAAGAGCAGGGCGCTCCCTCCGGCCCCTCCACCTGCAGTCAGTTACCGAAGCGCGGCCCATTCCTTGATTGGAGCTTTGTGTCAGGTGCTCTCTCTGAAGTGGTCCAGATCGTGTATGTAGAAGGTTGAAGTAGCATCAGTGACTGAAGCCTAATCTTAAACTGAAACCCTTTGTTGAAGGGCGCTGCTCCTCACTGCCGGCCTCTCCTGCACATCCTTGTCCATCAGAACAGGCCCCACCGGCTTTCTCATAAGATAAAAGCGCTTTTAATTTCTCCTAACAGCTGCTGCCACAGTTTATTTACAACCAGTGCATTAAGATGAAAAGTCCTGAGAGGGCCTGAGTGGAAGGCGGCTATTGAAATATTGCAGTATTTAAACTAGAATTTTTGTCAGGCTGATGAGTGGAAAGGACAAGCCAGTGTTGGCTGTAGTGATGTGCCCGTTAGCGTCCTTAACCTTGGAAGGTGCTTTCTGTTGCACAAGCGAGTTGTGCAAGATCTGGGCCTAGCAATGGGATTGGTTGTTCCCTTGCATCTTCATAATCGTATTCAGATGTGGTGAGCTTTCATGCTCTCTGACATTTCTGATCTGTATGAAGCATGACATATGTTAGAACTCTCTCGGCCTTCTAGACTTACATTGAAGCACAGACTTGAGATGCTCAGTGAAGGAATTGTCCAGTGTTTCATGTAACCCCTTTCTTCCCAGCCCAAGTTTGACCTCACAATAGGGAAGGGTAAATGTACACTTTAATGTTGATGCAGCTTCTTGGAAGGCTTGTTAAGCTTCTGAAATTCTTGATTTATATTTCCACTGCATTTTCTCTTTCCTGAAGAATCTCACCAGAGCCGGAAGTGGTTGGGCTGTATTAATGGATGTTTATGCTATCCTGTGGCAGCTGGTTTTCCTAATTTGTTTCTACAGGGCAGTTATAGTAAGTGAATGGCATGCTGAATATTTTACTGAGGTTTCAGATTATCTGAAGAATATTTTCCGGTTTACTAATTGGTAGATAATACTGAGTACATTGATGTTGACACAAGCAAATGGGTTTAAAATGATTTGAAGTGAACTTCATTAAAAGATGCTCTAATCAAGCCAGCAGGAAATGTCAAACTAGTTCTGCCTTCAGTCACTGGAGACCTGGCACCCTTGAAGACTTAGGGTGCTGTACGTCTTTGCGGCTCTGGTTTCAGGGTGACCCAGCCTGAGCGACACGATGGAGGCTTTTTCATAGCTTTTTTTTTTGCTCTTAAAGTCTTGGCTAGAAAGTAAGTAACATAAATTATTAATTACCTGTATGGTTAAATGAACAGTCTCTAAAAATCATGGTTGTATTGCTGGAGTCCCATAATGCATTATGGATTAGATACATGGGAGTCATGTTTGTTGTCCACTCTGACCTGGAAGAGAGGCGCTTACCTGGTACCCATTTCAGCAGAAACCTATTCTAGAATTAACGCTAATGTGCTTATCAAAAACATCAGGAAAAATCTAGCCCAATGCATTTAAATTCCCAGGCTAACACAGCATCTGTCCTACTTTTCATTCTTGTAAAAAGTTACGGAGACTGTTTGATCACAGTTGACCACTTGGGCCCTGGTCTGGTGGCTCAGTTGGTTGCAGTGTCATCTGGTCCACCAAAAGGTTGTGGGTTAGATTCCCGGTCAGGGCACATGCTTAGGTTGTGGGTTTGATCCTGGGTTGTGGCCTATACGGGAGGCAACCTATCAATGTTTCCCTTTCGCATTGATGTTTCTCTTGCTCTCTCTCTTAAAAAAAAAAAAAAATCAATACACATATCCTCTGGTGAGGATTAAAAAACATTGACCACCTGGGCACAAAAATCTGAGGCTATGAAATAAAGTAAATAGAACAGTGAAGAAGTGAAGTCGGAGTTTGGAAAGACCTTTCAGGATTGAAATCTCACTTTTTCCACCCTGACTGTGTGATCTATGCAAGTAGCTTACCCTGTCTGAGCCCTAGTTTTCTTGTCTGTAAATGGGGATAAGAACATCTCCCCTGTGAGGTTGTGGGGACGTCTGTCTAGGTCTGTGTTTGTATTTATAGCTCTGAAATATTTATCACAGTACACGGCACATGGTATGAGCCCTTCCAGGGTAGCTATTGTAACCAATGGAAATTTATTTCCTCTTTGGATATCTGTGTGTTTCACATACTAAGGCATTAACTGGACATCTTATTTCTACTTGTTTTAAGTTTGTAAAGACCTCTCCTGTCACTTAGAACATGCTGCCTAGATGATGATCTGATATTGGATTTGTTGAGCCAGGTTGCCCCCACATTCATGCAGGAGGGTACTGGCAATGCTTGCTGCAGTGGTCTTATTTTTCCCTTTGAAGTCCATCGAAATGCCTTTTTCCTTCAAGCCCTGACACAATGTGCTGAGTTATAATGCTCCTAGGCAGAGATCAAGGGCTCTAATCATTTCTCAGTAAAAATAATAGGATGCAGGAGTGTGTATAATGCTAATGAAATCTAGCTACACGGCCAGCAACCTGTTCTTTAGTTTCCTACTTAGCATCACATCTGCCCTGCTAAGTGGTCTTACAGTTTGGGCAACTTCTGAGGAGCATTCCTGTGGGTCAGCCCGGCACTGTGACATTGTAAGCCCCACGCTTGATGGACAGCAGTGCCTCCTGGTAATCACTCGAAGGTGTCCTGTTGGATTAGGAGACGGATAACGTGTGCTGATCCTGGTGAAGAATGTTCTGGATCACACAAACAGCATCCCTACGTGACCTCGTGTTGGCTCTAAGCTTCTGGCTACATCGCATATGAATTTGGCTGTGCGCTTGAGTAGAAATGGTCCAACTCCTTCACCTGGGTCCACAGGGCAGCTGTGAGTTGGTCCCCCCCTCCCCGCCCCCCCTTTAATGCCACAGTGTTTTTAAAAGGCGGAGGAGGGAAAAACAACACCAGACCGCTGCCTGGAATGACCCTATTAGCTTCTCACTGTCTCCTGTAGACTATGCGAAAAATGGAATAACCTGTGATGACTTTGAGAGGAGGACACAGCCTCTGCTGACAACACCAAATGGGAAAATGTCACCCTGGACTGCAGCTGGGGCTGGTGGGCTGGTGTGGACTTCCCCCATCAGTGGGGAAACGGGCTTAAGTCAGGCTTAGAAAATGAGAAAAATGCTTAAGGGATGTGACTGATGTCTCCAGTGTGCACTACGCTACATAAACCCATTATGTGCTTTAATTTAATGTTCTCCATAAAGATTCAGGGCCTGTCAGGAAAAGGGAAGAGACAAGCAATCCATCTTCAGTGGATTGCGAATAGATTTTTATATTTTTTAAAATACACATTCACCTAAAACATACTTTCCCCTTCATTCAGTTTTCTCCAGGTCTGCCGCACTTCCTATCTCGCATCGCCTCTGCCAGACCTGCTTGTGGATTGTTTTGTTCAGTGAAATAAGACTAATGTGTTAAATATTTAACGTGGCTAATTGATTCAGTGTGAGGGAGAGGCATAGGTGCAGAGGGCTGTGTCTGCCAGCGTGCTGAGCGAACGCCACTGCAGACGTGAGGTGCCATGATTCCCCTGGAGGCTGTGGGTAGCAGAGCATTTCTTGCAGGTAGCGATGGGGCCGACATGGGGGGAAGGAGCTTGCGCCTGGAGCTGGAAAACGGAGTAGCTCTTTCTATAGGAACATGGCTCTTGCTGGTTTCCTCCGCGGGGTTGTTTTCCGGCTTCAGGGGTAGATGGGGAGGTGAGCAGGGAGATGTGGCCCTTCAGGTTGGGACATTTGAACACTCAGCTGCACTTCACTAAGGCAAGCTGACATTTGCTGATGGTTTTAATTGATGAGTGAGGAAGTAGGCAACCCAGTGGGTCAGTGAGAGTTTTTTCATTATAAAAACATAACCTTTCCGAAAGTAGTACCCAGTGGTAGAAAAATGTCAGGTACCTAGGTTTTTATAAAGGAAAGGAAGGCAGGTCTGTATTAATTTCCTATAATATGATTATGATACACTAATGTACATATATACCTCATTCTCTTAAAAAATATATTTTTATTGATTTCAGAGAGGAAGGGAGAGGGAGAGAGAGATAGGAACATCAATGATGAAAGAGAATCATTGATCAGCTGCCTCCTGCACACCCCCTACTGGGATTGAGCCCACAACCTGGGCATGTGCCCTGACCAGGAATGGAATCTTGACTTCCAGGTTCATAGGTCGATGTTCAACCACTGAGCCACACCAGCCGAGTGTATACCTCATTCTCTTATTTTTTTAATCCTCACTTGAGAATGATTTTTCAGAGAGAGAGAGTGGAAGAAGAGGAGGGAAAGACAGAGAAATACCAATGTGAGAGAAACACATTGATTGGTTGTCTCCTGCACATGCCCCGAGGGGCTGGGGAGGAGCCTGCAACTGAGGTACATGCCATTTACTGGAATCGAACCTGGGACCCTTCAGTCCTCAGGCCAACACTCTGTCCACTGAGCCACACTGGCTGGGCGTTTACCTCATTCTCTTTTTAAATTGTTTCGTTGGCCACTGTGTGAAGGTGAAAAATAATTGTGACACTGATAGTTTGAATTGATTAAGAACTGACGTAAGCCCGGGAAATAGAAGTAGTGTAGCAAATGTTGGTATTGGGAGTTAGTCTCAGCTATGCTTCTTTCTGGGGGCAGAGATGGCTTTGTGGGGGCAGAGATGGCTTTGTGGGGGCAGAGATGGCTTTGTGGGGGCAGAGATGGCTTTGTGGGGGCAGAGATGGCTTTGTGGGGTAGCCTTGTTCCCATGGCTGCAGTCAGGAGTAGTTTGGTGAGATAAAGCAGAAGGCGTCCGTGTGCGTCACGGGATCCCTCAGGAGGGCCATCCTGAACTCATGCCGTGCTCTGTGTGTACTTTCCTGGCAGGATCCGTGTTTTAAGCAGCCTCGCAGGGTTATAAAGAGCACCGGAAATAGAGCTGCTCCTGCCGGCTGTCTGAGAGGCTTCTCTGCAGGGTCACATGAGCTTCTGTTTCGTGTTATTCATCCCTTGGCCCCCTGTCACCCTCCCTTCTGCAGACCACACTGATGTCCCCTGCCAGGCCCCCCTGCCCCCACTCTCTCTTGTGCAGAACCTCCAGGAAAGGGTGCTCCTGGTACCTGCCATATGGGCTGACACTCAGACCTGAAGGGCCTCCTTAAATCGTCCTGCTTTAAAGTCCACAGGCTCCCGGCTCTGCAGGGATAGGACAGTTCAGTCTTGTTTGATTGTACACTTAACCTTGCACCCAGACACCTTCCAAAGCCATGATGGTTTTCTAACATCCCTTTCCCCGCTCCTCCCCCTCCTCCCCACCAAAAATGAATTACTTGGAGGATATTTAATAGGTTCGTGGGCTCTGGTCCTGCGTCATGTTTTAATTCTGTGGGGGGAGATGTGCCCCTTGGCAGCAGAGGCTTCCGAGGGTGGCGGCTCACCTTGCAGAGCGCAAGTGCTGCCCGCAGACCCACACCACAGATCCCCACTCCTGCCCCGCAGATCCCCACCGCTGCCCCGCACACTCCTACCCTGCATACCCCCACCGCTGCCCCGCACACCCTCACCGCTGCCCGCACAACCCCACCGCTGCCCCGCACACCCCCACCGCTGCCCCGCACACCCCCACCGCTGCCCCGCACACCCCCACCGGTGCCCCGCACACCCCCACCGCTGCCCCGCACACCCCCACCGCTGCCCGCACACCCCACCGCTGCCCGCACACCCACCGCTGCCGCACACCCCCACCGCTGCCCCGCACACCCCCCCCGCTGCCCCGCACACCCCCACCGCTGCCCCGCACACCCTCACCGCTGCCCCGCACACCCTCACCGCTGCCCGCACAACCCCACCGCTGCCCCGCACACCCTCACCACTGCCCGCACACCCCCACCGCTGCCCCGCACACCCCCACCGCTGCCCCGCACACCCCCACCGCTGCCCGCACACCCCCACCGCTGCCCCGCACACCCCCACCGCTGCCCCGCACACCCCCACCGCTGCCCGCACAACCCCACCCGCACCGCTGCCCCACACACCCCCACCGCTGCCCCGCACACCCCCACTCCTGCCCCGCACACCCCCACCGCTGCCCCGCACACCCCACCGGTGCCCCGCACACCCCCACCGCTGCCCCGCACACCCCCACCGGTGCCCCGCACACCCTCACCGCTGCCCCGCACACCCCCACCGGTGCCCCGCACACCCCCACCGCTGCCCCGCACACCCCCACCGGTGCCCCGCAGAGGGAACATCTTGTCCTTTTCCTCGGCTACCCCAGTGGCTCATCATTACCTGGGAGGGTGGGGGGAGGGGTCAGCGGCGCCAGCAAGGCCGCTCCTCGGTCTCACCAGCAGCTCCCTGAGCGAGTGGCCGCGGACCCGCCTCCGTCCTGAGATGCTACTTCTGAAGGCCATCCTGTGGCCTTAGCTTCCGTGCGGGGCCTGCCCTGCAGTGGTTGCCCCCTATCTCCTGCTTCCTTTAAAATCTGCCCTTTCTGCCGCAGCCCCGCCTCCCAGTTTACACTGGGCTTCCCTGGGCCCAGGCCTTGCCGCCCTTCTTCCCAGCCCCTGCTCAGGCCTCCCCCGCCTCCTTGTCCACAGCCCGCCTCGGGGTTCGGGGTTTGGGGTTCGGGGTTTGGGGTTCGGGGTTCGGGATCCATTGGCTCCACAGCTTCCGGGGCTGCTTCAGCCCAGCCTTTTTTTTCATCCCTGAACTGCATGGCCCGATGCCCACCGTTCTTGCCACCCTTGGAGCCCTCCCGTCCCCTCTAACTCTTGTTTAAAACAACTACCTCCACCTCTCCCCCTCTCAGTCACCAGATAGACAGCTGGACCTGAAAGGCGGAACCCTCCCTCGGTTAGAAAGGCTGCCCTGCCCGGCCCGAAAGCTACCCCTCCCCCGTGTGTCCTTGTTCATCTCCCTCCCTCTCACCGCTCACCATGTTCTGAGCGGCCGCCGAGGGCGTTTGTCCACGTGGACCCCACTCGTCCCACTGCGGACGGATTGATCTTCCCCAAACACGGTGCTGACCACTGTCTGGCTCCAAAGCCTTCAGTGTTTCAAAAGCAAAATTCTTGGGCCTGCTGGGCTCACCCACTGCTCACCTGTGTCAGTCAGCTCTTCCCGCTTGCCATCATCTGCAGCTTATAGTTTCTCACTATTATGAATGTTTAAAATATTTGTCTTCTAACATATTCTTACATAGCAGCCATTTTCAACTGGTGTGCGGCAAGAACTTTTCACGTGCAGTACCTGACTATTTAGTCAGGTCACTGACCTCTTTCCCCTAGATCCGTGGTCGGCAAACCGCGGCTCACGAGCCACATGCGGCTCTTTGGCCCCTACACTGTGGCTCTTCCACGAAATACCATGTGCGGGTGCGCACGTACAGTGCGATTGAAACTTCATGGCCCATGCGCAGAAGTCGGTATTTTGTGGAAGAGTCACAATGAAGGGGCCAAAGAGCCCCATGTGGCTCGCGAGCCGCGGTTTGCCGAGCCGCAGTTTGCCAAGCCGCAGTTTGCCGACCACTGCCCTAGATTGTCAAATGAAAAAGTGACAGCAGCAGCACAAGAGCTGTCCGGTGTGAATGAATCAAAGTTATACCTATTTTTGGTCAGATTGGCAGAAAATACTTTTTGGTGTGCCGCAGAATTTTAGTAATCAGTGTGTGTGCGCCGTGAGGTGAGAAAGGTGGGCAATCGCTGTTAGAGCGAGAGATTGTTCACCCTTTGTGTTTCTCAGTGAAGACAAAGCCTCTTGTGACCCCATTGGCTGCCCTGAACTACTGTTCGGGAGCACATACATAAAAGCATACATATTAAATCTGTGTGCCGCCTTGCACAGGACCATCGACATGTTAGGGGTCCTATAAATATTTATTGAATGGATTAATGAACTTCTACACTGAAGTTCTACTTCAGGTTAGCAGCCTGACCCAAAATTAATAAAGATCTCTTCCTACTAAAGATCTCTTGTCTAACTGTTTTTGGAGCCTTTCTACTTAGCCATGCAAATGAGTGTGGGTTCATGGGCTCAGGACCTGAAATAAATTGATCTGTACTTGAAATAAATCAGACTGTGGCCATGCAAGGATTTTAGTAAAAGAAAAATGGGGAACAGAGAGCCAGTGACCAGTTGTCAGTGTAAGTGACATGCTTCTCTTATTCTTTCTTCTGGGACATTCCCAGGAGGAGGTGGCATTTACCTGCAGGGGCCCAGGGCAGGACCTCGGCAGTACAGTTAAAAGGGCTGAGACAGGGAGAGGTAGACACATGAGGGAAAACAGTACAGTTCCTGCACTTCTTAACTAAATGACGTCATCATCCTTATTATTGCTATTATTCGGTTTTCACCATTTATTGCCGCTTTAAAAAAGCGGGGAGCACATCTTCAGAGGGGATTTCGGAGACCCAGCAATGAAGGGTGAATGCGTGCTTTCAGGCTGTCACATGTTTTTCCCTGATACTCGATTGCTCTTGGGAGAGGGTTTTGTCAGACTTCCAGGTAAAGCTGTGCGTAGCTGCGTGGTGTTGATTCGGGCTACCTGTGAGCATTGCACTGTGTGACACGCTTCCAGCACATGGGCAGCCCAGCCTGTGGGCTGACCTTCAGAGCCATTTGCAGTTATGGCAAACCAGCATGGCCGGGGCGAGGCTTGCTCCGTGCAGCTCGCCCTGCCCCGCGTCCACTGGCTGTGCCAAGAGGTAAGACTGCAACGCTTACCAAAGCCGCGCCTCGGCGGGAGCTTCTAGAAGCAGCATCTCCCGGCCTGCGTGCCAGCTGGAGAAGCGTGCCAGGCTCAGGTGCTGCTTTGCAGGTACCACCGCACCTGACTAAGCACATGTGTGTTTCCAAAATCCCAGTCCTCCTTGTGGGAAGTCCCCGGAGGCCTTATTAGAAGGTTAAACAAATTACTCAGATGCACACAGAAATGGTATGGCCTGAGTGCCAGAGGCCAGGAAGTCACGCTGTTGGGGTGAAGGACTTGGAGGCCGTTTATTCCAAAAAGTATTGAGCCCACTGAAGCCATATGTGCATCCGGTCCGGAACTGAACTCTTCTGATTTCCGAGACGGGAGCAGCCAGTGCTCGGCCGTGTTGAACTAACTGTGTATGACAGGCTCTCTAGTGCAGTCTCTTTAGGTTCACCCGTGGTGGGAAGACACGGTAGTGCTCCCCTGAGAGGCGGCTTCCAGGAGGTAAAGGAGACCCTGCTCATCCTTGCTCGGAGCTGGCTTTCCATCAGGGAGAAGAGGGGCAGGAGGACAGCTCTGCACTTCTTTTCTGGAGAGAAAGCTGGTTTGATTGAAATTTCATTTATAACTTCGGGTTTCTCACGGGAAAATGTAATTGTGACATTGCGGTTATAAATTTCATGTTTAAAAAGCATTAAATTATAAAAAGAGAACATACGTTTTGTGTGTGTCTTGCCGGGTGGGGAGTGCGGCAGAGGGTGCATGTGCAGGGGAGAGGAACGTGCAGGGAGGCTCACCAGAGGCCGAGCGGAGCCATCAGCCGAGACAATCTCTGGCTGGAACACAGGCGCCTTGTGGGCAGTGACACTCCTTCCCATTCACTTTGCGGTTATAATTATGGAACCCAGCACACTGAACTGGCACGGTGTGCTCTTCTCTCCTGAATAGATGGCATTGTTCTGTGGGAAATAACCCTCATGCGTCGGAATCCACGCACATGTTGCTTTTTGGCTCTCTCTCGAGAGGTTTCCTTGTTTCCATGATGAATGATTAACCGAATTGTAGAGCCCCGCTCTGCGTCCTACGCGAAGAGGGCGTACATTGGACGTAAAGTCGGGTATCTGCTGTGCTCTGCTCCTACTTTGAAGGACTTTGGTTAAAAAAATCTGTGCGGTCTTTGTGAGTAAGTCTTAACTTAGAAACAGGTAAATGGAAATAGCAGTTGAGTTTGATGTGGGCTGAGTGCAGGGGCCTTGTTCGAGGAAGTTGTGACTGGTGGGATGGCATCGGTGTGTGAGATTCTGTTCACAGTGGGTCCCGAAGGCGGGTGAGAAGGGGCAGTGCGGAGTGTGCACGGGGAAAGGACCTCAGAGCCTTGGCGGCCAGGACCAGAGACTCTTCTAACGGCAAGACGGGAAGTGTGTGTGCATAGGGAGGGCCAGCATCGTACAGATAACTGTTGTCGTATTTATTATTATTACTGCTAACGTTTATGAGCACGCATTGCCTGCCAAGCCCTGTCCTAAGCCTCTTACATTCCTTCTCATTGAATTCTCACCACTGTTCTGGTGTCTGCTGTTACCCCGTGTCCTGATGAGGAGGACTAGCCTGGCTGGACCACTTCATTTTCTTGTCTGGAGATCGCAGCCAGCAAAGCTGGGACTTGATCCCAGCTGCCTCTCACTGTGTGTAGAACGTACTGGGAAGGCATCGCTCATTGTTTTAAAGCCTTTACTATGTTGGTCATATTGTTCCTTACTCCATGTAGAGGCATCTCGATTTTTGAAAATTAATCAGAGCTCGACAGGCTGCCCCTGGGACGTCAGCTCCTCGCTACCCCAGCTCAGACTGACGAGGGGGAAGGAGAGCAGGCCCACGGTGCTCTTCCGCTGCCGCCACCGGCAGCTGCTGTGCTGGATGCTGACGGCTTCTAGTTCAATTTCTTGCTGAAAAGGATTCTTCACAAATCAGGCTAATCCTCCATTTGATGTTGACTCACATGGATTCCTTCCGTGTTCTGTACTGTCCACATTGGGTTTTGCAGTTTTTATATATTTTTGCTGGAATGTACTTATTCATTAACTGTCTTTATTGGCGTTACGGTTGAGATGACATTTTCCCATTCTAAACTCCATTTTCCTGTGGCTTTTAATTTCACAAAACAATGACCTATTGGGCTGGAACTCTTTGGGCTGGTTCTCCTCAGAGGGGAGGTTCAGGGGCAGGTTTGAAAGTCTGTTCCGCTTCCCGTGGCAGCCTGACATTTAGATTCATGGACGCGCTCTTTAAATAAAGTTGCAATTTCTTAATTATTTAAATAAACAGGAGTTGATTTATTTAAGGATTTTCTGGCAAGACAAAAGGTTTGGGATTTTCTCTCCTACCCTCACTTTTCCATCCTTTTTTGGGCTGGCCAACCACAGCGGGTGTCTTTGTTGTGTTTTGATGTGTCTGCAGATTCAGGCATATTTTCTGGAGATTTTACCCAGGTTAAGCCCATGGATTTTCAAAGTCAAGTGTGAAAATTTATACTGAAATGCTTATGCTATGTCTCTATGTAATGTTACTGTTAAAATGAAGACTTTTATGAAATTCTGCTTATTGACCACCTACAATGTGAAAGGGAGAGTAACAGAGGGGAAAGAATACAGCCTGCGAATTTGAAAGACCTGGGTTTGGGTCCTGGCCCTGGCAGTGATGTGGCTCCGTCACCTTTTTTACTTACTGGTAACCTTTCTGAGCATCGGTTTCCCCTCTGTGACCCACCGCAGAGGTTTGAGGCGGGGATTAAGGAAATGCATGCGAAAGCCCCACAGACCCTAGCGTCTTAGTGAACACTCAGGGTGTAGTAACTATGAATCTGTGCCACGCGCTGTGCCCACTTTTAGGAATTCTGAGGTGGACAGCAGTGCCTGTGCTTCCTGAACCGGTGGTCTGGTGATGGCAAAGCCTGCCAGATGCAGGAAGCACACAGGGCACAGGCAGAGGTAGGTTGGGAGCCTCGAAAGTCCTTCAGTTATTTGGCAAATGGTCAGAGGGTCAGTGTCGCAGTGTGCCTAAGCCCAGTGTTAATGTAATGGGAAATATTAAATTGATGCGGTGTTTATGAGGTTTATAATACACAGGACATACATTATTTCATTCGATTCTTGTGAAAACCCTATTTGACTGACAGGGATCACTGTCTCTATGTTACACTGGTATTTGAGTGACTTACCCCAAATCATACAGGTAGTGGGAGGTTTAGGATCAAAGTTCATGTGTTTGCATTTCTGGTCCAGTGCTCTTTCTACTGTATCTGGTCCAGTGCTCTTTCAACTCGCCCTATGTCTAATCTATATACATAGGTTAAGGAGCCTTTAATTATAATTTAATGAAACTTTAAGCTGAAACATGTTTACTCAAACTCATCTGACTTAAGATAAAATTATACAAAATCAAATTGGGGTTATACTTTAGCCTTTATGTATATCACTTGTGACCTTGTAATTAAAACCTCCCAAAACAGTTATAGTTTTTTTCTCCCTACTGCAAGGGTGTTGTAGAGTCCAAATTCCACCTCCGAACTTTACTTTAAATGCTAGTTCCTTTTTATTCTATACTAGAGGGCCCGGCACATAAAATTTGTGTACGGGGGGGGGGGGGGGGGGGGGAGTCCCCTCAGCCCAGCCTGCTCTCCCTCTCCAACTGGGACCCCTCGGGGGATGTCCAACTGCCGGTTTAGGCCTGATCCTGGGGATTGGGCCTAAACCGGCAGTTGGACATCCCTCTCACAATCCGGGACCGCTGGCTAACTGCTCACCTGTCTGTTTGCCTGATCACCCCTAACCGCCCCCCCCCCCCTGCCAGCCTGGTCACCCCCAACTGCCCCCTCTGCCAGCCTGGTTGCCCCCAACTGCCCCCCCCCCCCCCCCGCCAGCCTGGTCACCACATGCAGCCTTCTGTTCAGTCGTTTGGTCATCCCTCACTAACCCCTTTGCCGGCCTTGTTGCCCCACGCAGCCTACTGTTCGGTCATTACTGTTACTGTGATGGTGCCCTGGACAATTTGCATATTCCTCTATTATTAGTATAGATGTCTTATAATGTCTTACAGAATGGACAAAACACTGCTTATACACATTCAGATCTGCTGAGTATACAACTAATGCCATATATACCCAGTTCTTACCATTATTCTGCATTAATGACAACAAAAGATACTGGTTTCATTATACTTGATTCAAACATGTTGGATTTTTGCTGAAACTGTTAAGATTATAGTTCTTTTGCCGTCACTGATTTTTTAAAAATATATTTTTATTGATTTCAGAGAGGAAGGGAGCAGGAGAGAGAGAGAGAAACATCAATGATGAGAGAGAATCACTGAATTGGCTGCCTCCTGCAGGTCCCACACTTGGGATGGAGCCCACAACCTGAGCATGTGCCCTGTCCAGGAATTGAACTGTGACCTCCTGGCTCATAGGTCAGTGTTCAACCACTGAGCCACGCCGGCCGGGCGCCATCACTGGTGTTTTCAAAGCAATGCACAAACAGGAAGTACGCCCGACGACTTCCATGTTCTGTGTTCGCTAGGAGCCGCGCCCCTGTGCCAGCTGTAGGGCATTCACGGGAAGGCCGAGGGAGGCTCTCCTTCCTAGAGAGAACTACGGGCACCTGGCCGCTTCGATCCTGCCCCTGCGTTTCCAAACACGAACGCCACGCATGCATGCTGTCGCCTTGCTCTGTGAGTGGGGAGTTCTGTGAGTGGACAGACATGCTGATGCCCAGCATGGGGCACGTACTTCACCGTGTCGGGCACACAGGTTGGCAGGCGCTTTCCTCTCACGGGGAGGAGCACTGGCGAGGACTGCCTTCTCCTGGTTTTCAGGGAAGTATTTTCAGTTGTCCCTGTGGTTAGGGAAGAGGCCCCTGAGGTAGGAGTGTTGGCTCCACTGGTTACAGAACTTGCATGGCTTTCCTGGAAGGCTGAAGGCTTTTCCTCGGGGCTTCACTCCATAGGAAACTTTCTGTAGTTATGAGTAAATTATTGAACGTTTCAGTGAGGGTGGCTCGTAATTTTTGGAGCTTAATGTGTGAGGCGTTTTGAGTTTCTCTTTTGATTTTGCAATTCTGGTACCACAGGGGACCTGGCCCTGAGTGGGTCTGCCTGGGGCTGCCGGTAGTATGTGGGTTCTTGACTTTGTGCAGGAAAAGTTTCACAACACAGTCCAGAGAATTTCAGAGGACATTCATTGAAGCTGGGGACAGTGAGGCAAGGAAGCTGGGGCTGTGGGGCTGGGCTGCCTTGGCTCACTGAGAAGTCAGAGGAAAGGGGCTTTGGGGACAGGCTCAGGGGCTTTGCCCGGGATAAACTGCCACTGCCCACTGCTGCCCTGGTGGCAACCTTGCGGGGTCCCTTAGAGTTTAGGAGATGCACGCCTGTGGGGAAATAGGGGATGGGGTGCGAGCATGCTCCTGGGAGGGAGAGCTAGTGCACCGGGACCTTCCTTTGCAGGGTTTTAAAGGCTGGCGAGGTGTTTTAAAGGGAAGGATCGCAATAGAATATCCATCAGCTTTGCTGATGTACCAAAATGAGATTTTTCCCCTTAACGAACCTTTGTTGGGTGTGATTGGCACAATTGGCACCAATTGGATTTCTACTATCTGTCTCCCTGCGGAGGGTGATTTAAGCTATTACCTTTTAGGTTGGGAGGAGACATGTAAACCATTTACTCTCACGTGTCCCTGGTTAGGATAGGATCTTTTTATTTACTAGATGGCTGCACACTGCTTGGCCAGTAAACTCTCATCTCAGTTTCCCTATTCTTGGCTTACTAGCCTGCCTCATTGGGGGCATTCCAAGGGCTTGTTCACGTTTGAGTTGTCAGTGGATATACGTTAGAGTACATTGGAGATTTCCCGACAGACACTGTCTTTATATTTTAGCCCCTCCTCATTTTTTCCCCTTAAAATCCTTATATTCTTAGAGATGCCCCTACTTCCTCCCCAACACACCATTTCCGCCCTTTTCAAATGCCTTGAAAATGAATGATTAAATTATTGAACATTTCAGTGAGGGTGGCTCGTAATTTTTGGAGCTTAATGTGTGAGGCACTTTGAGTTTCTCTTTTGATTGTGCAATTGTGAAAAAATGGAAGGCCCCGAAGCAGCAGCTGGTGTGACCCAGGAAGGGCTTGCTGTAGTGAGAGAACCCAAGCAGGAAGGCTGCCCTCCATCCAGGCCGTTTCCGCCTCCGTGGGGTGGAAGGAAGGTCTGAAGCTTCCTCTCCAGTGCTTCCAAGAAGTTGAGAGTTTTTATTTATGGACTGGCAAGAACGCTGGGAAGGGCAGAGAGATGGTTTCTTTCTGTCAGGAGTATCAGAAGATAAGGTGCAGGACTTGTCCTTGGAGATAGACAGGTGGACAGATCCTCAATAGTAAGCACCACTGAGAGGCACGTTTTAGGATGACGTTTTCCTACAGGGATCGATCGCCTGACTCTCTCTTGTGAAGCCTCCCCTGAAAAGAGCTCTTGGGAGGCCACGCTTCCTGGCCTCACAAAGAGGAGGTGGGCCTGACGGTGGGCGGGGCCTGGCCCTCCATCAGGAAGGAGGGCATGCGTCTGATGTCCCTTCTCCTATCGGATTTAAAGTGCTTTTTGGTTTGTCGTTTTGCCAAGAGCTTTGAAGGCGTTTGAAAGGCGATGTGATGTAGTGCCTTTCTGTTTTATGAGGTTATAGTGAAACTCTTTTCCTTGACCCCGTGGCAAGACCAGCTTCTCAGGGTTTGAAAATCTTTAAAAAATACAGCGCAGATGTGATCAGGGAGCGTGAGAGCACTGGCCGGCACACCGGCTCGGCCCAGGAGCTGTTTACTGCACCTGGTGGACCTGCAGGAGAGCCGTGGCAGACACTGCTGAAGGTTCCTTCAATTCCTCCGCTTTGAATTGTCTCCGGAGCCATTCATCTTTGTCACCTGCTCTACTTCTGCTATTTTTAGCCACGTGCCAAAGACCCCACAGCTTCCTCCAGTGAAGGACGGAATTAAGATCTGCTGTAAATAAAGGCTCATCTCAGCTCTGTTTTCCTTTTCCTGTGAGAGCTTCCTTCAAGTCTCCCTTTGAGTCAACTTTAATTGCTTAGAACTGGAGGCCTTAGACTCCAGCAGAGAGACCTTTGTCAATTTGATTCTAAATCCTAAGTCCTTGAAAAGGCACCCCCCTTTCTTTTTGTAAAGAACATTCTAGAAGTGTCCAACAAAGGACTACTTCTCTCCCATCTCCATTCTCATGTAGAAATGATGAGCTGTAGGTTAGTCATTTAAAAAAATAAGGTGATCCATTTGGAAAGTGCCAGTATTTGTTTAGCACAATCGGTTAATTTTGGTAATAAGGAATTAAACTCATTTTTAGGCTGCTGTGTGGAGGGGATAGACGTGAACTTGTGATCAGTGAGCTTTTGGTATAACAGCCACCCCTGGATGGAAACAGCCAGGCACACGCCCCATGGTGAGTGCCTCCCTCTGGCAGCCAATGGGTTTTAGGACTGACTAGACAAATAATGTAATTGTAGATAAGTAATTAATCCAACTAATTAATGTAATTTTATCATACAAATGTAAGATGCTTATAGGTTTGGTTTCTCCCTTTAAGAAAGTGAGACTGCCCAGCTGGTGTGGCTCCAAGGTTGAACATTGACCTATAAACCAGGAGGCCATGGTTCGATTCCTGGTCGGGGCACATGCCTCTGTTGCAGGCTCGATCCCCAGTGTGGGGTGTGCAGGAGGCAGCTGATCTGTGATTCTCTCTCATCACGGATGTTTCTCTTTCTCTCTCTCTCTCTCCCCCCCTCTCCTTCTCCCTTCTTGTCTGATATCAATAAACATATATTTTTTAAAAAGTGGGACTAAAATAATTTCTTTTATCTTCATGTTGATCGCTCCCACCTTCCCCCTTTAAAAATTATTTTGGAGATTGAAATATTGTATAATAGATATTTCCCAGTAGTGATATTTCTTTTCTATATAAACATTGTACTTATTTTTTTTTAAAGAAATAGAGAAACGAATAGTGAAATATTGCATATGCACGGTGCCCAGAAATGGTACTTTTTTCCATTCTTCCAAGTTGAGTTTTGTGCTGGTCTTATTTTTATCTCTCTATGTTTGAAGGACTGTCTGTTTCCCCCAAGTGTTAATGTAAACACATTTTATTTTGAGACAGATTAGTTCACTTCCCTCTGGAAATCCATTCCTATAATGTGGTAAACCTCAATATAACTCTCTGGTCCGAATGACATTTCATAACTGTGTACAAATCAAACATACTGTTGATATTAAATGACAACATTTAATGCTTTTGTCAACAATTCACTTAAGTCTCATTTCATTAAAATACTCCTGATCTGCAGAGAAGCCGCGGTCTGAGCAGATACAGCACTTGACTTTCACCTCTAGCTTCCAGGTTAAAGTGCAGCTGGTGAGCTGTAATTCAGGTGGATTTCATATCTCATGGCCAAGGGATTGGAACCGAAATCTAGTTCCCATAATCAGAGGAAACCTTGGGTCGAGAGAGCATCAAAACAAGATTTTCAGTGTGTTCCCTGTGTAAGTCAGCTTATCTTTGGGGATGATTTCCCCCCAAAATCTTAAAAATATCTAATTTCTTGCCATGCTCGGTTTTGTTCAGTGGGTAGAGCATTGGCCCTCAGACTGAGGGGTCTTGGGTTCGATTCCCAGTCAAGAGCATGTACCTCAGTTGCAGGTTCCCCAGCTCTGGTAGGGGCACATGCGGGAGGCAGATAATGGATCTGTCTCTCCCACATCGATGTCTCTCTCTCTCTCCCTCTCTCTCCCCCTCTTCTCTCCCTTCCATCTCTCTCTCCCCTCCTCCCTCCTTTCCATTCTCTCGGAAATCAGTGGGAAAAATATCCATGAGTGAGGATTCAAAACAAAATAAACAAAAAAATATCTTACTTATTAAAGTTAATATAAGTTTCTTACAGTTAAATAAGAAATTAGCTCTAGCCAGTTTGGCTCAATGGATAGAGTGTTGGCCCTCAGACTGAGGGGTACCAGGTTTGATTCTGGTCAAGGGCACATACCTTGGTCTGGGCGTGTGCGGGAGGCAACCAATTGATGTGTCTCTCTCACATCGATGTTTCTCTCTCTGTCTCTCTCCCTCCCTTTCACTCTCTCTAAAACAGTGGTTCTCAACCTTCTGGCCCTTTAAATACAGTTCCTCATGTTGTGACCCAACCATAAAATTATTTTCGTTGCTACTTCATAACTGTAATGTTGCTACTGTTATGAATTGTAATGCAAATATCTGATATGCAGGATGGTCTTAGGTGACTCCTGTGAAAGGGTCGTTTGACCGCCAAAGGGGTCGCGACCCACATGTTGAGAACCACTGCTCTAAAAGAAATCAATGGAAAATATCTGGTGAGGATTAACAACAACTGAATTAACGTGGTTAAGAAAATTAGTGCAGTTCACTACTCTGGCTTATATTCTCCCTCATCCTCATCCTTTACAGCCATCTTCAGGCCCTTCATTCCTTTTTAAAAAAATTTATTTATTTATTTAAATTCTTTATTGTTGAAAGTATTACGTATGTCTCCTTTCCCCCTGGGCCCTTCATTCTTGCTTTGAGGCTATTTGGAGAACCTTTCTGTTTCCTTCCAGCTCTGAGCGCGTTCTAGTCTCTCCTCCCAGGATCCTCTAGGCCAGTGGTCGGCAAACTGTGGCTTGGCAAACCGCGGCTCGCGAGCCACATGCGGCTCTTCGGCCCCTTGAGTGTGGCTCTTCCACAAAATACCGACTTCTGCGCATGGGCCACGAAGTTTCAATCGCACTGTATGTGCGTGCCCGCACGTGGTATTTTGTAGAAGAGCCACACTCAAGGGGCCGAAGAGCCGCATGTGGCTCGCGAGCCGCGGTTTGCCGACCACGGCCTAGGCTTTTAGTATTTCCCAGAGTGTAATCCTAATCTACGTGCCAGTCTTCTGAACACAGTTCCTGCTCCGATGGTTTCCCTGGAGCCAGGAACGGAGCCCAGCCCAGTTAGGAACCCCCTCTTCTGTCTAAGTCAGCAAGGGCAGGTGCTCCCTGCACTCCGTGGTCATGGTGTTGCCACGTTCAAGAATAGCCTCTTTTTGGGGATTGCTGGTGTCTAAAGCTGAAGCTAATAAAGAGCCTATGATTACACGTGGTCTGTAAGGGTAATTTGAATAAATAATGACAGTTGCTGCTGCTATATAAATGATCCCAGAACGTTTTCACTCCATATAACTCATGAAGTTGAGGGCTTAGCTGCAAATCCCTGTCTAAATCCTTTTCGTCTTGCACTCCTGTGAGCCCTCAGCACATGCTGGAGAATAGGAGGGGACCTGAGCCCGTGGCTGTAGCTGGCATCTCACACGGCTGCCTGTGGCTGAACTCGGGGCTCCTGCTGAATTTTGACATACCTGTGCCAGTGCAGAAAGACCCTGAGCTGAACCACACAGTGGAACAGCGTGAAGTAGTGGCTGTGAGGCTTCGCTCAGGCCCCGGTAACTTAGGGAAGGCAAATAATTAACACAGCCCAGATGACAGGGGCCATCATTGGCTGTGTATTATGAGACTTAGACATTTCCTTTCCTTATGTCTCCGGGAGAAAGAAATTGCTCGAGCATATGTGTATAGAAGGCATACAACTTAGTACAGCAATATTTTTATTTCCAAATTATTCTTAGAGCTATTTAAAAACCACCATAGGACGTGCTTTCCAGTAGCAATTTCATGGCTCCTTCAGGCTTTTGTGTAAATCCAGACAACTGACACGTGAGCCCGGATTCATTCTTGAAAAAGAAGGAGGCCCCCAGTGCTGAGGGTGGAGTCTGACCACAGTACTGAGCAATGGGGGGTGGAGGGAAGGGTCTCACTGGACTCTTCGGATCTGCCTAAGCTTTCCTGTTGTGGTGGGTAATGGAAGGGGCATCTGGAAGGTGATCATTATTTGAGAAATGTTTCTGAACTCGAGATTTGCCAGCTTCGAGTCCCACTAGTGCTCACTGGCAGTGAGAGCCATTTTCCATTCCATGAGATCAATTTGGAACTCGAGCATAATTTTATTTCTGCTTTTATAGTTCTTAAAATCCTGTTTGGAAATGTCATTAGGAGGATAAGGGATGTAATGAAAAATACGTTTTCTCATGTATCAAATCAAAGTGTATAGTTATGGACCTAGCTATCTATACTGAACAAGTTAAAATGAATTGGCTGCTTTCTGCATTTGAAGTTGTATAGTGTAAAATTCAATGAAACATTCAATAACTGGAAAGATCACATCGGCATCAAGGAGGTTTCCTCCTACCATATTCCTAGAGCAGAAGTACAGTTTAGAACCAGGAATAAAAGCTGCGATTGAAGTTAGGAATTGTGGGAGGCCTGGCAGTAGAAAAACAAGAAGTGACTGCCTGGAAACCCAAACTTGGATGCCGGGGGCAGACACTGACAGAAAGATGGGCCTTCGGGGACCAGTCCTTCATATGAATGGTGCTCTTGTCGGCATCTTCTATTGAAGCCTGAAAGTTATCTTTTGAAACTGGCATCTGTCAGATTCCTCCTTAGGGCAAAGGACCTTAGTTTTAGTGTTTGAACTTGCTGGTCAGATAGAACGAGTGCTGACTCCTGTGCAGGATGGAAAACAGAGGGTGGCATGAAAGGAGCTTTCTTTCCACCCAAAGTCTTAACAGCTTTTTATTTTTATATTTTTGCAAACAGAATGCTTTATTTGGCTGCATTTATACCAACTCAGCATAATTATTTTAAGTAATAAAATAATATTAAATGCTACTTATTATTATGTTTACACCATTAAGCCTTCAACATACATTAAACGTTATCTCTTTATCTCCTTAACCTATATGACTTTATTTTTATTATTTTGTATTGCAAATGGAGAAATTAGAGTCCTGCAAAGAAAAATTACATGTTAAAGTCATTTTATTAGTAATTGGCATAGCCAGAAATAAGACCATATTCTTTTTGCTAGTGTATGGCTACTCAAATAGTTTTGCTAAATTTTTATTATAAAGTTTAAAAAGAAATCTTTATTGTTGAGAGTATTAGAGATGTCCTCCTCTTCCCCACCATTGGCCTCCCTCTGCCTGGTTCCCACCCCACCCCTTCACCACCCTACTGACTATGCCCATAGGTAAGATCTTTGGTTAATCTCTTCCCAGTTCCACCCGCTTCCCTCTGAGATTTGTCAGTCTGTTCCATGTTTCCATGACTCTGATTCTATTTTATTCACCAGTTTATTTTTTTTCATTAGATTTTTTCATTTATTTTGACTTTTAGATTCAACTGTTAATAGACAAGTATTTGTTGCCATTTTTTAAAAATAGATTTTTATTGATTCAGAGATGAAGGGGGTGGGGGGGGGGGAGAGAGAGAGAGAGAGAGAGAGAGAGAGAGAGAGAGAGAGAGAGAGAGAAACAACCATGATGAGAGAGAATCATTGATAGGCTGCCTCCTGCATGCCCCACACTGGGAATCGAGCCTGTAACCTGGCATGTGCCCTGACTGGGAATTGAACTGTGCCCTCCTGGTTCATAGGTCGATGCTCAACCACTGAGCCACTCCAGCGGGGCTTTGTTGTCATTTTATTGTTCATATTTTTACCCCTCCTTCTCCTTCTCCTTTGTCTTTCTCCTCCCCCCCTTCTCCTCCTCCTTCACCTCTTCCTCTTCTTAAAGAAGACCCTTGAACATTTCATGTAATACTGTTTTGGTGATGATGAACTCTTTAAGCTTTTTCTTGTTTGTGAAGCTCTTTATCTGACCCTCATTTCTAAATGAGAGCTTTGCTGGGTAGAGTAATCTTGGTTGTAGGTCCTTGCTATTCATCACTTTGAATATTTCTTGCCACTCCCTTCTGGTCTACAAAGTTTCTGTTGAGAAATCAGCTAACAGTCATATAGGTGCTCTCTTACAGATAACTAACTGCTTTTCTCTTGCTGCTTTTAAGATTCTCTCTTTGTCTTTAGTTCTTGGCATTTTAATTATGATGTGTCGTGGTGTGGGCCTCTTTGGATTCCTTTTGTTTGGGGTTTTCTGTACTTCCTGGACTTGTAAGTCTATTCTTTCACCAGGTAGGGGAAGTTTTATGTCATTATTTCTTCAAATAGGTTTTCAATATTCTTGCTCTCTCTCTTCTCCTTCTGGTACCCCCATAATGTGAATGTTGGTATGCTTGAAGTTGTCCCAGAGGTTCCTTACACTATCTTCATATTTTTGGATTCTTTTTGCTCTTCTGATTGAGTGTTTTTTGCTTCCTCATATTCCAAATCATTCATTTGATTCTCAGAATCCTCTTCTCTACTGTTGAATCCCTGTAAATTATTCTTTATTTCAGTTGATGTATGCTTAATTTCTGGCTGGTCCTTTTTCATGTCTTTGATATTCTCAATAAGATCCTTGAAAGTCTCATGAAGATCCTTGAGTAAGTAACCTTATGCCCATGGTTTTGAACTCTGTATCCAGTAGTTTGCTTGCTTCCATTTATTTCATTTGTGACATGTTTCTTTGTCTCTGAATTTTGGCTGCTTCCCTGTGTTTGTTTCTGTGCGTTAGATAGAGCTGCTGTGTCTCCTGGAATTGGTAGAGTGGCCTTGTGTAGGAGGTGTCCTGTAGGCCCAGTGGCCCAGCCTCCCTAAACACTGAGCTGGGTACTCTAGGTGCGACCCTGTGTGGGCTGTGTGCACATTCTTGTAGTTGAACCTTGATTGCTGTTGGTGTGAAGGTCAACTCAGATATGGCTGCCAGTCAGCTCTGTGACAGGGGAGGTCCCAGCATAGGAAAATGACCCCTGTGAGTACCCCCATCTGGGAGAAAGCCTCCCCTGAGTGCCTGGCCTGATGCCAAACAATCCAGCTCCTCACTGTATGTGTTTGGGTCCCCAAAGCCGCCTGGTGCTGGGAGTCTGAGTAAGTCCCTGTGCTGGCCCTTTAAGAGGAACACCTGGGTCTCCGGAAGCCTGCATATCCCTCAGCCACCATCCCTGATGGATTTTACAATCTGTATTTATAGGGACTGCTCTTCCCAGCTCTGGGACCCTGGGCTGGGGGTCTGGTGTGGGTCTGGGACCCCTTGCTCCTCATGGGTGGCCTCTGCAGAGATGATCTTACTCCCAATTTAAAAAGCCGCCCACGTGAATGTCGGACCAGCCCACTTGGCACCTCTGCCCCTCTTACCAGTCTCTGTGTGTGTGTGTTTTCCTCTTTACTCTCTAGTTGTAGGACTTCCACTCAGTCAGCTTTCAGGCGGTTCTGAATGATGGTTGTTCTGTATGTTAGTTGTAATTTTGATGTGGTTGTGGGAAGTGGTGAGTACAGGCATTCAGCTACACCGCCATCTTAGTTCTTATCTCTATTGTAAAGTTTTTAGCAGCGTTTTAGAAATTATTCCATAAATAAGTAAATTAAATGAATGACTGAATGAATGAAAAAAAAAATCAATAACTTAGTTTGTTTTTCCTGGACAGGTTTTGTTTGCTATAATCTCGTTGTTCCTGATATAAAATGAAAGCTAAAATCCAAAAAAATGCATACTTAAGGTGTGTGTGTATGTGTGTCACAGTAATATGCAAGGAGATTATGGAGCTCACTGGCATGTTTGGAACTGTAGAGTTAAGCCTTTTTGAAACATTGCTCTGTTACACATTGGCTTAGGGAAATACATATTTTCATATAAAACACCATGCGCATTAAGTGAAGACATTGCTAGGAAGTGCACCTTGCCATCTTGAGCAGTAGCTGCAACTTTTTAGAATGCAAATGTAAAAAGCTGACAGTGGGAAATTACTAGAAGCTCACATATTCTTGGGTTTTCTCCACCTGAGTTTTAAGGATAGGCTGCTTCTGATTATGGCTCTTCCGGGGGGAGGTAGGTTTACAGGACTGACCTGAGTGCAATATGGATAGTAATTCAGAGCCCTGAGGGGGCGTAAGACATGAAGGTGCCTTATTGGTGTTGGCAGGGAAACGGTTGGCTGGTAAGACCATTGCGCCCCTTAGCTGACAATGCTGACAGGCGGAGAGGCGTGTGTGCGCTGTACCAAGCACAGTCATTATTTTCATTGGCAAAGTGTGTTGCTCACGGTTTTGAGTAGTGTGTCCATTTTGTCAGTAATGTAATCTAGGTCGGAAAAGGCCCGGTGTGCCTGCGATTGTGGCGCGCCCCGCAGGCATGCCCGCGTGTCCGTTTTAATGAGGAGCCTTCTTTACGTGTGGGCCGTGTGGAGGCTCACAATATCTATTTTGGGTTTTTTCACATGGGGGTTAGCTCTTGAACTGGACAAGGTGCTGCCTGAAAGATGATGACATTCCCCCGCCCACCTCTGGTCTCGGCTCCTTGTTAAATTGATAATTAGGTGAGACTTACAGGCAGAAGTGAAAATACAGATGACACGGGTTTGCGTGGAAGGTGACGGCTTTCCTTTGAGAGGAGGAACGATTCTGAGGATTGGAAGTAAAGAATTGGAAGACAGAAACCTTATACATTTGGGGATTTTCTATATTTTATATTAATTTCATTTCACAATGTGTGACAATACGTGACACCTTGAGTCTTGTATTTTTACCGGAACACTCCTTACCCGAGATTTAAGCGGGTGCAGCCGCAGGGTGAGGCAGCACGGGCTGACTTTGTAATACTGCCTCTGAGCCCCTGCCCCTCTCTCCCTGGGAGTGAGCTCGCCCACCCTCCACCACAGACTCATCCGTTATGCTGAGGTAGGGAACGCCTCGTGTTTTCTATGCTTTTTCAAAATATTGTAGTTTATTAATTTGAGTTGAGAAATGAAGAAATAAAATGATTACTATTTAAAAGTTGAAAGCTTCATATAGTAATGCATGCGGTTCTTTAGAGAAGGCTGGGAGTATCCTTGCCAAGGAGAAGAGGGCGTGCCACCTTCGGTCACATTGTCCGAGGCCACCCGTGGGGCGCAGGCCGGACTTCCCAAGCTGATGCTAAATAAGGGGACCGGACCGTTCACTGTAGGCAGCCTTCATTTGTTCTCTCAGTAGATACTTGGCAGAAACTGTTGGGACATTCTTTTCCTGATTTATTCACTGCTCCACTTACACCATATAGGAATTTTTATAGCAGAAATAGGTTCGTGTTCTGGTCAGAGTAGAGCAGGGAAGGGAAAGGACTGCCTTTTGAGAATAGGGTGAGAGGAACCCAGGCATTTACAGTTCCTGTGGCCGCGGGGACTGTTGAACATTACAGCGTATCAGGCACTTGTCTAGGAAACTATAATTTGGGCCCATGAAGAGAGAGGATCCACACAGTAACTTGAACAGGGGAAAGTTCACTGTAAACTCATTTACTGTAACGGGATTAGGATAACGAGGGATTTGCTAGTAGGAAGTTAAGAGAACTCTAAAGAATGTAGGTGCAGCAGATACAAGCCCCAGCGGACTCTGGACAGGGGCAGAGCCCCTGGGAGGAGCGCCTTCCTGCCACTCCAGGCTCAGGCCCAGGCTGTTGGAGCGGGCACAGCTGCAGTGGAGAAGTTGCTGGAAATCTGCCCTCTGGGAAAGCTTCAGGAGAGGGTTTCTCTTTGGAGGAGCTCTGATACAGAAGTGTCTGAGGAGGGTGCCCGGGAAGCTGCAAGTCTCTGTGTGCTCCGGGCCTGCCCGCTAGGACCGGGGAGCTTTGGGGTGGGTGCTCCGGGCCTGCCCGCTAGGACTGGGGAGCTTTTTGGGGGTGGGTGTTCCGGGCCTGCCCGCTAGGACTGGGGAGCTTTGGGGTGGGTGCTGGAGGATGCTGTCCCTCTGCAGTGACCCTCCAGCACCTGCTGTTGATGGAGCTTGGCGTTGTGCCAGCAGGTAAAGGGGAAACGGAAGGGCCCATATCCCTGTTCACAGAGCAGGCAAAAAGGGTGACTTTGAAGTTGAGAGGAGTAAACCAATAACCAGCAAGGAATTCTGTGCTGCTGCTTTAATCCTAAAGGGACCAGAACTAGGTATTGTTTATCCCCTCTTCCAGGTGGAGAAAAGGCTTTAAGCTTAGAGAGATCAAACTATTTGTTCAGGGCCAGATAGCTAATAAACGGCAGGTCCACATCTCAAACTCAGCTCTGTAATTTTCCACGGCCCGTGTGCTTGCCTCTGGCCCCTGTGAAATGCAGTCATTGACACACCAATCTAGAAACAGACAACTGTACCAAGTCCCCTTGTCCAGACATTATACTACAGACCACGTTCAGTTCCTTTCCTTCGCCTCCCTCTGGTCTACACGCAAGGGTAGCCATGTGATAGAGGATCAGATTTTGAGTCTTAAAGGAATAACTTGTACCTATTCCTGGGGAGTCCCGAGAGCCTCTTTTTACCCATATCTTAGCTGTGCTCTGGGCAGTTGGAGTTCAGGCTCCATACCTGCTTGACCAGTTGATGGCTGCAGGGCGTTCAGCAGATCTCCAGGGGGTAGGGACAGAGGATGGTGGCTGCTCCTGGCTGTTGATGCGACCTTTTCTCACCCAGCCTCCCTCCACACTGCCTTTCCGGGGCACCTGCCCTGGTTGACACTGAATTTGCATTCTGCTCTTTTAGAATTCCGTGATTTTATTAGGCTTGTGTTTACCTCATTTTGGATAGTGGGCTTATTCCTCAGATGTTCTGTAAAATAAGTGTCATTTTTATACTGATTTACACTATAATTTTTAGAACTACTTTACCTTTTGACCTGGGCGAGTTACTTAACCTCTCTGGGGCTTGGTTCTTTCATCCACTCTTTAATCTATAAAGGGGGATGGCCTTTCTAACACTCCTCTCATTTTACAAACACTCAGTGGCTATTTCCCGCTTAACATCTTTTGGCAGCAGTTCCAGACGCATGAGTGTTCAGATGCCTGATCCTGTCCCTGGCAGCTAGTTGATGAATTACAAATACATGGAAGACAGAGTGATCTCCTTGTGCGAGTGTGGCTTTGGAGTCAGACCCACAAGGGTAGAAATCTTAGCACCAAAACTTAGCTGTTTTGTGGCCTCAACCAGTATTTCATTTTTCTGTATCCTAGTTTTTACTTTGTTTAATGAGAACAACAATGTGTGGCCTATTGTATTCAAGAGAAATAATATATGTCAAGCCCTCAGTCACTGGCACATAGGAGGTGCTCTACATATGGTCGGTGTTATTATTACCCATGACCTTGTAAGCTCCCTGAGGGCAGGAGCCTTGTCTTAGTGACCGAATTGCTGGTAGCGCTCCCCCATCTCAGGCATTCGGCAATAGCACCGTTTGGAATTAAAATGCTTCCATCCACTAGGGCAGTACTTTCCAAGCCGAATCTCTTTAGGAAGTAAATACTTTCCATATGAATAATCTGCTTGATTGCACACATTCTTCTGACTTAGAGCAGTACATCTTTACTAACAAGAAGTTTGGTAAAATTACAATTTTCTTACTGACTGCATGGTTCTTGGATTTTTTTAAACCATTACTACATAGTATAATAGTAATAGTAGTAAAGTGATTAGGGATTCACTATGCGTGGTCATTATTCCAGGCTATTTGCACTTACTGATTCCTTCAGCACTCACAGCTGACTCCCTTCCCCCCTTCCTTGTCTGGATGAGAAAGTGGGGGCCGCCCTGTGGCTCCAGAGCCACTGTCCTTCACTCCCAGCTGCATTACTTGGTTCCACTCTGGTTCTGAACCGCTTCATCAGGGGTCACTGATGAAAATCCAGTCAAACTCAAGTCACCGGAGTCTAGAATGACAGAGAGTGACTTCAAGGCAGCTTGGCATAAATCTAATTTTAAGCCTTTAAATACATTTTGAGGGGATTGCCTTCCCCTTCCTAAATAAGTTCTGAGATCATGATGAGCAAAAGCCAAGACATGTATATTTTATGTTTTAAGATTAAAATGTCACTGACTCCGTGATCTCTCATAGTCCTCTTCTATGCCTCAGCTTATCCTACCTGCCACATCCCTGCTCTTAGAACATGGCAGCGAAAAGGACCTTTAGCTCCATTGATTCCCTCATCCTTACATAGGACCTAGGGTTAGCCCTCCTTTAAGGGCCCCTACTCTGCTCACTGACATTATCTTTGCTTTTTTTTAAACATGAGAAAGACAGAGATTTTCTGCTGACATGCAAAATGTTGGTAATTTACTCTCATAGTATCGGTAAGTAGGAGAATGGGACTCATGGCATAGTCCTAGCTTACGTTTGAGGGCTCCTCCTCCTGTTTGTTTGCAGGTGGAGTTCCAAAAAGCAGGGACCCTGAATGCAGTGTGTGTTCAGATGCCCACAGCGTTTCCCATTCCTCCTCTACTGGGTAGCAGCAGCGCTTTCCCTGTTGGAGAGAGGGGCTCGGTGGGGTTAGGAGCCACGCTAGTCAGTGTGGATAAAGGAGAAAACACAAGTGATCAGCTTTCATCATGACAGATGGAAACTGTCATTTAATTTTTATCCCCAATTATACAGCTCCAGGACCAATTTTTCAGGTGGAATGTTGGAGCCATTAAAAAGAAATAAGTAAACTATACCGTATTCCATCATCTTTCTGGCAGCTAACCAATGATCTGTAGCCTTATTACATGTACGTTTTTATAGAGATATTTTTCTCTTAAGTTTCTGGAAGGCTTATTAACTCCTTCCTGATTTCTTCTGGAATGCATTTTTCCAAATGCATTTTCTCTATATCCCAGTGTCGGTTGGAATTTACCTTTGATTTGGCTGCCAGTTATCCTCATTTTCATTTTTTATGTTGGATGACTAGAATTGCATGGAGCAGTATTTCTCTTATTTCAGTTGGAGCGATGGTTCTGATCTTTGCTACAGACTATGCTCATTTGGATTTCAGAATGCGATTTATTAGAAACATAATGTACATACAAAACCCAACTAACCACCTCTCATCTCCTACCTTGGCATGACGCGGAAAAACTTCGTTACTCCCTTCTCTGTTCCTGTCGTGTTGTCCATTGTCATGTTGTAGCATTTAATATGCCATGTTTTATCTTGACTGGCATCATGACTGTGGTCCCAGTAATCTGAAATTTATTGACGACAGGCATCTTATGATTTGGTTGTGTTGAGTGTCCCCCCTCCCCCCCCCCCCCCCCATTCACAAACTTAGAAAAATGCTTCATAGTTTCTAGATATGCAAAAAAATTTTTTTGAAAGATCAATGAAATGCTTTTTTTCCTTGATATTTATAATAAAAAAATTCTTCAATGATATTGAAATATAGTATCTTCTGAGGACAGCACAACCCTTTATAACCATGTGTTTTGTCATTTTTATTCCATCTAGAACAATTTTGCATGTGGCAGATAGTTGATACTCTGAATTTTATAGGTGAGAAAAAGGAGATCAAAGGTTACTAATGATTTGCTGGATACGAAGAACTCCAGAGAGAGGTGTCACTGGGCTTGGAACCATGGACTTCTGGTCTCCGAAGAGGTTAGGAAGAAAGCCCAGGTTCCCCTCTCCGGGCTCTGTGCTGGGGTTGCACAGTCTGCCATGACTTGTTTATAAAAGCAGCAGTGGTTGTTGTTGCATAAGTAATAGACAAAGTGGGGGTGTGAGTGATTGACAAGACACCAGGCTGCTGGCTTTTGAAGAAGCTGATTGTGAGCTGCGTCTCTTTACATAAGGATTTTTTGTTTGTTTTGGTGTTCAAATCTGTTCTCCTTCCTTCACCTAATTAGGAAATCATGGGTGCCTTTGGCCTAGAGCCAGAGAATGTTGGCGCCTACTTGACTCTAGCATCCGAATAGCTTAACTTACTAGTCGTTTCCCATAGAAGAGGTACTGGAGTATATTATGAACAATACGGCAACATTTCTTCAGATGTATGCCTTAGCATATGCTTAGAGGGTAAATGATACCCTCTTGTATCTACTTATAAAACTGTCATCTGGTGCGGTTACCATTAGAATATGCAAGTCAGCTTATAAACATGCCGACGAAAGGACTCTCTTGGCTTGGAACCTTGTTAAGTAAAAGGTGTTAGATCTTGTATCTTGTCCTCAGGGGTGCTGCCCTGAACAGCTGCACTTATCCTTATTAATGCCCGTGGACTCCTGCTTCTGAAGGAGCAAATGGCTTTTTATGAGAGTCCCTATAATATGAGGTTACTTTCAGGCACGGTGTTTATTGGGAATATTAATATCTTAGTCTAGCTGGCAAACAGCAGCAAGTTTGGAAATGTTTTTCCTAGTTGCTTTTCCCTGCTAGTTATAGGAGGAGTCAAGTCAATGAATTAAACACCCATGAGCTGATCTGTCATAAATCACTGCTTGTGGTAGGCGTCTTTTTAAGGCTACATTAGGACTTCCAGTGGGAGGAAGAACTCTTGGATTTGGCTAATGTACCTGCACTGATGGGGAGATGGTAATATTCGGCGTGTCCTCTTGTATTATAAATGAGGACTTTTTTTGTGGCTTTTTTGGGGGTTGTGGATGTTGGGATTCGGAATTGGTGAGTGCCAGAATCGCAGAGTTGGAAGAGACCTTAGAGATTGTAAGCAATTTATTGTGAGCAATAAATCTCTGAAGTAGGCCCTTTCATTTTCAGATAGCTGGAATACAATGATTTTCACATATTATGATATTATCTGTAATGTCCACTCATTGGTCCCTTACTTTGCTCCCAGAGTCTAATCCTTGCTCATCACTGTCCATTTAGTGTGACATCTTTGTGCACCGTCGTATTTTAAGTTCCCTTCTATATCAACTGTTTTAACATCCCTATGTCTTTGCCTTATGCTGTGCCCTCCGCGTTCCTTGTCATCCTAACACTGAAGCACTCAATTCAGAAGTCGGTGCCTCTGTATAACTGTTCCTCATATTGCTTCTCTACCCCTTTAATCCCCAGGTAGTATTAGCTGGTCTTTCACTTGTTCACCACTCCCCCCGCCCCCTTCTTAGCACATGCCTCTTATATGCTCCTGCTTTACATATAAAATCTAGGCATACTATAATTTCCTATTTGTTAACCTGACTCCATGCTGGACTGAATTCTGTGAAGGTAGGGGTCAGATCTTAATGCTTCATAGAATTTGGGTTCCTAGTGCAGTGCTCTGCTTTCAGTAATGTATGTACTGGATGGGTATCGTTCCTACCAGCTTATAATATAGGTATCACTTTTCCTGTTTTTCCTATAGGCGGAGTTTTTAAGATGTTGGATTGCATTTTGCTCTTTGAGCTCAGGATCAGTAGAAACTCTCAGGACTGCCCGAGTTGCCTGTCAAAGGTTTCACATAGTACTGGGGTGTAAAATGACAGGAGGGGCCTGAAGGTGTCCCTGGGCAGCTTTCCATTGCTTTCAGAGTCCCTATTTTTTTCTGAAAATATTAGTTTGCAGAGGTGGTTGGTGTGAGTGAGAGTCAGTATCCTGCTTACTTTATACAAAGTTTGGTCATGTTCATAAATTTAATATCACAAAGAACAGTTTCCTCATCTGATCTTCAATGCCATGATAAGAACTCACCCACTTGTCCCAAGTGGTGGCTTAATCTTTTCTCCAGTTCCATGTAAGAGTTAAAATTATTATTGTTGAATGTTTTGGTAGAAATGAAACCACATTCTAGGTCTTTTCTTAATCTTGACTTTGTCTTATGGCATATTCAGTGTCTCTGTAACCTTATCCATTTTATATTTGAATGTTCAAACCCTCAAGGGGTTGAGGTAAAAGTTACTATTTTCATTGGTGTGTTCCATCCATCCTGGGAGGTGCACAACATCCGCCCTTCTCATGTAACGGGAGAAACCCTCAGCCGGCAGGTACAGTTTCTAAGCCCATAGGACAGGCCTGAGAAGGCAGGAACTTCACTCTCTTGGGACCTAGTCATTTGTTTTGTTATTTATATTTTTCAAAAGAACAAATAAACTCCATAGTTCTATGAGCGCTGAGTGATTGCTAAATGACTGAGGTTATTGCACTTGAGGAAAGAAAGGCAAAGGATCCATGGTTTTCTCAGAAGCTCTGAAGGAGCACTTGAGAAGTCAGTCAGTGGATTGTTCTTCCAAAGGTGGCTTCCTGTTCCCATTGAACCTCGAGCCTTGTTCGGTGGAGGGGGTGGCGTTTCCTCCGCATTCACCTTTGCTGGCCACGTGGAGTCGATCAAGGGATCTTGCATTGAGGAGGACCAGTTTCATGTCTACAGTAGTAAGCCATCCTATTGCTTCAAGATATTCCTGGGTGGGGGTATAATTTCATTCTTTCTATTTGATTTGTTTTTTATTCAAGATTTTAGCAGGTATTTATTGAGCTCCTATTGTATGCCAGGCACCAAGCTAGATATTGGAAAATAATGGTTAGCAATACAGGTAGGATCCCTGTCCTTCAGGAGCTTAGAGTTTAGTGAGAATGCAGGCAGTTAAACAATCACAGTATAGTATGTGTAGTAAGAGAAGCTCTGTCAGGAGATGAAATGTTTGCTGCTTAGCATATTGGTACAGTGATTATATATTCTGAACAAATTAGAGCACAAAAGATTATGGGGAAAAATTATGCCAAAATTAAAAACAAAATTTTTTTGCCAAGACCAAGTGTAGAGTTAGAAATGTTTAAGATGTAGTTTGGGCATTAAAATATTTGATTTTCTGGGACATGAAAGTGATTTATGAGTACAAAGGGGTGCAGTATGCAGTACTTGAAATCAGGCTGCCCTGGTAAATCCAGAACAAGCGGTTGCTGTACTTTCTGCTTTCTGCCACTTGTGGAGCTGAATTTGTGGAGCTGTTAATATAGGAAACCGATTTTAAAACAAATTTACTGGCATATAATAAAGCCATAACAGAATTTATTAAGATCTGATTTACTTGAGAAATTCTGAACCCTCCTCTAGTGTTTTGATGGGAGAAAATAAACCAGCAAAAAATGAGCCATTGTTCGTGCTCTCAGTGCAGGCGTCATTAAAGGCCTCTGTGCCGTGGAGTGTTATGGATTCTGCTCTCAAAACACCACGTGGCTGTGCTTTGTCACCAACGTTGATCTGACAATTTCCCATAGATAACCGAAATGAGTGTACATTCGTGACTTTGCATAATAATTGTATGCCTTTAATATTGCTGAGGTCAGCAGGTAGACATTTCTGCAAAACATTACTTAAAGAATTGGCCCTTTTAAGCTAGTCTTTCAGCAGACCTCATCCTTTGAGGCCACAAATGAAATGTGGAGCGATGTAGTGCATTCCACACAAATCATTGGTCCACAGGCAGCAAGGGCAGTACAAAGCAACTGGATGGCAAACATGCTCCAAGCAGTGAAGAGTTTCTAGAAGAGAGCAGCTATCTGGTCTACCTCTTTCCCGTAGTCAAGACCTAAACTGCCAGAGAAGGGCACCTATCTAGGGTCTATTATTTATTTTACTAGAGGCCTGGTGCACAGATTCGTGCACGAGTGGGGTCCCTTGGCCTGGCCGGCAATTGAGGCTGATCAGGTCTGCTGGAGGCTGATCAGGTCTCATGGGAGGGGCGGGGGGGGGGGGGGCTGTGGAAGGTTGACTGTGGGAGCACACTGACCACCAGGGGGCAGCTCCTGCATTGAGTGTCTGCCCCCTGGTGGTCAGTGCGTGTCATAGTGACTGGTCATTTGGTCATTCTGTCATCAGTTGCTTAGGCTTTTATATATACACTAGAGGCCCAGTGCACGAAAATTCGTGTACTGGGGGTGGGGGGTCCCTCAGTCCAGCCTGCGCCCTCTCGCAGTCCGGGATCCCTCTGGCAGCCCAGGAGCCCTCGGGAGGATGTCCGTTTAGGCCCTCTGGCAGTCAGACATCCCTCTGGCAGCCCGGGAGCTGTCCAACTAACGGCTTAGGCCCGCTCCCCGCCAAGGGATCGGGCCCAAGCTGTTAGTCGGACATCCTTAGTGCTGCCACGGAGGTAGGAGAGGCTTCCGCCACTGCTGCTGTGCTGGCCAGCCATGTGCTGGCTTCTGGCTGAGCAGCACTCTCCCTGTGGAAGTGCACTGACCACCAGGGGGCAGCTCCTGCGTTAAGTGTCTGCCCTCTGGTGGTCAGTGCGCATCATAGCACTGCCATTAGGGTTAATTTGCATATTACCCTCCTATTATATAGGATAGATTAGAGGCCTGTTGCACGAAATTTGTTCAAGAGTAGGCCTTCCTTCCCCCGGCTGCCAGCATGGGCTTCCCTCTGGCACCCGGGACCTGGGCTTCCCTTGCAGCCCCGGCTTCATCCAGAAGGACGTCTGGTCTAAATAGCATATTATGCTTTTATTATTATAGATATTTTTATTGATGTTAGAGGAAGGGACAGAGAGAGACAGAGAGAGAGAGAGAAACATTGATATGAGAGAGAAACATCGGTTGGCCACCTCCTGCACTTACCCTGACTGCGGATTGAATCAGAAACCTGGGTATGTGCCCTGACCAGGAGTCTAACCCACCACCTCCTCATATTAAAACAGAAGTGTGCTCTTAACTCCCACTGACTTGCCAGGATGAAAACTAGGGTGTTAAAATACATTCGGTGTTTGAGACAGGCCTCTCAGGGCAGTGCGTAGGCGCGTTTTAAATGTGACCATACCAAACCTTTGGGAACACGACCTTCCTTATGTCCATAATCTTTCCCACTACCTCATTCCTTTAGCTCTTGGCCAGTTTTCTCTTTGGTGGTAATGAAGACCTGTTTAGCCTTTTATTATCAAAGCATTTTGCAAAGCCTCTTGCTGGAAGTAGTGCTGGGGGCTCATGGTTCGTGTGTTTGAAAGTCCTTAGGGTTTGGGTAAAGGCTTTGCGTGGCAGGAAGAAGACCCACTGATGACTCACTGCGCCCCTCTCGGAGTGGGTGCTCTGATGATCATGCTTCACCTTTAATACCGCTTGACAGGATGTAACCACACATGCGACAAATCAATGCAGTGCCGAGCACAGGTGCGCTTGATCTGTACTGTATGTCTTCTTCTGACTGATGCAGTAGGAGAAACCGTCAGGAAGCACCTTGGTTAAGCAGCTTTGTTCTGAAAAGGAGGCAGTGATGTGTTTAGGGGGGCACATGGCCAGGGCCTGAAATGAGGAGGTGTTTACCAGTCTGGACAGCAAATGGTCAATACCCAGCTAAACTAGGCTAGAAAAGGAGTTGGGCGCTTTAGAACAAACCATTTTATATTCAAGTTCTCTAATAGTTTATTGGCATCATGGAAAAATATAGCCCATTAAAAATCCTAAGTGATCATTTTAATGAAAGTTGTGTCCGTTGTGAGTGGCACTTACGTATACATTTTTTAGAGCTGTGAAAATAAATTAGACATAAGACCGAGGGTTTGTTTTTCTTTCTTCTTCTATTGTTTTACCCTTCCCAGACCTCCATGAGCAGTTCTGACTGTCTGATTTGTTTCATCGTTTCATTCCACCGCCTGTAGGACATTGTTGAAAAATAATGCCTGTCCTGTCAGTTTCCAGAATCAGCAGCAAGCCTAAGTGTGTGCTCCAGGTGGATGTCAGCATTACACTGCTGCTGCCACCAGGCCGCTGGAAGACGGAATTAATCCTGAGCCGGGGAGATCCACGTTTAAAAAAGGGTTGGACACCTCTGTTCGGGAGTAGGAAGCTCGTCCCCAAATGGACCAAGCAGAACACTGGCCACGGTGCGATTTTGTACCAAAGGCACAACTACAGGATGATTATTGCCTGTTATTTCGTGGATGATTCTTTGTTCTCAGACTAGGTTATACTGTTTTGCTGGAAGCGCACAACAGATCAATAGTAATTTTGTTATGGGCCAGATATCAAAACAGAAGTGTGCTCTCAAATCCCACCGACTTGCTAGTATGACAGCTCGTATGTTAAAATACATTCGCTCAGCAATCGGGCATTTCATGATAGTCTCGTAGTTCTGTTTTTTTTCATCTGGAGCCTTCAAGTTATGCATTGCTAGCTGAGATTCTCCTGTTTTTGTGTTCCTTTCTCTATTACATATGTCCTTTGATCAAGAGTAGAAAAACCTCCTCAATCCTCCCCTTTTGTCCACCCTGATAATGAGCTGGGTGTAATGTCACCCTGGTGACTTCTGGTTACAGATGTCATCTTTATGGCAATAAATAAAACCTGTGGTAGGAAAATGGCTCCGAAAGGAAAGCAAACTACCAGGAGGTATGCTCTTTTCATTGGTTCCTCTGTAATCTGACTTTGAAATTTTCATTTTGGTCTGGTTAGGATTTGGGAGCTAAATGTTTTCTGATGAAAGGAAATTACAAGGATGTAACTTGCCTTTTGCTTTGGTATATTCCTGTTTCTCTCTTCGGCTTCTCTTCTGTGGAACTGCTGGTTACCCACCAGCTTTTGGATGGAATTAGGATAGCATTCCCAGTTAAGAAAACCTTGCTGTGTTGACATGTTTCTGTAGAAATATTCAGAATAAATCAGATAAGCAACAACTTGTAGATGCAGTTTGGCCGTGTAATTTAAAATGGTGTTTGTTTCTTAAGTTCAGAGAGAATTTGGCCTCAGCCTTATGTCTTGTCTGGTGGGGTCTAGCCTTCTTCCTCCCCTCCCCACAAAGCAAGAAAAGAAAAAGAAGGAAAAGCCTTTTCTTCTCAGACCATGAAAGGACTGAACAAGGTCAGAATTATGTGTTCCCTGATCTGACAGAACTTCCCATTCCGCCCAGGGCAGGTTTAGCATTTGTTACCGTTACCTTCCTGTTGAATAGAAGTATTTGCAAGTGGGAAGAAACATTCCTGCCAAGGATGTGAGTTCTGCTAGAACGCATTGCCCCGCCAGGTTTTGTTGTACATGAGCAGATATAATTGTCGGTGCTGCTCAGCAGATTTCTGCAGCAGACACTGTGCTCACAAGAAGAATTACTTAGATTCCCTTGTCCTTTCATATCTTTGTTGACAGGCTGTTCAGGGCATTGAAGCTGATAGGGTAAAGTGAGGAGGGCAACGTTCAAGTCAGACTGGGTACGTTCTCTAGCAGTTCTTCAGCTTCCTGACTGACCACTGAAAGAGGGCCTGTTTTCGGCAAAAATCAAGTACATGACCACTGTACCCTAGGCTCTACATTAGAAGCAGGAGGGGTTGCACGGCAAGTCTGTGCCTCTATTCAGAAGTGTACCCACAGGTTGTCATACACAGAGGCACTGCTCGCATCCTGCCAGGCGGGTGCAGGGAGGGTGGATTGGCATGCATCCGTCCTCCCCTGCCCCCGGGGGCTCTTCTCTGAGTTGCTTCTGATAACTGCGGCATAAATTGTCAAATCATGGGACAGAGAAGTGAAATGGTCCATGAGAATGAAGTTGAAGACTTGGATTCATGGGACAGAGCTGACCAATTACATTCGTTGCTGTTACCTCAGCTGTATTTAAGTCCAAAAGAGTCAAAGTGCTCGACAAAGGAATTTGAGATTCAGAGCAGAGTCAAGAAGAGAATGCCAGTGGGCCTCCCCCCAGAACAAAATCCAGCCATGGGTGGGGCTGAGTACAAGAAGTGCAGGTACAGTGTCACCCGAGAACAAAGCAGCACGGAGCCCAGGAAGGCCAGCCATGCTTCCAGGACACTTTTGGAAAAAGCTCTACTTTACCCAAATTAAAGCTTATAAAGGACTCAGAGTAATGGAGGGCCACTGCCCCTTTGTGTCGCGTATAAAGTAGCATTCCTTTATGTGAGGACATAGAAATTACCTATTTATTTTATTTTTTTAATCCTCACCCGAGGATATGTTTATTGATTTAGAGAGAGGAAGGAGGAAAGAGAGAGAAAGGGAGAGAGAGGGAGGGGGAGAAAGAGAGAAAGAGAAACATCAATGTGAGAGAGAGACATCTATGTGTTGCCTCCTGCACTCACCCCCACCACTGATGGACCCGCAGCCTGGGTATGTGCCCTGACCCGGAGTGGACCCCGAGGACCCTCAGTCCGTTGTGCCTCCCGGGGGCTCTCACGTATGTTATCGGGTGGCGTGGACGGGTGGGTCAGACGAAGAGCAGTAGGTGGTTACCTTGGTCGGGTTCAGAGCCCGTTGCCATGGTGTAAGTGAGCCTAAGCCTGTCCCAGAGAGTCTCTGTAGAGTTACTCTAGTACCACGTGAGGTTTTTTAGAGGGTCTTGTAGGTTTCTTAAACGTTCACCATCCTGCACTAAGCTTTTTCAAAACCAGAAAACAGTAGTGCAGACCAGGAGTTGGCACTTTTTCTGTAAAGGGTCAGGGAGTAACCTTGCGAGCCCCTGAGGCCTGTGTTTTCTGCCACAACTGCTCCCCTCAGCTGCTGTGACGGGAACGGCCACAGGGAACACAGGAGCGGAGGGTGTGGGCCTCCGGCACAGTTTCATTCCCGACACTGAACCTTGAATTTTGTTTCATTTTCGTGTGTCGTGAAATGTTCTTCTTTTGATTTTTGTCAGCCACTTAAAAATGTACAAACGAGCCCTGACCGGTTTGGCTCAGTGGATAGAGCGTCGGCCTGCGGACTGAAGGGTCCCAGGTTCCATTCCGGTCAGTCAAGGGCATGTACCTTGGTTGCGGGCACATCCCCAGTGGGGGGTGTGCAGGAGGCAGCTGGTCGATGTTTCTTTCTCATCGATGTTTCTAACTCTCTGCCCCTCTCCCTTCTTCTCTGTAAAAAATCAATAAAATATCTTTAAAAAAAACGTACAAACGATTCTTTGTTCTCTAGCGGAATTTGCCCCATGGCCATAGTTCGCTACCCCCTTTTCCAGACCCTACGGTTCTGCTTCCCACCCTGTGCTGTTGACTAACTCGGAGCTTTGCCAGTTCTGACTGAATCTGGTAGCAACTGTGTGGGAGAGGACACGTCGGTGACAACCCTCAAGGACCGTGGCTCGTTCCGCTCTGGTCGGGGCCGGGCGGGCATGGGGGTTGAAGAGTAGAAGGGGTGGAAAGTGGCCCATCAGGGCAGGTGCCAGCACGTTCCTGCTGGACACAGCCCTATGGGAAGTGCTAGTCAGGCGACCTCACTCGGTTCTCATAGGGTCTGTGAGGGGAGCCCTGCCCTCACCCCCTTGCATCCAGGAGGAAACCAGGCTTGGAAGTTAAGAAACTGGCCGCAGGCGCCCAGGGTCCCCGAGGATCGGCGCGCAGTCGGAGCAGGAAAGCCCTGCGCTGGGTGGACTCGGAGCCGGTCAGTGAGCGCTGCCCATCGGTGACTGTCCGCGGGGGGAGCGGGCATCGCGGCAGGAACAGGCAGGGGGACTAAAGAATGATGCCAGCCGGAGGCTCAGTTGACCTGCGGGCAGCCTGCATCTTGTCAGGCCAGAATGTGCTGGTGAACCCCGAGAGCAGTAACCGCCAGCGCCCCGGCTCCCCAGGAGCCCTCTGCGGGCCGCTCACTCCCGCAGCTTCTGCTGGGCCTCCAGCTCTCGCTTCAGAAATGATCCGCCCAAACAAAAGTCATCAAAGCCTGGCCGGTTTGGCTCAGTGGACAGAGCGTCGGCCTGCCGACTGAAGGGCCCCAGGTTCGATTCCGGTCAAGGGCATGTACCTTGGTTGCGGGCACATCCCCAGTGGGAGGTGTGCAGGAGGCAGCTGGTCGATGTTTCTGGCTCTCTATCTCTCTCCCTTCCTCTCTGTAAAAAATCAATAAAATATATTTTTAAAGAATTAAAATTAATAAAAAATGGAAATAATCCACCGCATCAGGTCACTGGCATGCTGGGACCCTCCTCGTCCAACGCGGCTGTGGACACAAGAAAGCGAGTGAGGAAAACGGGGAGCAGGAGGCTGACAGTGAGATGGAGAGAGAAGGAGGGAGAGGAGGAGGAGGAAGAAGGAGGTGGGGAGGAAGAGGATGGAGAGGAGGAGGAGGAGGTGGAGGAGGAGGAAGAGGATGGAGAGGAGGAGGAGGAGGAAGAGGAAGGTGGTGGGGAGGAAAAGGTTGGAGAGGAGGAGGCTGAGGCAGCCACAGTACGGGGCAGCTGAGGATGATGAGGATGAGGGTGTTGACACCAAGCAGAAGACCCAGGGGGATGATTATAGTCAGCTGCAAAGGAAAAGGCCACCAAGACCCCTTCCTCCTCTGAGCTAAACGGGGTCACCTTGTCTCACGGCTCCCCACGGACAGCACCACCGCTGGTGACAGGACGCAGTGGGAGTTTGCAACCAGGGAGGAAAATGAAACAAAACTTTTAAGGCCCAGCTTTTTATTTTCTTTCTTAAAAGCGCTTTTAAAAGGAAAACTTGTTTGTGTTTTTATTTACATTTTATGTTTTGCACATACTGTTAGGGGTCAGCCATTTGTAATGACCTGGGCATGACCAAGCCAGCCTCGGGAGCGTTCTCCGTCCCACTTCTGACTCCAGTGGTGCGACCACGGTCATCATCACCTCAAAGGCGGAAAAAAAACACAACTTGTAAGATAGGCAAAACAACAACAACAAAACAATCTTGCTCAGAGCATTCCATAACTTTTGGTGTAGGTACGTAGCTGCACTACTATTAGATGGTTGAAAAGGCCAAAGATAAAAAGATTTCTTTTTTCCTCTTTTTTGACTATGAAGTTGCTGTTTATGTTTTTTGGCCTGGTTTGATGTATGTGTGAAACAATGTTGTCCAACTATAAACCTGAATTTTATTTTTTGGGGGGAAAAGTTCAGAGAAACCCATGCATTTTAAAATGTGGCAACTCATAGACATGCAGAGGTCGCCAGGTGAAGGTGGCCACTCCCGAGTCCGTGCCTCTGTGTGCTAGCTGGTGTCATGATAGAAAGCTGCAGGAAGGTCTCTGACTCTTTGCCAGTCATTTACTTAAACTTAAAAGATCTAAGCATTAAAATTACTCATGTGAAGTGCTGGCAGGCTAATAAATTCAGGGGGCTACTTTAAACATTGTCAATCTAAAATGTAACTCTGTGAAAATATTTGGGTATTTTCTGAGGGCAGAATTCCCTTGTCTTCCTGCCCACAGATAGCAAAAGAACCACTTAAAGTCATTCTAGAATGTCCTCTGGACATGGAACTAGCCAGTGTTTGCACAGCATAATTCTGGTCGGCAAAGAATTTCCTTGGCTATACCTCTTTAAAAGGCAACTCCCCAACATAGTGACACAGGTTTATTTTAATGGTGGGAAATGGGGATTTTATTTGGAATGATACCTCAGAGGTCCTGGGAACCTTCTGGGTTAGTTCATTTGTGCTCATTTCTCTGTGTGATTGAAGGTCCTGTGTAACTTGAAACGTTTGCATTTTCTTCCTTCTGTTCATTCCTTTGGCTCCTTGTCATCCAGCAGCTTGGGTTACCTTGAATTAAATTGGTTTATGGCATGGCGTTTTCGGTAAAACTCTGCGAACGAAACGGTCGCATAACTCAGAAAGGCTTGCCCTTGGACTGATTGAGTCTCGCCGGCGATGGCTGAGGAGGCTTATTGACTTTGCGCTCCCTTTGGAAGCACTCTGCGGCCCCTGTGAGGCACTCGGGTGCATAGAGCTACTGAGAAAAGCATTTCAGTTACTGGCATTTTTCCTAATGCATTTTGTATGTTGTCTATACACAGGGGGACTGTGTGGTTATTGTTGAAATATTATCTACATGGCTTTGCAGAAGGAGAAAAGCCCACTGTACAAGACTTACCAAGAGAGAAGTCTCATAGTGTTGCAGTGGTTTGGAGTCTGTGGGTCTGTCCTCCCCAGCAGGAGGACAGATAGATGGCTGCATCATTTGGATACTCCTGTTGGACTTAACAAAACTCGTTAAAGGGATGTTGAACTTGGCGAGGTGGAGGCTGGTGAACATGCTTGGGAATGTGAAGTATTTACTGGTTTTGTTCCCCGAGTGGGAGCAGGAGGCTAGGCCTTGCCCACTTGAGTGAGTGTGCTGTGCAGTGTGAGCTAGGAAACCAAACTCTCAGCCGTGCACAGGAGTGAATTACGGTTTCCTGGTGAACAGATAGACTCCTGTTTAAATAAAAATTTGGGTGGACAGATTTCCATTTGTCATGTGTGAGCTGGGCATGTTGCTTGCCTAAAGGAAGCAGTTTTAAGTGGGGGGATGTATAATACCCTCAGGCTATCAGACCTTATTCATTTCAACAAATCCCTTCTCATGTTACAACCTTGAGGGAAGGTTGGTTAATTGACTCGTCTGAGCAATACAAATATTGGAATTCTTAATCATTCCAAGAGCTGGGCAGAGCTACTGCTTTTATATTTTAAAAACATCTGTTTAATTCTCAGCCATTCATTAAACAATTATTGATCGACTATCTACCATGTGTCAGGCTCTAGGCTAGATACTGAGGGTGCAGGAGGGAAAAAGGCAGGATCTCTGACCTCATAGTCCACTAAGGAAGGCAGATCCCAAATGGATGAAGGTAATACATGCATCCATTAACTTCAGACGCTTTTATTTAACTAGTTTCTATTTAATGTGTTAGGTGCTGGGATGGGAGGGGAAAGGGACAGTGGTGAGCAAAAGCAGACTTGGCCTCTGCCATTGTGCTCCTTATAGTCAAGGAACAATTATTAAATATATTTGATACAATTATTTATTAACCAGTCACACAATATAAAGTTATAAAGTGGTACAAGTGTCATGGCGCAGAAACCTCAGGGGCAGTGGAATCATGTATTAGGAGACATTGGTCTAGACTGCATGGCCAAGGAGAGCTTCAGCGAAGCAGCAGTGATTGAACTGTGATCTGAAGGTCAAGGTTGGTGTAAGTTAACCAGGCTCTAAAGGTAGGAAGAGCCGCTCCTGAAGGAACCAGGTGCATTGAAGGAACTGAAAGAAGGCCCCTGTGGCTGGAGTCAGAGAGCTGAGGGGAGTGGAGAGGTGGGGAGTGGCCAGCGGCTCAGGCCCTGCAGGCGGTGGGAAAGATTGGGAGCTTTTGGGGTTTTAAGCAGGTAGTGAGTGATAGCTTGAGCCGGGTTGTTTTCTGGCGACAATGAGGAAGGGTCTCATGGAGATATGTAGACAGACAGTTCCGGTGGCTCCTGGCTGGACAAGAAAGAGGTCAGTGGTTTGTATTGGGGTGGGGAGAGGGGAGTGTGGAGAGAAGGCGGTGGAGTTGAGTAGTGTTTCCAAGGTCAAAATTTGATGATGGATTGGATATGGGCTGTGAGGAAGGAAGGTCATAGTCCAAGGATAATATAGTCAGAGGCTATTTAGGGACTTTTTATATCGACACATTATGATTGGTACATTAAATAACATGAAACAAATCCTTATTTTACTTAAAGATTAAACTTTGTATATTTTTTTATAGTAGTTGTCAATCTACTTTCCAATTTTCTGGTACTTTGTCTATTGTTAGAAAGGAAATTGCAGTTTTTCCCCACCTTAACTAATGGAAGTACTCAGTTATAACTCCAGAAAGAAGTGCAAAGAGAAGCAGACCCACGCCAGAAGACTGGGAGGACACCATCAGAAACCAGCATTCGCTGCCTCCAGTCTTCCCTGCCGATGTTAATTCTGAAAACACAAATGATTTTTCTAATATCAAAAATGAGTTAAAATACTAGGAAGTCTTTTTTTCTTCCTAAACTGAAGTTGGAGCAATTTATTTTATCTCGAGGAGAGTATTAAATTAGCTGTCAACTCTGCTACACAGGTGGATGGCGACTTTTGAATGAAATGACCAAATCTCCAGGCCTGAGGCATTCATTTTAGTCTCTGCTTCCCATTGAAATGGGCAAAACATGAAAAGTTGAGATAATAGTACTAAAATTCCAAGTAATTGCTTTTGTTAGCTCTCCTCATGTTTACTCATATTAATTACTGAAATGTGATGCCCTCTTTGTTTTCGCTGCGCAGACTCTGAATGCGGGAGGCAGAGCTGTAATCCGGCAGGGGCCCTCCCTGCAGGCAGGACTCTGGCGTTGATGTTGGCAGTTTAAGGCTAATTCCCTGGGCTTGATAGGTTTGTAATTCAAGAAGGTGTGCTTTAATGCTGGTGGAATTAAATTTTGACACACATTGTAGGACGAAGCCTTTCGAAGTAAACAATGAAGTTTTCAGGGAAACCTTAAGTAACCAGACTGTCGGGGCCTGTGAGCACCCACCTTCAGGGATCTCTCCGCGGTGGGTGCCCACGCCGCGCCTCTCCACTCCTCGCTGGGAACAGTGCGCGCTCCCGAGTCCTTTAGTAACCGCCCACGCAAAGACGCCAATTTATTGTTTCCTCCCCTCTGTCTACATTGGTTTCACATGACCTTGTTTTCGTAGTAACTTTCCATTCATGATATCCCTACAAGTTATTGTCCCGAAACATACCTGATAGGTATGTTTTTTTGTGTGTGTGTGTGTTTTAATATTTAATTTAAACTACAGGTTTGCAGAATTTGGAGAAACCCTGAATTTACCTTTTTCAACCTGCTGATTTGTAAAAGGCTAAAGATTTATACGATCTGAAGAGAAACCAGAGTATAAACCTGCTGATTTGTAAATGTCTTCAACCTCTCATTCATCTCGTCCACACCTTCTCCCCGGGGGATGTGCTGAGTGCTGGTCACTGCTCTGGGCATTGGGGATTAAGCAGGAACAAGCCACACTGAGTACTTTCTCGTAATGAAAATTGTTCCAAAATATAATACATGATTCTCTGCCTTTTAAAAACCTAGCATATTGAAGTGTTTTGCATAAATGACGTGGGACCTTTTAGAATACTAATTAACGTATTTTACTTAGAGATTGTTCATGTGGATGGGTTGTCCGTTCCGCACTCAGAGAGACTGCTATGCTTTCTGATTCTCAATGATTTTTTAAAATACTTCTTCCTGTCTCTTCTTTTGTGCTCACCTTTCCTTTTCCTTTTTTAAAAAACTTGTTTTGATTCTGTTGTAAGCTGGCAAACAAGACAGCTAAGAGTATTAGAAGTATATGAAAAGCACGCTAACAGAGTAAATTCTGAGTGCCCATCAGCTTCCATTTAACAGAGTAAGTGTCCCCCATGGCGTCAGCAGGTCTCTGCCTTTGGGTGACTCAGACGACCCTTCAGAGCTTGGCACTCCCCTCCCCTCTGACACTCCCGAGGGTTGGGTTTCCTGGATACCTGGCCTCAGAGAGGAGCAGGTACTAAAACTCTCTCGCCCAAGACATGTTCTTGTGAAATCTTTGAGGCAACAAACTCTTAATTGTGACTGGTATAATGTGTGATAATTTTATCCTTTTTGGATTTCTGCGCACACGCAACACACACAGTACACACGCAACACACACGCAACACACATACAACACACACAATACACACAATACACACACAACACACAAATACACACACGCATGCAGTATACACACACTACACAATACACACACGCATACACACGCAACACACACAACACACACGCACACATACACACAATACACACAACACACACACAGTACACACACACACAATACACACACACACACACACCTTTTATTTTAGTTTTTCTCTACAGCTAAGCTTTGGCGAGTAAAGTCTTTAAACTGACATCTCTGCATTCTGTCAGTTGTATATTAAGAATTATAACAAAGCAAGGAAGAGTGAAAATAAAAACTGAGGAGCTTATAGACAATTGCAAAGCTTCTAGACTGGATACTAGATTGCATGAACACACATATTGATTTGGGGAATAAGAGCCATGTATAGTTCAGATTCAAGCTATGACAGATGGGGGTTCACTAGCAACAAATTTGATGACTTCTCGGCACAATTCCAAACTCTTAAAATTTACCAGATGCAAGGACTCTTGCCATTCTTAATGGATTCACTTTTATATAGATGAATCCCATTGATATATTTCCTCCCATGGCCAATTATCCTGAAGGCGTTATAAGAATTATTATTTTATTATTATTTTCCCATTTAACTGTTGTATTGCTATGTGATGGTAGGGTATTATATTGTTAAAGCTGGCTCTTTCTAAAGGAACCCATAAATATCTAATCTTTTAAATAAACTTCTAGATATTTTAAACTTAAATAAATTCACAACCCACTGAGAACTATTTTTCCTAAATACTTGTACCCTGGTCTTGGAATGCTTTTCAAAATTAACTCTTTCAGCCCTAGCCGGCTTTGCTCAGTGGATAGAGCGTTGGCCTGCGGACTAAAGGGTCGCAGGTTTGATTCTGGTCAAGGGCATATGCCTGGGTTGCAGGCTCAATCCCCAGTGGGAGGTGTGCAGGAGGCACCTGATTGATGATTCTCTCTCGTTGATGTTTCTCTCTCTCTCTCCCTCTCTGAAATCAATAAAATATATTTTAAAAAATTAACTCTTTCAAAGGAGGTAGAATAAGTTTATATACCAGTCCTTTGATAGAATTTGTAAGACTCACACATTTTCTTTAGTTCTTGACATTCCCTTTCATTATTTTCCAGTTCATTATAAATATACTAGAGGCCCGGTGCACAAAAATTTGTGCACTCTGGGGGGGGGGCGGGGGAAGGGGTTCCTCAGGCGGGCCTGTGCCCTCTCGCAGCCTGGGCCCCTCGGGAGATAACGACCTGCTGGCTTAGGCCCACTCCCGGGTGGCAGAGGGCAGGCCCAATCCCTAGGTGCAGCCCCTGGTCGGGCTCAGAGCAGGGCCGATTGGGGAGTTGGGGCACCGCGCCCTGTCATGCACAGAGCAGGGCGGATCAGGGGGTTGGGGAGCTCCCCCCTGTCACGCACAGAGCAGGGCCGATCAGGGGGTTGGGGAGCTCTCCCCTGTCACTCACAGAGTAGGGCCATAGGGGAGTTGTGGCCCCGCCCCCTGTCACACACAGAGCCGCAGGGCGATCAGGGGGTTTGGGTGCTGCCCCCTGTCACACTGATCCCAGTGCCAGGAGGCCTCTCGGCTCTGCTGATCCCGATGCTGGGAGGCATATTACCCTTTTACTATATAGGATAGAGGCCTGGTGCATGGGTAGGGGCCGGCTGGTTTGCCCTGAAGGGTGTCCTGGATCAGGGTGGGGGTCCCCACTGGGGTGCCTGGCCAGCCTGGATGAGGGGATGATGGCTGTTTGCAGCTGGTCACGCACCCTTCAGGGTGGGGGTCCCCACTGGGGTGCCTGGCCAGTCTGGGTGAGGGGCTGAGGGCTGTTTTTAGGCTGGCGGGTGACAGAAGCTCCCAACTGCTCCTTTTTTTCTTTTTCTCTTTTATTCTGGGCCAGGTTTAGCCCTGAGGCTTGGCTCCAGCTCTTAGGCCTCCGCTGCTGAAAGCAGGTTTCTGGCCTTTGTTTACCTTCTGTATTCAAAACAATGTTGCGATCCTGCTGGCTGAAGCCCAGCGACTAAAGCAGGCTTCTGGGGTTTTGTTTAGCTTCTATATTTGTAACATAGTTGCTTAGAGTTGCAGCTCAGAGGCCTGCAGCAGCAGGTGGGGAACACTGGAGTCCTCTGTCACTGAAGCAAGCAAGCCTCATGTTCACTTTAAGCTGCCTGGCTGCCGGCCGCCATCTTGGCTGGCAGTTAATTTGCATATCACCCTGATTAGCCAATGGGAAGGGTAGCAGTTGTACGCTAATTACCATGTTTCTCTTTTATTAGATAGGATTTCCTTTTTCTTTAATTTTGAATTAGTCAAGTAATACATGAAAAATATTTCCCTTTAAAAGATATTTCTAATAAAGCTGAAGTCTCTATTGATCCTCAATCTATCTTAGCTTAGCTAATTTGTTTTCTTCTGTACTTTTCCATCTATCATCTATCTATCTATCTATCTATCTATCTATCTATCTATCTATCTATCAATCATCCATCCCTCCACCTATCCATCCATGTAAACAAGGTCTGTAGAACCGCTATGGCTGGCACATGTGTTGGCACATGTGCTTACCATTCTGCAGCTCGCCTTCTTCAGCAGCAGTGCCTGCCCAGCCTGGCCATGTGGTTACAGGCACGCTTTGCTACCTTCTATTCCATAGTGCACACATGACTTCCGTTTGACAGACAGGTCCTTCCTACTATTAACGGTACTTCACTGAGGATTCTTGTACATGTCTCCGTGTGCACACAAGTGAGAGTTCATTTAGGATAGACACTAAGAAATACCATTGCTGGACCATGGAGTATGCACATGTTAAATTTTAATTGGTCTATTTTATATCTGGCTACTGGTCATTTTAAAGTTTTTGTCAGTAACTAGGTGATTTTTTTAAAGGTTATAGAGTGAACCAAGTCTTGCTCTCAGATGGAGCAGAAAGAAAGATGGTTTCATTAGGCCCCTTATGTTTTCATGCCCTGGCAGCCCAGGCTTTCATGGAGCTTCGGAACAGATGAAGTGAGGTTTGGTAACATACATGCCCTGGGAGACACAGTGTTGGTTTCCTCAGCCCTCGCCTTATCCATCACCTTTCTCTTCCTGTTTCCTCTCAGTCTCTCCCTGTGAATGGAAAGGGTCCAGTTTTGCCAGCTCAACTACTAGTAACTGCCCGCATTCTAACCACACCCACGGTGGCCACACCATCCCAGCTTAAGTATTAGTAACTGTCCACATTCTAACTGCACCCACGGCGGCCACACCGTCCCAGCTCAACTAACTGTCCACATTCTAACCACACCCACGGCGGCCACACTGTCCCAGCTCAACTGTCCACATTCTAACCACACCCACGGTGGCCACACCGTCCCAGCTCAACTACTAGTAACTGTCCACATTCTAACCGCACCCACAGCAGCCACACCGTCCCAGCTCAACTAACTGTCCACATTCTAACCACACCCATGGTGGCCACACCGTCCCAGCTCAACTAACTATCCACATTCTAACCACACCCATGGTGTCCACACCATCCCAGCTCAACTGTCCACATTCTAACCACACCCACGGCGGCCACACCGTTCCAGCTCAACTGTCCACATTCTAACCACACCCACGGCAGCCACACCGTTCCAGCTCAACTGTCCACATTCTAACCACACCCACGGTGGCCACACTGTCCCAGCTCAGCTACTAGTAACTGTCCACATTTTAACCACACCCATGGCGGCCACACCGTCCAGTGGCCAGAGACCGAGGCGAGGGAGGACAGGAGGTGAAGTGAAGGAAAGAATTTCATGGATGAAGCCAACTCTGGTGTCCACGAGGACCCGTTGTAACACATAGAGTAAGGGGTGTCTTCCTGCCAGAGGCCTCCAACCAGGTTCATCGAGGGGAGGGATGGCCTGAGGCCACGCCCTTGGCACTCCGGGGAGCTCTGGGGTAAAAATGGGGCCACTGCTTAGCAAGCTAAGGCTTAAGGTGGGGAGCGAAGCTGCCTTGACTCCCACCCCTACTCCGCCTCTGAAGAGAGTGGGCAGCCCTGCCGTGGGTGCCACTGGAGCTGTGGAAGCGGGTGGGTCAGGAGGAGGCTGAGGGGCAGCCCGGCCCCGTGTTTTGGGAGACGCCTTGTGCTGCGTGCTCAGATGCGTTTTCTTTGAAATGTCAGTGTCTGTGGCGGGGCCTGCAGGCACCGCGTGCTTCCAAGTCCAGGCCGGGCATCTGCTCCCGCAGAGCCTGCCTTCTCCTGCAGAAAGCTGGTGTGTTGGGCTGACAGATGGGGTGCCCGCTTTGGCCTGCATGCACCTAGCTAAAGGGTTTCTGTTTGAAGCCTGCAGGTGAGCCCACTCCGTGTGGACCCCTGCTTACAGACTTCCCTCCACGGCCCCGTAGAGCAGGAAGGAAGTTTTTAATTGACGTCGTCTTCTGTTAAGGGGCATCGTGTGGACATCTTCCGAGAGGGCTTACTGTCCTGTGAAGTTCCAGGCCCTCACTTCACCAGGTAGCGCAGTGCGTTTGCTCTGGGGGAGAGAGGAACATGTCGTAGTGTATCTTCTAGAATCTCTGCACATCAAAATCCCCTCAGAAGCAACAATCTCCCAAACCTCTGTTGCAATTTAAAGCAAAGCTTAACCTGTTTGAGTGATAGAGATGGGTAGAATAACAGTATTTAATGCCCGAAGCGCATCGAATTTGGGTGAAGAGGATGCATTTTGCAAAATGCCTAGAGATGTCTCATATGGTGTGGTTACCTAGCAACAAGTGGAAACTATGAAAATGAGGTGCTTATCTGTGGTGGAAGTGGGTGCAATGAAACTTATTACGCTAGCCTGTTTGCTTGGCATGCTATTAAAATCACAGCTAATGTGGAAAGAGCTGGAGCCTGTTCCCATTTGATACAGAGGCAGCGTTAATGCAGCGCCTGGAAAATGCCAGTGATGTGGGCAGGAAACAGAAGCCAGCAGCCTCCTTAAACACCCAGCATTGGGAGGTTGGCATCCGATATGTATTATCAAAGATTTCTTCATCAGCAAAGAGCAGACAGAATCTGCAGGGCCATTTAAGAAGCAGCTGATTGTTTAGATTTCTAAAAAGAAAAAAAAAATCGGGGACCATTTACAGTTTCTCTATAATAATGGCTTGCTAAAGCTCTGTGTCTCCCAGCCAGATAGTGTTGAACTGGCTGCTGAGTATCCAGGGCTTCTGACCGTAGGTTTTCAGTTTGTTGAATTTACAGAACTGGGTTGCACTGTCACGATCCTTGCAGGTTCTGCTTTTATTTAATCACTTTAAAACAAGCTGCATTTTTTTTTACAATATATACTTGGGTAAATAGATGATTTTCTTTAGTTTATCATGAATTTTATTGGTCTGATTTTAGGAAAGTGGGTTTTACTACAGGCCTGCCATAGCACTTTTTTGTCTGTGCTTCAGACTGAAGCCTTATTTCACATATATTTAAAGAATTAAACTGAGAAAACCTGCCGAAATATCCTCCCTGGGTGGCCTGTGACCCTAATGTGATACACACCAGTTACCCCAGGGATGGAGAGGATGTCAGGACTTTCTGTGCTCGTCAGACCCCATGAGGACACAGGGAGCCCCGTGCACAGGACCAGCTCTGTTAGTTCCATTCCGCCAGTGCTGGGCATAGCGTGTGTGCATGGGGAGCAGATGGAGCTGTTAGTTAGCGGTGCTATCTTGAAGAACTGCTTTCCCAGGTAATCAGCTCTGCTCATTTAGGATGTCGTTTCCCCACCTCGGTATGTCAGCTCAAGAAGCAGGAATGATTAATGGCTGCGACTGGCCAGTGCTCTAGAATAACTGGGCCCAGGGCACCACCCAGGTGCTCCCCTGCAGCAGGGAGTTAGGGATCCTCTGATGCAAAGCAAACAAGATGGGGGCGATGACCAGGATGCTTTCCGGAGCTTACCTTCAGTGTGTAGAGTTGCTGTGGCAACGGGAGATTTGCAGTTCAGGGGAAGAGTAGAGTGAGACAAAACCTTAAGTCATGGCTGTCATTACAGTGGAATGGGTGCCACCAACACCTGGCAACCTCTATTACTTCAACTTGTTTCTTTTCACGCTTGGAGGAATAAAATGCATAAAAGATTAATATGCATAGTAAACCTTTGGTAAAATATGTATGTGCTTTGCATTTCAGATGAGTCAGAACTTCGAGTTCCCTTTCACTTAAATAAATATTAGTTTATAATGTTCAAAGTGAGCATGACGTCATACTCTTGATAGCATAAGAACTCTGATGCAAGGATGAGGAACATACCACATTCTTCCTAATTAAAAAGTGGATAGATTGCTGTGTATTTTAAAATGCTCGTGCCGAAACCGGTTTGGCTCAGCGGGTAGAGCGTTGGCCTGCGGACTGAAGGATCCTAGGTTCGATTCCGGTCAAGGGCATGTACCTGGGTTACGGGCACATTCCCAGTAGGGGGTGTGCGGGAGGCAGCTGATCAATGTTTCTCTCTCATCGATGATTTTAACTCTCTATCTCTCTCCCTTCCTCTCTGTAAAAAAACAATAAAATATATTTAAAAACTAAATAAATAAAATGCTCGAAACGTGTTAATCTGAGTTCTGTGCCTTCCCTCTCCTTGCTCCCCTCTCCTTGCTGCATAGCAACAAGAAAATAAAGTTGTAGGCGTCATTAGGTGTAAAGAGAAGTGCTGTTCTCTTCCTCCTCATTAAGTGATGGGCATTTTAAGTTTATCCATCTACATAGTGTAAAAGCATTTAACTGAGGATTTTCTGTATGGGGGAAAAGTCCACTGACGTTTCTAAATATGGTGATATCATTTATGCATATTCTGTAATTTCACCATTTAATGGAAACGTGGGATTCCCAGCATCAAACTAATATTACAGCTGTTTTCCTTAGGGATTCCTGGAATGTTGAGAGTGGATGGCTACATACATTAAAACGTATTTACATTTTAGTTGTCACTGAGGCTTAGCTTTTGTCTTTGCTGTATTAAAAATGCGCACGTATTTTAAAAAACCGCCTGCAGCACTTTCTACATTTATATTTTAGTTTGTTTAGTAACTTTTCATTTTTTGCTGTAGAATAAAATGTTTTGTTTTTTTCCAAGCATGTATTTTAAAACCAGTTAAGCTGAACTTTGCTTGGAATTTTCTGGGGTACAGAGCTTTTGAAAATCTGTTTCTGAGTGTCAGAAAAATGTACAGTTGCAATAAAACCACAGCAGTCAGCTTCCTGGCAGGCACATTAGACCTGGGATAAAATCTGAAGGGCTGATGTGTTAAAGACACATTAAATATTTAATCATAAAGATCAGCCTATAGGTTTTCTCTCATCTTTTCGAAGGGCAAAGTGAACTACTGGTGCTGTTCTAAGCAGTTGCACTTGTCAGAGGGCCCTTTAATTTCCAACAGGATCCAGAAACCTGGGCTGTGGCCAGAGGCAGAGAAGACAAGCAGGCTTCAGGCCTACCGGAGAGCTGGCTCTGCCTGTGCCCGCTGCGACCGCCATGTCTGCAGACCAGCCGTGTGGCGATGGGAGGGCATCTTCTTGAACATGGAGCCTTTATTCTTGTGGCTTGCAGGGGAGTTGTCATGCCTGCCTGCTTTCCTTTGCATCAGATGTTTGAGGCTACAGTTCCCGGTCAAAGGAGCAGATATTCTCACCCTATGTTTACAGCATTTTCAAGAAACTTGAGTCTTCTGTTTAACTAGAAAACCATGCTGCATAGGCCCCTTTAGGAAATAGTCTGCGTGCACAGCCTTTCCCAGCGCTTGGTGAATGGAGAGAAGACCCAGTTAAAACCATTCGCCTTGCTGGACACACTTGCGGACGAGGGAAAGCTGCTTATTTTACGCTTAGCTGTGTGGTTTTACTTGTATGCCCAGATGGCCTTTAATTTATTTTCTGAGGAATTAATAGCAGTGGCAAGATTTTAGAGTTAATTGCCAGTTTCCAGCGAGGACTCCGTGAAGGGGCTGGAGGAGCGCCCCAGGGCATGAGCTCGCAGTGGTGACAGTGCTAATTTGAGCTCATAATCAGCGTACAGACATAGTTAAGGTGAGGGTCTGTGCAGCCTTATCTGCTGATATGTGATCCTTTGTGTCTGGCAGGCCTCATGCAACACATTTTCTTTCTTTTATCTAAGTGATCGCTGCGCAGCGCACGGAGGGAACCGCGCTCCAGGGAAACGCTTCCCGGCAGTGGCACGCGCTCAGGACATATTTTTAGAATTAGCTTGTCCTCTCCCCACCCTTCTAGAAACTGAACTTTAACGTAAGCTCCCTGCTGGTAACATTGGAAAGAAAGTTTCCTGTGCCAATGTTTGCCCCAATGGAAGAGCATGTTTGCATCTCGTACGCAGCGTTCATAAACTCCATGAGTCGAACAGTTTGGCACCGCGTGTGAGCACCGCTCTGTGCTCTGTTTAAGGCTGCGGACCGCGTACGCAGCGCTGCCGCCGCGGAAGGTGCGGCTCAGGCGCTCCCCCTAGAGGTCGGAGGCCGGGACTTCAGGTTCTCCTTTCCTAGGGCTTTGAAGGTCAGTACTGGGGACAGAGATCTCCCGTTTTGTCCAGTGGCTGTGAGCAAACAACCCTTTCTTTCCTCCTCGGGTTCAGGGGAACTGAGACCCTGGGCCGGCTTGACTTCCCCACGCAGCTTTGTCTCAGTAGAGCTGCTCCATTCTCTCTTTCTAGAGACCTTTGCTTTCCCTTGTGAAGGTTTTGCTGGACTTCGGCAGGGGCAGCAGGGCCTGCAGCCCTGTGCTCTGGCAGCGGTGCCACTGTTTTCAGTATTTGTAACACATCAGAGGCACAATGTAAAAAGTCACTGTACCGTGATTTAATATAAAGTCAAAAACATGTTTTTATGTGCAGTATAGAGTTAAAGGAATAAGGAATTTAAAAAAAAATCCCTACACAGGTGAGTCGTTTGCATAAAAAGTGCCGATATTAAGGAGTATGAAAATGTATGCTAGGGAGGTAACTGATAGGTGTATGTAATGACCCACAGGGGACCCAAGCAAGAATGGCTTGTTCCAGGAACTCTCGTGAGGCAGTGTAGCAGGATGCACTCTGGGCCCCATTCTGCAGCAGCATTGACTCCGGTGCGAAGCTGCTTGGGCTTTGCTCAGCATCTGTAAGCCAAGGAGAACATGCATGGGTCATTAAGAGCCACAGCTCAAATGTAAATAATTCAGGACCCACAACCAGCCATTAAAAAGCCACGGTGGCACTGCTTGGAGTCAGGTTGTTTGGGCCCCCTCTGGGGGATGGCCTCTCGCCTTCTGGCTGGAGACCTGTCCATCTGGGCACAGATGGGTGTAAGAGCTTTTTAGTGACCTTTTCTGATGCTGGTGAATGGGTCTTTGGACGCCATCGTTACCAGTGGATGAGGAGGGTGGGAACGGCAGGATGGTGGCAGCTGAGAAATTAAGTGCCCTGAATTTGTTAGACATCTGCAGAAACATGCAATTTGTTGGGCAGGAAATTGTAAACAAAACAGACTGAATCAATTATTAATACACCTGTGACACCCAGGATGCCAGCTCTGGTAGTATAATGGCAACTTTCAAAGTCCATGCCCCCTGGAGCAACCTGTTGAGTATTCCAGAGGTGTGCCAAGGCTATGGGATGCCCCCTTTGCCCTTGGGGCCAGTGCCTGGCTGGATGCTTTCAACCATATGAGGAGCAGAGGATGCTGACCCTCGTCAGGGGGTATGGACTTCAAATCTCTGCTGTTGCTTGTCTCTTGCTTGTGTGGTGTCCTGTGTGCATGGAACTTTCTTTGTTCCATTATACCCATTGATCTACATTCTGTGTCTGTGGTGCTTAACCAATGGTGTGTTTTGGTGAAGATTAGGGAGCTTAAAAAGTTAGCTTCTCCCTGGAAAGGCTGATTCAGTAATTGTGGTATGGGACCCTGGGCATGTGCATTGTTTATAAATTCTCCAGGTAATTCTGACATATACACACAGTTAGTTGAGAAATATGCGTGTCTCAAGGTCGTACTGGAGAAGGTAAGAGGTTCTGAACCAGGTCATGAGATGCCTCACACTGAATTCATGGATCAAGAATGAACTCACTATGCAGATAAATGTCACTAGGGGCTTGGGCACAGTTGAGATCAAAGTGGCTGAGGACAAAAATGTGCTCCCTAGGCCCATCGCTGTGGCAGAGCCAAGTGGCCGACTTTGGTTTGGATGGAAGCCACTTCCTGACTCTAGCATCTGTTCCAGCTCTGGCTCTGCCATTTAAGGTCCACTCTGTTGTCGTGTTCACCCAGTTTAACTAATCAGATTACTAAATCTCAGGGGCTCATTTTCAGGTTCATGGTCAAAGACGTCTTCATTCTCAGAGGACTCAGTTAATTTCCTACGTTAAAAGACTAGATGGGGTATCTGCTTTATGAACCTGAAAGATAGAGCCTTTGTTAACTGGGTGATTTTCGCAAACTAGAAATCTCTGATGATTGTAATTTGTAAGATTTATTATGAGTAGTTTGAATTTTAAAAGTTCAAAAGGCATATGTCTGTTCGTGTGTGTTTCTTAGAGTTAGGGAATGCCCAACAGAGGGAGTCCTAGTGTTCTCTTACCTTGTGCTGGGATTGGGGGAGGAGGGCAAAGGTAGAAATGGAATTTAAAATTACTTGAGTGCTTCAGAGTGTTTACGGGATGTAAGCACTGCTGAGAAAGGAGAGTGGGAGAAGGATGGAAACCAAGGGGCAGTCTAAGAAGCAAAGGGTTGGAAATTATTTAGGGACTGGAGAAAGCAAAGGTGTGTGATTATGAGAGTCTAAGGCAGGAATGAAAGGGGAGGGGAATTCTAAATTATAAAAACTTCAAAGGGTCTGTGTGGGAAGTATACTATAACGTAAAATTAGAGGCCCCTTTTTATTTCTGCAAATGCATTTATTTACATTTTCATCCCTATAGATCTCGCCTTGTGCCTTCAAAAGAATCTTCAGTGTGCATTCATTCGGAGGGCCCAGGACACTGCAGTCTTCTCCCCTTCCCTCTGTAGTATTAGCATTCTAAATGAGGATTCAGTGGGTCCCTGAGTCTTCCATCTTAAATTATGGCATTGTGTCGTTTATGTAAATATTTATCTTGATGTGCTTTAAGCACTTGCTCCTGTAAAGTCTCACATTTGAATTGTTTTATTGCAGTCACTCTGTTTAAATTAAGCCCTAATCTTTTCAGTCCTATTGTCAAGGTCTCCCTCTTGGCTTGGGTTTAATGGAGATAGAATTTGTTTGGTTGCTTAATGTGGCAAATTTAATTTAATTTTTCAGGTAGTGATAAACACTGGGGCTTGGGCTATAGGTTCTTTGACATTAATATGTATAAACCCTGATCTCAAATATGGAACAATTTAAAGCATTGCCCTGAATACAGTTTGCAGCAGGGTTTTTTTTTTAAAGTGCATGATATGGAATAACATCTCGGGTTCATATTCTGCTGGGGCTCTTAGCTGAAGCAAACCCCTACTGGCTCATGCTTTCCCGAGACCAAGAGAATTGTTTGGAAGTCTGGAAGGGGCAGTAGCTTGATATTTATCTCTCAGTTCTCATGTACTGTAGATTTTTCTAAATTTAGCCACTTGACTGTAAATAGATCACATGAGGCAGTAGGCTAGTGGACTGTCCCTTCTGGTTACGGCTAATCATGGAAACCATTGAGTGTTTCACTCCCCTGTAGCCTTGGGCTGCATTATTAAAGAAGTTTCATCTTCTTCTCTGCATTATTACAATATACAGAGCAGCATAACCATGGAGCCACAAGTGACCTCTGTGTGCTGGGGGGGTAAGGCAATGTTGTTCTCTTAGTGTCTTCATAGAATCTTACTTTGTTAAAGAAAGACGTCTTTATATGTGAAGGATGGGAGAGGAGGGAGAACACATTTCTTTTCATGTCAAGTTGAATTCCTTTACTACTCATCAGTTCTGCTACTAACCCACTTCTGAGGAAGGCGTTAGAGTCAGAGCCACACTATAATTTGAGGTTTATAAATGCATCATCTTTTCACGCTTTATGCAGACTTGCTGTGTTAAAATCTGAGTTATGTCTGTCAGAGCTGATGCAGTTACTTTAGCGCAGTAATGAATGACTTCACCACAATGTTCCCATAAACAGTGAGCTGCCTGAGTCAGGTATTGCATGATTCAATTAAAAGTGTTTTGATTTGCATTTAACTTTGCAGGAATTGACTGTCAAGGTGATATAACAGTTTAATGAGCTACTGGGGGGAGTTGTGTAGTCTCCAGTCAGCCAGTTTTCTAGTGAGTTGAAATCTGTTTTCCCCTGAATGGTTAAAGAAAAACGTGTGTTGGACCACATCTTTCCCTAACCTAAACGTGCATTTCCTCCTCTCCTGTGTGTAAGTACAGCTACAACTGACATATTGGATGAGTTTCAAATCTCTGTTTATATTTAACTAGTGGCCTGGTGCATGAAATTCATGCACTCGGGGCAAGGGCGGGGTCCCCCAGCCTGGCCTGTGTCCTGTCACAGTGCAGGAGCCCCGCGATCCATCGCCCCAAAGAGGTAGGCCCCGCCCACCCATCCGAGGGTCCTTGATGGATTGCCCCAAAGAGGGAGGCCAGAGCCGGGGGAGGCCTGCGGACCCCCGGGCTGGGCCCATGGCGGAGGGGCCTCTCCGTGTGCCTGCGGACCCCCTGCACAGGCACACAAAGAGGTCTCTCTGCTGTGGCCCCGCCCCCATTCCCAACGCTGCAAGTCCCCGCCCACCCGTGCCTGCTGTGCACGCAGCCTGCTGATCTCAAGTCGTTACTGTGACAGTGTCCTGACCAATTTGCATATTACCCTATTATTAGTATAGATGCCCTATTTTTAGAGAGACCACATACATGCATAGGCACATGCATTCTTTTACTAAGCACATTATTATCATGATGTGTCCATCCCAAAAGCCACTCCGTCCACAGAAACTGCCTTTGCCATATTGTTTCAGAAACTCTTCCTCCTCCTCATCTTTGCTGTCATGGTCACCTGAATGCCCGGGGGCTGAGAAGATTCAGTGTAAGCAATTAGCTGAATAGTTTGAAAAATCCAGAATACTATGTAGAATATTTTCTAATGTTTTTCTTTAGTAGCTGATCACATCTTGTTGTTTGCTTGGATATTTAGACTGAGTGCCAAACCTACCAGTTTTGTTCTGTACATGTCTATAGCCCCTGCATTGACCAGCATGGAGAAGGGGTCAGTGCTTCTAGGCTCTGACTGTAGGCCCAGCAGGTTAGTACTGTGGCTGCAGGAAAAGAAACCCTCCTGGTTAGTGTGGGCCGGATGCCAGGGCACCGGAACAGCAGGTGAACTGACAGTGTAGTGTGTTCTGTCTGTGGCTATGGGTTCTCACTGTCTCTGCTGCTTAAGTACTGATAAGGAGAGTCTACAAGAACCCTAGATGTGATATGTGCTGCTTGAGTTTCCTGTTACCTAGCTGATCTATTCCTTTCCTTCCCTGTTTACAGTCTGAGCAGTTCGCTTCATGTCAGGGTTTAGTGGTTCTGATGGGCAAAAATAGAAATATATTGTTTCATATTTTCTCACTCTGGAGATTTAATACAGGAAAGCAGCAGACAATTGGCCAAAGATGCACAGCTTTGAATAGGATTCCTGCTTTTTACAAAAATGTGTCTTCGGTTATCTCTTCATAAGCGTATGACCTGGAGCTAAAATTTCCTGTCAGTGTCTTCAGTGGAGTTGTGTATTAATGGTTGGACTTGGCATTATCAGCAGAAGAGCGATGCCACTACAGTATTTACACTGCATGCCAGACATGGCAGGTGGCACAGCAGATAATAATGAATTGAAGGTCTTCACCAGCCCCATGGTGCTTTGTCACCATCATTTGTATTTTGGAGGCTCCTTTTATAGGGGCACAAAAGGAGTAGGTTGAACCAAATGTAGTGAGGTAGGACATAAGGTCTTTCAACCTTAAGATCGCCCTGCCCTGTCCTTCTTTCATGCAGCTTCTTCCAGGAAGCCTGCCCTGATTATCATATTTGGAGTCAAACTGTTAGGATTTCCATTGTTTCTTGTTCTTACAGCTTTAATGTCATGTTTACCTTGTATGCTAATTTTGTTCACTTATGTCTTCTCTTATAACCTTTGAAAATTCACAAAACAAGCAGACTTTTAAAAAACCTTGTTTTAGTTTTTAGCTCCTTCCCATAGCAGCTAACATATGCAACCAGTAGTCAATCAGTATGTAATATATGAATGATGAGTGTGTGGTGAAATTAAGTATCAACTCATGGACATGGAGGTTGCGTACAAGAATACCAGCATTTGGTTAGCCGTTTGCTAACTGAAAGTTGCTGCACACGTGTGCTCTCCCATGTTCTCTTCATAAATAGCACCTCGAGTAGGGAACATTCCATTTTCCAGGTGTGAAAACGTCTGAGGGTGAGAGATTATCCAAACGCACTGCAGCTACTGTGTGATTCCGCTGGGATTTGAAGCCAGTGTCTCGACTCAACACTCTTGCCTCATTAGACCCTGTGCTGGGAGGTGTGCTGGCTCTCCCTCCCTCATCCACACTCCGCGAGTTGTGCGTTCCCTTTAAAATGCAGGCCGTGCGCAGACCCGCCTGTTGCAAGGTAACTGGTGACTGGAAAAGGTCACCGAAGTGAATTCACTTACAGCAGCGACCAGATTTTCAGAGTCAGCGGCGAGAGGTTGGATTGAACTTTATTGTGGAGAGTGAAACTAAACATTTCGAATCTGTTTTATCCTATATTTCACAACATTTAAAGTGTAATTATAACTCTCTAATTCTTCGAATGAGCAAAGAATCACATTGATTGTTTTTCCAGCGCAGTCTTCTGATAAAACTGGGCGACAGCATGTCCTCCTTCACGTTAGTGCTGAGCCTGTTGTCCTTGCAGGTCCCTTCCTGGTTGTTGGTCTCAGTTTGCCAGATACTCATTGGTTGGTGACTTTGCTTGTGATTCAAGTAGTCTTTCTCATCATCGTCATTGATTTCAGGAACTTCTGCATCTTTGAAAACACAGTTTTATTTTGCAGTCCCTTGTCTCTGTATATGCGGTGTAGAATCTTCCAGAGACCTATGAAGAATATAATTCTCTAAGAATAGAGACAGACTGTATGTAGTGTTAATTGGGTAAGGATTAATTTTACAAGTGGTTGGTGTGGTTTTTATGTTATGATGACTTTTGCCTTCTTACAACTACGGGGGCTCACATGATGAATATTAAGATAACTAGGACTCCCTGAACTAATTAAAATATTATATTTATACTAGAGGCCCAGTGCACAAAATTTGTGCACTTGCGGGGCGGGGTGGCGTCCCTCATCCCGGCCTGTGCCCTCTCACAGTATGGGAGCCCTCGGAGGATGGCCATCAGTCGGACATCCTTAGCGCTGCCGTGAAGGTGGGAGAGGCTCCTGTCACCACCGCTGTGCTCGCCAGCCTTGAGCCCAGCTTCTGGCTGAGCGGCACTCCCCCTGTGGGAGCACACTGACCACCAGGGGGCAGCTCCTGCATTGAGTGTCTGCCCCCTGGTGGTCAGTGGGTGTCACAGTGACAGGTCAATTTGCATATTAGCCTTTTATTAGATAGGATATCCTAAAGATGTTCTTCTTTACATAGTAGAAGTGTTGAAGTTCTTTTTCTATTCCCTAATCACATACTTTCATGAAAACAAAAGTCCACCAGGTTGATGACTTTTATTTTCATGAAATAAAATTTCATTAAGTTATATATAATTAAGGTCACACAAAAATAAGCAAATGGTTCCAGAAGAGGACTTCATTTTAATGCAGCATTACGTAGTGGATTAACAGTTATGCCATGCGTGAGTGTAGTATTTACGTAAAGGATTACTCCTCCTGAGTGAGATACCGTGAGACTGGTGGTTAGATATCGCTTGAGATGAATTTTAGCCTGTGCTTAAGTGGAAATTCCAGAGCCAGACTTCCTGGAATCCTAGCTGTTGTAATCATGTTCAAATTATGTAACCTCACTGTGCCCCAATTTCCTTGTCTGAAAAATGGAGATACTTACAGTATCTTCCTCACACAGTTGTTTTGAGAGTTGAATGGGTTAATATTTGCAAAGTGTCTAGAACAGTGCCTGGCATATAGTAAGCACTCAATAAATGTTAGTATTTATGATTTTATCATAATCTTAGATTATTATTAATATCATAGAGTTTTGCAGAAGGAAGAAACCTCAAGAAAATTGGTTTAAAATAGGTTGAGAATGTTAGTTCTATCTTTTGTTTCTTTGTCTGAAAAGTAGTAATCTTATAAATATTTATTGAAGGAAGAAAGTCAGTTTACTGTTGAATGATATATGAGAGCTCATAATACTTTTGAGCAAACAAGTTTAGATTTTCTAAACATTTAAATTTTTTTAAATCTTTACCGGAGGATATCTTTTCCATTGATTTGCAGAGTGAAAGGGAGGGAAGATGGGGGAGGCGGGGAGGAAGGAGAGAGAGAGAGAGAGAAAGAAAGAGAGAGAGAAGGGGGATAGAGGAACATTGACTCAAGAAAGATACATCGATTGGTTGTCTCCCACACGTGCCCCACAGACCGGAGACCCTTGGGTCCATGAGCTGGCGCTCTAACCACTGACCCAGCCAGCCCAGGCTAGGTCCTCTAAACATTTACATGGGTACATTTTGCCAAGCACATCCTCTTCCTGCTCATGTCTCTGTATTCTCAGCCCCAGTCATTTCTTTAAGTTTTTACGAAGAAACTTTGAAGTGATCAATTTAATGGCTGAGGAAATGATAGTTTTTAATTTCTTTCTAATGTGTAAACACAGTGGAAGTTCAGTGGGAATTTATCTTTCAGTTGATTACTTGCTTTGGGTTTTAGGAGTGAGGGTGACAGATGAACAGTAATTGAGGTGTGAATAAAATTTTGGAAACAATAAATGGCATCATTTCTTGTGGAAAATAATTGCGTTCCTCCATTATGGTGTATGGCTATTCATTAGTTACTTTTAATGGGCAAGGGCGCTTGTTGTTTATAAAATACCTATAGCTCTGAGTTGGCTTATAATATGTTAACAAATGAAGTCGTGGAAGTAGGGACCTAGCTAACTGGCAGTGAGGCTTCCCTAAATGACAGACCTAGTACAAGACAAATGCCAGCAACAAGACTTGGCTTTCTCTCTCCCTAAGAAGTAATGGCTCGCAGGAGGGCTGTCTCTCACGTGACTACCTGCGGGCCCTCCACTTTAGAATTCGCTGGAAGACGGCATGGTTCTTCCTCCTATAGCCATGCAGTCAGGAACCCTTCTGAAGGGCAGATTCAGTATAATTTTAAAATACTTCCTTTCCTTAATATGTCTGTTTATAAAAGCAGATAACAGTATTCATTTCTTAGGTTACTTAAGTCGGCTTCATAGGACTGTGTGCTATCTCACAGTGACTTGATTTATTTGTGAGCAAATAAACAACATCTATAGTACTAAGGTGAAACTAGAATATTTCCCGGCATCTGTCAGTTATGGTTTTGTATCGATTTTGTTTTTTGTCTGGTAAGGACGTGCTTCATAAAGGTCAGACAACAACAATTAGAACGGAGAGCCATCACTACCGTCTTAAGTTATTATTTGAGTTCAAAGCATTTTCTGTGTCTTAATTTTTTTTTTCTTTTTGTCAAACTCTGGTTTCATTTCTCCAAATGAAACCAGCAAATTAGGAAGTTCCAGTTTGCAGTAGAGGTATATAAAAAACTACAGGCAACAAATCAGAACTGGTAATTGACTTTGACTTTGTGAAATTCTTCTGAAAGAGGACATCCACCATATTCCCTTTCTTTATAAAGGAATTACACTTTTTCTTGTTTATTTTAAGGGTGAGATTAAGTCAGGAACTCTGAGGTTGCCGATGGGTGGGCTTGTGCTGTTGAAATGCCATAGATTGGAGTCAGGCTCTCCTAATTCTTACCATATTTCAGTTTTTATTAAATTTAAAAATGTAAGCACTTCCAGTCATGTCATAAGTAATATAGTAATGACACTTTATCTGAAGTCAGGAACATTATCCAGATCTGATTTGATGTGTGTAGGACACTGTACACTCATTGAGTGGTACAGATTGTGTTAAATGGGCCTGAAATAATGTTCAGGAAAGAGAATCACTTTCTATTCTTCTTGACATAAACAGTTTGCCACAGATACACGTTCCTCTCCCTATCTTGTTAGTGTAGTCCTTATATTTTTCATTGCAAGTTTTATGCAAATACACCAGTTTCCTTGATTAGGTTTACGTGAGTACATCACAATTATAGACTCGGTCTTATTAATATGTGCAGTTAAACATGTAATTAATATGTGTAATGGCAGAGCGAGAGGCAGGGCTGGGCCCTGTGCTGATGTGTGGTGGAGGTGCTGCGTGCACAAGACATAGTTAGGGCTTATGCTGCCATGTCCTCCCACTGTAAATCGCAGTGGTCTGTCGTCAGGGTGTTTGCTTCTCAGTGAGTACAGAAGTCTTTTTGTGGCCGTGGGACAACTGGATTATGAGTGTCTTTTACTGGGGCTCTATCAAATATTCTGCCCAGGAACCCACAGAGGAAGGGCCTGGTGTGATGTGTGCGATGGTCCTGAGTGTGGACAGGGGCTATGCTAGCCACACTCGCAAACGCACACATTTTGTATTGTTATTTTGTGTGACTTGATAAGCTCATCTTTTAAATCAGGTTTTTCTCTTTCATCTCTCATGTTTGGTTGCTTTCCCTCTTAGCCAGATTACCCCCTTTTAAACATCTAAGAGCACCTTTCTGCTCTAATTATTCCATCTGCGCCCATCGTATTCTCGCCCACGTCATTATCACTGCACATTCTTTAAAGCTCTGTAAACAGACATAATGTATCTCTGCTTCCTCTTTGGCATTTATTCTGTTGCTCTTTTCCCTCTCCCCCATCCCCTTCCAACTGTGTGTTTCTTGTTCTTAGGAATTCTGAGTTAAACTATGCCAAGGAAGGAAAAGTGGCAAGAAGACAAGGCAGCTTTATAAAGGACTAAAGGGGATTAGAAGCAGGTGAGGCCTGGAAGTCTGAGTGAGGGACAACAGGGCCACGGAGGCTGGCAAGCTTGGCCTCTGAGAGGCGTGAGCCGGATACGGGAGGCACTGATGCATGGCTCCTGGGTGAGCAAGCAGCCCAGGGCCTGTTGATTGGAGTGCACCCCACTCCTTGTGGGGCCGGTGGCTTCGGTGCTTTGGTTAGAACCTGGGGGGCGGCCCCAGGGCCCAATAACTCCCAGTGTCAGTTGTGATTTGGTGCTTGAGGAGCTATGCTTTCCTGAAAAAACATGGAGATTAAAGGTTGACTTGGACTCTATTGGGTCTGTTTCCAAGGCGGACCTGGGAACAGATGTGTTGTCTGCTCTGAATGCATTGGGATCCGTCCATGTTTTGCTTACAGACCCCCTTCTGTCTGGTGCACTCTGCCCTCGAAAAGCTTCCTGAATTGCTTTGTAAACAAGGCAGCTACTACAGCTGCAACTGTGGGGTTTGGACTTTTGCCAGCTTGAAATCTATCCCTGTCCTCCCTGCTGTATAGCTGGGAGCAGGCAAAGTGGATTAACACACACACACACACACACACACACACGCACGCACGCACACACACACGCACGCACACACGCACACGCACACGCGCACACACGCGCACACGCACGCACACACGCACACACACACACACACACACACGCACATGCACACACACACGCACACACACGCACACACGCACGCACACACACGCGCGCACACACACACACGCACCACACACACACACGCACGCACACACACACACACACGCACGCGCACACACGCCCGCGCCTTCCCTGAGGAAGAGTGTGTTGAGGCTACAGGAGCTCAGATTCCTGAAGCTGCATGCATTCTCTGAGGGATTGTGTTGATTTTCCTCTTGGCAACCCGGTCAGATTCCAGCCCCTCTCCTCTCCTTTCCCCCGTCACTTACTTGGGCTCCTGCTTCATTAAAAACCCATCACTCTAATGCCCTTTATCTTGGTGGCCCCTTGAGTTCAAGAGGACTGAGTGAATGAAGATTGTTTTTCAAGATTCCTTTCTCCGGATGCTAATATTTAACAATGAAAGAAGAGAAGGACAAAACAAAAGGAAAAACCGGGCGGGGCGGGAAGGATGAAAAGGAGAATGCAGTTTCTTTAAGACAGATCATCTGGGGACCAGCCCTACCTGCCCGGGCTTCAGTAACTAGGCTGCGGGATTTCAGGGTCTCGGGGTGTCACGGTTCCTGCGTGTACGGAGAGGAGTTGCCACATCCTCGCTGAGTGCCGAAGGCCAGTATTCTTGGGAAAATTGAAGTTTAGTGTTGCTTTATTATATTCTTGATTTGTTGATGAATTTCCCATTTAAGCCCCTTCCTATGACCTCCCTCTCTAGCTTCTGAAGCCTTTGGCACAGGAGGACTCCTTGATGTGTCTCCCTGGATCAGGATTCAAAATGTCCCGTGTGCATCTCCTCCTGTGCTTCATGGCCGCCTGGGCCTCTTCCGGACCTCTCCGAACTGCTGAAGTGTGACTCGGTGCATCTAGAGTCAGTATCTGCCCGTCCGGCTGCCTTTGGTTTGTTTCATGTGACCGGATTAAAAAGGAAATCTATTTCATTTCAGTAGCAGCAGAAAAAACAAAATCTTGAGGTTTCTGCCAATATTCCCTTTCTGGAACAGTATCAAAATGTAATTTCTTTTTGGAATAAGTATTTTCTCGCCAGCGTTCCGCCCTGCCCCCAGCCTGTGTGATGAACTCAAATCTCGGGCTTTTGAGCTAAAGGATCCCTTCCCCATAAGAGTGATGTCTCTCTGACTAGCTCTCCTGGAGCACTGTTGCTGCGGGGGCCGTGCTGGAAGGAGGAGCTCTGTAGGCTCTCAGTGATGCGTCCAGCTCAGTGAAAGGACTGAGTGGGGCTGCCTGGGCTGGGGGTGGGGGGGGGGTGGATCCTGCCACGCCTTGGGATTGTAGGTCACGGACCCGCAGTTGTGGCTGTCTGGGCTGTGGCTGCTCCCCTGCTTAGCACAGCACTGGCCCGCACAGAGGGACAGAAACCCAGGGCCGCACCGATTCCTTCCTTTTGGTTTCAGCCCAGACCCTGAGCTGTGGAGGGATCGCACCTGATCAGGGACAGCCAGCTAGCCGTAGCATAAAGAGATGCGCTACGGTCTTGGGGAAAATTTGTTGTTTGAGGAACTAAATTGACATTTTTTTAGGCAGAGGAGAGTTAATTCATTGGACTGGTTTTGTTTTTGAGGGGGGCATCATGGCTTTATTCTTACTCGCAATGTTCGCATGTAGAAATACGAGTGTGGCTTTTGCTTATGATGTTGCCGATACCAATATTTCCCGTGTCTTTTGAAAAGTTTTCTCAAGGGACCATGTCTGACTCATTTAGGGCTAAAATTGGTCACTTGGTTTTTGAGGCTACAGGTTAATTAACCCCCTTTAGAGCAAAAGTACTTTTCAGAAGTTTATAGTTAAAGAACTCATTTACCATTTAAAATGTGTATCCTATCTATAATAATAAAAAGGTAATATGCTAATTAGACTGGATGTCCTTCCGGATGCCCTTCTGGATGAAGGCGGGGTGGTGGGCGCTGAGGCAGAGGCCGCTGTTGTGGAGGTGGGGGCCGAGCCCCTTGCACGGATTTCGTGCACCAGGCCTCTAGTTCAATATATACAAACGACGACTCTGTTCAGGTGCCATGACATCATTTTTCAGTGTTAGTCGTGAAATCAAAGCTATCCTCTTGGCGTGGGTTTTTAAACATTTCTAACGTGGACCACACGTTGCTGGGTGTGTCCAGGCACTTCAGCGGCACTTGAGCACGAGTGCCCGCCCTCCGCACAGATGCGCAGCTCTCCCCAGGGCTGTGCTTGGCTTCCTTTTCCTTCCAGTCCTGGCAGATTTGCAGTGAACATCTAGTGGTTCAACATGAAAGTCAGTAAGACAAGGTTAGGGAACATAGGATGATTCCTTTTTTTTTTCTTTTTCTTTGTGAAGTTGTTATGTGAGAGAAATGGATGCTGGTCCTTGGCCACATTATTAATATTCTTAGCCAATAGCCTCACTGTCTTGAGAAAAGTGCAGTGAAGAGGTGAGTGGGAAGTTCTTTGCCTTCACTCAAACCTTTGTAGCACTTTTAATCCTAGAGTGTGTTGACCTTCCAGGTAGTGAGTCAGTACAGTTACACCTGCTGGAATTTAGCAGCAACAGCGCATCGTACTGAGGGTGATAGGGAAATTGCCTCTCATATACCTGATACTAGATTATTAAGTGTTTATCATACTTCCTCAACCACGGGGCATTTCACAATTATATATTGCTTTTCAACATAAAAATTGCACAGTAATGTATGACCTGGCATTTATTATGGAAAATGAAATTTTATTTAGTTATTTAATCTTCATGAAAGGCATTGTAGATTATCTGTTTTAAAAATTAAACCTCTTGAAAACATCTTAACATCCTAAATATATTCTAGGGTGTAGCATACTCCAGAGGGATTCGGTTAAATGTCTTCTGAATAGAACTCTTTAAGCAACTGAATATATGGATAATGAGGGAGGAAGTATTTGGGTATTTTTAAGGAAACAAAAGGCAGCCTTAATTTTAGAATATGGCCTCTTAGATACCCTATATGTTTTTGTATCAATATGAATATCAAGAAACAAGAAATGCAGTAATGAAAAAACTGCAAAAACCCATCAAATTTAAACAAATCCTGTTGGAATCTGTTTAGTAAAGGCTCATAATTTATGCTTATTCTTTTTGAAATGATATATTTTGCATTTATAGAAAAGAGTATGCATAGGAAACACATAACCATACGAGCTTTGTCACATCTTCACACTGGGTTCTGTGTGCAAGCCCTCCCTTACGTTTGTCGTCTCTCTCATGTCATTCCCCTCTTAGTCCCGTGGTTAGTCCTGAATTTAGAGTTTATTAGTCCCTTGGTTTTTTTAGTCGTTTTCCTACAAACAAGTGTCCATATATAGTATGCAGTATTTTTTGCATGTTTTTGATAAAAGTATTAAAGATAATGCCCTTGCCAGTGTGGCTCAGTTGGCTGAATGTTGTCCTGTGCACTGAAAGGCTGCCAGTTCGCTTCCCAGTCAGGGCACATGCTCAGGTTTCGGGTTTGGTCCCAGGTAGGAGTAAGTACAGGCCACAACCAAGTGAAGTTTTGCTCTCACTTTGATGTCTCTCTCTCTCTCTCTCTCTCTCTCTCTCTCTCTCTCTCTCTCTCTCTCTCTCTCTCCCCCTCTCCCTCTGTCTCTCTCCCTCCCTCCCCCTCTCCCGCCCTTCCCTCCCCCTCCCTCTCCTTCCCTCCCCCTCCCTTCTTCCCTCGATAAAATCAATACAGCTATATTAAAATATTTGTGAGATAGATTCATTTTGATGCATGTAGCTCTGGTTTATTTATTCTAACTGCTGTATAGTGTTCCGTTTTTTGAATATACCACTAGTTATTTAGTCACCTTTGGCAGAGCTGCTAGGTCATTTCCAGTGTTTACTCTTCTCCTGAATGCTGCGATGAACACTCTCCTACATACCTCCTACATACCTCCCTGTGCGCCTTCCACTTGGAAGACCTTAGGGATTTCTGTGCGGTACTCTCCCCAGAAGTGGGGTCACTTCGGACCTGTTCTCCTTTCCTCCATCAGTCTGTCCCTCCTCTGCGGGGCTCTCACAGGCACTGTGGGTGAGCCACCATTGCTTTCCGTCGTCTCTAACACTGATACTGCCCGTCGTCTCTAACACTGATACCCCGGTTTTTGTCAATTTGACTGCAGTGAACACATATCTTCTTGGTTAGTTTGCATTTTCCTAACTCAGGAGGTTGAGTATCATTTCACATTTATTGGCCATTTTGAGTTTTTTTCTTCTGTCAGTTGCCAGATCAGATCTTTGTCTGTTTTTACATTAGATTGTTTAATCTTTCCTTTTTTAAAATAAATATTTTTATTGATTTCAGAGAGAAGGGAGGGAGAGAGAGAGATGGAAACATCAGTGACGAGAGAGAATCATTGATTGGCTGCCTCCTGCACGCCCCACACTGGGGATCGAGCCCGCAGCCCTGGCCTGTGCCCTGACCGGGTAGAACATGACCTCCTGGTTCAGTGGTTCTCAGCCTTCTGGCCCTTTAAATACAGTTCCTCATGTTGTGACCCAACCATAACATTATTTTCATTGCTACCTCATAAGTATAATGTTGCTACTGTGATGAATCGTCATGTAAATACCTGATATGCAGGATGGTCTTAGGCGACCCCTGTGAAAGGGTCGTTCGACCGCCAAAGGGGTCGCGACCCACAGGTTGAGAACCGCTGCCCTAGTTCCTAGGTCAACGCTCAACCACTGAGCCAGTCCAGCTAGGCTTGTCTTTCTTTTTGATGTGGAGAAAGCCTTTATTTTCTGAATACTCATCCTTTGTTGGTTACAGTATATGCATTCAAGTGCATGGCTTACCTTTATACTTTGTTTATACTGCCTTTTGTTGTTTTTTATTTTAATGTAGGCAAACTCAAGATCATGAATCAATCTCTCTCTCTCTCCCTCCCTTCCTCCCTCCCTAAAAGTTTCAGCTTTGTTTTTTACGCTCAGTTAACCTAACAGAAATTTTTGTGCATGTTATGAATTATGAAGTAATGATCCACTTTAATTTTTTCCATGTGGATTTCTGTCTCAGTGTCGGCATTTCTAAGCGTATATATTTTTTTAAAGAAATGCTTTTTATTTAAAAAAGTTTTAACACAATTTAACTTAAAAAATAATTTCAGACTTTCCAAAATTTTACAGAAATAATACAAAAAACTCCATAGACCTTTCATGCAGGTTCCCCAAATGTTAGCATCCGCCACAGCAGGCTAAGGTGGGGCCTGCCACACTGCCCACAGTAAAACGACTGCTTTCCCCTCTGTAACTTTAGCATCTGTTCTGGCTAGTGGTGTTTGCCAAATGCTTTTCTATTTCTGTCGTCCTCTCTATGTTTTTATTATTTTGGAATTCTATCAGCACCATCTATTGGAGAGTCCTCTTTTCTTCACTCACTCATCCTTCCCTCTACACTGGTTTCTAAATCTAATCTCTGCCTGACCCTGCCCAGGCCCCTTCCTTAGGGCTTTGCACTATCTTGCCTTCTGGCCGGCAGTATACACTGGTGCTGTTTCCCCTCAGCTCGCACAGTATGTTGTCAGACTTTTGCATTTTTGCCAACGTGATCAGTGAAAAATATATGCATGTCTTTGTTGAGTAACGTTGAGTCTTTCACTTATTTCTGTGTACTCTCTGTGCCTATTTTGGGCGTGTTTTACTCTGGGGATGATGGTATTTTTCTTTACATATTTTGGGGAGCTCTTTATATGTAAGGGATATTATCCTTTTGTGATAAGTTGCAAATATTTTTTTTTCAAGTATATATTTGTCTTTCGGCTGATGGCTTTTTTTTTTGCTGTGCAAAATATTTTTATTTTTAAATACATTTTTATGTAGACCAATTTGTTAATCTTTTATTATTTCTGCATCTGCCTTTTCTCACTTTTGATTTATAATGGAATTCACCCAAGTTTTCTTTCAATACTTGTGTGACTTTAGTTTTGAATTTAGGTTTGTGACCCATTTGGATGTGTACTTGGTGTATAATGTGAGATACGGATGCGACGTAATTTTTTTCCCCCAGTGGCTATTTAGTTCTCCAAATTGGATATTAAGAAGTTCATCTTTTCCGTCTTTGATTTGAGATGTTACCTTATGCTAAGCTGTGTATTATATGTCAGTTTCTGAGCTGTCTGTTTTGTTTCATTGGTCTACTATGTTGAACTATTAGGGCTAGTCCCATCCCCACCCCAGTCAATTTACAGCATAGACACACACACACACACACACACACACACACACACACACACCCCTTTTCTTTTTCAGGTTTTTCTCACAATTCTTTGTTTGGCTTTCTTGTTTTTAAAATTTAGGATTTTATAACCAACTGATCTAGTTGGCATCCAAATACATAGTTGTCAGTTTTCTGCTATTTCTAGGTACATTCTTTGCCTACCTAGTCTTGACCAATTTTTTTGTTTATGTGTCATATGCGCTTATAAAGAATGTGCCTGTCCTGGCCACATGGCTCAGTTGATTGCAGAGTTGTCCCGTGCACCCAAAGGTAGCAGGTTCAAATCCCTGTCAGGGTACACACCTAGGTTTCGGGTTTGACCATTGGTCGGGACCAGTACAGGAGGCAACCAATCAATGTTTCTCTCTCTCATTAGTGTTTCTCTTTCTATCCCTTCTCTCTCTGTAAAAATCAATAAAATATAGGGTGAGGATTAAAAAAGAGAATTGCCTTTTCTATTTGCTGCGTGCAAAATTTTGTACATGTAGCACACATATTTTTAGGAATTTTAAATTTTATGTAAGATTCTGAAGCAATTTGAAAACAGTGCCGTCTTATATTATCTTGTAGGGGCAGAGGGGAGATAGCAGGGGGACTTTGAACCCACTGTGTGAAAGGTGCCCACATATAATTTTCTGGGGCGGGTTAATCAGTCTCCTAAAGATGTTTTATCATCTCAAAAACATAAGGACTGTTCTAGGGTAAGGTGTGAAAAAGGCTGGAATTTAAATAGCAACCGAGAATTGGAGCTATGAAGAGGGCTTGCTGGGCTAGGGACACGCTGATTGTAACTCTCAGAGCAGAATCTCTGCATGTACAATAATGGCGCTTTCTCTCTTCTCTCTTTTAGGTAAGTGACAGTCTCGCGCTTGGATACGTCCACTTCGGGATGGATGGGTGTTTACGGCTCCGCCCCTCATCTCTGGTGCTGTGGGAGTAAGTTCCTGTGTGCTCTGGTCTGGTCTGGGCAAGGTGTGCCTTGACAAGTGAGACTAGATGGTTTCCCATACATTCTTCGCCGCCTACTGTTTATATATGGTTTGTTAAAAACCCTCTGTATGTGTTGTCTCAGAGATTACAAGGAAAATTTAAAAACAGGGGCTCCTGCTTTCAAGAAGACTGGATTTCTACAGTAGAAAGAACTCGGGGTCGTGTTGTGTTGAGTTTGAATTCCACTCTTCCATCACTGATTGCTGGATGTCTTTGTCTTCCCTGATGCCTTTGTTTTTAAAGTGGGTGTATAATAATATCTAATTCATCAGATTGCTGGGAAGATTCATAAGTCTGGGAGGATGTCAGTTTCTGAGCTTTCTGTTTTGTTTCATTGGTCTACTGTGTTGTGCTATTAGGGCTAGTCCCATCCCCACTCCAATCAATTTACAGCATAGACACACACACACACACACACACACACACACACACACATCTTCCTCCCCGCCCCACCCCCAGGTTTTCCTCACAATTCTTCAGCTTGCTTGTTTTTAATTTTTAAAATTTAGAATTTTATAACCAACAGACCTAGTTTCAAACTGTTTTAATATATAGCTATTTTTTCTCATTTCTTCTTTTTAACTCAAATTTTATACAAAAAGAAAGAACAAGGTGTATAGAAAGCAAGAAAATAGAGATCAGCTCTCCTCTTATCTGAAGTGTCTTTGGCTGAGATTTAGGAAATCGTGGAGACCAGGCGCCAAAGGATTTTGTGGAGGAATCTGTAGTGGGTCTCAGAGGCGCCTTCCGAAGCAGCAAGCGTCCCCTTGAGCTTCCCAGTCATAGAGCAGCCTGGTGAGGTGCGGCTTAGGGATGGGTCACAAGTGGCCCTAGTTGAATCCTTGTGAAAATGCTAGAACATTATGTTGGGAAACGATTCCTTTGTTTAATCTAAAATGGAATTCAAACAAATGACTAAAGAATGTAAGCTGAGGCCTTTTGATCTCATATGATTTTATAAATAATTGTCACATTGTTGTGTTCAAAAGTATCTAGCTCTCTAGCCTATAAACAAATGAGCAGTACTCAGCGGGGAGGGGCCGTATACACGATCTGGTGTGGAACGTGGAAGAGAACTGTGCCTCAGAGGGATGCCTGGCCAGTTCCGTGTGTATGGCTTCCATGCCTGTCACCCAAGGTCAAAGGCCTAACTGGAAATGTCCCTCTACGGTGAGACTGGGCCGAGGGAGACCACAGTTCATTGCACATTCAGAGATTAAAATATCTCCAAATTGGTTCCAGTGAATCATTTTAAATTATTTTAAAAGTGCTTTATATTTTAATCAGAGCCTATTCATGACCAGTTAATTTGGATGGTGTGTTCTAAAATTACTTTCTGCCAATGATGTGTTGAGCCGCTGCCTTAGAATGTGGGGACCTGTGGAAGAGGGGAGTGGGCGGCTTGGAAGTACCAGTGAGCAGACCGTCTGTCCACTGGCTTAGGGGTAGATGAAGGTTTGGTTCTTGCCGCCTGGTTAAGGTGGGGAATGTTAAAACTGCTGCTCGTAGAGAGTGCGGGTGACTCCACAGGATGCCATATGTCTAGCAATGAGCTCATTTCTCCAAATATTCAGGGAAGACGATGCTATGGCATGACTATAGTGCATGCTTTTATATTTGGATGTAGTCTTTGGTCTGGAGAAATACTGCCTTAGCAGTCTTTCATAATCTCAAAATGTTTACCACCATTTTGCTCACCTTTTCTGCAATTAGTGAAGTTGCCGGCCTTGTTACAAGTTCTAACTGCGTGGAATGCTTTCTTAGTCATTATGGTAAACATCACAGAGTACTGTCCTTTATTGTCACTTTAGAAGAAAGATCACATTGGTCTCGGTGTGACTTTCATGCCTCTTGCATAGCAGCCCCATTCTACAGCCGCCACCCTGCCTCTTGGTAATACAGGCGTCTCGTCCAGGGAGCAGGGCTGCCCCTCCTGGAAGCTGCTCCCTTTGCAGTTAAGGCAGAGGAGCCTATATGTTAATAATTCCATGCTTTTCACAATGTTGGGTCAAGGTACCAGAATCCATTGTGAGATGTTGTGTGCATCCGTTAGTTACCAATCTTCCGCAGGAAAGAATTAAAATAGGAGAAGTGAGAGATGGACAGGATGAGTTTCCAAATTCCAGCACTGAGTAGCAACTGCTAGTCAAGAATTTTTGGCAGTTTGTTAGAATCTCATTTTAAAGCAATAACACACTCAGAGTTGTATTCAAACACTGAGATAAATGCATCAACCTAAATTCATGGTTTTGTTTTTTACCATGTAGCTGTTAATTATTGAACATAACGAAGCTTATTCAAAATTTCTTTTCTCCTGCTTGATAGCCATAATCCTGTATTTGTGCTGTTGTCATTCCCATGGTAACAGACTAATGTCTGAAGCATGAGATTATTAAATACAGAACAGAACATTAAAATAATGCGAGCTTCAGGCTTACAGAGACACTTCCACACTGGGGCAAACTTCAAACAAGAGAACACGTATACAACAAGCAGTTTCCTGGGCCTAACTGTTTAGTGTTGCCATCGCTATTTTGGAAGAGGCTTGTGTGAATGATAGCCTCTTCCTTCCCAGCCCCTCAGCCCTCTGGCTTTGCAGCCAAGTCTTCGCCTGGTGTTTATGATGTCAGTCTGTGCATGGAGTGATTCTGTCGCAGAAGTATCCTGACTTCCCTGCAGACAGAAGGAACTTTAGGATGAGAGAGAACAACCCTAAAGTTCATCTCTAGCATATCTGTTCTGACAGGAAGCATTCCTTCACCTGTATGTACCATTTTAAAAAGTTAGGTAAGCGGTGTTTTGTCAAAGGTTGGCTCATTATAAATGTCCTTGGAGTCACCAAAATGCCAAAAGCCAGTCCAGAGGAAAAAAATGTTATCTAGATGGCCTTGGGTCGAGATTTACGTGTTTAACCCTGTGCTGCAGCAATGAGCACATACATTGATGCACCAGTTTTTCTGGATTTCTTCTGAGAATGTCATGTATCTGAAATCTAATGTGGCCGCATGCACAGGACATGCTTCTTAGAAGTCTGATGCCCTTACCTGCCTTCCACCGCTTAGTAAGTCTGCCTTCACTTCTCACAGCAATCCCTGGAAGCACTGCCCAGCTTACAGGTGCCTGAGGCCAGATTCTGTAGTGCTCGTCAGCATGTTAGCATTTTGGCCCCTCAGGGCCCGTCATCATCTGGTAGCTGGGACATTCTCCCATTTATGGCATAAAAATAATCTGTACCCTTTCCTACGAGTGAAGGATTTCTGTAGACCTAAGCTAAGTACACACATGGTGCTCTGTACATGATGCACTCTGCATATCATGAACGAACACCTGACCCTTCAACCATTTTTTGGTTAAGGGTGTAGGGATAGAACGAGCTGGAGGTAAAGCAGATGTTATGTAATGAGTAAAATCTTTTGGATCATGTTGAAATAATATGTATAATCAGGAAATTAACTTAAGTAATTACAAGGGTTAGGACTTTTTGCTTTCCCTCCTTCTCTAGCTTTGAACTTCATAGAGTGTCTTAATGTCCATTTCCTTATTAGAAGAATGACTAAGGTAGGGGAGGCTAAGCACGCTGACTGCTTCAGACATCTCTCTAACTGCTGCCATTTGTCACTAGCAAGTTGTGGTCATCCACTTGAATCTACATCACTTGGTTTTGCATTTGTAGTAAGACTCTCTCCTTTCTGTGCTCTCACCCAAATCAGCATGCTTGAAGGAATGGCGCTGAGCAGCATAAACTCACGTCCCCCTAGAAGAGGGGTGGGCAAACTTTTTGACTCGAGGGCCACAATGGGTTCTTAAACTGGACTGGAGGGCCGGAACAAAAGCATGGATGGAGTGTTTGTGTGAACTAATATAAATTTAAAGTAAACATCATTACATAAAAGGGTACGGTCTTTTTTTTTTTTTTTTTTTTTTTTTTTTTTTTTTTAGTTTTATTCATTTCAAACGGGCCGGATCCGGCCTGCGGGCCGTAGTTTGCCCACGGCTGCCCTAGAACGTATGTGCCTTTATAATGACTTTTTCAGCGTTCTGTTGAGCTAGCTTCAGTAACAGCAGTGAGAATATGTATTCATGATTTTCTTTAAAGAACACAGATACAGATTAATGCATTGATTTAGTGATTTTTCTCCTTCCTATCTATTCTCTCTCTCTCTCTCTCTCTGTATCTCTATCTCTCTATCTGTCTATCTCTATCATCTTTTTCTTTCTTTTTTATTCCCTGGGATGATCTGTATGGAAAATCTTAAGGGAGGTAGAAGAATTATTTGGTTTCTATACCAAACTTGGGAGCTGCAAAAACTTGGATGCCTAATTTCATTCCCCAAAGATTGTGGTATAATTAATTGCCTGGGGGTGTGATATGGGTTTTGGGATTTTTAAAAGACTCCAGATGGTTCTAATATACAGACAGCTCTGCAACCCTCTGCTTTATATGTAGTAAAGGCTGAAAATGGAAAGACCAAGGCAAGTTCCGGTCATAGATGTGTTTGATTTTTGTCAGTCTGCTTGGCCACTCCCTACTTTATGTTGATGCCCGGGTACTTCTCTCCCTTGCTCTTTCGTAAATACACCATGAAATCACCGAAAGCTCTGACCCATGTTTTTTCTTTGTTCTGGAAGGAGAGCAATTGATGAACACTCATGGTGTTGGATGTCTTCTTTGGCATGCTTGCTGCTTTTGTTGTGTAAAAAAAATGGACTCAAAATTTTAGGAGATTTGGAATTAAGACTGAAACAAACAAACAAAAAATCATGCAGGTAGTAGGGGAAAGCACAGAGTTCTCATTTTAGAAACTTGATTAGCACTGGAAATTGAACTTTAGTTTTTGACATTTTACACTAGGCACCATCATGCTCAGCCTGCATGCAAATTGTTTTCCTGAAGCTCTTTATAAATGATGAGATGGCATTAAAAGAATAGTTTAATCATGTTTGTGTTTTTTCAATATGTAACGCTAGAGGAGAGGCGGAAAAGTAGATTTCTTCATCTCATAAAACAAAGTACCTTTGCAATAAAGTTCTGACTAAAACCTAGCCCAGCATTTTTTCATTTATCTCGGTTATTGCTTTTCACATGTCTTGTGGTTCTTGTAAACATGATTTTCCCTCTGGATCTAGAGTCAAAGCAGAGGTTATAAAAGAAAGTGTTAGCACCCAAGCATCTTGCTTCTGATGTTCTGATGTTTAGCCTTAAGAAATATATTTGAGCTTAAAGAAAAGTAATAGGCTTGCTGGAATTTTCTTACCTTTCCTGTACGTTCTTTCACACTGCATCTGTGGCTAGCCCTACAACTTGGATTAGATGGAGCGCTGATGCAGTTCAGGAAGCAGAGCTGTCAGATGGCCACACAGGATGCCCATGCTTCTGTTGATAGTATTGGAGATTGCCAAAGCGCACATGCGGATGTTGCATCTGTAGATCTATGTCTGTAAGCACGTCTTTGTTTTAAATGTTTGCCTTTGTTTTAGAATAGTCCCAGTGATTGCGCTGCCTGTGCAGATTAAGAAAAAGCGTTTCCACAAGAGCCTGGGCAGTGTTTTCTTCTGAGCCATCCATACGGATAAAGCTGTTTCCATGAATTCAGCCTTTTCCTAGCAGGTGATCTATCACTGTGATCAGTGACGCCGTATTTGGCTGGCTTATTGGGAAGTCCATTTATTTTCGATAATTTTAGTTTATATTCATGGCAGTGCTAATCCCACACATGCCTTATATTTTCTTTTTGTTCTTCAGATTTGTTCCTCTTTCATAGCTGTGTGAGTTAGGAAATAAAACTTATAAGTGTTCTGGTTTAAAAATTTCCTATCATATTTAATATTGCATTTTAAAAGAAAAATTGTAACGATATAATTTTGGAATGAAAAGACCCTGTACAGGTTATTTAGGGCTATGGTTCATTATTTGCTGTTTTTTACTTAAAGGGGATTAAGGGTGTTTTGCTTCTTTAAAATGCTACTAATATGTTTTTATGGATACTGATAACATTTGAACTTTTTTTTCCCAAAAACTTTACTAGTCTTGTTAATAACTCAAAAGCATATTTTACCCTAATTCCTCTATGACATCTTTCTTTCCTTCATTTTTGTTATAAAGGTAGAACATGTTTATTTTGATCAATAAAAGAAAATCATTAAAAGTCTAGAGAATAAAATTTACCTATAATCCCGTCACTCAGAGATAAATACTCTTGGTAATAATATCTGCTGCCTTTCTTTCCCATTGCCCTGCATGGTTCAGGGCAGGCTTGGCTTGCTTTTCCTTATTTAACATTGAGTTACTCACAGTCTTTTGTCTTTCTTTCTTTCTTTTTTTTGAGAGAGAGAAACATCGATCAGTTGCCTCTATTTACTCTGACCAGGGATTGAACTCACCACCTTTTGGTGAACCAGACTACGCTCCAACCAACTGAGCCACATTGGCCAGGGCCACAGTCTTTTATTTTTAAAATATTTTCAAGCGTGCATTTTAAAGCCTGTCATAATAACTGGCTTAGTGGCTGTGCTGTAACTAAACTGTTTCTCCATTGTTAATCCTCTAGGTTGTCTCCAGAATTTCACTATTGTAAATAGTGCTTTGATGAACATCTTTGTATTCGATTTTTGTCTATATTTTAGAGTATTTCCTTGGAATAAGGTTTCACAACTCATATGCCTAGGTCAGACATACAGATTTTTTTTTTTTTAGCTCTTAATTCTTATTTCCAAATTACTGTCTAGAATAGTGGTTTTAATTTCACTCCTACTGTTGGGAATGGCCATCTTCCCGCACTCTCATTGTGTCAGGGATCTTAGTTTTAAAAGTCTTTGTTGTCAACTATACTTAAATAAGTATTAACTTTTTTTTTTTAATATATTTTATTGATTTTTTACAGAGAGGAAGGGAGAAAGATAGAGAGTCAGAAACATCGATGAGAGAGAAACATCGACCAGCCGCCTCCTGCACATCCCCCTCTGGGGATGTGCCCGCAACCCAGGTACATGCCCTTGACCGGAATCGAACCTGGGACCTTTCAGTCCACAGGCCGACGCTCTATCCACTGAGCCAAACCGGTTTCGGCAATAAGTATTAACTTTTAAAAATCTTTGCTAATTGCTCAGGAAAAATAATCTTTTTAGTGTTTATACCATATTGGTGAGTTTATTTTTCTCTAACTATGTATTAAGCACTTGCTGTTCCTTTAGTGTAGTATAGGTTCTTTACCTGCTTCTGAGTGAGTGCTTAAGAATGTGTATGTGTGATCATTTGTAAATAGGCTTTTCATAGTAAAGATATTTACCATTTATGTGTCCTAATATACCTCTTCAAAATTTCCCTCAGTTTTGCCTTTTCTGCTTGAATAAGAAGAGCTTCGAGAAATCATTTAGCTTAATGAAGGATTCATTCATTTAATAGACATTTATTGAGTATCTACTATGTGCCAGGCGCTAGAGTATATTAGTAAACTAAGCAAATTCCCTAACCCCATACAGCTTATATTCAAGGAGGGTAGGGAGGGGGAGGAATGGATATAAACAATTAAATATTAAAAGAACAAATTCTCTAGTGTTTTGAGGGTGAGAACAAGCATGCAGTTTTAAATGGGATGGTCAGGATTGGGCATAATGAGACTATGACATTTGGACAAGATTTGGATTTATTGTTTATATTTTAACAGAAATATTTGTTTAGTGGTGATATTGTTACTGTTGGCCTACTATTTTTTAAATAAATCAGGTTTAATTCTCATTTATTAAAATAGATGTACAATTTATGTAAGTTACCTCCCCCCCCTAATTTTTAAGGATAGCCAACAGGAGTCACCTTGGTCCTGAACCTTCCATCTGCATTGCTGGAGGGTTTGGAAGTGTGTCTTACTGCCTGCATCATCAATAGGAATTCTGCTTTTGGTCGGGCCCATCAGCTGCAGCAGCCATGGCTTTATGGCCTCTATATGTCAGGATGCACACAGCTCTAAAGAAGTTTTGTAAATGTGAGTTGAGGGTGGAGAGGTAAGAGGTAAAACTCGTGTGGTATTTATTCACCACTGGGTAGAGTAATTTCATCTATCCTACACTAAGGCCTCCTGTTCATACCACGCCCCCCCCCCCCCCCCCCCCCCGGGGCGGGGGGGGACAGGAAGAACAGTGATAGGATGAGTTTTCATTTTTTATTATTTGTTGAAATTTCAGGGGTTCCCCACCATCTTCTGCTTTTTCTTTTTTGCCGTCTCCTGCTTTTATTTCTACTCCTTCAGTCTCTTGCTTATTCAGAAGGTGGTAGTGTTGCTGGTGTTATTTATTCCGGTTGCATAACCAGTTGCTTTTCGGAGCTGGGTTCCAAGGACACTCAGATTTTAGTGGAACTATGTTGTTTTGTCATTCGTTACCCAAATTTGAAAGTCACTGTGACCGTCTTGCTGATAAACAACATGAGTGCAAAGAAGAAAGACGGGTAAACCCAAGTCCCGAGAGTTGTGCTGCGAGAGAAGGAGCAGGGCATCAGAGGGAAGCTCTTCATCTTTGCTCACCAAGTTGATGAAGTCTTTAAATTCTGTGTCTAATTGTGCTCATTTTTTATAGTTTCGTGGAGATAAATTATAAGATTCTGGAAGCTATTGCACATTGATTTATTTCGTAAGTTTGGAGACAATTGTTGATTCATAAAACATGACAGGAACTTTGGGTAATTGTCAATTGTATGACTATTTTTCTTCTTTGCGTCCCTATTGCTTTGCTATGACAGTCATTATTTGATTCAGTGTGAAATCTGAATGACAAATTAGTGTATTCTTATGAATGTTCCTCACATAAATTTTAGATGAAGTGTTTGACTTTTTTATCCAAAGCAAGTCGGCAAAAGAATTTTAATTATTTTATTGGCTGAGTTATGACATCCAGTTGAAGTTCAAGATTACTTAAGCCATGCTATCATAAGAAATACATATAATTAAGATGTTTTTAAATGTGTATATCTTAAACAAGAACTGAGCTATAACAATTATTTAATTAAGAAACTTCCTCTTTTGTTTTGTTACACAGTTCTCTTTATAACGCCTTAAAAAAATAGCCAACCTTTGGCAGTGACTAGGAGCCTCCCATGCTGTTATTAGAAAATGAATGGTGGTGCTCTTTCACTTTTACTTTCAACTTTTCAGTTAACCAAACATTAATATCTCATCATTGTCACCTACTTTTTAACATTTCTGGTATTGTCTCCCCCCGGCTCCGCCCTCTTTCCTCCTCCTGTTCGCCCCCCCCCCCTTTCTTCCTCCTCCCTTCTCTCTCTCAATGAATACCACACGAACCCTAGGCAGAGACAGGGTCCATGGACAGGATGATTGGGCTTGACCAGCTGCAACTGTAAAACCCAGCGTTGCTGACTAGGCCCGAATGGAAGAATTTCAGCTTGCACTCTGCCCCCCAGCATGTGAGCAGGAGTGGTAAGAAATGTGACTGTTGAGCTCAGCAAGGTCCAGCGCTGTGAGAAGGAAGCCACCATCATGCTCCATCCTCGGTAGGGCCTTGCTTTTCTTCCCCCCCTTTGAGGAGGGGTGAGGTGCAGTGGGATGTAGCCAGTGATCTCATCTCACCATCTTCTGATGCCTGAGAATAAGCAGAAAGGAGGCACCTGTGGCTCATGAATGTGAGTGTGGACTCACAGCTAAGTCGGTTCTGCTGAAGACTGCCTTCTAGCATGACTTCCCCTTTCCTTGTTTTATTTCCTATCTTTGGAGCCAGAAATAGATCAAACTAGATTTGTATAGCTGAGCATCCACAGTCAGTAGCACTTATTTTATACAGCAGGTGTCCCTGAAGAAATCAAATGAATTAAACTTATTTCTATGTTATTATTCTAAGAATAAAGCTTATTTTATGATAACATTATTATGCAAGCATCGTATATTTGAAATGTGCAGAACCAGAAGGGAGAGAAGTCATCCATAAGCTATCTCCAGGAGACAGATGACAGTGTTGGCATTTTCTTGAATTTCTTTCTACTCTTTTTTCTATGACTTCTCCCTTTATATGTCTCTACTTCACCTACATATGCTCACACTGTACATATCATTTTTATTCCTGCTGTTTTCACTTAGTATCACATCATCTGTTTCCAGTTGTCACTGTAGACTTTCATACACATTTAAAGGCTGCATAGCGTTCTGTGAAAGTTACACAGCATAATTTGATTAACCATTACTCTGCTTTTTAAAAAATATATGTGGCATTTTCAAATTTTTTGCTTTTAGGTATAAATAATTAGGGGCCCAGTGCATGAATTCATGCACCTTAAAAGGAACTGTGGGCTGCAAGGCTGTGGTGGGCACAGGGGCTGGTCTTGGCCCATCCTCCACGCTCCTGACTGGCCCCTTCCACTGTGGTCCCCAGTCCCCTGCCTGCCGGCAGCCTGGCTCCCACCACCGCAGCTCCCATGTGCTGACGGCGCTGGCCCCGCTTGCACCCATTGATGGCACGGAGCGATTGAGGCTAGCGCCAGCAGTGGGTGCAAGTGGGACAGCACCATCAGTGGGTGCGAGCAACGGCTACTGCCCCAATCGTCCCTCAGGAGCAGGGGGAGGTAGAGAAGCCCTGAGGGGCGACTGGGGCTGGCAGCCGCAGCTCGCACCCACTGATGGTGCCGAGTGATCGGGGCCAGTGCTGGGCACCGGCAGCAGGTGTGAGCGCTGGGCAGGACCGCAGTGTGTTGGAGCAAAGAATTTTCAGTAACCACCAGAGGTTCGTCTCAATGACAGTGACCGGCGCCCCACCTTGGTCTAGCGTCCCTGCTTGCCTACTCCACCATCCCACTGCAGCCAACATCCACCATGTTCTGCGCTCTGCCTCCTGCTGCATGCCCACCATGTTCTGTGCACGCCCCCTGGTGGTCAGCACATGTCATAGTGACCAGTTGTTTGGTTGTTTGGTGGTTCTGCTGTTTGGTCTATTTGCATATTAGGGTTTTATATATATATATAGATGGCAAACACCTTTCTCCATATTTTTTTCTCCGCATTTAGGTGATATTAATAGAAATAAGGTTATGAAATTAGAAATACTGCCATATGTCATTTTAAACTCACTGGGTTGTGTGGTGAGGGGTGGGGAGATTGGTCTATTTTTCTTTAAACTTTTTTTGCAAATAGTTTCAAATTACTGAAAAGTTGTAGGAATAGTACAAAGAGCACCCTATCCCCATATCTAGGTTCACTTTTACTAATTTTTCTCCATACGCTTTATCATTTTTGTGTGTGAACATTCCTTCCCTCGTCTTTATATACTCTTTTTCTGACCCATTTGCAAGTGAGTTGCATACATCATGTCCCTTTGCCTCCAAATACTGCAAAGTATATTTCCACAGAATAACATTTCTTATGTTACTATGGTGTGATTATTCAATTCTGGAACTTTAACATTGACATGCTTTAATCTTCTGTCCATATTTCAGTTTGGTCATTTTATATAATGATATGTTTTTATAGCATTATTTCCCCCTTTAGTACAACATCCATTGCAGGATAACATATTGCATTTAATTGTTAGTGTGTTAGTGTCTCCTTTAGTGGAACAGGTTTGACTTTTATGACAGTGACATTAAAAAAACACAACACATAGCCTTTCCCTTCCATTTAAAAAATATTTAAAAATATATTTTTATTGATTTCAGAGCAGAAGATAGAAAGATAAAGAAAGAAGAGAGAGAGAAACATCATTGATGATGAGAGAATCGTTAGTTGGATGCCTCCTGCATGCTCCCTACTGGAGACTGACACACAGCCTGGGCATGTGCCCTGACCAGGAATCGAACTGTGATCACCGGGTTCATAGGTTGGTGCTCAACCACTGAGCAACACTGGCTGGGCTTTTTTTTCTTTTTTTTTTAATAAAGAGGCCCTCAGCTGGGTTCATCTGATGTTTCCTCATGGTAAGATGAAGGCAGTGCATTTCCAGCTGGAAAACTGCCTAAGTGACATGCCCTTATATGTAGTACATCCAGAGGTACCCAATGTCCTCTTCATTGCTGATATTAATTTGATTATCTGGTTGAAATGTCTGATTTTTCCATTATATAGTTACTGTTTTTTTCTTACAACTGATAAGCAATTTGTGGAATACATTTTAAGATCAAGCAAATATCTGGTTTTCTTCAAAAAATTTCTCCTTTGGTTTAACTTCTATTGATAATTCTTGCTTGAAACAGTCTTTCCTTCAATGAATTTACAACTTTGGCATCAACATTGACCAGTCAGTAGTCAGCATTCTCCTCTAAACAACCTTTTCCCCATCCATCCATCCATCCATCCATCCATCCATCCATCCACCCACCCACCCACCCATCCACCTACCTATCACTTATATTGACTCATAAACTCTCCTTTTTCATGGTTTATTACATAATACTTTTTTCTTAAATATTTTATACTCAAATTCTCTCGGATTTAATCGGTTGGAGCCCCTTGGGTTATCTCCCGCGTTCTTTGGCGTGCTCCCACGACTTTCTGAGTTTTAACTTCCTTTCTGATACAAGGCATTATAGGCTCACTTTGTATCTTCTCTGCGATAGCCCCATAAACAACCATTTCTGGAGGATTTCTGGCCTCCTTTAGAGGAGATCAATATTGATCTTAGAAACCAATATTGGGGTGCTAGGTGTGCTACTTACTAATGGAGTTGATGCTTTTTGGGCCTTTTTAGGAGTCAGAGGTAGGAAAAATAATATGCATCCGCTTGCACATGCACATGTCCATATTTTTGAAATTATGAGTTCAGACTAGTACTTCCAAGTTCAAACCACTTCCACAGGTGATGCTTCTCTCCATTCTATATCTGATTCTCCTTTCACAGTGAAAACCCTGGTTCCTAAAACATTCAGTTGTTTACTTGGTTCTAAAGTATATCTAAAAATAGTTTCAGAACTGCTTCACCTATACTACGAGAGAAAGCAAACCTACTAAAAAAATCTCAGGACATATTTGCTGGGCCCCCTCTACGCCTTCTTCGCATAGAGTATATAGTAAAATTTTGACATTACATTTGTATTATTCTTTTTCTCCTCTGCCCTCATAGTAGTTATGTTACTGATTTGAAGTACATGGCGATCATTTGCTTCAGTGTGCTTTCAATTTTAGGTTTTTCTTTTTCCCACCCATGTTCATTTAATATTGATGTTTGAATATTACTATTTTATTTTATTTTTTTAAAATATATTTTATTGATTTTTTACAGAGAGGAAGGGAGAGAGATAGAGAGTTAGAAACATTGATGAGAGAGAAACATCGATCAGCTGCCTCCAGCACATCTCCCACGGGGGATGTGCCCGCAACCCAGGTACATGCCCTTGACCGGAATCGAACCTGGGACCTTTCAGTCTGCAGGCCGACGCTCTATCCACTGAGCCAAACCGGTTTCGGCTATTCATTCTCTTAAAGCTTAAAATCATTCCTTATTCTAATGTTTTTCTAATTAAGCATAGTTCTCAGTAATTCAAAGGGAGCAAAAGCCATTCTTTATTCTTGCAGGTAGCCTAAGTTTTTGTATAGTAGAAAATAAGAAACTGGGGACTTTCGTGAAGATGGTGGTGTAGGTAAAAAGCATTACTCACATTCTCCCACAACCACATCAAAATTACAACTAAACTATAGAACAACTGTCATTTAGAACCACCTGAATGGAAGTCCTACAACTAGGGAATTAAAGAAGCCACATTAAGACTGATAGAGGGGTGGAGATGCAGAAGGGGCAAGTCCCACATCCACGTGTGGTGGTTAAAAATAGGGAGGTTATCTCAGCTGCAGAAGTCCCCCTGAGGAGTGAAGGGTTCTAAATCCTAGCCCAGGGTTCCAGAGCTGGGAAGAGAAGTCCCTATAACTTCTAGTTATGAAAACCAGGGTTCCAGAGCTGGGAAGAGAAGTCCCTATAACTTCTAGTTATGAAAACCAGTTGGGATTGTGGCTGAGTGAGACTGAGGACTGCTGGAGTACCAGGCAGTTCCTCTTAAAGGGCCCACACATGGACTTACTTGCTGAGGGACTCCCTGCCTCTGAGCTTCAGTGCTGGGGCAGCTGCTTGAAAGGCACCAGGGTCATAAGGAGGGTACTGAATTATCTGTGATCCGGGAGAGAGCTGGGGGCAGGTTTCCATCAGATAAAAATGCTGGCAGAGGCCATTGTTCCTTTTCTGAGACTCTCCCCGACCCCCAGTCCCTATCCAGCCATATCTGAGTCTCCATCAACCTGGCTCACACTGTTCACCCTACTCTGGTGATTCCCTGAGGCCCCGTCTCACCCAATTTGCAGGCCCACCCAAACTATTTCTACTGGCTTTTCCATATGAATGGCTTGTCTTGGCTCATGCTTCAGAGTTTCCTAAAACCTCTCACACAAGCAGCATCTGGCGTTGGCATGCCCTGTACCTCTTGGGCATGGTCCCAAGCCCAGCACAGGTAGCAGCCATCTGTAGATTGCTTTGTACCTCATGCCGGATGGCCCCTGGCAGAACAGAGGCAATGGCTGACCTTGGCCTGCATCTCCCAGGAGGCCCCAGAGCTAGCATACCCAATGGACAGCTTCAGACCATGTCGAAGCACCACCCAACTACCTCCTCAAATGACACACACAAGGGGCGGGCGCAGTGGGCATCAGAGCCCTGCTGAAGTAAGTCCTGCTCTGTGGGGTTGGCCCCGGTACAGCTGATCCTCCATGGTGGTCGATGGTCACAGCCAGTCCTTGCAGCTGTTTGGCCTGGAGATAAATCCCTCCCATTGACCTGTCAACAGCAATCAAGGCTCAACTACAACGGGAGGGTGTACAGCCCACATGGGTGGGGTACAACTGAGTGCCCAGCTTGGATAATTGGGGAGACTGCACCACTGGTCCCTACAGAACACTACATAAGGCCACTCTACCAAGCCCAGGAGATGTAACAGCTCTACCTAATATATAGAAACAAACACAGGAAGGCTGCCAAAATGAGGAGATAAAGAAGCATGTCCCAAATGAAAGAACAGAACAAAATACAGAAAAAGAACTAAACAAATGGAGACAAGCAATCTACTGGATGCAGAGTTCAAGACACTTGTTATAAGGATACTCAATGAACAGAGAGAGCTTCAATAGCATAAAAAAGGACATGGAAACCATAAAAAAGAACCAGTCAGAAATGGAGGATACAGTAAATGAAATGAAGAATAATTTACAAGCCATCAATAGTAGAGTAGTCCTAGCTAGTTTGGCTCAGTGGATAGAGCGTCAGCCTGTGGACTGGAGGGTCCTGGGTTCAATTCCTGTCAAGGGCAATATGTCCAAGTTGTGGGTTCGATCCCCAGTGGGGGGGTGTCTGGAGGCAGCCGATCAATGATTCTCATCATTGATGTTTCTATTTCTCCCTGTCCCTTCCTCTCTGAAATCAATAAAAATATGTATTTAAAAAAAAACACAATAGAGTAGATGAAGCCAAGAATCAAATCAGCAATATGGAATATAAGGAAGCAAAAAACACCCAGTCAGAACAGCAAAAAGAAAAAAGAATCCCCCCCAAAAAATGAAGATAGTGTAACGAGCCTCTGGGACTTCAAGGGTACCAACATTCACATCATGGGGGTGCCAGAAGGAAGAGAGAGAGTAAGAAATTTCAAACCTATTTGAAACAATAATGACAGAAAACTTCTCTAACCTGGTGAAGGAAACAGACATACAAGTTCAGGAAGCACTGAGAGTCCCAAAGATGATGAACCCAAAGAGGCCCACACCAAGACACATCATAATTAAAATGCAAAAGGTTAAGACAAAGAGAAAATCTTAAAAGCAGCAAGAGAACAGTAGTTAGTTACATGCAAGGGAGCTCCCAGAAGACTGTCAGCTGATTTTTCAGCAGAAACTTAGCAGGCCAGAAGGGAGTGGCAAGAAATATCCAGTGTGATGAAAAGCAAGGACCTACAACCAGCAAGGATTTACTCTTAGCAAGCAAGGCTCTTGCTTAGACTAGAAGGACAGATAACAAGCTTCCCAGACAAGAAAAGCTGAAGGAGTTCATCACCACCAAATCAGTATGATATGAAATGTTAATGGTTCCTTAAGAAGAAGAAAGAAAAAAGATTACAAATATGATAGTAGTAAATACATATCACGAACAATAGAATCTAAAAAAAGTAAATAAGCTGAGCAGAAACAGACTCTTCGTTACAGAGACCATTTGATAGTTGCCAGATGGAAGGTGTTGGGGGCTGGGTGAAAAAGGTGAAGTGATTAGAAAGTAAAAATTGGTTGTCACAGAATAGGCGTGGGGATGTGAAGTACAGCACCGGGAATATAGTAACCTATATTATAAAAACCCAGTGCGGGTGGGCGGGGCTGCGCAGTTTCTCGCGCTGGGCTTCTAGTATTCTAATAACTTTGCATGGTGTCAGATTGGTGTGAGATTTACTGGGATGATCACTTAGTTAGTAAGTTACATAATGTCTAATCACTGGGGTGTATACCTGAAACTAATATAATATTGTAGGTCAACTTTAACTGAAAATTTTAAAAAATGATTTAGATTTAAAAAATTAGAAAATAAACATTTGATTCACAGATGGGGCAAGTGCCAGGTACTTCATGACATACCCTTTCTTGGCTCCTTTGTCTGCATATCTTAATGACTGATTTTCCTGATTCCATCCACTGTTTGACTATCTGTTCGACTTTTTTGTTTTTCTGACTTCTTTATAAGTTTACCAGTCATAAACGTTACTAGTTTCCACTCTTCTAGTTGAACTTTGAAGCATCTTTGAGGGGTGGACATAGCAAGTGTGCATTTTTCAAGAGTTGCTCTCCCGATTCAATGTCTTTTTTTAATGCCAGATTGCTTAAAATACATTTAATATAAAAGACTGATGTATACTTCCATCCAAACGGGAGATAAATGTGTACTTCACACTTTGGGTAATTGTGACTGACCCAGTTTATGGGCTTACTTAATTAAATATTTAGAATTTGTGGACTTTGCCCATGAGATATTCTTATATCCTCTTCTTCTTCTTCTTTTCTTTTTTTAAATATATTTTACTGATTTTTTACAGAGAGGAAGGGAGAGAGATAGAGAGTCAGAAACATCGATGAGAGAGAAACATCGATCAGCTGCCTCCTGCACATCCCCCACTGGGGATGTGCCCGCAACCCAGGTACATGCCCTTGACCGGAATCGAACCCGGGACCCTTCAGTCCGCAGGCCGACGCTCTATCCACTGAGCCAAACCGGTTTCGGCATCCTCTTCTTATTCAAAGTTACATTTGGGGTTGTGGAACGATGGGCTCACAACAGCCAATCCTGAGTGACTTAAAGATCTGCCAGGTAGCTTCAGGTGGAATGGTGTTCCGGGACAGACCTTGACTTGTAAAGTGAAAGGCACTGCAAATTTTGCAATCGCTCCTTTCATCCCAGCAGGTAATTTTGTTAGAGGTAAGCCGTGCAATCTTTATATCTTAATGTGTTCAGTTTTATCCTGTTCTGAAATAGGGAAAATCCCAGTGCACAGAAAGAATGAAAGTAGCTCGTACACGAAAGACACTTCCAGCACTTGTGTCTGGAGTAAGCTTTGCTTGTGTTGGTGATGCAGTGCGGTTGTGACTTCCTTAACTCAAAGGTGTTGAAATGAATATGAATGCAGTCCGCCTTGTGCGGCCCAATAGCTGTTCTGAGAGCCTATTTGAATGTGAAGTTAGGGCTTGAGCTCCTTGTATTTGGGAAAGATTTTCTGATGAACAGATTGTGAAATCTTGATGATGTTAGCCACTCGTCTAATACATGCCTAACGGAGGTAGGGTTTTTCTTCAGTCCATCGGAGTTTTCTAGCTCTAACTTGGCTTTATATTAGACCTCATAAGGGTACAGTTTACTACAGACTTAAAATAAAAGCCATTATTTTGAATGCACAGAACATTGAGATGCTTGTGAGTATTTCTCCTCTAGAGTTGGATTAGTGGCACTGATGCCAGGTGGAGGCATTTCCGTACACGAAGCCCGTTATGCTAGAAGAGAAGTTAATACGTGGAGACCTGTATTAAACGTGCTCGGAGGTAGGAAATGCTCTGGAGTATCGACAGCATTTTGCTCAGGAGCAGCAAATCTCAACAATTTAATATTTTTTTAACATGTCATGTTGTTGGGTCTTTTATTCCACATGCGTTTTATCCGTTGTTTTTATCTTGTTCTTTTGAATTCTATAATCGAAAACTTATCTGTTCTTTTAAAAACATAGTTTAAAATAGAATATACGCTGTTCAGTTAGGGGGTAGAATCTGAAATGCGTATGAATGTCTGTTTTCTGTAGGGCTCTGAAGGCAGTAATGGGCTCTCTAAGCTCTGCTGTGTAGGAAGGCCAGCGATCCATCAAAAGCACAGTCTTGGATCTGAGTCGTGTATTTAGATTAGGAATGTTAAGAAAGATGGATGGCGAATGTCTTTTAGCTGCATTGTCCCCAAAACATAAAATGAAATCTAAAGACTCAAAGAAAGTTTCAATTACACTAGCAAATGACTTGAACAAGGATTGGGTAAGGGGAGGTCACGGGCCGATGGAATGCCAGTTGTGGATTTATATTGTTTAAAATGAAAACATTATTTCCATTAACCCCTTTCCACACCCACCTCCACCAGAGCTGTTTTCAGATTGTCCGTTTGTGGGTGTTACTTGATAGAAATACCTTATCGCCAGTGTGAATTGCACAGCCTGTCTGAGGATACATTTTTTCTGTCTACACAATCCAAGGTTTCATTTGGCTAATCCTCTAGAGCAGAGATATTCAACCTTTTTCATCTCCTGGCACTCATAAACTAATCACTAAACTCCTGCAGCACACCAAAAAATAAATTTTTTGCCAATCTGACCAAAAATAGGTATAATTTTGACTCAATCACATTGGAGCACTATTGTTGTGTTGGCTGTTATTATTTTATTTGACAATCTAAGTGAAAAGAGGTCAGTGCCCCCGACTAAATAGTCAGGTATCGCATGTTTTAAAAATTCTTGTGGCACACCAGTTGAAAATCTCTGCCTTAGAGAAATTCTGGCATCCCTGTGATCTCCAGACTTGATTTTAAAAGGTAGCAGTGAGCTACCTCCTTGCAAAGAAGCATTTATAAATGTTTTCATTAAAAGCAGAAGTAATGGGTTGTGTGTTGTGGTTTTCTAGAACAGTCCACACAGTGTACTTGGGTTTAGGGAGGAAAGTTCTAGGTTTCAGGATGATGTTAATAGATTTGCCCTTAACTGTGGGTGTGGGTTTGAGTGTGGCTTCTGCCCTCTCGTTGCAAATGGAGAACAGGAGTTGGGAAGCAGCAGACGCAGTATCCTTTCAATGAGTTGGCTGCAGTGTGTGCTCAAAGCAGGCACTTTACAGAGCACCCCTAATCTGAATAAAACAGGAGTAGGTAGGTGCTCTGTACATCCATAAAGCACTGAAGGGGATAAAGCCAATTATCTGTTCAATATTTAATGGCCATAAAGTTAAAAATTTTAAAGGCCGGACCTCAGAGACTGCTTAGTCAATTCTGTGGGTATTATTTTTGACATTCAAAAGTCAAGGTGGACTAGCCCTCCTGATGGCAGCTCCCCTCAGCCCGGCCTTGGAGTCAGTGGCGGTGACCCTGGGGTCTGTGCTTCTGCTCAGAGGAAGATCCGCATCCCGCCCTCCACCCCCCCACACACACACCTATTTTTTAGGAACTTTTATGGAGACCTCAGGGTGGACTAGCTTCTGACTTGTTTTTAGTTCCTTACTGTTTGGTGTGAAAGGCCATTAAGGATGATTGACTTACACAGAAAGCAAAAGAACCAGGGTAAAGACCAGCTGTTTGGACTAAAACATTACTTTTAAAGAAAACTGAAGATTTTATTTGAGATATTTCAAAAATTCCTATCTAAGAAACTATTAGAAGCTCTATTCCATCCCAAACCTATCCTTACAGATTTTTTTTTTGCACTGCATATTTCTTAAAAGCAAGTTGTGAAGAAAAATGAGAATTTTTTAATTCTACCACCTCTGTTCACTTTTCTACAGCTGAATTCAGCCAGTGACACAGGTGGGCACTGCTCTGACTGAGTCAGAGGCAGCTGAATCATAAAGCTTGTAAGAAAATCGATGCTCTGGCAATACTTGGAGTTAATGGCAGTGTGAAGAGTGGTTTTGTGATACGGTGAAGCTTCATTCTTCTTGCCTGTTAGCTAACACAGGGTCCTAATTAGCCATGAGCACGTTCTCATCTGCTGTGGTCCAGCTGTAGAAGCCTGTCTTGTATTTCTGAGAGTGTCACTGGCTGTCCTTTTCTTGCTTCCATTTTATGCATTTCTTGCCCCTTTTGTACATCTCTGCTGTGAACTATATGCTCCCAGGGCATTGGATCCCTGTTAGTTGCCTGTAGCTTTTTACTAAACTATTCTTAAATGAATACTTTGTATAGATAACTTTTGACCTGATGATGGTTTACTATTAAAATGCAGTCGGACAACTTCAAGAGAGGTTAAAGAAGCGGACGCTAATATACTGCATGGGTTATGAGGTGATCACAGGACGTTTGTTTTGTTTTGCTGTGAGATAGGTAGGAGCTTCCAGAGGCCGGCCTGTTTCGAGCGCTTTTGAGGAGCTGGTGGTGTTCCCTGGGCATCGTAGAAAGCCTTTTCCTTTCCCTCATTTTGCTGCTGGTTCCCCTTGAAAAGGACACTTAGTTTATTTTACTCTATTTCCAAGTGCATATTCAGCTTATTCCTAGCTCTTACATGGTTTTCCCTCCAAGGATGGCACTCAGTGCAACCTGGAGCCTTTCCGTGTGGGTGGACTTTATAGCTTTAAGTAGATTGCTCCTTGTTTTGCTGCAAGTGTCTTGAGTGATTAGGCTGTTAAACTAGCAGAAACCTTTGTTTTGTTAGTTTCCTATAAAGAAAATAAAAGTGAGAAGAGAATGATTTCCTGAATAATTCAAAGAGAAGACATAACACATAAATCCCTACCATGCTTCTACTAGGCACGGCCTTCCGAATCAACTGACGTTACAGCTCAGCACGATAATTAAACTCATTTATTCTCAAAGAGCTTTTGTATGTGGTACATGTTAGCAGAGCCAAGGAGAGAGGGACTTTCAACACCATCCTTTTTAATATGACTCAACTTGAAATGGGAGGGTACTTCGTTTGTTCACTTATGATCCACTCAGCCTTTAGATTGTAAGCTTTTTTAAAAAAATATTTTTTATTGACTTCTGAGAGGTACGGAGAGGGGGAGAGAGAGAGAGAGAGAGAGAGAGAGAGAGAGAGAAAGAAAATCATTGATCGGCTGCCTCCTGCATGCCCCCCACTGGGCATCGAGCTCGCAATCTGGGCATGTGCCCTTGATGTCCTTGATCGCAATTGAACCTGGGACCCTTCAGTTCGCTGGCTGGTGCTCTATCCACTGGGCCAAACCGGCTAGGGTGATTGTAAGCTTTTTGAGGACAGAAACCCTTTCTTGTGTATTTATATTCCTACAACATAGTGTATCTTCCTTGTATGATTTTTTGCCACATCTTTATGTTGCCCATATTATTATTTATATTTTTCGTTTAAGTTGATTTTGTTTTGTTACCCAGCCTCATCCAGATCGGTATTCGCCATGAAGTTGTAAGTGTGTTAGGCTGTGTTTTCTTTTCTATGTGTTTAAATCTTAAATAATAAGACTTTAAAAGTTTTATTTCTTTATCTCTGAGAATCATTTCATGTGTCACACCTGAGAAACGGTCCCAGCATTGCCTTCCTTGCAGGGAATCCATTTATGCACTCAAGTTTGTCAAATACTGTTTTCAAGAGTTTACATATATGTATTTTCTCATTTAATTCTTTTAACAATCTAAGAGGAAGGTGTCCCCATTTTGCAAATAAGAAAACTGAGGCTCAAAAGATTAAGTGACATTCCCAAGGTCAAATAGATTAGTAAAAATTAGAACTGAGAGATGAGTCCAGATCCATCAGATTGCAAAGTTAGTGCTGTTAGTCCAGTGACTAATGAATTAACCCTGTGCGTTTGTATAAAGGTCTGCTTCCCACTGTTAGCTTCTGGCGTTGAAAGAACTTCTCTGGATGGTATGTACTTTGTGGTTTCCCTTAGGAATTGCGTTTTGCATGGTCTTGGGAGTTGCCATCACCTTCGTTTTAGGGCTTGTGCCCCTCGGAGCCTCCCAGCCTTCTGAGAGGAGTAGCCTCATTGTTGCAGGTATTGCTAATTAGCTTAAACAAACATTAAACTCCTTATGTAAGTGAAAGCTAGTCTCTCTGTCGTTTTTATTGTATGGGGTCCAAATTGTGTTAGGCTATGAGATAAAGTTTGGAGATGATCCCATCTAATTCACTACCCTAATCCAAAATGAGTGCTCGAGGCCCCTGATGAGCATGCGTGTGTGATCAGCTAGCGTGTGCTTGGTTACTCCCATTAGAGTCTCATGTCCTGTAACTGTTACTAACAGACGAAAGAGGGCTTAGGCAACCATCGTCCTTCAGGACTAATTTCCTAGGACTTAAAGGTTGCAAGATCACCTAATGCTTGCTTATTTAATTTATTTTGGTAGTAGAGAATAGGAAACAAGTTTTAAAATTACTATTTGCCTTTTGATAAATTCAGAAAACATTTTAAACTTTCCCTTAAATCATTTGGTTCCCATCCCAGATCATCATTAGGGTTTCATTTTCTTGCAGCTGGATGGCATACCCAGGGATTGTTTAATGGGACCACTTACACTGACGGATGGTTTAATATTTTGAAGATAGCGCACAGTAGCGCCTTTAAGAGAATCATCAGAACTGGCATGTGAGGGATGTGAATTAGCTTGAGCTTGACATCAGAGCTAGTGTAAAAGCAGTTTTGTGCAACTTCAGGTACTCACCAAGCATTTTATACTTTTTTCCCCTCCCAGATTGTACTTTTCTTGGTTTGCTATCTGACTTATATACCGTATTCACTTTGTCTTCTAAATTATGGGAAGTGGGGAAATAGCAGAACTGCCTGGCTGCCTGTGTAGAGTCTGGCTGCTCTGCTTTTGAATGGGATGGGGCTACTGAGGCCGAGTCAGTGTCTTATGAGGCTGGGACTGGTGCATCTTCACAGCTGATGGCAACTGGGTTGTTGAGTTGGCCTATATCTGTTGATTTTATTATAGTCTATACTGTATGGGGTGAAGAAGCTGCTGTTTTATTATTCCCTCATAAAATTAATTGGTGCCTAAAACAAATATTATTAAAGATACCGTATTTTATAGTATACCAAGATGATTGATACAGTTTCAGTGTGGAGTTTATTTTCTGTGTGTCTTTGTCAATAAACTCATAAAATCTGAAAATTGAAATGAGCTAGAGTTTTATTTTCAGTCTCAAATGGTAAAGTTGTCAGAGGGAGTGACCGCACAGTTCCCCCAATGACTCAACCAGGAGACAGTGCCACATGCCCACATAGGGGCTTGCTCGTTTCCAGAACCCCGGTCCCCCTTCCCTCCTCACTGTGGGGAGCTTCCGCTTCTCTGAAGCCAGAGCCCAGAGCAGCGCCTTGTCACTGAACGTTTGAGCCTCTGTGGGTGCATGTTGTCTTTTCTCACTAATGTGAGATGCTGGCATCCAGAAACTCAGGCTGTTTTTGGTCGAAAATGTAACTCTGCGGTCCCCACGCTGCACTGAATTTCTCCTTAGTGTGCTGTTTGCTTCAGCCTAACCTTTCTGTCGGGAGGCGTACTGTGTTTATTGTCAGTCTGTGGATATTTTAATTGAAGAAAAATGAGCTTTCTTTTTAAATGTCTTCAGTATTACATATCTTCAGTTTTATTATCCTAATTTCAGTAGATTGACAAAGCCAGGTGAGGTTAACAACCCTAACCGGACCCAGCCTCCCTTCCTGCCGCTGAACCCCAAGGCCTGGCTGCAGGCACGTGGCCGGGTGTGGGTGGCTCCCAGTGCCTTAGGGTGTGGGTGGCTCCCAGCGCCTTAGGGTGGGGTACATTGTGTGTGCCTGCATGTACACACCAGGCAGAACTTCATAATCAATTTGGAAACTCATGCCGCACCCTCCAGCTAGCGATATGGAGCATTTATTGCGATACCTCCTCTTTTGGGCGAAGTCTTTAAACTACTAGGTCCGGGCTTGCTTGGAGGGGTGGAGATGGGCCAGCCGGCTCAGGAGCCATCAGGGCTGGGTCCCAGTCCTTTCGCAGCCGCACACTGTCTGGGAGGGCAGGGCAGGGCAGTGAGCGGGTGAGGCCTCCAGTGAAACTTCATGCTCGCCAAATGTGAATTTTGTAACATTTTCATGAATTGTGATATACTATTCTTAAAAAAGTCTTTCCAACCATGTAAAAATGTGAAGATGATGCTGGCTCACGGGCCGCGCAGAAGCAGGCAGCGGGCTCCTGTCTGAGCCTGTTTGCCGACTCTGGGCGACGGGCGTCTCTTACTGCACTTTAATGTAGTGTTTGCAGTTTGTGTATTTATCCACTTACCGGTCAGAGTGGTTTGCTCTGTGTTGCTCGCTCGTCGCCGTCCATGCCCTGAGAGCTGCGAGGGCCGGTCCAGCCCGGAGCCGCGCTGCTGCTGGCCGGTAGCTGCCCTCCAATTCCCGAGGCGCGACCCTGCAGCGGGACTGGCGGTGCCATCGTCACCTCCGGAGGCGATCGTGTCTGTTTCCCGGCGTCACCCTCCCCGCGTGGCCGTCACCGACAGTGGGGTCCACGGGCTGGTCCCCGGTGTGAGTGGGAAGTCGCTGGCTGGCACACCCGGGGCCGCAGGGCCGTCGGGGCGGGGACGTGTTGTTGGAAGTTGTGGAGCTGGGCTTCATCGCTGCGCCCGCGCTGGGACTCGTGTCAGCAGAGTTTAGGTTGTGTTGCAAGAGGGTTCTTGTTCCCGACATTTGCTACCAGTCCTATTCGCCTCAAATTTTTATGAGACAATGAATCATTTACACTTAAGGTTGGCGTTGTCTTTTTAAAATGGTTCTCAAGAAGCAAGGATTAATTTATAAGATCCAAATTTTGAGAACTTCTTTTTTCTTATAGTAAAAGTTCAGTTTGCTGATAAATCAGTGAGAACTCTGCCATCTGACCTTGGCAGCTTGCCTCTTTATAAATGCAGAATTTGTCATTTACGCTTGCTCTTGGCATCTTTTGCAGAGTAGATGTAATCTTGTCTTTCTATGAGATACCTTCCAGATTCATCCTGGAAATAAAATGTGAGCATACTAGTTTCTCTCTTAAATAGTGGGCCTTAATGTGAGTTTTAGGCATATGAATTATTGTTGCTGATTATGAATGATAATTTGGCGATTGTAACCAGCTTATTTCCAGAATGATTTACTGAATAAGAAATTTAACTAGCTGATCCCTTTATAAGATCAGCTAAGTCCTAAGCAGATTTCCTACAAACATTTTTAGTCCTTGTTTTGCATCATCATGGAAGAAAACTTAACAGAAAGGTAGGTGCTTGCTCTAACTCCTGGCATTCTTATCTGTTCATGTCTTCCTTGTTTTGTGGTCTCTCTCTCCCTATAAGGTGATTAGAACACAGTAAACCTCTACAAAAATGTTCTCCTATTTCCTTACCCTCAGCAAGCAGATCATGTGCAAATGGCGTGAACGTAATTCCAAATACGGGAGCTTTTGCACAAGGACCGCCAGCAGTTTTAAGGTGGTACACAAAGTTCTGTAGGTCAGCTTGGAATCATAATGCTTGCAAGGAAAAAAATTAAAATGGACTTCAAAGGACAACTCTGACATGGTCAATTAATAATTAAAACAGTTTTTTAATGAGCTCTGCAATTACCTGTGTGTCCCTGGAGATGATGGTTTATGGCATTATTGCAGTGCCCTTTCTTCAGTCACGGCGCATGACATTTGTAATTTAAAGCCAGCTAGACATTAAAGTGACAGAACTTTCATTAACCTTGTCTGAAGTTTGCTGATGACAAATGACTTATAAAACACGCTATTGTCAAAATATACCACATATTTAAGCACCTTCCGAGTTCTGTGAGCTCTGAGGCTGTGGCGCCTCAGAGAGAGACCAGGGCCACCAGCATCCTTAGGCATGACCTGACGGGGTCCCCAAAACTGGCCTCTTTCTACTATTCAGGTCGGTGGTGCCTGCTTCCGAGAAGAGCTAATGGGCTTTGCATGGCTCTCTGGTTCTGGCTTTTTCCTTCGGGATTTAGTGTCCCAGGGCTTGATTCTCTCAAGCAGTGTTTATGACTGTTGGACACTTTCTATCTGCCTTGGTTTGTAAACTTTTAAGTCTAAGAGCAGTTTTATTTTTCCAGCTTGAAACCATTTCAGCAGTTCTGTTTTGATTTTAGCTTTGCTGATATCTTGCTTTTAAATTCTTAGCCTCCACTTCTCTATGCCATGCTATATCCTCTTTATTTTTTATGTTTTCTCCTTCTTATTTGAAATAACCCCACCCCGCCCTGCTCCAAGAACCTGTGTAAGAACAATCTCTATTTTGGAATTTTAAATATCTTTCAGAGGAATATTTTGAAAGTACTGAATGGGATATTAAAGAGGGATATCCTTTTAGAATTATAATAGTAACAAATATACAGTAATTAACATTTACTGAGCAGCTACTGTATACCCGGCACTGAACTAAGAGTTCTCACTTACTCTTTATGGTAATCAGAAGTGATAGTACTGCTACTCCACCTACAGACGTGGAAACTAAGGCACCAAAAGATGAAGTCCTTGCTCACTGCCACTCAACTTGTAGGCGAGGTAAGATTTTGACTGACCAGAAGGGGACTGGATTGGAGCAGGTCTGCCTCCGCCGGCCTTCGTGTATGGTTCTTGGTTTTGTGCAGGAGTGATTTGACAGCATGAGTCTAGGTGATTGTGGGAGGATGGCTATTAAAGCTGGGACAGTGAAACAAGGGAGGGCTTAGCGTAGAAGCAGCAACGGGAGAGAGCCAAGCGGTGCTCTGCTTTGGTTCCCTGGAATCTTTGTAGAGAAGAAGTGAGCCACACTGGGCTGCGTGAATTCACTGGGCAGTACAGGTCACAGGGACAGGAGTGAGCCACGCTGCGCTTTTCTGAACTCACTGGGAAGTCAGAGAAAAGGGGATCTTGATGACAGTATAGGGGGGGAGTCCAGGATGAGCTTCTGTTGCTCCCCTGGTTGCAAGTCTCCTGGGGACCCTTGGAGTTTCGGAGAAATAAAATAAAAAGTTCATTCCTTAGAAAAGGCATGGACATACTCTAGAGCAGTGGTTGGCAAACTGCGGCTTGTGAGCCACATGCGGCTCTTTGGCCCCTTGAGTGTGGCCACGAAGTTTCAATCGCACTGTACGTGCACGCCCGCACGTGGTATTTTGTGGAAGAGCCACACTCAAGGGGCCGCAGTTTGCTGACTGCTCTAGAGCAGTGGTTGCCTCCCTTATGGACCTCATGGACCACCAGTGGTCCGCAGACCACCAGTTGGCAACCGCTGCTCTAGAGCAAGCATGTCAAACTCACAAATACTTCTGCAGCCCAGCCAATATAATAGTATGTAAGAAATATTTTAATAAAAATTTTGTAACTCAATTTTTACAATATCCTGTTATACATAATCTATAATAATAAAAGCATAATATGCTAATTAGACTGGACCACTTTCTGGATGAAGCTGGGCTGTGAGGGAAGCCCGGGTTCTGGGTGCCAGAGGGAAGCCGGAGCTGGTAGCCGGAGGAAGGAAGGCCTACTCTTGCACGAATTTCGTGCATTGGGCCCTGGTTATTAATAACGAATTACAATGTTCGCTAATGACTGATGACTGTAATCGTGTTGCATTCATTTCCCTTACACGCTTTACGCGCAGGCGCACCATTTCTCTCCACTAACACTAGCAGCGAAAATGTTAGCAGCCAGTGGCCACATCATTAGTCTTGGACTGACTTGTTTGGTGTGCACAACAGGAAATATTTCGCTTTCGGAGAACAAAAAAAAAAAAAAAGGGGGGTTTATTTGCATTAGCTTATTTCTGTAGTTAGTCAGTGTCTGGTAAGTTAATGTTCAAGAAAAAATACGAATTTTTATTAAAATGTTCTATTATTTTATGTTAACTATTACACAGTTATTTCAGCCCTTTGTATTCAGCATGTCTCTATCAAAATAAAACTACGTTTCTGAAAACTGAAGCTTTTGTTTTTTTGCGGCCCACATACACTTCAACCTTGTTTATTTGGCCTGTGTAGCCTTTGAGTTTGACATGCTTGCTGGAGAACGTCCGCACTGGGTCTTCTGTCTTGAGGCTTTTATCTCTTTTGTGACTGGAAATCCTAGGGGCGATCTCAGGGGAGGCTCTTCACAGAATATTCATTAGTTGTCCAGGTGTGTCCTTCAATATATTGATTCATCAAATGAGTGCATAGAGGGGCCAGAGTCATTCTGTGGTCAGTCTCATCTTTAAAGAATGTCATTGAAGAGGGACTAGGACCAAGGTGGGTCCACTCCGAATGGTGTGGGATGTGTGAGTCATTTGCTCCTAAGCGTCTTTGGTTAAGGAAGGTCAGACCATGTGATTCACTGGCTGGCTGTAAGTTGCTGGAATTGTTTGGCCTTGTTTAATTATTTTGTCTCAGTTTCCCTCTTTCCACTTATCAAAGAATTTTCCTAGCTCCTTTCTATCCTGACTCCATACTAAATAAAGATCTTGCTTGCGACCATTTATAAACATGGCCTCTCAACTCTGGCTTTTTCAAAATAAATTACGTTTATTTGCTGTGCTTTTATCTTTGTACAGTACAGTAATTGCATTGATGTACTATAAAATACACCAGGTAAATAAATGTATACTAGCTAGTGTATCAGCAAAAATGAACTTACACTATAAGTGAAAGTTGAGTATATCTTATTTGAAAGAATAGTTAACAGAATTTATAACCACCTTTCAACTCAACTCAATGAGATATGAAGTAACAATGCTTCTAAGTGTTTTATTAGTATTAGCATCTTCTCTGCATTGAATATGTCCTGATTCTGTTGTGGGTCTGTCTTATGATTAGTTTCATAAGATTCAAGACTACAATACAACATTCACAACACTTTGTCTTTTTGCTTTTGATTAAGGTCCATAATTTCTTAAACATTCTCTAAGTATTATACCAGATGGGGCAAAAACAGGTTTACAGCCGTGAGTACACAAAACAGAGTTTATTCTTATATTATTTATTAATTATTGTGTTATTTTCCATATGAACAACTGTAAACCTACTTTTGCCCCACCCTGTATGTTACAAAATCTTAAATACTTCATACTTCCCTCCTGTGGAATACAGTTCCTACGTTTATATCACTGAATACCAGGCTAGATTTCTGCATACTACAATGAACTATTTTTTGGTTGAAGTATAACACCAAAAAGTTCTCACAAAATATAAATATACAGTTTAGTAATTATCACAGAATAAACACCTGTAAAACCATTACTCATGTCAAGAAATAGAATTTTGCCAATACCACAGAATTTTCCCTCGTGTCCTCTAAAAACTGCTACTCTTCTCTCCTTCTCAAAGATAAGACAGATTTGAACTTTAACGCCATAGTTTTGTATTTTTTATTTGCTTCTGACATTTTTAGACTTCCTATTGTAGAAAATGTCAAATATACAAAGGCAGAGGGAATATGTATTGGACCCTCATGCTCCCATCACTCAATTTCAACGATTATGAACTCATGGCCAGGGTTACTTTAGCTATAATCTCATCCATTTCTGCCTCTGACCCCTAAGCCGATCATTTTAATCAAATGGTAGGCATTATATCATCTCATCCACAAAGATTTCAGTATATTATCTCTAAAATACAGGCCTCTTTAAAAAGATAACCCAATGCTATTTTCATACCTAAATAAATTAACAGGAATTTCTTTGTATCAATATCTGGTTAGTATTTAAATTCTATAATTATCTCATGTTATTATTACCTTTTACAAATCTCTTTTTAATTCAAGATGTAAATAAAGTCCATTTATTACAACTGGATGATAAATATGTCTTCTTCTTAACCCTATAGCTTCTCCCTCCATCCCTCTTTTTTCTCTTTTGAAGTTTATTTGTTGAAGAAATGGGACTGTTTTATAGTTTCCCACAGTCTGATTTTGCTACTTATAGTTTCATGATGTTGTTTAACACGTTTGTTTAGTTTGATTTTCTGTTTTGGGGGCATGAGTGTATGAAGGGCAAGAACATTGCAGAGGTGACAGGCAATGCCTGCACCTTTTTGCAGGTGTGTGATGTCAGTAACATGAAGATTACTGCTTACATTCACTCCTTCGGTAGGGGTTGTAAGATGGAATTCCTTCTTCGTAAAGAGAAACTTTCATCATTTACCTTAAGGTGCAGTAATACAGGAAGGCCAAGATAAATGATTGATTCTTTACCTTTACTTATTAATTTTCTAATAACTACTAGGTTCTCTAGCATTCCTCAAAGGTGATCATGGGGTTTTTGTTTGTTTATTATTTTGAACTGATAGCCTTTAACATACTTATGCTTCAGCCCATTACTGTTATTCTAATACTGCTCACATTACCCCGTTTTGCCAGTAGGAGCCTCTTTATGTTGTTTTAACATGACCTGAGACCTTTGTTAACATCCTTCTTTCCTGTTAATGAAAAGATATCCCAGGTTTACTTTATAAGGATTTTTTTTCATGCCTGGATCCAGCTATTTCTTGTAGGAGCTTATTCCTTTTAGTGCGAAATGTTAATTAGAAACCATAATCTGGTCACTAGGGCATGCTAACTGCTTTTGGGTAGATCATTGTTTTTAGATCTTTTAAAAGTGTATAAGAGCTATGTATGCTTATGTTTTCTTTTCTTTTTTTAAAAATAAATATTTAAGTATCTGCTGTAACAGAAGACAGCTAGATTCTTTAAAAAATTTTTCTTTTATTGATTTCAGAGAGGAAGGGAAAGGGAGAGAGAGAGAGAAACATTAATGATAAGAGAGAATCATTGATTGGCAGCCTCCTTCACGCCCCTTACTGGGGATAGAGCCTGCAACCTGGGCATGTCCCTAACTGGGAATCTAACAGTGACCTCCTGCTTCATAGGTCAACACTCAACCACTGAGCCACACCAGCCGGGCTCCTTATGTATTCTTAAGAATAAAATGCATAATAACTTCCCCTTGATTCTTGGAATTCAAATGTAAAACTATATAATTTTTACTTAACATCACACCTTTACTTTAGTCACATATTTGTATTTTCATTCACTGTGCTAAAAATCCTGGTTCCTAATTATGCCAACATTGAAGATTCTCAAAAAGAGATACATCAGACGCGAGCTGCTACAGCTGCTGGTAGGTGAAGGTTGGCACCAGCATTTTTAAGTTCTGCAGGTGATTCTGATGCATCCAAAGTATGAAAACCACTGGTCTGTTTTAGAAACTAGTTTAAGCTCTTGGTGTTTTAACTATGTTTCCCATTTTTTTCCTAGGAACTCCCTCTTTTCTCTTGATTGCCCATATTCTGTGAGCCACCCATGTACCATGTGAATTCTTTTTTCTGGCTTAACTGGCTACTCTGCACAGGTGATAACAGGTATCTCCCTCCTGAGCAAGTGAGGCTGCAGCAGTCTTTGACCACGCGAGTGCTGAGAGACAGGTGAACCTCACACGGAGGCCCTGCCTGAGGCCAGAGGGAGATCCTCTGCTCGGAGCGCATGCCTGTAACGGAGTGGATTTGCTGCAGGGCAAGCCTGCGTTTGATAAAATATCAGAGCAGTTTATGTACCGGCACCCTTGTTCCTTTCCTTTCCCTTATGCAGAAGTGCTGATTGACAATCAAAGGAGTAGCACGGGCCTCCCTGAATTCAGCGCCTTTGGAGGCCCATCTGTAATCCTTCCGAGGCTGCGGGCCAGGCGCGGTTAGGCCTTCTTTCATCCATGCGCACCCGAGAGGAGATCTATTTTCCTTGCACCTGTTCCTGTATTGAGTTCTGAAATCTGACCCTGGCGCGTTATTTTATTGCCTCTCTTAGAACAGACTCTAGGTCTATGTGGGTCCACTTAGCTTTTACTAGATTTAGTATTGATAACTGGAGGAAAAAGTTCATTATTTTGGAAATGAATACATCCTAAGATCAGATTTTGGTTTTAAAAATCTAGCCACACCAATTTTGATAATCCTTTAATTTCATTTAATACTGACGTAGCTTTGTTTTTTTAAATGTGCAAACTTTCACATTTTATTAATGTTTCTGAGAGGGAGGTGAAGTGACCACTGTTATTCACTTTAGGGTACAAAATGGAACTTCATAGCAACTGCTCCGATTTAACTCACATGTATGGTGGAACAAATCAAATATTCATGTCTGATTCTTGATATTCTTTCTGTTATAAAACACAACTCTTAAAAAGAATTTAAAGGAGTTTCCATTATTACAATGCAAGTAAGATAATTTTAAGAGAGGTCAACAACCAGTTAGAAGGAGAGAGTGAGAATCATGCTAAGTGCCTGGGATGGAATTATTTTTAGGTTTTGGCACTAAATTGAGCTTTCTGGTTGTGAGCCAAGACATAAAGGAAAAAGGTTGGCTCATGTTATACTTATCTGATTAAAGAAACCTCATGAATCCATATGGAATGCCGACATTTTCCTGGCACTGGTTTTTGTGAAGAGTGTATTGTATGATCCTGCTCAGGGACATTAGTGACAGTGCATCCTGTTTTCAGCAATGACTGTGTACAGTATATGAAAATAAATTCAAATGAACCCTTTTCATACTCTTCCTAACCAATGTCCTCTGAATTCATTGGCAGAGTTTCACAGTTGAGACATATATAAAACACTAGAAATACAATGCTTATAGGGATATGTTTATTGATTTTAGAGAGAGAAGAAGGGGGAGGGTATATGCAGGGAGAAACATTGGCTGGCTGCCTCTCATAAGTGCCCCAACAGGGAATGAACCTGAAATCTTTCAGTGGAAGAGACAATGCTCAAACCAACTGAGCCACACTGGCCACGGCTCCATCTCTTTACTTGTAACCTATTTGTGTGTATTTTTAATCCAATCTGCAATCTTTGCCTTTTAATTTGCATATTAAGGCCATTTATTTCTAATGTGATTATTAACGCGGTTAGGGTAATTCATCTTGCTATTTTATTTATTTGTCCATTTGTCCTTTGTTCTTTTTTTTTTCTGCCCCCCCTTTTGGGTGCTAATTGCGTACTTTTTGTGATTCTAGTCTAGCTGCTCTGTTGGCTTACTAGCTATAATTCTTTTAAAAATATTTTTATGGCTATTTTAGGTTTAACTTGTCGGAGTCTATCTGTATGTGATATTATACCACTTATGTGTAGTGTAAAAACCCTAAATCCTTTACTTCTATTTTCCTCTTCCAACCTTTTCCTGCTACTTTGTCATACATTTTACTTTTGCATATAGTTATAACCATCACAACACATTATTGTTATTTGTGTTTAGAATCATTTGATTAGCCTTTCAAATAAATAATTCAAATAAATATTTAAAGACATCTTTTAAATAATAATAGAACATTCTTATACATTTATCCATCTAGCTATCATTTTTGGTGTACTTTATTCCTCTGTGTAGACTTAATTTCCATCTGATATCATTTCCTCATGCCTGAAGATCTTTCTTAACATTTCTTATAGTGAAAATCTATTGATGATAAATTCTTTCAGCTTTCGTATGGCTAAAAAAGTCTTTATTTTGCTTTTGTTTGTGTAAGAGAATTTCAGTGGACACTTAATTCTAAGTTGACAGATTTTTTTCTTTATATATTTTAAAGATATTCCACTGCCTTTTTGCTTGAGTTATTTCTAATGAGAAATCTTATGTCATCCTGTTCTTTTCTTCTATGTATATAATGGCATTTTTCTCTGACTCCTTTTAAGGTCTTCACTTTATCACTGTTTTCTTTTTTAAAAAAATTTAAATTCCTTATTGTTTAAAGTATTAGATATGTCTTCCTTTTCCCCCATTGACCTCTCCCCGGCTGTCCCCCCCACCCCCAGCACATGCCCTCACCCCACTACTGTCTGTGTCCATGGGTTATGCTTATATGCATGCATACAAGTCCATTGGTTGATCTCCTCTCTGCCCCCCACCTTCCCTCTGAGGTTGGATGGTCTGTTCAATGTTTCTATGTCTCCGGATCTATTTTTGTTCATCAGTTTATGTTGATCATTATAGTCCACAATTGAGTGAGATCATGTGATATTTATCTTTCTCCCACTGGCTTATTTCGCTTAGCATAATGCTCTTCAGGTCCATCCATGCTGTTGCAAATGGTAAGAGTTCCTTCTTTTTTACAGCAATGTAGTATTCCATGGGATAAATGTACCACAGTTTTCTAATCCACTCATCTGCTAATGGACACTTCAGCTATTTCCAAATCTTAGCTATTGCAAAATTGTGCTGCTATGAACATAGGGGTGCATATATCCTTTCTGACTGGTGTTTCTGTTTTCTTGGGATATATTCCTAGAAGGGGTTACTGGGTCAAATGGGAGTTCCATTTTTAACTTTTTGAGGAAACGCCATACTGTCTTCCACAGTGGCTGTACTAGTCTGCATTCCCACCAGCAGTGCATGAGGGTTCCTTTTTCTCCACATCCTCACCAGTACTTGTCCTTTGTTGATTTGTTGATGATAGCTATTCTGACAGGTGTGAGGTGGTATCTCATTGTTGTTTTGATTTACATCTCTCAGATGATTAGTGACTTTGAGAATGTCTCTTGGCTTTCTGTATGTCCTCTTTCAAAAAGTGTCTGTTAGGTCCTGTGCCCATATTTTGATTGGATTGTTTATCTTCCTATTGTTAAGTTGTATGAGTTCCCTATAAATTTGGAAATTAAACCCTTATCAGAAATAACATGGGTAAATATGTTCTCCTGTTACTGGTTTTGAACAATTTTATAATGACATGATTGGGCATAGATTTCTTCATGTTTTTGTGCTTGGAGTTAATAAACTTCTTAAATTTGTGGTTGTCCCACACCTTAATAATTATTTTTGTTTTACGTTATTTTTCTCTTTCATTTTGGGCAGTTTCTATTGTTTATTCTTGAAAACAAATCTTCTCTTCTGAAATGTTTAATCAGCTGTTAATCCTATCCAGTGTATTTTTCATTTCACTCATTATAGTCTACCTCTAGCAGTTCATTTGGACTTTAATATGTTTTTTTAATTGATTTTAGAGCGAGAGGAAGGGAGAGAGAGAGAAACATCAATGAGAAAAAGACTCAGTTGGCTACCACCTGCATGCCCCCTACCGGGGTTTGTGCTGGCAACCCCAGCATATGCCCTGACCAGGAATCTAACTGGTGAACTCTTGGTTCAGGGGTCAACACTTTCACCACTGTGCCATACCAGCCAGGCTCATTTGTCTTTAAAAAAAGAAGTCTTCCATGCCCCTATTTGGAATATGTGGAATACAGTTATGTTATATCTTTTAATGTCTTTGCTAATTCTATCATTTATGTCATTCTGGGTTGGTTCTGATTATGTTTTACTTTCAATATGGGTCTTATTTTCCTGCTTCTTTGCATGCCTGCTAATCTTTGATTAGATGCTAAGCATTATGAAACTTTCCTTATTTGGTGATAGATTTTTGTATGCACTTTAGAGCCTTGTACTGGTATGGGGTTACGTTACTTGGAAATAGTTTGATCCTTTTGCATCTGCTTTTAAGATTTATTAGGGGGAAACCAGGGAAGTATGTTGTCCAGGACGAATTGTTCCCACTCCCGAGGCAGTACCTTTCTGAGTTCTCTATCCAATGATTGGGAATCCTGAGGTTGGCATTCTGTCCAGTGGGAACAGGTACCATTTCCAGCCCAGTGTATGTGCACACTGTTCCTTCCAACATCTCAGATAGATTGTTTTCCTGGCCCCAGTAGGTTGTCACATTCATGCAATGATTAGGTGCTGGCTGAATACTTGTGAGGGACCTTCTGCAGATCTCTCAGCATCCCTCTCTATAGAGCTCTTCTCTCTTGGCACTTGGGTCCTGCAAAAATCTAACTCTTTAAGTCTCTCTGGGCTGCAGTGCAGGGTCCGCACCCTAGGCTCTGTCCTGGAGACCGTGCTGGAGGTAGGCTAGAGCTCATCTAATATGCATTCTGTCTCAGGAATCACGTTAATATTGCCTCATATTCAGTTTCTTTCACTTTGTCTTTGTTGTTTGTTGTTTCAGGCAGGAGGGTAAATCTGGTCCCTGTTACTCCATATTGGCTGGAAGCTTAAGTCTTGATTAGTTTTAAATGTAAGTTAAATAAATAGCCAGGAATGTAGGCCGAATTCTTTAATAGCTGGGTTGTGGTGACATTGGGTATTCACTGTGGCTGCTTCTGACTCGTCCTTCAGAGAGAATGATAAAGAGATCAGAGTAGCCAGCTATACAACCACAGTTGAGGGTGCATCTGTATCCATCAGCTTGGGCTTCTGTAACAAAAATACCATCGATTGGGTGGGTTGAGCAACAGAAGTTGATTTCTCACAGTTCTCCAAGATCAAGGGGCCTGCAAAGTAGATTTCATTCTCAGACCTTCCTCTTGACTTGTGGCGGGCCGTCTTTCTGTGTGCTCACAGGGCCTTGTGCCTGGAGAGAGTGCAAGCGCCCTGGTGTCTCTTTCTATAAGAGCACCTAATCCGTCATGAGAGTCCCATCTTCACGACCTTATCTAACATGCTTACCTCCCAGAGGCCCATCTCTTAGGCCTTCAACATCTGACTTTTGTCAGATACAAGCATTCAGTTCGTAAGAACAGCCATAGTGAACCCCAGTTTTTCTCTGCATAACTGGTGCAGTTTGTGATTAAGGCCCCTGAGCCATGCATCTGCGCTCATCTCTTTCTTCTGCTCTGGCAGGCTTGTGGCAGCATAAGGAACACTTTTCCCTTAATAGACTAGAGCCGTACCTGGACTTCCTGGTCAGAGATGCTTTGTTCCCATAATTCTTTTGAAGTGCCAAGAACTCCTGTAGTTCTACTGGATTAAACAGAGCAAAATTATCTCCTTGAATCAGGAGCATCCTGTAGGGAGAGATGAGGGGTGTGCAGCCTATTGGGAGAGCTGCATTTGTAAGGAGATGGTCCAGGAAGGATACGTCGTATTAGAACATCTTAGTCTTAAGTGACAGATTTGTTGCCAAGAAAATGGAAGTGGATGGAATCAGTGCCCCGTCTTCTTCCTTGGCAGCATTTCAGAATAGTGGGTCGTAGCTCAGTTTTTGTCGTGCTTCTCCCTTCAGTTAGGATTAGAGTAGAAGCCTGGCCAGGCACAGTGCCATTTTGTCTTCCTAATCCATGCTAAGGACAGGTAAATCTGGAAGGATATTAATGAGAGCAGAAATCTGTGAGAGGTGGTTGGAGTCTATGTCAGTTGTTAATGTTGTATGAATGCAAATATTCTTCTTTGGTTACAGAGATTCCAGGATGCCAATAAGCCCTTAGATTTTTCCAGAATTTTATGTTGGTGTCAGAATTTTGTGTCTTAATTTACTCTACAACTTGTTAGCTGCCTTTTCTCTGAACATCTGAGAGAGATTTTTCTTCCCAGTTTTAATCATTGAAAAGTAAATTGTGACCATTGTTTGTTGACGAATGCCTCTTGTGCCAGCTTTCAGTAGCAAATGGATTGTAAACACATACATGTCCCATTTACTTATTGCTTGTTCTGTAAGCACTCAGATGGACTCCCAGGACAATTTCAAAATAAAATAACGACCTCTCGAATGTTTTGCAGATTTGCCCAAGATTATGCAGATGGTGCCATAGGAAATGTGGGCACGGATTGTGGAGATTGTCTTTTCATTCAGTGGCTTCTCTGCAGTGTGACTGCGTTGTTCTCGGACATTGGATCCCTTTACATAGGACAGGATGCTTCTCACAGTGTTTCTCTGATTCCTTTATGAGGGGAGATAGGTTTCACCTAACAAATTTTGATTGTTTACAAGAAAACCCACGGAGCAAAACAGAACAAAAAACCGGGTTTCTTCACTCTGTTCTGCACTAGGGGGCTGGAGGGACTGACACACCCCTTTCCTTCTTGAGCTGCAGGTAGCAAACGGGGTAGCCACCTGTGCTGGTTAAGGTTAACGGAAAGGAAAACCTTCGTTCCTCAGTCACAGTAGCCGCATTGCAAGTGCTCAGCAGGCACCCGGGGCGCTCGCGCGCCAGGAGGGACTGCGGCAAGCTCCCCGGGAGGCGCTGCACCAGCGCTGCCACACCGCTGTGTCCGCCCCAGTGTGGTGTGGCCGTGTGTTTCCCGTCCTAAAGTCACGGCTACCAGGGACCGGCAGGAAAGCACAAACAACAGCATGCTGCCAGGAAGATTACTGGGCTGTTGATGTGTTCTTGTCACTCTATGTGCTCCTAACATTGGGACTGTATTTCCCCCAAAATGTTATTTCACTCTTTTGTTTTTTAAATCCTCACCTGAGGATTTGTGTGTGTGTTTTCATTGATTCTAGGGAGAGAGGAAGGGAGCGGGAGAGAGAGAAACATTGATGTGAGATGAAACATCGATTGGTTGCATCTCATACATGCCCCGACCGGGAATGGAACACTGCAACCTGGATATCCACAGCATTATTTCTCAAAAAGAAGGAGTATATGTATAGAAGGTCTTACAGGAGGTCTCATATTACAGATCAATCTCTCAATTACATTTTGAACATCAAAATGGCCCTCATGGATGTTTGCTTATGATGCTTAAAGAAGTCACTTGGCAGAGTCAGATGTACAAAAGAGGGATAGAAATTTAACACAGATTTCTTAGGTATGACCTCTCAGTTACACGTGTTGGACACCAGTGTAAACGGCCTCTTAGAAAGCAGAGAAAGCAATACGGTGCTTGCCAGAGATCACATTCTGTGCCTGCAGGATGCACGAGAAACTGTCCTGTTCAGCGAACTGCTGCTGGTGGCGGCTGTGCCGTCCGTGGGCTTTAAAAAGTGCCGTGTCTCCAACAACCTCCGAGGGAAGCAGATCTGCCTGGAAAGTATCCCTAAAAAGTGGCTCTGGTGACAATGCAAACACCTGTGTGTCTGGGAGTCCTTCATGAAATGTGAGAGGAGAGAGAGAGAAACGAAGCACTTTTCTGAGGTAAACGGGCTCTGTAATGTTCCCTGTGATTTTGAATATGTATATATAACTACACAAAGAAAATATACTTAGACATTTAGCATCTCATTCTCAGCCCTGGAAGTTAATATGGTCAGACTATAAAAAAAAACATACACAAAAACAAACACTTCTTTTTTGAGGGGATTATTTCATATGGAAAACGGGAAATGTTCTTATATTAGGATTCACTTAAATTTGGACATATAAAATGTCTGCTTCTAGAGATGATCTTACTGGTTTTTTCCCCCAAAAAACTCTTAAGAGTTTCAGAAGAGGATTAACTTAAATTTATTACAGCAATGGAAGTAATCTCCTTAAAATCATGTTAATATATAAAAGTTTATGCTTATATTTCAACAGATATTTATTGATTTCAGAGAGGAAGGGAAAAATAGAAACATCAATGATGAGAGAGAATCATTGATCAGCTGCGTCCTGCACACCTCCTACTGGGGATCAGGCCCGAAACCCCAGCATGTGCCCTGACCAGGAATTGATCCATGACCTCCTGGTTCATCAATCTATGCTCAGCCATTGAGCCATGCCGGCTGGCAGTTTATGCTTATATTAATGTGCTAAAAGTGCACAGGAAAATTAGAATTTGGAGTGAAAACAAGTGTTAGCAGTGGCTGATCTGGGCAGTGGGGTTCCTGTGATCGCCCCTGCTCCTTTGTTCTTTTCTGTTTCATTTTCGATGATGAATAATTACTTTTATAATTAGAATAAAAAAAAGAAATTACTATTTTTAAAAGTTCATATTAAAAAGAACTCTTATTTGAAAGTCAGTCCATACTTGTACCTTCCTTACCTCAAGCAGAAGGGAGAGCTTTGCACAGGACTCGTTCTGAGAGAAAATGCCCTGTCTGACCAGCACGTTTGTTTCATCTCTAGCAGTACTCAGAATGTCGTGCAAAAATTAAGTCTTGGCAATTGTTACGTAAATTCTGAAGATTGTGTTTTCTTCAGCATCTATGAGTAACATTTCATGCCCATCCGAGGTCTGAAAATATCCCACGCTCCAGCTGCCAGGATGCTAGCGTGCTCAGAGGCAGGGTAGTCCCCCTGCAAAAGAGTTTAAAAGTGCTCAGCTCTTTTCCGACCGTTTCACATTAATTCCTGGTGAAATCATTCAGAGGAATACTTTGGAGATGAAGGTAATTTAGGCCTACTCTTTTTTTTTTTTGGTCATTGACTTACTTTGACCTTGAGTAAGTCAAATCGTATATTTCTAGTTCCCTCTGTATTACTTCTCATGTGATACTTTAAGGAAGCTTTTTCGAGGGGAAATTATTTTGACCTATTTGGAAGCAATGCATGTTCTGAGAACTTTGAAACAAAACTAGTCTTGGAATGCTGTTTCTCTTCTTTTCCCCCAGTGCCACTTGTTACTTCACCCAGACTCAGTAACGAAATGGCTTATTTCTTTGCCTGTTGTGATGAGCAGAAGGAAGAAAGAGAAGAGAAACTCACTGCCTGTAGAGGGGCTTTTTCCCAGACGTCCCGTGGTGTGCATTCCTCGGGACTAGGAACAGCCCTCGCTGCCATTGTACAATGTGCAGTACAGGCGGCTCGGGTGTAAAACGCCCACCTGTTGCTTTGGACATCACTTGACACTAAAAAGCAATGCATTTTGCATTTTTGCTTGTTGGACTCTTAGCCAGAGGAAGTAAAAATACATATTTAAGTAGGTTCCCAGCTTTCCCTATCTATGAAGGAGGCACGGAGACAGGCAGTTTGCTGAGCACGACTTTCTTTGGCCTGTTTTTGTGCTGCAGAGGATGGTGATATAGGGCTTGGAGCCCCTAAATGCACAGGCCTCATGCCACCAGCGTGGAGTATAGGGCGTGCCCGCACTGTCTGTGGAGGGTTGTGTAATAGCGTCACCCTGGTGACAGAAATGAATGTGAATTGGCAAAAAGGAGCCGTTAATCTGGATGAAAATATTACCACCCAGTGTGTGGATTAATCCTGGTCCTTCCGTGGAAAAGACCTCCTGTGTGTTCTACAAGTGTCAGCTGTGGCTGGAGGGGGCACTTATCTAAAATCTCCCCATGTTATAGAGACTGAATTCTAAGTGCTTTGGTCCTTAAAATTGATTTTTGGTTTAGACAAGATTAGCAATATGGGCATTTTATCATTTTTAGTTTGATATCCTATGTAAAAAAAGGGTAACATGCAAATTGACCCTAATGGCAGAATGACTGGTAACAACCGATCGCTATGATGTGCACTGAACACCAGGGGGCAGATGCTCAACACAGGAGCTGCCCCTGGTGGTCAGTGTGCTTCCACAGGGGGAGCACTGCTCAGCCAGAAGCTGGTTCATGGCTGGCTAGCACAGCAGCAGTGGCGGGAGCCTCTCCTGCCTCCTTGGCAGTGCTAAGGATGTCTGACTAACAGTGGGCCTAAGCCGTTAGTCAGACATCCCCTGAGGGCTCCTGGGCTGCCAGAGGGATGTCTGACTGCCAGTTTAGGCCCGATTCCCCCAGGGAGTGGGCCTAAGCTGTCAGTTGAACATCACCTGAGGGGTCCCGGATTGCAAGAGGGCACAGGCCGGGCCGAGGGACCCCCTGAGTGCACAAAATTTTTGTGCACCAGGAGGCTTTTAGTTTTGAAAATAAAAATTTATGATTATTTTGCTACTTTTAGGACACCTGAGCTAATACTATATGAGGTGATTAAAAAGTTAACAGAAGTCTTCTTGTGCGTTGGCCTAGAAATTGGCTTATTAAAAAATTTCTAACAAATTATAAATAGGTAAGTCACCTTTTAATGCTAACATTTATATCTATATTTATCATATAGAGGTATATTTTTAATTTGCCAGTATTTGATACTAGGTCTCGACATTTTCTTTTGAGTTGGAATCCTTGACATCTTTCTTGTGTAAACCACCGCCACAGTTCAGTGTCTATGATTTCCTACCCAGGTCTGCGTAAATTGGAGCAGTAATCTAAAGAGATTGTGAAGTGGTCTCAGTGCAGAATCCTTCTAGAATTTTACTAAATCTCACCTGAAACTTTGGTTATCTAACATCTGGTTCAATGATAATTTTTTTTAATTGATTTTGGAGAGAGGAAGGCAGAGAGTAGTACAGAGAAACATGGATTTGAGAAACATCGATTGGTTGCCTGCCATACACGCTCTGACCCTGGTTCAAACCTGCAACTTTGGTATGTGCCCTGATGGGAATCTAATCTGCCACTTTTCAGTGTATGGCTGATGCTCTATCCCAGGGGTGGGCAAACTTTTTGACTCGAGGGCCACAATGGGTTCTTAAACTGGACCGGAGGGCCGGAACAAAAGCATGGATGGAGTGTTTGTGTGAACTAATATAAATTCAAAGTAAACATCATTACATAAAAGGGTACGGTTTTTTTTTTGTTTTTTTTTTTTGGTGTTTGTTTTTTATTCATTTCAAACGGGCCGGATCCGGCCCGCGGGCCGTAGTTTGCCCACGGCTGCTCTATCCACTAAGCCAAACCGTCCAGATTCACTCTGCTTAATTTTGATAGAAATGATGGATCACTTTTTCTTACATTTATATTTCTTTGATTTACATGGTATCATCTGTTTAATTACATTTTGAAAGTCCGTTAACAAACATAACTGAAATACACAGGTTTAGAAACAAACCCAATGAGCTCATGGTAAACGCAGCTTAGCTGGGGAACTAGTCCTGCATGGCCACGTGGGAGGAGCCCACCGGTGCGCCTGTTCAGAATACCCCGAGCGCCAGGTAGCTGGTCCTACGGAAGGATGGCGGTCGCTGTTTGATCAAGCCCGTCAGGGTGTTCTGTAAACATCTACAAACAGCTACAGCTAACACCCGGTCAGGAATTTAATTTTTACCATTGTTTTCCTTTCTCTTGTCCAATTTAAAATTCAAGTGTAGGTAAGTAAATACTAATGAAACTGTTGTTAAATGAGGCCATGTCAACACGGATGTAAGGGCTGAATTGGGTATTTTACTGTTTGGGGTATTTATTTACATATGTAGTATATTATATTAGTTGATTGGTACTTGATGCTATTCAAAATTTTTAAGAGTTTCTGAATCTTTCTTAACAGAGTGATATGCAGCCACATGTAAAAGAGAACGGGAGAGGTGGAATTGTCGAGGACTTAAGTGTAGTACTGATGTTGCAGGATTCTAGCACATCATAGGCTGTCCTGCATCATAGAGACCCCTGTACTCTGTCAGAAATACATTACCCAAGTGAGTCTGACCTCTGCCAAACCAGTAAAAGGCTTTTTCCCCCGCCCCTTTCAGCTTCCTCCTCCTGCTCCTCCTCCTCTGTCTGTATCCCCTTCTCTTCCCCTTCCTCCCTCTTGCTTCAGAGTTGACTCCACTGTAGAAGAAGCATGGGGGGCGGTGACATTTCTGGATGTGACAGACGTGTGCTTCTGCTGGTTCAGGCCCAGGTGTGTCCCCTAGGAATGCGAGGAAGGAGTTGAATTAAGCAAATATTTACTTAAAAAGAAAAAGGAGTGAAAGAAAGATACAAGCTCATGTTAATTGGGAGGGTTTCAAGTATAAAAGAGCTAGAATGATGAATGTAAACATAAATGTTATGACACTTTGGAAAGGAAAATTTGGCCCGAGAAGAGGTTATAGAAGCAAATCTCTTAGGAACTGTTGATTCTGAGACCGACACACTCATTGTCCAAGTAAGAATGAACATACCTTAAGTTTCACTGAGAAGAATTACAGATATGGTCAAAATTATAAGAGGCAATTCCAAGGTCATCTGACACCGGCCCCAGTAAAAACACTAGACTCCCCAGGAATCTCAGCCTTCCCATGGGGACCTGGTCTACTCTTCAGCCTCTCCTATGAACGGATGCAATGATCTGTGGACCTTAAGTGGAAGGAAACCGATTTCTGTTTATCTTAAACCTCCTGTGCTGTGCTTTTGCATGCATTCATCTTATTTTTTCCATTATTCTTAACTTAGTCATCCAGAGTGCTGCTTAAAAGGAAAATTACCCTAAAACGGACCTGGCAAACAAACAAATCTATCACTGTCCAGGTTTCTGAATCTTTCTTAACACATTTCTTGTAAGAAGAGAAGGAGCTGTTTTCTTTAATATTGAAAAGGCATTCCCTGCCGCAGTCCTCATCCACCTTGGCCCACACGTTGAATGATTCTGTAGGATTCAGAGGGTTCTGACATTCAGAGAGCAGCAGCCAACTGTCAGAAACGGCAGGAGATGGTAGTAATGACCTCCACTTAAGGTCGCTGGTGCTTGAATGCGTGTGGCACTTTGGCGCTAGCTCGGCCACATCCTGCTGGCTGCGGAACTCGTGCCAGGTTTGCTCTGTGGGGCCAAGAGAATTCCGAGGGCAGTGACGAGGGGCTCGGAGCCTGAGCTCTGGGCGTGTACGATTTGTCCTTAAGGGACGATTCCTCCGCACTGGGCATGTCTGTGGTTTTTCTGTTGGCAGGGACATGACGAGGTCAGTGAATGAGGTCTGATCCTTCAGCAGAGATGACAGCTGTACTCTGTGTTCCTGCCGCCCAGCTCCTAGTAGGTGCTTGGTTGCTGAGAGAAAGATCAGCTGAGGGACAGTTTCTGGCTAAGAACACTGTGGGGCTGTCTATAAAATTAACATTGGCTTTGGATTTCAAAAGTGACCGTGTTGCTGGCACACGTTTAAGCAATGAGGGAAATTTCTCCGGGGGTCATAAGCATAAATTACTCAGTGACCGCCCAGCTTTATTGATGTTTATTTGTGAAGAAGGATTAAATCTTTGCCTCTTTTACCTTGCTTTATTCATGTATTGTTAAATAATAGAGGCTTTGGCCATCTGTCTCTGCCAAGATCTGCCTAGATGGAGGACTGGATTACAGAGACACTTAAAAACCACTGTTAGTATGCTGTTATTCTCCAGGCACTTCCCTACAACAGTTTTAAGTACATTTCCTACCAGCTAAAGTACAAATTTATCTGTTAATTAAAGCTATTTTTGTTGACTAGATCTTAATGCGCTTGAGGCCTGAGGGAATTGTACTTGGCGATCTTTTCTCTTGAAGATAAGATAGAAAACAGGAAACCTTGTCAGGTTTAGAAGGTAAAATACAAAACTGTCAGTTTTCTGATACCGAGGAACAGTCTTTTGAGAATCAGCATTCCCTCTGGCTCATCTAGTTAATTCTCGGTGGTACAACATGGAGCGCCATGAGTGGCCTTGCTGGACACTTGATCTTATTTTATCTTATACCAAGTGCTTCTTAGGTTATTCTGCCTCATCTGTATTCCACAGGAGTTGGCATCATTAACCTCAGTGAAGAGTTTATTACAAGCCATTGTTAGAACTTGTTTTTGAATAATATTACTCCATTATTTAAATGAGACAAACTACCTATACCCAAACTGAATCAACAGAGTTTAAAATGGTCCAGGATATGGAAGGACAAGGTTTGGGTGTATGATTGGGGCAGGTTTGTGTGTGCCTGCGGGGGGGGGGGGGGGGGGGGCAGGGGGGAGGTGTACAGAATGAATTTTCCTTAAAATGAATTTGGTTTATAGCATTGCTTCCTTCTCAATCAGATGTGAAATATGGTGAAGTACCATAGCAATCATAAGTAATGGCTGTCTACACCATTCAGGGGCAACTTCCACAAGACACGGGCCACCCACTCTGTCCAGAGGCTCCAGCACTGAATCTACTCCGGGTCTCAGGTGTTTCAGAGGAAAGCGGGGCAGGCAGCCGCACAACTGGAGCTAGGCATTCGGATTTCCTGTGTGGGCGTGGGTCAGCGGCAGCCCGGCTTCTGCTTCCCGCCATCCTGCTGAGTTGGCTCTGGGAGAGAATTAGCAGGCCCCAGCTTGGCGTGTGTGGAAACCTGTCAGTAGCTGCGCGTTACAAGGATTATTTGTTAATGAGGTTGTGGGGACAAGCACTAGATACCGATGGTGATTTAATGTTGTGCTGTGTGGAGGGTGTTTTCCATAAAGGTGCCTTTTTGCTTTCCAGGTCTGCAGCAAGCTCTCCTCCCTGCCCCCACCTTTTAGTGGAACTTGAGACCCAAGAAGTAGGGCATTTTCAATCACATGTCTATGTTAGAGCCTGTTTTAGAGATTCTTAAAGTGTAAGTTATAGGTTAAATCATAGTTTGTGTACTTCAGTGCCAGGGACGTTTGTACTGAGAAAATATCAGCGATTCCCGTGAGGACCACGGAGGATCAGGGCAGTTATGTCTCACTGCTGAATTAAAATCCTAAAATAACAAATTCCTGTGGGATCTTGTGTGTGGGCTCCAGGAGCCCGGCGAGGCTTTAAAGTCAGAGCACCTTCAGGAGGGGCTCCAGGTCACAGTCCTCACTGTCTTTGAAACACTTTTATTTTTCCTTAAGGCGGCAACTGTGTTCGCCGGGGGTTCTGCTGACAGCAGGGCCGCACCAGTACAGTCCCTTCCTGTGCGTCAGCACAATCCGAGGTTTCGGGGCTGCGGTGGCTGTGAGGATTCGGTCATGGAATGTAAGGAATTTTCAACAGGAAATGGATCTGGCTTTGAAATAGTTTCATCTGCTGCAGCCGCTTAACCTGCCCGCCTTCTGGGTGTCAGCACGAATTCCGGGATTTCATCTGGAATGTGTGTGTGGCGTCTCCCCCAGTTATGTGTTTGCTGCTGCTCATGTACAGCCTGCTACTATTAATAACCATGTAAGCAGTGTTAGCAGGTTTTGGCAAATGCCCCATTTCGTCTGTGCCCAAGAACATAACGCTTTTATCGGCAATATAATTCCATTTCACTGTAGGTTTTTGGTGAGGATGCAGCCATGGAGTCAGCAGAAGTACAAGCTGTTTCCAGCGGGCTCATTTGTATTGTAGTTGTACTTACATGATTTATCTGCTTTTGAGTCTTCAGTAACAAGTACAATATCAATGTCAGCTTTTAGATAGTGGTTTAAGCGAAAGTCAAAATAGCAGGTATATTATTGTATTGCTAAAGACAGGCTTGTTTTTGTCCTCCTCTGTGATTAATGTTCTCAGCCGTTGGTTATTGAAGACTTTCAACAGTGTTTGGAGTGAAGAACACCGAGGAGCCGAAGCACCAAGGCTATTGTGAGGACAGCTGGGGAGCACTGGCTGAAGCGTGTGTACTGCCACAGTTAGTGTCTATCTTCTTATTTCCAAGGCTCTCAGACGTGACCCTGCCAGGAGACAAATGGCCTTTGAAGCTGTGCAAAGTACTGAGTGTGTGTGTGCATGTGCTGTTCTCTTATATTTAAACTGAAGGCATTTAGAGCATTCACTAAAGATTGAGTCTGCACCATCTTCTCTTGCCCATCCTTTAAAAGTCGTGGTGAGTGCTGGCACACATTGACACTCAGTGAATACTTGTCCAGCTGGCTCGGGCTGACTGTGGAGGAGATGTGCCGTTCTGTGGGTGACGGAGTGAAAGGCGGGGTCACTGTGATCCAGGAAGGGACCCACTCCCTAAGGAAGTGTGACCGGGACTGTGGCGCATTCTGCCCTGGCCAGTCTTCCACCCAGGACGGTGCTCTGATGGCTGGGCTTCATGGCGGCACTCCTGTGTGGCGACCCTGGTACTTGGTGCCTGAGATGGAGCATCTCATCGTGATATATTAAACTGGTTAGAAGTAGAAGAAATTTGGTGTTGAAACAAAGGAGAATTTTTAATCCAATATTTTATCCTGAAATTACCCGATAAACTATAATGAGAGCTGCTTGCCTTGTGATACGGCGGCTGGTTCTCTGCGGAGCTCCCCGGGGAGCTGTGTGACCTGACCACTCAGCTGGGAGATTGTCAGGTTCCACAGGAATGTATTTCACGTCCTGGAACATCTAAAGAACAGATTCTCAAGGAATTTCACCATTTCCTGACGCTCCACACAGACCTGTCTCTCAGATGGTTGTTTTTTAGGAATGGTGATGGAGATATCTTCACAGTTACCCTGAGGGTCTTCCTTGGTGGTTGATTCAGGATTACTCATCTTGGTTTTGTTTGCTTGATGTGAGGAGCATACAACATTTATCTTCCTGTTCTGACAGTAAAAATAGTGGTCGGTGTGAAATACTCAATGGGCTTGTGAAGCATTGAATAATAGGGAAATAGTATTTGGCATGTGGCAAACTCCTAGAAAAGTGGTTAATTCTGGATTTATCTGTACTCCTCAGTGCTTCTAGGGGTAAGTTTAGTGGGAGAGGTGATGTTTGAAAGAAAAGGTACAATTTTGTGTCTGGTGGACGAGATGAGATGATGGAGCACAAATGAGTCTCAAAATAATTACTCTGAGTGAAATAAGCCAGATAAAAAGAGTGCACACATACTCTATGATTTATTTTATATAAAGTTATAGAAAAAGTGCAGAGTGAGCTATAGTGAGAAAAAGTGGATCAGTGGCCGTGAGAGAGGCTGGGGTTGGGGGGGGGGAGCAGAAAGGAGGGATTGCAGGTGGCCGAGAGACTCCTGGTGGGTGGATGTGTTCATTCTCTGGATGGTGGTGATACTTTTCCAGCTGCATACATATGTCAGATTGTACTAAACTGTACACTTTAAATATTGGAGTTTATAGTGTATTAATTATACCTCAATAAAGCTGTTAGAAAAAATAGAATACTTACCATATTATAATCAACTAATTAATTGTTTAGCGTATGTCTCTTACACTGCACTGTAAGCTCAAGAAGACAGGCTCTCTCCGTTCTTATTTTATCTGTGTTCTCAGTGTCTAACTCTGTGTGCGGTACCTAAGTACTCATTGCAGTGTGATGAATGAAGAAATGGCCATGCTATTTATCTAAACCACAGACAGCTGCTGTTTACGGAGCATTTACTATGTGCCAAGTACTGTATGCCACAGATACCGTATTTTATTCTTCTTTACAACCTGTGTTTTAAGAGAGACAATCTTGATATCCCCATTTCCTAGACGAGGAAACAGAGCTTAAACAGTTAAGTAACATGCCCCAGACCACTGGCTACTAGGAGGGAGAAAGCGGAAATCAAGGCTGTCTGATTGAAAGTCTGTGCTAGCCTCTGCACACGGCCCTTTGGCATTTCTTCATGGTTTATGTGGGAGCTCAGTCAACATTTAAAAACGAATGAATTTAACTCTAGTTGTGTATGTGTGTGTGTGCGTGTGCGTGTGCGTGTGTGTGTGTGTGTGTGTGTGTGTGTGTGTTTTACATTTAAAAAATGAATGCATGAACCCGGTAAGGGCTTCTTGGTAGAAGTCCTTGGCCTTCTGTTTATCATCCCAGTAGTAGGAGAGCAAGGCTGTCACCCAGAGCTCTGAGTCTGGGGGTGTGGCTGCAGAAGGAAACAGCCCGGGGCGTGGCTTTCTGCTGGCAGGTCTGGCTGCTCTGGAGGCCTGGGGAACACCTCCACTGTCAACCTGAGGTTCTTCCAGGAGTGCGAGGGCAACAGTGGATGTTGAAATTGTCTTTACACTTGTGTTATTTGGTGGGTTTCTCTAAAAGCTAGTTGTTTTTTGTAGGGCAACATGAAAATTCCAAAAAGGGATTATAAGAATTTTGCATAGTAATATAACATGGTTGGAATACACATCTCTCCCCTTTTGGTTATAATACCAACTTGTAAGAATTGTAGAATACAAAGAATGGTTACATTTCTGAAAATAAATACATATATATATATATATATATATATATATATATATATATATATGTAATAGCATTAAACATTTAAAAAGCTGTTATGGCCCTAACCGATTTGGCTCAGTGGATAGAGTGTCAGCTTGCAGACTGAAGGGTCACGGGTTTGATTCCAGTCAAGGGCAGATGCCTCCATCCCTGGCCCTGGTTGGGGCATGTGGGGGAGGCAACTAATCGAGGTGTCTCTCTCACATTGATCTCTCTCTCTTTCTCTCTGTCTCTTTCTTTCCTCTCTCTCCTTCCCTCCCCCTGGCCTTCCTCCCCTTCACTCTCTCTAAAAGTAAATGGAAAAATATCCTTCAGTGAGGATTAACAGCAACAACAAAATTTTAAAGCTGTTATAAGGTGAATTTATCTCTAGGTGTGTGTGTGTGGGTGTGTGTTTCATGTTAGTGCATTAAACTTAAAAACACTGCCAACATTTTCTGAGTTTAGCTTGAAAGTAGTCGTTTCCAAACAGCGGTGCGCCCACAATCTGCTCCGTAGAGGCCACATTGGGGTGTATGCGGACGCTGTTTTCCCTGAAGTGCTACTAAAAAATAACTAGGAATGCTGTATAGGGAAGGGGAATATACCACTGACTTCATTAGACTCGTCATTCATTGACATTCCCTAATTTCTTTGTTTATTCATTAAGAATTATTTATGAAGATTATACCACGTGCCCAGGTCATGTTAGGCGTTGAAAGGTAAATGGGGAATGTCCATCAATGCCTTCTCTGCCTGAGTGGGATTGACCGCTGCCTCCTGCTGGTGGTGTTGCTTTTGGGAATATTAGGAATATCGGAATTGTTATTACCTCTACACTGGCAGACTTCAGAGATGTGGTGGGCATGGTTCCAGGCCACCTCAATAAAGCGAGTTACACAATACAGGAAGGCACACAACGTTTTTGGTTCCAGAGTGCACATAAAAAGTCATACTGTGGTCTATTAATTGTACAGTAGCATTAGACATAAAAAAAAACCACAATGTGCGTACCTTAATTTAAAAATACACTATTCTGAAAACTGCTAGCCATCCATCATCAGAGCCTTCGGCGAGCCATCATTGTTTTGCTGGTGGAGGGTCTTATCTTCATGTTGTAAAAGTTGCAGTATCTGCGAAGGGCAGCATGGTGAGTACAGCGGCACGAGGCCACCTGCGCGCACTGTCAGCCCTGCCACAGTGACAGGCCATCAGGTGCCGCTGCCTGACCTCACTGCCCACACTTCTCCTTTTAGAGAGTGGGCATAGCACCTGCTTCTCCTGTGAATTTTATGACAAATGATGTACTTTAGGGAGTTATAAAAATACATAAGATATAAGAAAAATTCAGTGAGCAACCCACTTTCTGAGTTTGTGCATTGTTGAGTATGAGAGAGGGAGAGAACAGAGGGAGGAGGGGTGGGGTGGGAGAGAGATTTGAAGTTGAACTAAATCTATTTAAATTTCTGGGTACTTGCTTGCAACTTGATTTCTCTTGAGATGAGTCTTGAAATAGTTATTATTTTCCTGTCTTTGTGTTCTGAAAGTTCTGGGTTTTGATAACTCTGATTAGTATAATGCTAGCAAATTAAACTTCTCCACGATGTGCAGGAGGGTTTTGTTCCAGGAGAAGGGAATGGGCAGGGCCAGGATTTATTTTAATGGCATAGGTGGGTACATTAGAGATGTTTAGGGAAGTCCCCTCTACAGTGTTTGGTGAAGTAAATGAATGCATAGTATCTTATAATTAAGCTAATGATCACTAATTGGCGCAGAGTCCTTCTTTGTAATGATACTGAGGAACGCTCTGGAGACTGTTGGTTATCCTTAATTTCAGTGCTAATTCTAAACTTCCAGCCATTGCAGCCCTAGAGTTTCCAGGGACATTTCTTAGGCACATAAACTTGCTTTTTCTCATGACCTCCCACTGCCATTTCGGGTTGAGTTTATTTTATACTGTAATTATCTGGCCACTTGCAAATCCCTTCAAGGCAAAGACTACACCACATTGAAGTTTGTGCCTCCAGTCCTTTGATCAGGGCACAGCCAGCTGTAGAGATTGTTGGCTCACTTAGCAGAAGGCTCATCCCCAAGGCTCAGCCTCGCGCATTCTCCGCCCTCCCCCTCCCCCTGCGTCATCCACTTGATGTCCAAGTCTTGAGAATCAGGGTTGTATGGTCCCCAACTGCAGGCTGATCCAAGCTTGAATCTATCTCTCTTACCAGCTACCTGCCCTAGGGTAAGTTACACAAGATCTGTCCTTAGTTTCCTAACTTAAACACGTGAATGATCATGTTTAATTTATAGAACTATGAAGAATAATTAAAATAATGACTACCAAAAAGTAGCTTAGTGGTTAAAGCGTCGGCCCATGCAATGAAGAGTCTCCAGTTTGATTCCATGTCAGGGGCACGTACCTCAGTTGAAGGCTTAATCCCCAGCCCTGGTCAGGTGTGTGTGGGAGAAAGCCAATTGATATGTCTCTCTCATATTGCTTCCCCCCGCTCTCTTCCACTGTCTCTAAAAATCAATGGAAAAATTAACCTTGGGTGAGGATTAGCACACACAAAAAAAAGATTGGCACATAGTAGGACTATGATGTTAGCTGTGGGCTTGTTATAGATGCTCTTTATTATGTTGAGGTATGTTCCCTCTCTATCCACTTTTTGGAGAATTTTTATAAATGGATATTGAATTTTTAAGTGTTTTTTTTTCTGCATCTATTGAGCTGATCATAGGATTTTTATCCTTCATTTTGTTAATGCGTTCTATCATGTTGATTGATTTGCGGATGTTGAACCTGTTCCCAGTCCTAATCTTGGAATTGTACTGCCTTTGGCCAACCACAGACTGGAAGAGAGAAGGGACAGAGCTTATGAGAGGAGACTGACTGTACTCCGCCTAGCTCAGCCGTGGGCAAACTACGGCCCGCGGGCCGGATCCGGCCCGTTTGAAATGAATAAAACAAAACAAAAAAAAAGACTGTACCTTTTTATCTAATGATGTTTACTTTGAATTTATATTAGTTCACACAAACACTCCATCCATGCTTTTGTTCCGGCCCTCCGGTCCAGTTTAAGAACCCATTGTGGCCCTCGAGTCAAAAAGGTTGCCTACCCCTGGCCTAGCTACATGGAAGTAAGTCTCTCAAGAGCCTAGGCCTTGCCTGCCCCTGCTTACTACAGGAAGTCAGGAAGCAAGAAGGTCAAGGGCGTGCTGAAGTAGGTGCCGGCCCTTAACACTCAGTGATCCTGCCCTCATTTAAGCCTCAGTACCTTCGATGCTGCTGTCATGAAAGGTTAAAAAAGCCTTCTTCAGGAGGAGTTGGATGGTAGCTGGGAAGGCAGTGGACAAAGGTGAATGTCACAGAGAAAATGAGACAAAAGTTCCATCCTTCCTACATTGTTACATGACCTGAGGTAATTGATCATGTTTGTGATTTTCCCTTTACTTGAAATTTACCCATTCAACCTTAGGTTGCCTTCCCCATTTGCACTGTATTCCTTTCCCTACCAGCCCAAAGCAGTTTTTAAGTTACTTGTATAAATTATGACAAATATACCTTCCATCTTTGATTGTAGCTTTTCTTATATTTTCGTTAGCTCAGTCAGCGTCTGTTCAATGCCTGCTGCCTATCAAGTGCTGTCCTCGACACTGACGGTAGACAGTGCAAGGCTTGATTTTCAGACCTTGAAAAAATTAAGGTCTGCAAACGTAGAAACAACACCACAGGGACTTGGTTATTTGGCAAAAAAGTCAAGTGAGTGATGAGGCTAAAAAATGACCCCTGGCCGACTTACTGTGGCCATGGTGCCCCACACTAGAGAGCTTGGACTTTATTTTGGAAGTCGAGAAACCCACTGAAGGGTCCTAACCAGAAGTGGGCCCCGGTCAAAACTGCATTTTAAGAGGATAAATCTGGGACTTTTGTCGAAGATGGATGTAAAGAAGGCCATCTTGGAGGAAGGGAGACAAAGACAGATGGTATCAAACATCTAAAGGAAACGGGGCCAAACTGGGCAGGGGTAGTAAGGACCAGTCTATGCAGTGGTCTGAGGACCAGAAAGCAGACAAAGCAGCATGATTCAAGGCGACTTTCACTTTTTGACTTGTTTGTTTGAATGGATGCTGCTGATAAAGGAAACGTGCAGCAGGGTTGTGAGGGAAAGTGATGTTTGATAGTGTCTTCTTTCCTGGATTGTAAGTTTCTTGAGAATAGGGTCCCCGCATTTGTCCATTGGTCTGTGCATCCATCCATTCATCTATCTGTCCAACATTTATTGGGGACATACTGTGTGTCAAATGGTGGACCAAAAATCTTGTGTAGTTAGTGTGTGAGAAAGTGTTTTTGTTCAACTGTATCTGTTTATCCTCACCATAGCCGATGGTACATGTCTAGCAATATTTGTTGAATGAATTATGTGAAATGTTCCCCTGAAGATTGTGTTCCCTAAGAAAAAAGCCTTACAATGAGTAGACTTGCTATTGCCTTTATCTTCCCCGCCCTCCACCCCCACCCATCACACACACATATATTTACAGGGAAATATGGACAAGATGAGGCTTACTGTCTGTGCATGTCAGAATCCCTTTCACTCTCATGGCACATTGAGTAGTTGTTGAACTTTGACTTGTGAGCTCATACACAAAATTGCAAAGAGTTGATTCACAAAGGGTGGCATATATAACATAACTTGCGATTCATTAGCTGAACAAATTGTCTATGTTATAGAATTAAACTTAAGTGTAAATAATGACACGTGGCTATTCCATTTAGACTTCAGTAAAGTTAAAACTTCCATTCTGCAGCTGCACAGTCAGTTATCAAAGCTCAGGAGCCGCATGTCCGCAGCGGCTTCTGTGTTGGACACTGTGGTGTGGACACCCCCCGTCACAGAGGCTCAGGGCCTACATGTCTCCAGCGGCTTCTGTGCTGGACACTGCGGTGTGGACACCCCCCGTCACAGAGACTCAGGGCCTGCATGTCCCCAGTGGACACTGCAGTGTGGACACCCCCGTCACAGAGGCTCAGGGCCTGCATGTCCCCAGCGGCTTCTGTGTTGGACACTGCGGTGTGGACACCCCCCGTCACAGAGACTCAGGGCCTGCATGTCCCCAGTGGACACTGCAGTGTGGACACCCCCGTCACAGAGGCTCAGGGCCTGCATGTCCCCAGCGGCTTCTGTGTTGGACACTGTGGTGTGGACACCCCCTGTCACAGAGGCTCAGGGCCTGCATGTCCCCAGCGGCTTCTGTGTTGGACACTGTGGTGTGGACACCCCCGTCACAGAGGCTCAGGGCCTGCATGTCCCCAGCGGCTTCTGTGTTGGACACTGCGGTGTGGACACTCCCGTCGTCACAGAGGCTCAGGGCCTGCATGTCCCCAGCGGCTTCTGTGTTGGACACTGCGGTGTGGACACTCCCGTCGTCACAGAGCTCTGCTGAGCTCTGCTGTTGCTAATAGTTTAGCATGGGTTCAAAGCACAGAGTGGAGCTAGACTGCTCGGCCTTGAAATTTGGCAGTGCCGAGCACTACCTGAATGAAACTTACCTCTGTCTTGACTACAAGGTGGGGATAACAGTAATGCCTATTTCATATAGTAGTTACGAGACTAAACTAGTTAATTTGTGTAAGATACTGAGAACAGTATCCAGCACAAATGCTATGTTTGCCGCCGCCACCACCACCACCACCACCACCATCTCCTGTCTTCTTATTAAGAAACACATGTTCCTTAATATGCAAGAGAAATGAATTCTTTGTGTACTCTCTAGTGTTTTTTCCTGGAGATGAGCTCTTAGGGGGCTTCTAGGGGGAAATGTTTTCTCTCTTTTAGCCAGCACTCTACACAGCCTGTGACAGTTAAATGAAAATGTCAGTACACATGTCTTAGAGGTTGCTTTGGAGACCATTCCATCTAAATCACCCATTCATCCCTCCACACGCGTGCAGGGATTGCTTCTTACATGCAGGGCAGCCTGGCTGCGTGAGCTGGGCCTCAGGAGCACCCCTGGTGCTGGAAGGTCCTGCCCAGGGGACAGCCGCCCCCCTCTGACCACAGCACAGGCTTCCTTCACTGTGTGTGAGGCTGGCGCTGAGCTGTGCACCGAATACCCCTCTATAGATTTGTACCCTTCCGATAGTTTGTATGCATTATAGTTTTTGAACTCCTAAGGCAGCGGTCTTTTATCACTGCATATGCACCATTTGTTGGTGTCAGTGAGGATTGCTGATGTCAAGCAGTCCATGACTTTTGGGAATGTTAATAAGCCTCTTAAGTATTTCTTCAATTAGATTCCCCGACCTGCTGCCTAGAGGTTGAATTCATTATCTGAGGAGGCTTCTGTGGTCTTTCCCGCCCTCTGTCTGCCCCTCTCCGGGCCTTCTCCCTGGAGCGGAGGCAGCACCGGACGCCTGTCCAGACTCCAGAGGGGCTTTCGCGCCCGAGGTTTTACTTTGCGATTGTGTCCACTTTTTACTTAAATAGTGTTTGCATATCCAGTGTTTGAAAGATTAATAACTTGTTTTACTTCTGTGGAGAGCCGCTTCTTTCTGCCGCGAGCACCAGGGTCAGAATGTGCATGTTATTTGCATAAAGTGGGAAGTGTTTTCTTTTAGGTCTTATTGGAGTGAATTCCAAGACTATTGTCCCCTGGTTTCTGCCTCACTGATGCGGGGCGGGGCCTGTAGGTCAGCCTGCGGAGGGCAGAGAGGCCACTGTGTTTGATGCTGCCTGTGAGCCCTGCCTTGGACTCCCAGTGGACGGAGACTCGCCCGTGGTCCCTCCTGCTATCAACCACCGACCTGCTGTGAGATTCTTCCCTTGTCAGAGTTGTAGTTTCCCTTGCAGATAGTAGATCACGTGATTTAGAGCTTGAAGCCTCGTTGTTCATCAGTTTCTGTGGCAGAAAAGTAATGAAGAAGAAGGAGGAGAAGGGCCAGGACTGGGCGGGCGGGCAGGACATGCAGACATGGTGGACTTGGACGGCTTCCCGTTTTTTGAAGTCATGGATAATTTTAAAAGTATTCACTTTTACTTTCGTTTGTTTCGTCGCTTGCAGCCACGTCTATCTGGCAACCTTTCTAAAATGTCATGATGTAATTATTTTAACAGGCACTGTATGCTCCTTTATTTGGGGGGTATTAACCTTTCTAAACAAAAGGAATGTTAATATACACTGGAGACACAACTAATGGGATTTCATTTTTCTTGTTAGGCAAGAAGCTTGATTTTTTTTTTTTAACTTCTTGTAAAAGAATGCGGCAAGTGAAATAATTGCCTTAAGCTAATCCACGATAGCAATTTTAAACGTGACTTTCCAGATCACTTTTATATGGCTTAGAAAGAATAATGTGATTTTCTTGTTTTTGTTTGCTTTAGCTAAACGGTGTTGAAGGATGATATGAATTCAATGAATTCAACACAAAGCAAATGCTAATTGCTAATGCGCCGAGTTGAGTTCTTTTAAGGCATGAAATATAGTGTTTAATTCATAAGCATTGTTTAATTTTATATAGATTTAGTTAATTTTTTGAAAGTTTGAATAGGACAAACTCAGAACAAATTAGCCAGCTCGCCATTTCCTTAATCACTGTTTGATGTTTAAATATATATGACCTGAATCTGCTGTCCCTTTTATAAAATGGTGGTGGGCACAGGCCGGAAGGTGGAGGGTCCTGCCTCATCCTCTGCCTTCTTCCCTCTCTTCCTCTTTCTTCCCGTGCTTTCTGAGTGATGATCTAGGAGCCATTCCCATGCACTTCGTGAGTCACCTTTGACCAGTAGCATGCATTTCCATGGATGGCTGTCTGAGATGGTTAAGGAAACTAATTGGGCCAGGCGGGTGTCAGGCCCATGACTTTGGCCTTGCTATTAAGGACCCTCAGTCACTGAACTGCCCAGCCTCAGAGTTCTACACACATGTAGAGACGGAATGGAATGTGCATCGTTAGTCTCTGTGCTGAGGGGAGACCGGGAACACGGGTGGGGAGGGGAGGCAGGGGGACGCTGTGGAATTGAACTGTGCTCTCTGCAGCCGGGAGCAGCTCCCCGTTCAAGCCACAGAGATGACAAGCTTCTGCTACTTTGGATTAGTGAGACAGCGGAATGGTTCCCTCTCCTTCCAGGCAAAAAGACCAGCAGAACCTGCCCGTGGAATGCAAGTGCCAGTTTCATTTGGTGACTTTCAGATCTGAAATATGTGCGGGAACTGGACTCGTGCGGCAGTCAGCGGAGGCCGGGGCGGTTGTTTCCAAATCGCTCATCATTACTTCATGGCTTCCAGTTGTCTGCACTCAGACCCCAAACCGGCCATTGTTTGGAGACCAGAATTGGTTGGGTTGTCAAGCCGTTTTTCAAAGACAAATCTTACTATTTTTATGGGTAGAATTACTTTCCTGCAATAAAGAAGAGAGCTTTAATAAAGAGAATCTTGCATATGAAATGTAATCTAGATACATATTCAGAACTATTGGTTTATATTTTAGTCTTGATGTTTAAAGGATCTCTTCTGACACCTTGCTTTATCTGCATTAAATTCAATCTGTTTTACTAGGATACAGCGAAGTTTTTGTTCCTCACGTTGAACTTAGGAGTGATCCGATAGTTAACAAATGCGTACAGAGGAAATGCAATGTAGCCCCGTGGTGCGTGAAGGGAGGCGAGTGGGAGGCAGAGCTGACTGCGGATCTGTCTGACTCAGGCTCTGATTTGAGCACCAGGTTTCCTTTGTGATAGTAAAATGTCACATTAGCATGTCCCTTTCATAATCTAATAGGCTGCCAGTGGCAGGAAATACATGCACCGAGTGGGGCTCAGGGTTCTCAGCCTTCACCGGCCCATGACCCTGCCCGGTGTAGTTAGATTGCCCAGATGACCCTCCTGTCATATATTTTTAATTGTAAAGCACTTGAAAGTAATCATGTTTTATTTCTTTTTAAGTAAGCACCTCCAGAGCAGTGGTGAGCAGCCTGCTCACGGCACTTATCCACTCTTGAAGAAAATTAAAGATGGGAAAGGCCTTGAGTCTCAGTGGCAGCGAAGCCATCTACATAGGGCGGGGGCGGGGGAGGAGGCTGTGGAAACTTCTCACACCTCTTGCCTGCGCACTTGGTGAACAGAACAAAGTCAATGCATCCTGTGTGATTACTGCGCATCTGCAAGGGGCTGTAACCCAAGATTCAAGCACCGCAGGGAAGCGGAGGTTTTCTACGATTTGTATGGTAACTGAGTGCCTTTAATTTGAACTACACTGAGCTCATCTTTCGGGGAATTGGAACCTGCCTCTGAACTAATTATGATTTACAGAAATTGATAATTTGTCTTCTGCATGTGTCTGCAGGAAGAAATCACTATTAAATTTGATTAACAAATGACAGATTTCGGCCCAGTAATTTACCATCTTCATTAGAAAACTTCCAATAGTAATTTTTTCACTCATATGAAGTCTGTCTGGTGAAGTTTCTCTGGAAATCACAGATATGTGTGGTGTCAGCGTGAGCGACCTCACCTTCACAACCCCCGTCGTGGTTCATCTCAATCCCCAAGCACAGCCAGAGTACTCACACTGATTCCCACGCTCCCTGCAGCAGCATAACATGCAATCAACTCCTAAAAATGAATGCTCTGTGTTTTTAATACGTTCCTGAAGAATTTCCTCAAAATATATAAAATTGTAGAAAAGAAAGCAGAGCATAATGTTAACCTTATTGTTCATGCACCACTTTGCCAAATGCATGTTCTCCTTTCTATTTAAACAGGCTGTAGTTGCGTGGAATGGACAGTAGTGCTGGGGAAAGCTGAGTCATAGTACATGATTGATGTGGGCGATTCTGAAACCTGCCTTGGGTGTGCAGGACTGGATGTAAGACTGGTGTTGCATGTCAGGAAGGCATGGGCATTCAGCTTCCCTTCCGTGCTGGCATGGTGTGGTTTTAAAAGTATGAATGTACATGTTTTTATGCAGGCGACAGAAAGAATGTATTCTACTGAGCAGCCTAGTAGCATCGTCACAGCATTAAAAATGTCCTTTCCACTTTTCCTGGAGGAGAATCTTATCTTCCGCATGTCGAAAAGGGAAGTTGAACTAGTAGCCTTTTAGAGGCCCAGAGGTAAAGGTTAATTTTATAATGCCATGAAATAAATGTGCTGTTATCTAAGTAACAGTTCACCAGAAAAGTCTGTGAGGTGGCTCCTTTCTAAGGCCGGCTTCCCGCGTGTGCCAGCATTAGAAGGGCCTGCCAAGCTGAGTGATGGGAGGTGCTAACAGCTCCAAATGGGAGAGGAAACAACATATTGCACACACCTGCTCTCGGCTGTCAGTCTCCTTAGGATATGGTGGGGAGTGTGATGGGGAGGGTGGGGGAGACTGGGACAACGGGAAGCTCTGGGTGGTGAGGCTGGTGCCCCACAACAGTGTGGCTCAGCTGGTAGCCCTGCCTAGGGAGTCTGACTGTCACCTGTCACCGGGGCATAGTCCTGGACCGTTGACTTGAGAATGCAAAGGCAGTGCAGATTGTTAACAGCAGTCTGTCCCGGGCAGTTGTGCTGGCCTTGGGGGTGTTTTATTCACCTCTGCTCTACCTTACTTCATTGGTGTTGCATTGCAAATGTGTACTTAGGTACTCCTTTTGTTGAGGTGCCCTCAATTTTGTTCTATCTCTTTGACTTTTTAAATATACCAAAGGCATTTTTTCCTGACAATGTGTGGTGGTATTACTCTTTTTAAAGTAGGGCTTTATGAAACCTGACTAGGTAGAAGGGATTACTTTAGGGTTTGTTAGCAGTTGTTATTAGTAATGGTCACTATTATAAACTGTAATAACTTAACAATAAACAAAACAAAGCTTAGGAGCTGAGTTGTGGGACCAGCCCTCACAGGTATGGATCTTGGGGGACTCCAGAGGGGAGTCCCTCTCCCTTTGGCCAAATCTAGGCCCCTCCCTGGCAGCTCCTACTCGTCCCAGAGGAGCCAGGGGGCATTGAGTTCCAGAAGCACGCTGGTCAGCTCTCCATCACCCCAATGGAAAAGAACCTTCGTGAGGTGTCTTTCAACAGTGGGTTCCTCACATTACTTAGCGTTGACTTTGCAGTGTGTATCAAATGTAACCCCTGTAGCTCAATCTGACTGGTTTTTTGTTTATTCTCTTGCTGACATTCATTCGCAGTCCCAAAGCACATAACGTTGGAATACAAATCCAACCATGCCCTGGGCGGCAAGGCAAGTCAGTGTGGCTCCATGAAAAGGCTGACAGGATGATGCCCAGCCATGAGTGGGTACTTGAGAGGGGACTGTGTCTGTGGCACCCTGTCCAGCAAACAGGGTCTCTGGGAAGGGGAACGTCTTCAGGCAATAGGATTCCCGTGAGTAGAAGGCACATCAGAGGTTGTCTGGTTCAGTGGTGATGATGGACTGATGGACACCATGCGAGTGGCCGGGCGCAGTGTGGGATGAAGAAAGGGCACCTGGAACCTAACGAAGATGGTTGCAGCTCATGGTTTCAGAGGGACGGGTCAGTGCATGGACTTTTTTCAATTTAGAATTTTAAAAATCAAATTGAAATGCAAACAAATAAAATTGAGCAAAGAAATGCTGAACATCTGGGCGGTAAAGCAAGAGGACTCTTGGTCCCGGTGGGTAGAGAGCACCCCGGTGAAGCTCTGACAAGTGGCACTCCTGCCACGGGCCTCTGTCAACAAGTGCTCCCTGGAGTGAACAGTGAAACAAACAGGACGTGAACACCGGCAGCTTAGCGCTTGCCAGCTCCGTGATGGGACTGGCGGTAAAGCTAAAGATGACAGACAGCCTGACCAAGTCCCCACGCACCCGCAGGAGCGCCGCACGGCATGAGGCGCCGGGCAGAGGGTGTGTACAAAGCTGGTGCTGAGCCCTGGAGGGCGGTGGGCCTCGCTGGGACATGCCAGGGGGACTGTGCTGCTCTGCAGGTGAACTTGCGGACTTCAGCTTTCCAGGCCCTCCCGTCAGACTCTCTTGACCTTGCCCTTCCCTCGCTGAGCACTGGCGTTTTCAGAGCGGAAGAAACTCCCGCCAAATGTGTGTGTGAGGAGGGGTGTCTGCATTGCGGGCCTCTGGTTTTAGGGGTCTGGGCTCCTTGGACTAGGCCTGCCCTTGGTTAGATTTGTGGTTTCAGAAGAGCTTAGGAACCGAGCTTAGTTCAGATTCTCCTGTTCTCTGGGCGAGTCTACAGCCGCGTCTTCGCCCCGCGTGAGGAGCCGAAGGCAGTGCGCCGCTGGGCCACCTCGGCCCTTCAGCCCGACTTCGCTGTTCTGGTCAGTTCCCGTTATTGGCATTTTGCCTACGACTTTGCTTGGTGAAAGAATTCCAACACTGAGAAATCCTTGCAAAGCTCCCATGCTGGAAGATTGTGAGAGACAGGCCTGATAAGGCAGATTTGGGCCAAATTGTAGAGGATCTCGGGCATCTCACAACGGAGAGTGTTAGTATTTTACCGTTTATGAAGCTGAAGCCCTGCAAGTTTACCCACAGGTGATGGGAACGCCGAGGAAGGCTGAGCCGCATAGGCTTGCGTGGGAGTGTGGGTGGAGGGCGCCTGCGGGCGTCCGCGTGGCGTGCTGGCGCGTGGTGTGCTGGCGCGTGGTTTGCATCAGAGCAGCAGCCCCAGTCCTGGTAACTGTATGGAACCCGCCAGTGGCCGTGGCTCCCTGAGCCCTGTGACTAGAGGGATCGTAAGTTAAGTCAGCATCCAGTGGGGAGTGCTGTGATCAGGTAGTGAAAGAATAGGGGACAGCCCTAACCGGTTTGGCTCAGTAGCTAGAGCGTCGGCCTGTGGACTCAAGGGTCCCAGGTTCGATTCCTGTCAAGGGCATGTACCTTGGTTGCGGGCATATTCTCAGTAGGGGTGTGCAGGAGGCAGCTGATCGATGTTTCTCATCGATGTTTCTAACTCTCTATCCCTCTCCCTCTCTCTGTAAAAAATCAATAAAAAATATTTTTAAAAAAAGAATAGGGACAGTGGCACCTCTTCTGTGCATCAGTTGTCCCTGGCAGACAATCCCCAATGCATGCGGAGAGTCAGGATGCGGGTGAAAAAGGCTGGCTGCCCTTTAAGCCTGGCTGACCTGATGTAGAAAAGCGCCAGCCAGGGGAGGAATAGCCAGTGAACAGAGATGAGGTACTGCCGTTGGGACTGAGATCGGAACCAGTGATTCGGACTGGAGTCGATCGATCTGCATGGATGTGATTGTTGATGGGCTCTTGCAGTTTGGATGGTGGTGGGGAGCAGGAGAGGACTGGGAAGGAAATTAGTAGGGACCAGCTTGAGTCAATATGCTTATATTGGTGCTGAACTCTGAACATGGACGTTTTTACATATTGAGTCCAATTGCAAGAAGTGCACTTGGCAATAATAAGCTTTTGGAAGTAGTTGAGTGTTTAGGGTGCTGTACCTGGACATTTAAATTTTATCAAAACTCCATTGGACCTTTCTGTTTATTTTAAACTCTTACTTAAACTCTACCTTGTCTAATAATTGGCAGATTTTAGTGTTGACTTGAGCTAAACGTCTTCTTTGCTATCTTGAAGTTATATAGATTATGATGCCAAGAAGAAGCTCAGTCTGAACCTCTGTTAAACGAGGACTCGGGGTGGCTCGGGCTTTGCCTGCCATCACAGAGAATCAGTGGTGTGGCTGGGTCTGAGTCACGCTGTGCTTTTCCTTCTGAGTACTTTTTCTGTTACTCCATGCTATCTTTTCTAGAACATGTATGTTAGAGATTTGCACGTTATGTATAAAATAAAGGATAATTCATGTACATAATCTGATGGAATATTTTGGAGAAATAGAGACTGGCAGGCCCCAGCTTTTTGCCCTTTTACATTTTGCTGCTTAATTCATATCTTCATAAATATATTTAAACCAGTCTTTGAATATTTAAGTCATTTCTAGTCATTTGTTGTTATAAATAGGAAAAGGCAGTATAAGTTAGCCTAGATTTAAACCCAAGGTTTACCACTTCTTACCAGTGAGATCTTTGACCAGTTTCTTAGCCTTTGCATCCCAGTTTCCTTATCTGTGAAATGGGGAGGGTAACGGAGCTTGCTTCATAGGTTGCTGTGAGGGATGGTGAGGGTGGATATGTAAAGTACTTAGGACAATCTTTGGTACGTGGCCAGCAGCTCTATATAATGAGAGCATAGGTTTTGGAGTCAGACTGGGTTCAACATCTAGCTCTATCTTTTACTAGTAGTTTGACCTTGGACAATCAGATAATATCTACCTTTTGATAAGTGAGGTAATATAAAGTACTTCCACAGTGCTTGACTTAAAATAAGGACACAGTATGTGGTAATTTTTTATTATTACCAATATAATCGTAATTATGGATAATGCTGTAATGAATATCCATATACATAAACCTCTGTGTGTCTTTGTGTTTCCTTGGGGGTGAATTGCTAAATGTGGAATTGCTGTGCTCCTCTAAAATGTGGGTTTTTTTATCCTTACCAAGGATGTTTACTGAGTTTTAGAGAGAGAGAGAGAGAGAGAGAGAGAGAGAGAGAGAGAGAGAGAAAGAAAGAAAAGGGAAACATTGATCCCTTGCTTCCCTTATGCACCCTGACCGGGGACCGAACCTGCAGTCTTTCTGTGTATGGGATGATGCTCAACCACCTGAGCCACCTGGCCAGGTCTAAAATGTCTTTAATTTTTTGAAAAAGGTCTGTAATGAAGCATTGTATATTTTGAAAATAACAAAGTTTTACTGAGCACATACTGGGCACAAGTTACCGATCTAAGCATAGAAGGTTGTGGGAGAGTGAACAGTTCCTTGTCTGTAATGACCTTCTGTCTAGTGTGAGAATTAAGAGGTAAAACTAAATAACTGTAATAATTATGCAACAGGACATGTCTTTGAAAAGGGATAAAGTCCTGTGGAAACACATCGATTGGGAAGGTGAATTCTGGCTGAGGGCAATCAGGAAAGGCTTCTCGGAAGAGATGACACACTCGGGTATTGATGATGCCAGCACTCTGATAGACGGAGATAGCGAGGTTATCCTCGGCACGTGGCCCTCCTGCCTTTGGAGCCGTGGGTTTAAGCACGTACACCAGCCAGGCTTTGGAGCTTATCTGCTCCTCCCCGCTCGCTGCGCCTCCCCTGGATGCTCTTTACCTGCTGTCATCCGCCTGAGGACAGAGGCAGCCTGTGGACTTCCTGGTTTCTCCTAGAAACATGAGACCGCACCAGGTATTACTGAAGGCCGATCCAGGCCCCTGTGACCCGGGCCCTGTGACCCGGGCCGTGCAGTCCTAGGTTCTGCGAGGTGACTGTGATCTCATTTTGCCGAAGAAAAACGGATCCCCTGTTATCTTGCAAGGACCCTTTGGTATTTAATGTAGTTGCAATTCTTAGGGAAAGTTAATGCCGCTTCCATTGTTACTTATTTTTCAGTGACAGTTATGACAAATGGCCGGCATAATTTATTTTTGCTTTGTAGATGGGCGTAACTGGAGATGTTCTATATTAGATCTGCATTTTTTTTATGAATTCATAAAATTTAGGCCTAGAACATTGGGTTAGATGTTAAGCTTTTATGTTGATAAGAAGGAAGTAAATTGTACTCTGATCCAGTTTGTAGACTAATGTGCAACCCTATTTACTGAGTGTAAATGGTAATTCCGCATGGCTCGGAGAGCTAAGTTACATATATGAGAGCTGACAGTCATTTCTGCACGTTAGACTTGAACTCGAAAAGGTAAAGAAGTTCTGCTACTTCATTCGTGTTCCACAAACAGTCAGAAACAGCTCAGAAAGGATTCTCACATCATTCTCTGCCTCACACTTAGTAGCAGTCTCCTGAATCCAGTGAGTCAGTGCTGGGAGACATGTAGTTGCTTGTTTCCTTAACGCTTTCATGTGACAGATTTATCATTTTACATGTTAATTCTAGGTCAGCAGTCAGATTAATGTCTTATCTCCTCAGCAAAAGCACAGGGCTTCTTTGTAAACTTTGTTATCTCAAACTGAAAATTGCAAAACAAGGAACGTTCTAGATCTCTCATTCCTTGGTGGAGAGCTTTGTCTCTAGAGGTTGCCTTCTACTTAACTCTAACTGTTCTGCAGGTGGAGTAAATACCTGTTTAAGACTTTCAAATCTTACTAGTCAAAGCTAGTTGCCGTTCCTGATTGTTTACTGGCTTATTTTTTCTTTGCTATAGTCCAGCAGGAGGCCACTTACATTGATCAGAATATAAGTCTGTTCTGCTCACTAAAGACACCTAATGCCTGGCCATGGAAAAATACTCGAGAAATGTTTGTTGAAAAAAGAAAGAAAGAAAGAAATGTTTGTTGAATGAGTAAACTGATTATGCCTCTGACCTAGGAGGTTAGAAATCTGGAAGGAACTTTACAAAAGGCAGCTCTCTCTCAGCCTGGTATCTTTGGGCATTTTCTTCTACTGGAGCTGGGGCAGAGCTCAGGCTTTCTGAGGTCTGATATGTCAGCAGTTCCCAAGTAGGCATGGGACCTCGTTAATGTTGTTTTTGAAATATATTACATTTCAGAGACTTCATATCAATACTAGAGGACGGATGCACGAAAGTCGTGTAAGAGTAGGCCCTCAAAGGCCCAGCTGCGTCTGGAAGGTCGTCTGGATGGTCTTTCAGCTGTTGGGTTGATTTCCATATTACGCTTTTATTATTATAGATTTTCTTCATTTGCATGGATTAAAATTTTATTTTCCTGTGACTCTAAGACTGGGAAATTTGATTTTATTATACCACATGTATTATGATCTGACTGTTTTCCTTGCTACAGCCCACTCTAAAATCTAATACGTTTCAGCAACTGCATAAGCCTCACCATTGAAAACTTGTTTTAGTATAGCCAATGCTAGCTGTTCGTCAGAGAGTTCCTAGGAGGAACACGTCATACAAGGGATTGTGAAAAAGGGTTTGCATCTCCTCACAGGAACAGTGAAGCTTGCATTTGTGACCAAAGATGATCAAAGACAGCACCCAATGACATAAAAGCAGCAATGCAGCCATAAGTCTACACGTTTTTAATCTTAAGATCTGAATCTGCTCAAAAGCTTTTTTCAGTTATTGAAGGAGGAAGGCCTGGGCAGGGCAGACTTAGGGAGAGCCACGGTGAGGCAGCCGGTGCTGGCACTCACTGCGACTCTAGGTCACACTGGTTCTACAGCCCTTGGCTAAGCTGAATCCCACCTCATAGCATGGATGCCCTGGTTGGCATGGCAGAGCAGACCTGATGAACAGGCTGATTTTTAATTTGATTTCAGGTAGTTTTGTGATCTTACAGGAAGCAGAATTAAAATTTAGAATACCTGGAGGATCAATACTTTCTCCTCTACTTCTTTTGAAGTAAAATATTCTAAATCTCAGTGGGCTTGAGAGGTAGCAGAATAAAGAGGGCTCAGTGCTGAGTCTGTGGTGGAAGCTTTGGTGTACATATTGTGTTATACATTGAAAGGAAACTCGTTCTCTAGTTGATGGCTAAGAGACTTGCCAAAACGAAAGTTGCCCAACTGATAACTAACTTTGGATCTAACACTCTTTTCTCCATTTCCTGTATTCCAATATTAGCTGCTGTATGACCATACATCTTTAAATGTAAAACATGAAAACTAAATTCTGAAATAAGTCACATTTGTGAAGAGACAAAAGATAAGAGCGGCTTTTATGAAGTGAGTATGACAAAACTCCATGAAATTATGATTAGATCTGTTTGCTCTTTTGATCACAAGATTTTTAGATGGTAAGAAAGATGGAACGAACCTCCTCAGAATAGAAGGTACAGGATTTTAAAGCATATACAGCATTTGCTGTGTCCTTTCCCCAATTGATCGCTTTAATGCAGGAAAGATTGAGGGATCTGGACTGGGAGGGAAGCAGAGGGAGATGCGACGGCCTGATTTTAGGAGAGTTGAGCCGTGGCTGGAGCAGAGCAGGGGTGCTCAGGCCCTTTGCGCAGGCCGCGGAGACAGGGACTGCTGCAGTGTCGTTCCTGTGGGTAAGCACGGCCGTGGTCACTGGGAGCCGTCCAAGGGCTTAAGTGGTCATGAAGGTGGGCTGAAGGATTATTAATATTTGTTTAAAAGGTGCTTGGCCTGCGTGGCTCAGTGGTTGAGCTTCGACCTGTGAACCAGGAGGTCATGGTTGGATTCCCCATCAGGGCACATGCCTGGGTTGCGGGCTCGATCCCCAGTGTAGAGTGTACAGGATCAATGATTCTCTTTCATTGTTGATGTTTCTTTCTCTCTCTCCCTCTCCTTTCCTCTCTGAAATCAATAAAAATATATTTTAAAAAATTATTTTAAAAGGCAATAAATTCAAGGTTAAATAGAGAGAGCACACCAGGGTGTGCCTAGATGTGAATAGTTCTTTAAATCTTTCTCCAAATGGTAATTTTTCTCAAATTTGGGACATAAGCACTATGTAATTTTGTGTTAGGTGAATATTTAAACAATTTAAATGAATTTATTGCATCCCAGCTCTACTACTACTTACTAGCTGTGCCTACTAGCTGTGCAACCTTAGGTAATTATTTTAATTTCTCTGTGACTTAATTTTCTCATATAAAGTACAGTCAGTAATGGTTCCTACCTCTTAGGATTTTTGTGAGTGTTCAATGAGTTAAAATATGTCAAGAATTGTGTCTAGCTAATAGTAACACTGTACATGTATTAGCCATGGGGGTGGTGGTGGTGGTGGTGGTGTCAGTGGTGACAGTGGTGACGGTGGTGATGTGGTGGGGATGGTGGTGGTGATGTATTCCTTCTCTTCCTTCTGTTCCTCCTCCCTCGCCCTTTAGCATTTGAATTGAGCTTTCTCTCAATTCAGTCTTTGGCTTCGTCAGAAAAACCAATCTTGTAGACCAGTATTTTATAACCCAAGATATTACAATCCACTCAGGGCCGATCAGTATGCTGCCAGCTTTGTACTTAGGTTCTTCCCAACCAGTCTCTTGGAAGCAAGACTTACAAATCCAGCCTCAGTTCAGTGGTGGCCATTGTTTATCTCTGGTTATCTCTAAGGTGATTTATTACTAGAAGCACTGCTCTGATGCTCATATATTAGAACATGTTTGTCTATTATCAGTTCCTTAAGAAATGGACTTTCAGTAAATCATTATCACAGTGCCATGGACTATTAAGTCAACATTTGTGGGCCTCTAATTCATATATAGTGTTGTGATAGAAGTTGTGGGCAATACAAAGAGGGCAAAAAAATTACACCTTAGTTGCAAAGATACAAGGAAAGTTCAGAAAAGTTAAGAAAAAACGTAGTGCCGAGCCCAGGGAAGCTCAAGTAAGGAAGAGCACCCGCCTGCAGTCTTGGGCAAATGTTGCTGGGCTAAGCGGGTCTCAGCACTCTAGTTGCCAGATCCGCCGAGATGACTGTCAGTTGAAACTCGATTGTGAGCCAGCAAACAAGGACACACTGCGGGTGGCTCCCAGAGCAGTGCGTCCCAAGCAAAGGACTGGGCTCATCTTTATTCAGGGAAATTGTGCATAAGCATGGAAGTGAGCTTTATCACATACAGGTGGGACATTCCTGCACATGCACACTTAGAAACATGCTGCCCTAGCCAGTTTGACTCAGTGGATAGAGGGTCGGCCTGCAGACTGAAGGGTCCCAGGTTCGATCCTGGTCAAGGGCACATGCTTGCTCCCCAGGGTGAGGTGTGCAGGAGGCAGCCAGTCAGTGTAGACTCCTGCTGGCCGCTGTGGGCAGCCACAGGTGGTTTGAGCTGGATTAGCCCTCTGCTTGTCCCTGTAAAGGCAGGTCTGGCACTCACTCCTCAGTGTCAGGAAGGCATCAGTATGGAGGAAAGTTTAAATCTCAGCCCTTCTGTTAAACTCTGAGTGACTCACAGGTTGATTAGAAAAGCACATCTTATAATTAGGGCGATCTGAGTGGGTTTATAGGTTAATCTAAGCAGTTATGAATTCTAAATAAAAGTTAGTTTATGTTAGGCTGCCTGCAAAATTGTGTCTGTGTGTACATACGTACATAAGACATATAGATTAGTTACAGGAAGACTTCACAGAAGTGTAGAAGGCAGAACCTCAGTAGGCAGAGAAGGAGAGGTGCAGGTCGAATGGTAGAGGAAGGCTGTGTCTGGTGCATTCCAGGGCTACCTAGTTTTACTGGAAAAGACTCTATGTTGAGGAAAATGGAATGGCAGGTTGGTAAGCTAGGCAGATACACAGTTATATGGAGAGAATGGAAGTTGTGTTAACTGTGAGACTCAGTGTCTATAGCACATCAAATAAACACTTGCATTAAGCGTCGTCGATTCTACCAGCTGAATTTCAACTGGAACGTAACTAATGGAGAACATCGGGCTCTGGTTGCTGGTGCCTGTCAGAGCTGCTGGCCCTGGAAACCCCCGAGAGAGGAAGTCAGTCACCTCAGACAGACTTGCTTTGAAACTCAGCTCATCTGCGTCCCCGTGTTAATGGACAAGCTCATCAGTTCTCTGAACCTCACCTGCCTCCTCTGTAAAATGGTGATAATAGTAACATGAACGGTGGTAACTTTGAAATGTGAGGATTAAATGAGACGGATAATATTTGTAAAGTTCTCACAAATTCAGGCAGAGAGTGAGCACTTGACTAAAGGTAACTGTTAATAACAGCAACATAGGCTGTTTCAACCGGATAGGATAACTTTGATTTTATTTTCATATTGAGATGCCCTGTAAAATGTTAACTGTTTAGTGTTCCACTTGACGAAAAAGTTGGAAAACACTCTAATGCTTATTTTTTACCTTACTACTCTGAAATGTTAGCGCTTCTAATTCTGGCTGTGACATCTAGTACTCCTTTTTAAAGGAATAAGTTGTAATATACACATTAGGGAAGGACTTAAATTTGGTGTTTACTGAGTTCATGTTTTGGTGCCAATAAATATATCTAAAATTTTTAAGAAGGCTAGAAACCAAAAGAGTATGGATAATTGAAGAGTTAACAAGAAAATTAAACTAAGGGTCTCCTTAAGCAGGTGTGTCAGTAATAGAGGCTCTTCTGTACTGGGAGTCCCTGCTCCTTCTGCCCCAAATTTGCCCCTCAGTTATTTTTAAATGGTGACGTGAATCTATTTTAGTTTTCTGTGCCGTTTACTATAGTGGAAAGACTACAGACTGAACAAAACCCGAAGTTTGAGTTCCTCTGTGCCATTCTTGGCTGCGTGAGCTGGAGTCAATAATCGCACATTCTTGAGCCTCACTCTCTAGACGGTGGATAGTGAGGGTACCAACCGAACACATTTCACAAGGTACTGAGGATTGTAGCAGGAAACAGCATTGCCTTTGTTGAATCTTGACCCTGGTCCGTGGTGTTGGGCAAGGGGATGAAAAGGAAGCGCTCACACAGGACTGCGTGTTTCATGGGACACTGCATGCACTCGACAGACCCATCGACAAGCTGCGGTTTTCAGACTCGGGTGTCAGGCAGACGTTGTCTCACAGGTAAATGCGCCCGGATTCGTCATCTTAAGAGAAACAAGGAACAGTGTTTGTTGTCAATGATAAAATTACTTCAAATAAAAACGAGAATCTTAGGAAGCTTTGTATTCTCTACTGTGAGCTTGACCGCTTCCTAATCCTCACTCTTCCGGTGAGACTGGTGGTGATACTAGTGAATGCGATTTTTAAAAATAAAAATGAAATGTGTCAACACCTGGGAGAGCTGCATAACTCTGAACTATTTTCCAAATGACCAGTGCATGGTGTTAAAAAAGTCCGGCAAAGTGCAGGATAGGACGATGGATGCTGACTTCATGGCTTTCCTTTCCGCATTCTGTGTGCACGGAGGAAGCGCCGCCTGCTGAGCTTGGTGTGGTGTCAGAGAGGCATATTCCTGTTGTCTGCAAGAACTATTACCCTCTTCCTCCCAACTGCATAGCTGCCTGGCGCTGGATTTTCTTCATGTGTTTCCGTCAAAACCAGCCTGTCTCACCAGACTGGATGAAGAAGCAGATAGAAGAATCCAGGTGTCGCCCATTAAGCTAGACATTAAAGAGATTTGCAAAAGACTCTCATTAAATTTTTGCTTTGCGAATATAGTTACTTTTACAAAAATATACTATGTATATGAACATGTAATGGATTTATTATTTTAAGTGGATTAATAAAAATCAATTTTTTTAAATTTTAACTTCTACTATGGTAAAAGTTGATAGCTATAACCTACATAAACAGAAGCCCATTGAGGTCCGCAGTAATTCTTAAGAGTTTTAAAGGGTCCTGACATTATGAAAGCTGCTCTTCTAAATTGAGAAATTAAAACGTATGATTTCTATGCTTTACCAACACGGGATATTACCATCTGGTGACAAAATAGGGAAATGCAGGCATTTTTGAAAAGGCCCTTAGAATGATTTGGAATGACTGCTTCTTGGAAATTTATTAAGAGAAAAGAAAGACGTAGTTCCTATTTCCAAGGGATATAGCTTAAGATTATATAGGCCCAAAATATTAATTGTTAGGAGGCAAGCACAGAAGAGTTAATTAAGTGGCTATTTTTGAAGGCTAACATTGGTTTCAGGCCAATCTCATGGTAAGAACACATTTAATTTTTGTTTTCAATATGTATATATCATAATACGCAGAGCCCCCGGTATGTGATGGTATAGACTGCAGAATGGGTAGTTGCTGTGTGACTTAGCGGTAAATGTTTATGATGGTGTTTCCCCTTGCCGGCACATCTCCACCTCCTGTGGCTGACCTAAAGCTCAGTCACTGTGAGGAACGCCAGGCTTGAGCAATTCTTCTGTGTTGAGGGTGCAGGGCCCACGCTGTGGTGGGTGTTTGCGCTCGCTGCTCTGGGACCCTACACCCAGCAGCTCTGTGTCGCCTGTCCGTGCAGACCTGCAGAGTAAGCATTGTTCCTTCCTCGCGTTCCTGAAGGACGACAACACGGCGTGTAAATATGCATCACCATGTAGAGGGACATTTGGGCAAATAGGGCCTAAGCCAAATTGACAAGATGCAGCTGCAAGGACCCGGCTCCTGAATAATGAGCATCTATGCTGTGGAGCAGCGTCCGTGTGCCTGGCTGAGCAGCTCCGAGCCACGTGAAAAGGAAGGGACCTCGTTTTATTTCCGTTCCTTTCGAGGAGGGCCCACTGGCCAGTTTTTTAAAAAAACTCAATTCAGCTGACTGTTTTCAAAATAACCTGTCCTTTTCAAGCGGTTGTGTGTGTAGGGACAGCTGTGCCCAGATGAAATGAGTGAGCCTACACTCACTGCTGTCCTCATTGTCTGCCGGTGTCGCCATGCGCCCAGTCACCCTGCGGATGAATCCTTCCGACACCTGCATGAGCGTGCAGGCTGCCCCCGGGAGAGCCGCTTGCTTCTCTGTGAGACTGCAACTGCTGTAGAGCCGATGCCGACTCATTCTGTGTACCAGAGTGAAATAATACGTATCTCCCCAGGCTCTTATCTGGGTTGCCTTTGAGCATCCGTGCATGCTTCTGCAACTGACGCCAGATTTTACTTGACGTGTGTGTGTGTGTGTGTGTGTGTGTGTGTGTGTGCAAACTCCAGAGCTTTTATCAGACTCTCTAAGTAGATTGCGACCCCATAAAGGCTGAGAACCACCAGAACTGCCCTGTGGTTCCCAAGGTGCTTTTACACGCATTTTTATTTGATCCTCCCAACATTTCTGAGGGAGAACTGGCAGGTATTCTCTCTCTTCAAGAAGAGCATGACTGGGCGCTTAAGTGGTTTAGAGTTTCATCTGTAGGCACAGGGAGCCATAGAGGTTTTCAGTGAGGAAGTGATCTGATCAGATTGTTGTTTGGGGAGACGGCCCTGCCCATGGTGTAGAGTGGGAAGCGAGCGAGGAGGCCATGTCGAAGATCAGATGACAAAAGACAGTCAGCCCTAAGTTCATGGCAGTCCGATTGGAAAAGAGCCAGTGGATTTGCAAAATAATTGGTATCCTTCAGGTTTATTTACTTCCTGATGCTGGAGGAAGGGAAAGGGAGAGGAGGAAAAAATAGTTTTTGAAAACGACTTTTGGCCTGCTTGCAATAGAAGCGGGGAAGCAGCCAGACCATCCGTTCGGTTCTAGCCGTGTTGACTTGAAGAACTCATGGGACATCCAGAAAGACCAGTGGGCGTTTGCAGTGCTTGTGTGGGACTGGTGAGGTGGGTGTGACGTTGCTTAGACTCAGTGTCCTGGGAGTGAACAGTGAGAAACCCAGCCAGTGGTCAACTAGCTGGAGTTACGGTTTTAGGAAAGCCCCGGGAAATCCAATAATGGCTTTTAAAAAATTCTCCCTATTCCTGAGTAGAGAAGTTAGGGATTAAATATTTCTCGACTCTCTTTATTTACTGTCAGATCATTGCATTGTTTCTGGATGATCTTAAATTAATGAAAGTTATGTAAATCAGATGCCACTGTAACTGCCTTCAAGTCAGCAGGGCTCATCAAGCCAAGGATGGGTTGAGGCTCTAGCTTAATAATCCCCATTTTAGACATGGAAGTTGACACCTTATCAAACACATGTACCCGCCCAACTTAGAGACCTTCCCACACCCTGCCTCACTCCCCTCCCCCGTAACAGCCCTGGAGCCACACTTCCCCACTCGGTGTAGCATCCCTTCTGAGGACACGCTAACGCCCGATCTCCTGGTCCCCTCCCCCCAGGAAGTGGCCATCCTCATTCCACATCAGCCGTGAACACACATGCCACACTCGCAGGCCTGTGCCACTTCCACATTTCACACTGTTGTCTCCTCTTTGAAACAGCCCTCTAACTTCTGCCTGCCCGCACCCCCTCACTTTCCTCAGGGGCCGGCCTCTCCCCTCTTTTCCTCCTTCCCATTCCTTGTTCGTGTCACTTGCTCTGTCCTTGTTTTCCAGGGGGGCAAATGGGTGAGTGGAGGCTGGCCACTCCTTTCGAATATCCCGTGTCAGTCCCAGCTCGGAGATAATCAGATGGCTCAGTAACAGTTGCGTGGCCTATAGATTTTCTCACACAGTGTTCCTTGATCATTTCCAACCCAGTTTCTTGCCTTAGCATCTGTTTTCCCCTCCTACTTGCATTCAGGCAGCTGGGCATTGTTAGAAAACCTCACAAAAACTGGGGCAGCTGGATCAATAAATGTATGTTGAATAAAAAAAATATAAAATACCCTCTTCCTCCCCCATCCACATACCTTAGAACTGTGCTAAGGAAAAGTAGATCTGAATTTCATTTTAGTTTCATTTTATTGTTTCTGCTGGCTTTTGCCTGTGTGAGTATTTGTAAGGGTGTGTGAATAGTTGTATGTGTGTCAACCAATGGCTCAGAAATTTGGGGTCTTCTTAACAATGTTTAATTAGAAAAACAGCCCGTGTGCCCCATTTCTCAGACTGGTGTAGACTGGACGAAGATCTTGATAAAAGCCCCCCCCCAGATGTCTACCCCTTGTGAGTTAGGAAAGGGACTGTGCACATGCCTTTTCTTCCTTCTAAGTGAGAGTGGTAGTTACTTATTTTACTTGTGTCAGTTGGTTCCATGGTTCATGAATTCTTTCTTAGAGAAGGAGTCAGCCACTGGAGGGAGAGTCATTGAAATTGTAAGTTTAAGACAATAGTGGGAATACCCTGCACGACATGCGACCGGTTGGGCCTTTAAAATAATTTAAAATTAAATGAGTCTTATGATGGCAAGCCGTACAGGCATGGCTGCGGCTGCAGGTGGGATGGGGGGGTGCGGGCCTTTGTGTTTAGCTGGACAGGCCCGGGAATCGTGGCCTAAAAGCACCCCTGGGTGGGGCGCATACATAACCGGACAGATGTTAGTGAGGCGTTTCATGTGAGTTGAACCCCCGACTTCCGAGAACATGGCACAGGGAGGGGAAGTGCTGAGAGCACTCTCTCCTGTCTCCTCCAGATGCCCATGGCGGGGGCTGAAGGAGCCAATCCCCAGAGCTAAGCACAGGAGGGCAGGCAGGGAGCCTGCTCAGCACTGGAAGGGCTTTTCTTACTCCCTGTGGCTGAAGCCAGCTGAAGGAGTGCCCCTTCCTCAGCACCCCATCCTAGCCCGATCCCCTGGCTGCCCCCTGCCCCTCCCCAGCACTTCCTGCCTCCATCATGGAGCCCTGCTCTCCTGAGAGCGGCCTGCTTGCCCTTTTGTTCCTTTCCATGTTTTGTTCATCTCCATGCTGTTCATGGCTTTAATTGATCGGGCAAATAGCTGCCACCTGCTGCTGCTCTGACTTATTCAGGGTGTGTGTGGGGCGGGGGGGCGGGGGGCGGGCAGGGGACAGGGTAGGGACTGCTGTCACTGAACAGACTCGAGGCTCCCACCCAGCTGCTGGCTTGGTCTGCGCCCTTTGGTGTCTGGAGGTTAAGCACACGAATTTGCACCTGCCAGGAATCATTTTTTGCCCCCAAGCCCACCCCTGGATTCACTAGTGTGGGTTTTGTTTGTTTCCTCCATTGGTAAGCTCATAGGGCGGGGAAGGGAGCCTGGGGGGCGGTGTTCCTTCTCAGTGGCCCCAGCACCATCTCAGTTCCTGCACATGGCAGCTTGGAAGAGACTTTTCAGCTAATTCATGAAGCTCCAGTGTGCGTAAGGGCCTTAGAGCAGTGCTCGGGTGTGGGAAGCGTTGTATAGACGGATAAACAGAAGTCACAGCTTCAAGGCAAAGCTGTAGGAATCTGCAGCCAGATCTTTCTGAAACAGATTTGCTTTATGAAACAAGAAACTATTAGAAAAGCTGTGCTTTGTAAACTCAATGAGATCTATTAGGAGGTTGTATCTAATAAGTGAAAAGTTTAAAGGGGCAAATGAAAAAAGCCCTAACGGGTAAAATGAGTCTGCACTGTAAATAATAAAAAGCAGATTTCACTTAGAAAACCCACCTGGCGATAGAGGATACACTTGAGGAAAATGCCAGAGTGCAGCAGAGAAGCCTAGACAGACAGCGGTCCCACCTGGAAACGAGAGACATGACTGAGGAAGACAGAGAAAACGTTTGAGTCAACTGTGATGATTATTGGAGGGACATGCTCCATGTCTGAGAGAGCTGGCCTTGGGTCTGATGTGCCCTGCCACATCCAGGCAGAGTTCTAATTGCAGATCACTGCTAAAAATTATGATTTTCTCTTAAAAAAATAAAATACATTGATTTTAGAGAGGGAGAGAGAAACATCAATGATGAGAGAGAATCATTGATTGGCTGCCTCCTGCACACCCCCTACTGGGGATCGAACCCAGGACCCTTCAGTCTGCAGGCTGACACTCTATCCACTGAGCCAAACCAGCTAGAGCAGTTTTCTCTTTTTAACTGGAAAACTGGTGAGTAAGGAAAGTCTTATTTGGTTATTAGTCTTTAATTGAAAGAAGATGAATGCCATCTTTTGGGGTTCAATTATTAGTAAATAGTAGTGTTTTAAGGTTGATTAAAGTTTTTATAATTAGTAGAAGAGACAGGATGCCTATAAAAATCAATATAGGAAACAGAATCAAACAGCATAATCCCATCTCGCTGGAGAAAACAGAATAGTTTCACATCCCTTTCCTTTTACCTATCTGCAGTCCCACATTTATATCTTTTCCTGTTTCTTTATTTTTTAAAACTTATTGACACTATTACAGATGCCCCTCCTTTCTGCCCCCTGTTGCCCCTCCCCAAACCCCAGCCTCCACCACATTATTGTCTTTTTCCCTTGGCCATGCGTATATGCTCTTCGGTCATCTCTTCCTGCCCCTCTGGTCTGGCACTCTGTTCCATGCCTCTGGTCCTATTGTGTTCCTCAGTGCATTTTGTTCATTAGATTCTACATATGAGTGAAATCATATGGTATTTGTCTTTCTCTGCCTGGCTTATTTTGCTTAGCATAACCATCTTCAGGTCCCTCCATGGTGTCACAAAGGGAAAGAGATCCTTCTTTTTTACAGCTGCATAGTATTCCATTGTGTAAATGTACCACATGAAGCATCGATGTGAAAGAGAAACATCAATTGGCTGCCTCCTGTATGCTCTCTGACGGGATTGAAACCAAAACCCGGGGATGTGCCCTAACTGGGAACGGAAACCTAGACCCTTGGGTGCACAGGACAACACTCCAACTAACTGAACCATCCAGGCCAGGGCAACATTTTTCTAATTTTTAAATTACAGTTTACATTCAATATTATTTTGTATTCCTTTCAGGTGTACAGCATAGTCATCAGACAGTCACACGCTTCACTGACTGGTCCCCACCTGGCACCATACAGTTAATATAATATGATTGACTCTATTCCCCATGCTGTACTTTACATCACCATAACTATTTTGTCACTACCAATTTGTACTTCTCAATCCCTTCACCTTTTCCACCCAGTTCCCCAGCCCCCCTCCCTTCCGACCAACATCAGTCTGAAACTATGAGTCTGTTTTTATTTTGTTTGTTTAATTTGCTCTTTAGATTCCACATAGAAGTGAAATCATGGTACTGTATTTATCTTTCTCTGTCTGACTTACTTTATTTAGCATAATATTTTCTAGGTCCCTCCATGCTGTCACAAATGGTAAGATTCCTTTTTATGGCTGAGCAATACTCCATTGTGTAGGTATACCACAACTTTTTTATCCAGTCATCCTTGGATGGGCACGCGGGTTGCTTCCATATCTTGGCTATTGTAAATAACACTGCAATAAACATGGGGCTGCATATGTTTTTCAAATTAGTGTTTTGGATATACACTCCGGAGTAGAATTGCTGGGTCATAAGGCAGTTCAATTTTTAAATTTTTGAGTCGCCTTAACACTGTTTTCTACAGTGGCTGCCCCAGCCTGCATTCCCACCAGCAGTACATGAGGGCTCTCCTTCCTCCACATCCTTGACAACATGTGTTGTTTGATGATTTATTGATGGTAGCCATTTTGACAGGTGTAAGGTGATGATCTCGTGGTTTTAATTTGCATTTATCTGATGATCAGTGATATTGACCATCTTTCCATATGTCTATTGGTCATCTGTCTGTCCTCTTTGAAGAAGTATCTAATCAGGTCTTTTGCTCATTTTTTAATTGGGTTGTTTGTTTTTTTTGGTGCTGAGCGTAATACCCAAAATTTATAGAGAACTCTTATCAGATATCAGATGTACCACTGGCAAATATTTTCTCCCCTACAGTGGGTTGTTTTTTTTTTCATTTTGTTGATGGTTTCCTTTGCTGTGCAGAAGCTTTTTAGTTTGATATAGCCCCATTTGTTTCTTTTTCTTTTGCTTGAGGAGATATATCACAAAAAAATATTGCTGAGAGAAATGTCAGAGATTCTACTGCCTATGTTATCTTTTAGGAGTTTAATAATTTTGTGTCTAACATTTAAGTCTTTATTATATTTTGAGTTCATTCTTGTATATGGTGTAAGAAGGTGGTCTAGTTTCTTTCTTTCTTTCTTTCTTTCTTTCTTTCTTTTTGACATGTACTTGTCTAATTTTCCCAACACCATTTATTAAACGCACTGTCTTTACCCCCATTGTATACTTTAGCCTTTTTTGTTATGTATTAATTGACCACATAGGCATGGATTTACTTCTGGGCTCTCTATTCTGCTCCATTGATCTATGTGTCTGTTTTTATGCCAGTACTATATGTTTTGGTTTCCATAGTCTTATAGTACAGTTTGATATCAAGTAATGTAACACTTCCAACTTTGTACTTCTTTCTCAAGATTGCTGTGGCTATTTAGGATCTTTTGTGTTTCCATATACATTTTTGGATTAATTCAAGCTCTGTGAAAAACACGATTTTGATAGGAATTGCATTGAATCTATAGATTGCTTTAGGTCGTATGGACATTTTAATTATATTCATTCTATCCATGAGCACTATACATGCTTCCATATGTTTGTGTCTTCCTCATTTTCTTTCTTCAGTGTCTTATAATATCCTGGGTACAGGTCTTTTACCTCCTTGATGCAGTTGTAAACGGGATTGTTTTCTTAGTTTGTCTTTCTGATAGTCATTAGTGGTGTATAGAAATACAACTGATTTCTGGATATTTATGTTGTAGCCTCTTCTGAATTCATTTATCAGTTCCGTAGCTTTTTGGTGGAATCTTTAGGGTTTATTATATATGGCCTTTATTATGTTGAGATATGTTCCCTTCAGTCCCACTTTTCTGAGAGTTTTTATCATAAATAAGTGCTGGATTTTGTGAAATGCTTTTTCTGCACCTATTGATATGATCGTGTAATTTTTATTTTTAATTTTGTTTATATGGTGCTTCACTTTGATTGTAGATATTGTACCAACCTTTCACCCCCAGAATAAACCCCCCACTTGATCATGGTGTATGATCTTTTTTTTTTTTTTAAATATATTTTATTGATTTTTTACAGAGAGGAAGGGAGAGGGATAGAGAGTTAGAAACATCAATGAGAGAGAAACATCGACCAGCTGCCTCCTGCACATCTCCTACTGGGGATGTGCCCGCAACCAAGGCACATGCCCTTGACCGGAATTGAACCTTTCAGTCCGCAGGCTGATGCTCTATCCACTGAGCCAAACCGGTTTGGCTTATGATCTTTTTTAATGTATTGCTGAATCCGGTTTACTAATATTTTATTGAGGATTTAGCATCTGTTTTCAATTTTTTTCTTTGCAGTGTCTTTATCTGGTTTTGAAATTAGGATAATGCTGGCCTCCTAAAATGAGCTTGGGAGTCTTCCCTGCTCTTGAATTTTGTGGACTAGTTTGAGAGGATAGGTATTAGTTCTTCTTTGAATGTTTGGAACAATTCACCTGTAAAGCCGTCCAGTCCAGGGCTTTTGTTTGTTGATGGTTTTCTATTTTGTTGGTCTGTTGAGATTTTCTGTTTCTTCTTGATTCAGTCTTAGAATATTATGTAACTCTAAGAATTTATTTCTTCCAGATTATCCAATTTGTTAGCATATAGTTATCTGTAATATTTTCTTATAATCCTTTGTATTTTTTGGTGCCCATTATTACTTCTCTAATCATTTCTGATTTTATTTATCTGGATTCTCTCTCCCTCTCTTTTTCCCTTTTTGGTGTGACTCTTAAAAATCTTAAATACTCCTTTTAAGCAACTTGTGTAATATAGGCAGACAATAGTATTTAGCACCTAAGATACCATCTTGTTGTTGCAAAATGTATGATTGAAAAATAATGAAAAAAGTGTCTGATTCATCTGTTATGGCACGTAGTAGGCACTAAAGAAATATTTGTTAAAAGAATGAATGAAGACATATGTAAATTAACTGTATACTTGGAAAATGTAATTTCATCTGCAAATAACTTTATAAGTGACTGCACTGTTTCTGCCTTGTTATAAGAGAGAAAGATAAAAATTTTTTCTGAGATCCAGACAGACATCTGTCATGAGGTAAGACGTGGCGGGAGCGTGGAGATGAGCGAGCAGTCATAGCCGTGGCGAGTGCCGGGAAGGCGGGCATCAGAGCGTGAACAGCACCAACTTCAGGCTCTCGGAAGGTTAACTCAGATGGGTGTGGATGTTGTCATGTCAGAAAGATTTGTCCAATCTGGTAGAAAATCAGAGGTCAACAGAAGTGATTAAGCAGCTAGAAAAATCAACTCAAAAAGCATCTTTTAGTATATAATCTAGAAAAGAATTTGAATCTTCCTAAGCCCAGAGCAACAGAAAGATAACTCAGAATGATTTGGAGAGCTGTAGAACTGATGGTATAAAATTGAGCAGAAAAGCACTTATTGAGCGTAAGACAGTTTTTAGTGGACAAATGAAAGAACTGCTAGCATGTTCGGGCAGCAGGGACAATGGTACAGTCCCCCAGGAATCGAGTCCTACTGTGTGTGCGCACAATGTGGCGTCACTTCATTTAAGCTTAGCAATCTGAGCTGGTGCTGAGCCTCCATTTATGGGCGGGGATGTGGAGGCCTGGTCACGGGCTGGTAAGAGGTGGCGCTGTGTTTGGAAATCAGGCTGCAGAGCACATCCCAATGACTCTCCATTGTTATTGCTCTGTGGTTCCAGGCTGGGCATTTGGGTGGAACAGGCACACTGTGCAGAAATCTGACCGAGTTAACCAGCTGGTCTTCCATATGCTAAATAGGTGATCACAACAAGCCACTTTAATTGAGTAAAAATCATAATACCAGTACTCATGAATTCCAATCAAAGGCGCACTTCTGTTCAGTCTTCTGGATGAATGGATCTTTGCAGAAATAAGATTTGTGTATGAGAAGGCCTTCTTAAGCGAATGCAAAATAAATAAGTAGTAAACTCCCAGGCCCAAGAGAGTGAGCAGTATCCCGCAAATATCAGCTCTGGAAGAGGCTGTACATGCCCTCCGCTGGCTTCGTAGTACTGTGGGGGGACTAGAGAGAGAGACCCGAGTTGGAATCCCCTTCTGTCTTCCATCTGCTTATGATCTCAGATAAGTCACACACCTCTCTGAGGATAACAATGCCACTTACCTTGCAGAGTAGGAAGTTAGATATGGGACTGTGAACGTAAAGATAGCATGCATGTATGCAAATCAATGGTATGTCTGTAAAGATGGCATGCAGATACGGTAGCATGTATCTAGAAATAGCATGTATGCACATGACGACTGTTTGATTAACAGCCGCTAGTGTTACTGTTCATCGTTCAGATGCAGTTCTCAAGTAAATACTCAAGACTACAGCCAAGTACTGCTGTAAGGTGGTAGGTTTCTAAAAAGGTTTTAATTTTGTGCAGTCCTCTCAGCTGATGTATTTAACCCCCTAAAGTAAAATGTCCCCCCCTCTTTGCCCTTTTCAGTTTGGGAGTTCACAGGAGGCTTTAGAGGCAGTAGCTGTTCCCTGAAAACATAGCTGATGACAAAGGCAATGATTGCTGGGCTCTAATATGTTAGCAGACAGAAGCATGCTTTTAATATTCATCATCTTTAAGTGCCACCAACTGACATTCAGAGTAAATGTGCAGATATGGGTGCTGAGCAAAACAGAGCAAGGAAGGGAACTTGCTAATTTGTATTCTAGATGGAAATCTTAAATTAGTTTCCAAGATTTTTAAATGGATTTTTAAATGCTGGGCACATAGGAAATTGAGCTTATATTAATATTTATAAGGTTCAGAAGATATTTAGTGAAATATTTGTATAATTTAATTTTGGTCATAATCAAGTAGGAAATCATCATAAGAAGGACATTGTGTTTTAGTTGGTGACTATTGTGCCTCCTAGGAATATCCTCTGAAAACCAGGACAACATGCATTTTTAAAAGCCTTCTTTATTAGTTATTTTATTAGTTATTGGAACGCAGAAGTCGGAGATTGCTGGATTGTTTTATGTTAATTTCATTTACATCAATTAATTTAGAAATCAGTCCTGATGGTGATTTTTTAGAAGCGTTTATTGACAGTTCTGCAGAGCTCTGTAATCTGCCCGCTTTCATGGTCTTTATTGTAGAGAACAGCTCCCTGGCTCCCGGGAAGCCTGCTCCTGCAGTTCTGCTTCGGGCTAATTGAGTTTAATGCAGTTCTGTGTGCAGAAGGTATTGACTTGTGCATAGTATTTAATTTGTGTAAATATGTGTGTATGTAATGTTTTGCCCCTCTGAGTTTTATTTTAAATGTAACCCTTGAAACGGGGATAATAGGAATTCTTAGTGTAGGCCTTCTAGCATTTGCAGGTGCCAACGGTTTAAACTGCTGTAGAAACACAATTATGAGCAGCCAAGAGCAAATCTTGTTTTAAGGTCCATGTGTAATGAATGCCTGTTAGTATCACAGAATACAATTAAACAGAGGTTTGCCTCTCCTGAGCTGTGATTGGTTCTTTCTGGTGGAGCAGTGGGGTCCCGCCAGTGGAGTGCATTCAGCTGGCGGTGACTGAGGCTCCAGCGAGCCTGGCCCGCTGCAGGCTGGGGAAGGCAGGGCAGTCACCACCGTCAGGCGGGATGGGACAGGCAGAAAGATTAATGAGGGAGCTTCAGACAAAGCTCCACCAGAGAGCGACGCGCTGCCGCTCTTATGTAATTGTGCCGAGTGGAAGCCGGTCTTGGCTGCTGCTGCTTAACAGCGTTAGGAGCTTGGCAGGAAATGTTTGTTTGTTATAAAAACTGATCGAGAGAATGATAGTGAAACCTCGCTTGCCCAGCTATGCCCTCAGAAACTCGCTTCCCTTCATGCCCGTCTCCCCGCTGCTCCCACGGCCTCTCTATGGCCAGGACCCTTTCCAGGACTCCCTGAGCTCTGCCCACGGCTGCCTCCCGACCAGGGCCATCAGGACATGCGTGTCTGAGATGCATTCCTGGAAGTTGATGCCTTGACCACGAGGCCTGACAGATCTGAGCAGAGCGGGTGGGAGAGCCCTCTGGGAAGGTGCTCCGAGTTATTGTTGGTTACCTGTGGCTATTGTGGGCACCGGCAGCGGGGTTATTTCCCTTGGATGGTTGAAAATAGCAGTTTTGTACCATTTCTTCCTACGGATCTTAACTTAAGGGATCCTAAATACTAGTAGCTTTAAAATGCCATTTTTGCCTTTGAAAATCGTTTCAATAGCTGCTGTAATGAACCTTCCCTTTATATGATGGACACAGTTGCTCCCTGCATGAAAGCTGGTCATATAGTCAGTGTGAGGCTGGGCACTGGGAACAAGAAGCCCATAAATAACGTGGTGTAGGTCAGTAACTCCTGGAATTTAAAGCTTGCCAATACCAGTAAAGAAGAGCTGTCTTGAAAGAGAAATTGCCAACTCACAAGCAAATTCTTTAGCGCTTCAATATAGACACACCAGCCTTTTAACTTGGCTTTGTTCCTTCTTTCAGGAGTTTGGCGCCACCTGCAGGAAGCAGGAAGCACAGAAAGCAGTTCAGCCTCTGTCCCTAGCACCTGGGTTCTCCCACTGGTCATTCCTCATCCTTAGTTTTTATAAATTTGATCACTTGCTCATCATATAGTGTTTATCAGGCTTCCTCTTGGCCACAGAATGCAGCTAAGCTCTGTGATGAAAGCTTACATCTGTCCTAGCCGTCTGGCAAGGGATTCCTCACCCTTAATTGCTTTTGAAGGTCTCTGTCTGTTTCTGTGGCCATGCGCCTTGCCCACGGACACACCAACCAGAAAACAGAGCTGTGGACTGGGGCATGGAAAGGTACTGCTGACTCCTTCACAGTTTTGCCTTGTTTTGTTTCTCACACAAAATGTGGCATCTGAAGCATGTTATTGTGGATGTTGTGTATTTGTTTTATTTTTATTTGTCTTATTTGGAGAAAAATGTTACAAATTTTAAAAACCTGCACAGCAAAGGAAGTTTAAGGCGCATGATTCAGTTCTGTGAAGTCTAAAGGGGGGCATGTGATTACTTCTACGGGCGCATAAGTAGGATCAATTATTTCCATTCATCACTGTCTCATCACTCTATCACTGAATTAAGTTCCCTATTGTTTCAAACTAGAATGATTTGGCTTGAAAGGAGTTAAAGATGATGCAGGGCTTTTCTCTTTGTTGTGTGAACAGACTGCAGCTCTTTCTTTTCCCATGAGCGTCTCTAACCCAGACCCTCAGAGCTCTATCCCATTGGGTTCTGTGTTTGGCTCTCACCTCTCTGCTCTAGGACACCACCTCACATTTCCAGACCAAATCCACTGCGCCCCAGGTTGGATCAATTCTGTATTTTTTTCTTTTACAAATCTCCTCTCTTTAAGAGCAACATAGCCCACCACTACATAACTGTTTCACCTCCAGGGGTCTGCGTTATGTGTTGTTCTCCCTTTTCTTCTGAGCTAATCCTATTTAATAAAGAGCTAATATGCTAATTAGATGGAACAGCAACGACTGTCCAGACAACCATCCAGATGACCTTCTGGACAAAGCTGGGGCTGCGAGGGCCGGCAGAGGCAGCCATGGCTGCGAAGGCCGAGCCCCTTGCACGAATTTCATGCATCGGGCCTCTAGTGACTCCATAATGCACTCACTCACCTAAGATGACTCCTAGCTACCTCAGTGCTCTCCACTGCTGAAGTCCACGTCAGCTTCGTTTTGCTGCTTGTTCTGTTCTGTGAGCCTTGATTTCTTTATTCTGAAGCTGGACTTACACTTCATTCTTCTCACCATCATTTCATCCTCTTGCATTTTCCATCATTCATCCACTCGCAAGCCATGTATCTTCTGCCAGTGGATTTGGGAAATGGGCTATTGGCTAGAAAGAACTAGTCAAATTAAGTTTCACCCATCCACCCACAATCACCCCTCTAACTTATGCTATAGAATTTCAAGACTTCTCTGTATTTGGACAATTGTGTTAATAAATTTAAACATCAAAAGGAACATTAGGGTAAGAAAATATATTAGTGATTTGATGGAAAATATTACACGTTGGTGCTAGAAGATTACAAATATAATACTTCATATATTCCTACCAAATGGTTGATTAAAAGTTGCTCAGAATATATAATGCATCTTTTCAAAGAACACATATAAATGCGCAATATGCGCATTATTAGAAGATACTCAGCATTATTAGTTGCTAGAGAAATGCAGATCAAAGCCAAAATGAGATATTACTTCATATCTACTAGTATCACTAAAATAAAAAGACAGACAATAATAAGTGTTGGCTGAGGATATAGTGATGTAGAAAAGTTGGAATGCTCATTTGTTGCTGGTGGGAATGTAAAACAGTGTAGCCAATTTGCAAAACAGCTTGGCAATTCCTCAAAATTTAAACATGGAATTACCATATGACCCAGCAATTATACACTTAGATATATACCCAAGAGAATTAAAGCATATGTCCTACAAAAACATGAACATGAATGTTCACAGCAATATTATTCATAGTGACAACCCAAATGCCTATCAACTGATGAATGGAAACAACCGAAATGCCTATCATTGATGACTAAACAAAATGTAGTATATCCATACAAGGGGATGTTACTCCACAACAAAAAAGAATGAAGTGCTGATACATGCTGTAACATGGATGAACCTTGAAAACATAATGCTGAGTGAAAGAAGCCCAAAGGCCTCATATTATTTGATGCCATTTATATGCCATGTCCAGAATAGGCAAAGCTATAGAGACCGAGAGTAGATTAGTGGTTTGCTAGGGGCTGGGGGCTGCTAATGAGTGTAAAATTATTTTTAGTATGAAGACAATGTTCTGAAATTAGACAGTGGTGATAGTTGCACAACTCTGAATATGCAAATAAATCATTAAGTTGTACACTTTGAGTGGATTATATGATACTAGAGGCCTGGTGCACGAATTCGTGCATGGGTGGGGTCCGGCCGGCCCACCCTGATCAGGGCCGATTGGGCTGGGCTGGCCAGGGGGAGGGGACGTAGGAGGTTGGCAGGCTGGCCCCACCCCCTGGTTGAACTCCGGTCAAACTCCCAGTCGAGGGGACAATTTGCATATTACCCTTTTATTATATAGGATATGAATGATCATATCTCAATAAAGCTATTATACACAATGTATTGGGGTCATTAGCACCAGTACATACTTAGTGTCTGAGTCTGATTCATCTTTATATTGTCCAGAGTACTAAACACAGTGCCTTACTAAGTCATTGGAAAATGGTGGGAGGGAGAAAGGAAGGGAGCGAAGGAGGAGGGAGAGAGGGAAGGAGGGAAAGAAGGATGTAGGTGGATCGAGCAAACAAATCCGTGACTGGCCTTACCATGTGTGGAACAGTTTTTACCAAGTGCTTTCGTAGAGGTAAAGAACAAAGCACGTGGCCAAGGACTGAGTACAGTTCACTCAGTTCAGCTGTCCTGTTGTTGACCTGATATCAGACTGATAGAACTGTGTATGTTGTATCCCTTTTTTATTTTGAGTGATAGGTTGGCAAAACATACTTTAGCAACTGTATGTTATGTGGATAATTCATGATGCTAATACTGTGGTGTGACCTTTATTTTTATGAGCTATGAGAATTAAGAACCTACAGTTTTAGTTTAATTAAGCAGTAAGACACAGCAGATGGTGTGTTTGTGGGTGATGATTGCATTCCTCTGGTTCCCTCAAGCCATGCTCTAACCCGGCGGAATGCTTTGCCTAGGGTGTTGCACCTTTGCAGGATTGCTAGGAAGACAAGCATGTGGTATTAATGTCAGAAAATCTTGGAGGGCAGTTTACAGCAGGACTTGAATACCACAGGAAATTCTAGTGGCTATCGGGACTAGTGTTTTGGGAAGAGGATCCATGACATTATGTGGTTGTAGTAGTTTACTGCCTATCTTTACTCTTCAATATTTGCAGGTAAGACTTTTATTACCCTGGTATTCTTCTGTGTAATCTGGCCCAACATTAAGAATGCATTGGAATATGATTTGCATGTTTTAAAGTACTCGGAGAAGAATAGGTAAATGGAGAAGCACTGGATTTATGGCAGGTGGTTTTATTATGTTTGTTTCTAGTCACTACGAAGTGCCCAGAGTGTCCTACAGTATGCATTTCGCCCAAGTACTGTGCTCACCGCCAGCATATTTACTCCAGAGGATGTCCAAAACACACATACACAGAGCGACTGTGGAATCAGCCCAGTGCTCTGCACTGATCGCGCAGTTCTTCAGGGAGAGAACCGGATTGTGCAGTTGAATTACTTCCTCATTGTTAAGGGAGAGACTATCTGTCTAGCTCAGATTCTTTTCCCATTGCTCTCTTTGAAAAACTGAATTACTTGAAAGCTGGAATAAGACTTGTAATTACACAGTATTTTAGATTTTAAGATAATAGGCCTCAAATTTTCTCATTAATGCAATATATGAAATCATCAGAATGAAATACAGTCACTTACTGGCTGTAATGTTGTTAAAAGTATGAACTATGTGAATATTTTAAAATATAAATTTCATTGCTTTGGATAGAAGAATCTATTTGTCTCATCTCTTTGCTACAAAGACTAGATATGGAATTGTAGTTAAATTATGAACTTCAAAAAATAATATTTTAACAGAGGGTATAATTTCTCTTTGGGAAAACCAACATTTTATATTGATTTTTTTTTCTAAATTATATAAAGAAACTATTTCCTTTTATTTTTAAGGGTGTTGTTGCCACAAAACTACATTATCTTACCAGATATTCTTTTTGGAGACATTTTATAATTAATTAAATGAAGCATTTCTTTTCTGGATTCCTACCAACTTCAATACACTCAAGCACTGAAGATATAAAACTGAAGGTATAAACACTACTTAGCAATTCTTCCTGTAGGAATAAAAGATTATTAACCTTTTAGTTAATACTCACCAGTGTGTATAGGGAAAGATCTATAAACATGTAACTGTACAGGAAATCTAATATATAACTAATTTTAGCCTATAAATTATTAATGATTTTGACAGGAGAAATTGCAAATTATTTTTATATGGAAAATAATTTGCAATACTTTATTGCAAAATTATTGGTATTTCATTTCCTTCAGAACTAGATTTTCATCTAATTAAAATTTAGAAAAGAAGGAACACTAGACTATTGCCCATTTACTCAGTGTATAGGTACCTTTACAATTCTTTTGTAGCTCTGTTTAATAAAAACATCCTAATGACCCCCAAATAAGACCTTAACAGGAAGATTAAATTATGCCTTAGAATTTTAGGAATATTAGAATTATTTATTTTAATCCTCTAAAATCAGTAATAGGTTAATTATCATCCAGCTTGCTTACCTAACAATGATGCTGAATATTTTACATTATTTTTATATTAGAGGAAATAAGAAAATCTGTCAAGGGATTTTCAGCCGGTGTGCCACAAGAATTTTTAAAACATGCAATTCCTCACTAGTCAGGGGCCCTGACCTCTTTTCCCTTAGATTGTCAAATAAAAAAGTGACACCACAACAATAGTCGTTCAACGTGAATGGATTAAAATTCTAAATTATACCTTTTTTTTTTTTTTGTCAGAGCATCAAAAACCATATTTTTGGGGTGCCGCAGAATTTCAGTGATTAGTTTATGTGCCCCAAGAAGAAAATGGTTGAACGTCGCTGGCACACACCTGACATGTGCACCCGCAGCTTCCGTCTCCTGAGCAGTTCAGCCCTTTTGTTGAGAGGATAGAGAATCAGAAAGACTGGCTTCAGTCCTCACTGTGCTGCTTACGAGCTGTGTGGCTGCGTTACTTAGGATTTCCTTTTGGCTCTAAGAAACCCCAAATGGTGGTGTCAATGCCAGTTTATGTTGTCACCTAAGGGAAGTCTGGAGATGGGAATTTCGGGCTCCACCCAGTCTTCAGGAACTCAGCCTCCTCCTTGCTCTCTGCCTCCCCACCCCATTGGTGACTTCTCCCAGAGGCCATGTGCTGCCCACGGTGACTGCTGGAGCCGGAACTAGAGCTGCAGCGTCAGAGGCAGCGGGAAAGATAAGACCTCCTCCTGCAGAACCCGCTTCCCTTCCAGCCCAGCCCGTGACCTAGATTCGAGGGAGGTAGGAAGTGTTGTCTTTTTTGTTGTTGTTGTTAATCCTCACCTGAGGATATTTTTCCATTGATCTTCTAAAAAAAATATTTGTATTGATTTGAGAGCGGAAGGGAGAAGGAGAGATTGAAACATCAATGATGAGAGAGAATCATTGATTGTTGCCTCCTGCACATCCCCTACTGGGGATCGAGTCTGCAACCTGGGCATGTGCCCTGACCAGGAATCGAACCGTGATCTCCTGGTTCATGGGTCAACGCTCAACCACTGAGCCGTACTGGCCAGGCTCCATTGATTTTTAGGGAGAGTGGAAGAGAGAGGGAAAGACAGAGAAACATCGATGTGAGAGAAACACATTGGTTGGTTGCCTCCTGTGTGAGTACTGACCAGGGCCCGGAACCCAGAATTGAACCTGGGACCCTTTGGTTCTCAGGCAGACACTCTATTCACTGAACAAAAGCGGCTGGGGCAGAAGTGTTATCTTTAATATGGACAAGGGTTGTGTTACAAAGGAAGAGGGGAAGAATGGATGTTTGCTAAGCAGTAGCATTCTGGGCCATATTGACCTTGGGCATTTTAATTTCATTGAGCCTCAGCTTCCTTGTCTTTAAAAATGATTGTGAAATAGTATTTAATTCACTGATCCTATTGTGTTTTTTTTTTTTCCAGATCCTATTGTTTTGAGTATCTTCTTCCATCACCATTTGGCTCCCCTTTATCCTCTTCTACCTTCTCCTACCTTCTTTTCCCTCTGTAATCACCATACTGTTGTCTGTGTCATGAGTTTTGTTCTTTAAAATATTTTTATTGATTTTTAGAGGGAGAGGAGGAGAGAGGGAGGGAGAGAGAAAGAGAGACATCAATGTGAGAATGGAACATTACTGGGCTGCCTCCTGAACACCCCCCACCCCCCACCAGGAATGCAGCCCATAACCTGGGCATGTGCCCTGACTGGGAATTGAGCCTACAAACTTTGGATGCACAGGACAACGCCCAACCATCTGAGTCACACCGGCCAGGGCTGTGTCTGTGAGTTTTTTATTTTTATTTTTATTTTTTTGTTTAATCCCTTCACGTTTTTCAACCAGTCCCAACCTCCCCCGCCTCCCCTCTGACAACTAGCTGTCAATCTGTTCTCTGTATCTATGAGTCTGTTTCTAATTTGATAGCTTATCCTGTTCATTAGATTCCACTGTAAGTGAAATCATATGGTACTTGTCTTTCTCTGACTGGCTTATTTCACTCAGCATAATGCTCTCCAGGTCCCTCCGTGCTCTCGCAAAGGGTGGGATCTCTTTCTTTCTTATGACCAAGTGGTATTTCATCGTGTAAATGTACCACTTACCTACTGACGTACACTTGGCTGCTCCCAAACCTGGGCTGTTGTAAATAATGCTGCAGAGAGCACAGGGTGCGCATATTCTTCCAGAACAGTGTTCCAGGTTAGTGTCTCAGGTTTCTCACCAGAAGTGGAATTGCTGGGTCATAAGACCCATTTTTAATTACTTCAGTCCATCCTGTTTTCCACAGGGACTGCACCAATCTGCATTCCTACATCCTCGCCAGTACTTGTTGTTTGTGGATTTATTGAGGATAACCATTCTGACAGGTGTGAGGTGATATCTCATTGTGGTTTAAATTTCATTTCTCTGATGATTAGTGGCATCGAGCATCCATTCATATGACTATTGGCCATCTGTATGTCCTCTTTGGAGAAATATCTATTCAGGTTCTTTGCCCATTTTTTAATTGGATTATGTTTTTGGTGTTGAGTAGTATGAATTCTTTATAAATTTTGGATACTAGCCCCTTATCAGATGTATTATCGGAGAATATGTTCTCCCATTCAGGGCGTTGTCTTTTCATTTTGCTGATGGTTCCTTTGCTGTGCAAAACTCTTTAGTTTGATGTACTCCCATTTGTTTATTTCTTCTTTTGTTTTTCTTGCCCGAGACATATCAGAAAACATACTGCTGAGAGAAATGTCCGAGATTTTATTGTCTGTGTTTGCCTCTAGGATATTTATGATTGTGAGTCTAAAATTTACGTCTTTAATCCATTTTGAGTTTATTCTTGTGTATCGTATAGTGGTCTAGTTTCATTTTTTGCACATATCCAATTTTCCCAGCACTATTTATTAAATTGACTATCTTTCTCCCATTGTATGTTTTTGCCTCTTTTGTCAAGTATTAATTGACCATAAAGAGACATGTGTTTATTTCTGGGTTTTCTATTCTGTCCCATTGATCTATGTGTTTTAATGCCATACCATGCTGTTTTGATTACTATGGCTTTACAGTACAGTTGGATATCAGATAGCGTGCCTCCTCCAACTTTGTTCTTCTTTCTCAAGGTTGCTGGGGCTATTCGAGGTCTTTCGTGCTTCTATTTAAATTTTTGGAACATTTGTTCTAGCTCTTTGAAATATGCCATTGGTATCTTGATAGGAATTGTGTTGAATCTACAGATTGTTTTGGGTAGTGATTTTAATTTTTCCTATCCATGAACAAAGTATATAGTTCCACTTATTTGTGTCTTCTTCAATGTCTTTTTTAAAATATATAATTGCAAATGGGATTGTTTTCTTAGTTCCCCTTTCTGATAGTTCATTACTGTGTATAAAAATGCAACTGATTTCTGGGTATTTCTTTTGTATCCTGCTACTTTACTAAATTAAATAGTTTTTTGGTTCTCTATATACAGTATCATGTCATCTGCAAATAAATGACACTTTACTTCTTCCTTTGGGAGCAATCTCTGAATAGCTCCTTATTGCTGTCTGTACCCAATAGTCATCAAGAATAATTCTATCCACAAACACTGTTCATGGATTTCCCGACCCTGCCCTCATGTCTGTTGCCACTCTCTGAATTCAAGCTGTCTTCATCTACCAGATGACATCCACACTTTTTAGGATAGTATTTCAGTATTTCTGTAGCCTGACTGCCGTATTAACAGCGTTGTCTTGTTTCAGCCACCCCTCAGTCGTCTCTCCAGGTCACACACTCCTTCTTCCTTCACTTCAGTGAGAATTCACATTCTCCACTTAGGTCACTGCGACTCTGGCTTTATCTTCAGGATAAGTGTTGAATAATTCTCAAGTTTGTAATTTTAAAGACCAAGTTGTGATTTCTAGAAACCTCTTATGATTTTATGCGGCCAGCACATAGGCATACCAGCCCTCCTCATCATACCTGGTGTCCACGTGTATAGAAATGAGAGAACAAAGGCTCTTGAGTGACAGGGCTGGGTGGGGGAAGTTGAGGTCTCTAATGGATGGCGTGGTGTGTTCAGCAATTCTCCAGGTATAGGTTTAGATCTGGAAACTCATTATTTTTACTTTGCTAGACAATAGCATTAGTTTAGCTACTTAATGCGAATGTTATGCATTTTGCTTTCAAATTAAAATAAAGAAGTAGAGAAGGCTCGCTTTATTGGTATGTGTATGTGTGTATGGAATGCGTAATGGGGATGTATAATTTAAAATTCCACTGATGCAATATTTTGAAACTAAGTTTGTAGTACAATTAAAACATATCTTTGGTTATAGATTACTTGGCCTTTTGCCATTTTCATAGGCAATGTCCTACTTAAATAGCCTGGATTGGCTGAGAAAAATAATTGCTGCTATGAAATAATTTTGCAATTACCGCTGTAATTAAGGGCAGTTTGTTAATGAAAGTGCTTGGTGAATAATGACTGCAGGGCACTCCATCTTGCAGCTTCATGCCAGATGATTGGCTCACGTGGTGGAGGCAGCCAGGGAATTAGTGACACAGCTGTCATGGCTACAGGATGGATGTAAATAGCCTTCGCCGTTGATGATGAAGAACAGTCATTAGCCTCCTGCCCCTTGGGAACTGGTCAGAAGAACAAAAATAAACTTCACACACGATGGTAAAAGCCATTCCTTATGTCTCCTTTTCTCCAGTTTGAACAATTAGCATTCTGGGAAGTGCGGGAGCATGTGGAGGAGGCCCCTGCACTGCCCAGGCAAGTTAGCGTGATGAATGTCCTCCTGCTCGGGCACTGGTGGTTCACAGTTTATAGCTGCTCTGATTAGCTTATGGGCCAGTTAAAAACTGCTCTTCAGAGACCCATGGGCCCCATTTAAATTCTTCTCGCTCATCTCCAGGTGTTGTGTATTCAGCTGGGCCCCTGGAGGAGCGCCCCGGCTGGGGTTTTGCATCGTTGGGTTTTTGCATGCCAGCCGCATGGCAGGAGGGGCAGTGGGAGATCAGTTTCCCGTGGCTGGGCTTACTGGCCTGTGTGAGCTCTGCATCCTTACGAAGATGACCTGGGTGCCCTGTTGTGTAGGTTTGGGTAATTTTGCCCCAGTGGAAGGATATTTGATTAACTCCCCCTCCCCTTTGCATGTGCTAGAACAGCTAGTAAAGGCATAGGGAATGCCTTCAGTGTCACAGAAGACACTTCTGACACGACTGTACTTTGACAAGAGCCAGGGCCCGTTTCTCCTGCACACAGGCCGGCTGCTGAGAGCGCGCCCAAGTTAAACTGTCCAACGTGTCAGCTCCGAATCAGATCACAATTTTAACGTTTCATGAACTTCCACCCGTAATTTACTAAGCAAGGTCTCACTCAGTGACCATTTGTTCTAGATGCCAATATGTCATGGTCGAAATTGATTTGGCGTTATTGCTGTCCGTGTGCAGCCACCGTGCTGGGGATGGATCCGCTCTGCGGGCTGCATATGGCGGGCTCTGCGAGCACGGCGGGACTGCGTCTCTCTGGTGTTGTCCGGCACTCCGGCCGGTCTGGGGACTCCACTGCTCATGGCCCAGCCACAGGGGTCAGTGCACCGTTTGCTCCCAGATCCACACTGCCCCACGCAGTACCTGGCAGGCACCTGCAGTAGTTCTTTCATAAATGAATGGGGAGTGACGCTTTCCACAGGATCAGAGTCTTGAACACTTGTCCTGCAGAGCTTACTCAGCTCCCCCTGCTCATGTTTCTTAGACATTAGGGAGGCACGCTTACATCAGTTATACTGAGGCATGTCTTTTGATGTTGAAGGGCTGAGGCAATTATTTTGTGTGGATGAACTTTTTACATTCATGGAAGAAATACTTTACTGGGCATGAGGAGGGAAGTGACTATGTTGGTGCCTAATAGGGAGCTGAGCTCATTAACTGAATTGCTTAGTGGTCCCTGACAACTGTGTTCTCCCCCAGTGTCCGCCGCTTACCCTTGCACAGCATTACCAGTGAGCGCTGCTGGGGGAAGTCTGAGAGAACGGCCTCTCCTCCTCCCCTTCCCTAGGCTTCCCCGTGGACAGGGACGCTCTGGGGCACTGGGCTCCAGTGGACTCCACTGGTTGACCTGAAGGTGAACTGGTCACTCACGATGAGTCAGTTGAGAACATTATCCATAACATTATCAATAGTCTTGCATCTATCTCTATTAGCAGTTCTCTGGGACTGTGTTAGTGAGGGTAGAAAGCTTCAAATTTGCAGTGACATGAGTATTTGGAAAATTTATTTCTTTTACTTAGTACAGTGGGGCCTTGACTTACGAGTTTAATTCGTTCCAAGACCAAGCTCGTTAAGGAGCTCGTTAACTCAAATTACTCTATCAACTCAATGCAAAAAATCAGCGGAGAGACAGCTGGTATCTCAAAAAACTCGTTAGTCGGGACACTCTTAAGTCAAGGCCCCACTGTAGTTTAGTATATATGTTCCTATCTGTGGACAGCTTAGGTCCGCTGAGCCATTGAGTGACTGAGGCTAATGGTGGCTGTGCCACTGTCTACAGAAGCTTCTGGAGTCTTCTGGCCAAACGGGTCCCACCTCCTGCACAGGAGGAGCAGCCTGCTTTTAGGGCCCACGTCACCTCTGCTCACATCGGAAAGAACTCAGTGGCCTGGCCCGCCTGGCTGCAGGGAAGGCTGGGAAATGCCGAGTGGCAGGGCCGGTGCGTGGAGAAGGGGATGATGACTTAGGGGACAGTTAGCAGTCTCTTGGACTTTAGGCTTTTCCTAACCAATTAGCTGTCCACCAGCTTTATTTTGCCAAGTCCCACAGTTGATCATGGACTTAAACTGTAGCTAATGTGATTATGATGATCCTTCACCCCATTAGTTTCTTGGGGCTCAAATTATTTATAAAGATGACTGTGATAACTGGTTAGAACATCTAGTGCACCTCTTTCTAGTGAATATCAAGTCCTTTGTACACACGTATTGTTACACTTTGAAATCCCAACGTAAATCTGACAAATACCCATTATTTTATAACATTTGAGCATTTCATTTCTTCCCACGGTTTTGATTCTGGGAAGCAGAGACATTTTGATGGATGTGCAATCCCTTTTTCTTCATCTGGAAAGATATTCTACTTACTGTTGGTATGCTAATCATTATTCAGGAAAACCCAGCAAGCGTAATCACCATGGTCTGCAACTATTATTGTATAGTGTATACAGATGGTCACTGTCTAGTACAAAATTAGGTTTCCATTCAGGATCTTTGTTTAAGAACAGTTCTTGAGTTTGACATGAGAACTTGTTGTCAATACCATTGCTTTTTGGCTCTTCCTAGTATACTAGAGGCCCGATGCATGAAATTCGTGCAAGAGTAGGCCTTCCTTTCCCGGCTGTCAGCACAGGCTTCCCTCTTGGACCCGGGACCCGGGCTTCCCTCACAGCCCCAGCTTCATCCAGAAGGTCATCCGGAAGGTCGGCTGGTCTAATTAGCATATTACGCTTTTATTATTATAGATTTCCTGCAGGGATCTACAACAGACTTTCCTACCTCGGTTAGATTTTAGAGACAATGTCTGGCTTTTCTGCTCATGTTGTATAGAGAAATTATACTCCCAGCCATCTCCTGATGCTTTGGAATGAGATATGCTAAGATCTTGGAGACATTTAAACCTGTGTTGAGATGGGCTCTAGCCTCCTCTGCTCCTTCACCACAGGAAAGGGATTGTGAGAGTTCTTGCTGTGCCATAAATGTTGTGTTCAGATGGGGTTTAGATGACAGTCATCTGGCTTTTTAAGTATTAGCACAACCAGACGGTTTTGGTTTTGTGCTGACAAAAATCACCTTGAGTTTTGTTTTATTTTTGGTGAGAGAGGGACAAGAAATGTCAACTGTATTCTAAGCAGGGTCAATATATGTTCTTTATTTTATGTAAGAAGGTAGTTTCATTTTAAATACAGATCTTGTTGCTCTTGTATTGATACTGTATATACAGTAGTAGATATTTTTGAAGTGTTTTCTGAGTATGATTTACTGTAAGGTTATAGTCCTGTGATTTCAGCTATACTGAGGCAACTATTAATGGTTTAGTGCATTTCAGCAGCATATTATATAGCATCTACCCTCCAGTGATCAAAAAATGAGGTTCAATGCCAACTGCTTGCTAAGGTGAGGGGGAGAAAAACACACCTATGGGGTGATGATATTAATCTGTTTTCAGTGTATTGGGAATGTGCCTAATGTCTAAGGCATATTAAATTGAGGTTTTCAAAAAATAGAGCCCCTGAAATAGAAATGAAGTAGCACTGGAACAAGAAGCAAATCGTGTGTGTCTTCTGATGGTTATCCAGTTGCCACCTCACCCGGCTCTCCTCCAGCATCGCACTTGCCTGTCACTTCGCTCTCACATCCCACCGTCCTGCACGTCTCTGTCTACAGCTCTGTCTTCTGTAATGGACCACGCTTCCTGCAGGAAAGGGACATGCTCTGTCCAAGTCTGCCTGGCGCGGCTACTCAGTAAATGGCCGATGAGTGAATTCAAGCAGGAATACATGTCTTAAACTTGCAAACCTTATCCCTGTGTCAGTAAGTGGGAACTAATCCAAAGACACTCCCTCAAAGTTTGTTCTCTCTATAGGGCAGAGGTTCTCAACCTGTGGGTCGCGACCCCTTTGGCGGTCGAACGACCCTTTCACAGGGGTGGCCTAAGACCATCCTGCATATCAGATATTTACATTACAGTTCATAACAGTAGCAACATTACAGTTAGGAAGTAGCAACGAAAATAATTTTATGGTTGGGTCACAACATGAGGAACTGTATTTAAAGGGCCAGAAGGTTGAGAACCACTGATCTAGGGAATCTTTTGTTGCCCTTCTCTGCCCATCTGATGACTTCATCTTTTCTTAAAAACCAAGAAAAGATACAGAGGTATGTTGGTCAAAATGATAAAATTGTTGCTTCATTCTCCTCCTTGAGAAAACAAAAGCTTCTCATGAGAAAGGGGGATACTCTCCCAGGATGGGTCTCACTCACCAGTAAGCTCCTTGCTCCCCAGCTAAGCCTGATGACTCACCAGCGAAACGGAAGTGGTAATGGGACTACCGCTGGGAGGACCAAGCAGGGCCCTCAGCCCAGCGCTTGCATGTAGTAGGCTCCCACCAGCCATGCAGGTGGTGAATATTATGGTTTGTTCATTTCCTCAGCAGTCATCCTTGATTAAAGACTTAAAATTCCTATTACTTGTTTATTGCTGTTTTACTTCATCATGATCTTCAGTGGAACTGCTCTCACCGAGTGACGCTCTGCATCCCTCTGAGGGGCGCAGGGAAAGGCTGTGGGAAGGTTGGGTGAAGTTAGTGCCGCGCGGCGTGGGGAGCAGGATGCAGGACCATCGCCTTTCTTCCTGCTCTGTGGAGAGGTCACGCCACCTGTCGGTTCAACTGTGTGAAGTGGCGTTTGTTTGTCTTTCCCGTGTATAATGCCTGTAACCCATGGGATCCCTGCTATGGGAAGATTTTAAAAGCCTGCTCACAGCGCGGGGAAATCAGGTGCCACAGCCTTGTGGGTTACCTGCATTCCTGGGGCATCACGCTCGGCCGGCCTTGTATTTTTGGTTAAGTTTCCTCTTTGCATTTTATGATTGTGCATATATGATTCTCCCCTACTTGTTTTTCCCCCTAAAAGAATGTAAAATAAACATTTAGGGATAGTAGAAAAACTGAAAGTGTCTTGAATATCCAATTTACCAAAATTCGTTTTATTAGTTTTGAGCATTTCATCCTGCATTAACTCTCACACCCAAATACTAAACAATAACAACGGCCACATGAAAACAATAATATGGGCATCTGCTTCCCCTCCTGAGCATCGCTAGACAGGTTAGCACCATGCCTGGCACGTGGGAAGTGCAGGACGCTGGGATGTGACAGGAAGTGACAGGCAGGTGACATGCTGCAGGTGAGCAGGATAAGGTGGCAACTGGATCAGAAAACACGTGGTTTGTTTCTTGCTCCAATACTCCTTCATGTACATTTCGAGCAGCAATTGTTTGAGGTAGACGCTATTTTTATCCCATTTTCAGATGAGGGTGTGAAAACTCAGGGAGCTGAGTGCTTGCCTCCAGCTGCACGGCCAGAAGGAGCCGGGGCTGCAGTCCATGTTGCCAGCTCTGTATTCACTGTAAGGCTCACTGCTCAGCTTCAAGAGAAACTTGATATTTTACTGTACCTGCCATTTTAACTCTCCATAACTTAAAAGAACTGAGCTCCTAATTGACAAAAATAAGAAGAAAAAAGGCCTCACTGAAATCTGTTATTAAACTTCTCTGGTTGATTGAATTGACATAACTGCCTAGCTTAAATAAACGAAATGAACTATTTAAAAAGCACTGATATTTCATGCCCCGAACCCCCCAGTTCATCTACTCTTTCATTTTCTTTTTCACTTTGACAGAATTCTCGGGTTGTATATTGAAAGCCCATGAGTTAAAGCTAATCTATGTTTAAAATTATGCATTGACAATCCTTTTGGTTTTCCCTTTTTCACATTTTTAGAAGGTTGACAACTTTTAAAGAAATGGCACATTCCTTTAACCCCAAGAATATTTTATTTAAACTTAGTTACTGGTTTGGAGAAAGAATAAACAGAACTTTCAATTAAATGTTCCCATGTCACAGAAGAATGAATGGGTAGTGATATGATTTATAGCTGGTATGAGAATAAAGAAGATAAAAGAAAATTGAAACCCAAAATTATTGGTTTCAGCAGAGCATTTCTGATTTAATTCTAAATTGTGAATAAGGTTTACGCCTTGCTTTAAATGCTTCTTGCCAGGTTTTAGAAGCAAATATCTACCTTTTATGTAACATGTAGCTTAATTCAATGCTCATTGTCTATGTAGATAATTTAAAGTGAAGAGAGGTAAATCATAATCCATATTTATATCTGGAACAATGCTTCAATAAATATTTGTTGATTAAATAAATATATGAATGAATGAATTTCATTCAAAAGTAATGTATTCGCATTTATATATTAGCATTTATGCTCTGTGTACCAGTTATGTTTTATGAGAGTTAATGGTAAAAGGAATGAAGCACACAACAAAAAAGTTTTTAGTGTCATGGACAGCTGTACCTTGTTACAAGAAAACCAAAGTAGCCGAAACCGGTTTGGCTCAGTGGATAGAGCGTCGGCCTGTGGACTGAGAGGTCCCGGGTTCGATTCCGGCCAAGGGCATGTACCTGGGTTGTGGGCACATCCCCAGTAGGAGATGTGCAGGAGGCGGCTGGTCGATGTTTCTCTCTCATCGATGTTTCTAACTCTCTATCTCTCTCCCTTCCTCTCTGTAAAAGATGAATAAAATATATTTAAAAAAAAAAAAAAAACAAAGTAGGAAAAGTAAAATAGGTTATTTTGGTAAAGAATTCACTCTAAGATTATAATTTTCCATAGGGGCCCCAAAGATCAGCTTTGTAGTAAATGGAAATTATATTTCGTGGTCTTCATTTACTAGTAAATGCTTCCTAATATATTTAGTGAATGAAAACAGATTTAGAATTAATAATGGTTTGATTGCTATATGTACTAATCTATCTACTGCTATCTCTGGCTTCTTTTTTTCTGAGGTCTGAACTTCATGGGTTTCCAAAAATCTACTTTTAGAAAAGTGGTAGATCTCTTGATCTGATAGGAAAATGCTTTGCTCCAGAGTATTGAAATCTTCTTATCTTCTGTTGTAATGTTCATAAGTTTCACCTGTTAAGGACAAAAACCTTTTGGTAGGTAAAAACAAACACACACATATATACATACTTTGTGTCTTTTACAGTAATCATTGTAGGTCACACAGACTTATTTCATCGAGGCTGCTTTGAGCAAAATCCTTTTTCTCTTTCTCCTTATGAACTTTATTTGGGTTATATGAATATCATATCTTCATTTGTTGGGATAATTTTATTTATTTGGAAATAGCCCAGTCATTTGGAATCATATTATGAAGGTGGACATTGGGCTTCTGTTCAAGATGGCACCATAGGTAAATGTGACACTCACATCCTCTCACAACCATATCATAATTACAACTAAACTACAGAAAAACCATTATTCACAACTGCCTGAAATCTAAAGGAAAAGAAGTCCTATAAAGAAAAGGCCACAACAAGGCTGGTAGGAGGAGCAGAGACCCAAATAGGGAAGGTCCCATACCTACGTGTGGTGATTAGAATTTGGGAGGGGTTTCTCAGCTGCAGAATTTCCCCCTGAAGAGCAAGGAGTATCAGCCCCACACCAGGCTCCCAGCCCAGGGTTCCAGTGCCAGGAAGAGAAGCCCCCATTAACTTCTAGCTGTGAAAACCAGTGGACAATGTGAGTGAGTGAGACAGAGTCTCCTGGAGTCCCAGGCAGTTCCTCTTAAAGGGCCTGAGCATGGATTTACTCACTTCCTGTGAGCTCAAGCATTGGGGCAATAGGTCAAAAGGCTCCAGGGACATATCGAGAGAAACTGAATTGTCTGGCATTTGGTTGAGGACTGGAGGGGCAGCTTTCTCCCAGACAGAAGTGCTGGCACAGGCCATTGTTCCTCTGCTGAGCCCTCTTGCCACAGATCCAGCAAGTGGGTGCTGTCTGGAAAAGCCTTTTCATGTGAATGGCCTGTCTTGGCTCATGTTTCAGATTTTCCTAAAATCTCTCAAACAAGCAGCATCTGGACTTGGCATGCCCCATACTTCTTGAACTTAGGGGAAGCGTAGAGGAACTTAGTTAGAACTTCAACGAAGAGATAGGAAACATAAAAATGGAAATAGAAAACATAAAAAAGAACCAGTCAGAAATGAAGAATACATTAGATGAAATGAAGAATATATTCCAGGGGATCCCCAGTGGAATAGATGAGACAGAGGACTGAATCAGAGATTTGAAAGAAAAGGAAACAGAAAACACCCAATCAGAACAGCAAAAAGAATTTTTTAAAAAATGAGGATAGTTTAAGGAGCCTCTGGGACAATTTCAGGTGTATCAACATTCACATCATTGGGGTGCTGGAAGGAGAAGAGAAACAGCCAGAAGTTGAAAACCTATTTGAAAAAATAATGACAGAACACTTTCCTAACCTGTTGAAGGAAATAGTCATACAAGTCAAGGAAGCACTACGAGTCCCAAACAAGTTAAACCCAAAGAGGCCCACACCAAAACACATCAAAATTAACATGCCAGAGGTTAAAGACACAGAGAGGATCTTGAAAGCAGCAAGAGAAAAGCAATTAGTTACAACTACAAGGGAGCTCCCATAGACTGTCCACTGATTTCTCAACAGAAATTTTGCAGGTCAGAAGGGACCTACAACCAAGATTAATCTATTCAACAAAGCTATCGTTTAGAATCAAAGGACACGTACAGAGCTTCCCAGATAAGAAAAAGGCTAAAGGAGTTCATCACCACCAAACTTGTGTTACATGAAATGTTAAAGGGTTGTCCTTAAGAAGAAAAAGAAAAAAAGGATAAATAATGTGAATAATAAAATGTCAATAAATACATATCTATCAACAATTAAATGCAAAAGGATTAAATACTCTATCAAAAGACATAGGGTGGCTGAATGGATAAGAAAAGAAAACATGATGAACTTTCCATATGCTGCCCATAAGAGACCCACTTAGATCAAAAGACACAGTAAAACTGAAAGTAAAGGGATGGGAAAAGATAGTTCATGCAAATGGAAACAACAATAAAACAACCTGGGGTAACAATACTTACACCAGACAAAATAAACTTTAAAACAAAGGCTACAACAAGAGACTAAGAAGGACCCAGCACATCTGGATATCTATCCAAAGACACCACAGCACTACATTGAAAAGACATATACATCCATATGTTTACTGAAGCATTATTTACAACTAGGAGCCCAATGCACGAATTTGTGCACCTTGAAAGGAACTGTGGGGTGTGTGTGCAGGGGCTGGTCTCGGCCCATCCTCTGTGCCCCCACCCGGTCCCTCCCTCCGTGGACCCTGGTCCCCTCTCTGCTGGCAACCCCGCTCCCGCCACCATTGCTCCCATGCGCTGATGGCACTGGCCCCAAACGCTACACACCATCAGCGGGTACAAACTGGGCTGGCGCCATCAGTGGGTGCGAGCAGTAGCTGCTGCCCTAATTGCCCCTCAGGAGCCAAGGGAGGTGGAGAAGCCCTCAGGGGTGATCTGGGCTGGCAGCTGCCACTGCACCCATTGATGGTGCTGAGCGATCAGGACCGGCGCCAGGCGCCGGCAATAGGTGCAAGTGGCAGCTCTGGTGCTGGCTGCAGGTGCGAGCAGGGCCTGCACTGGCAATGGGTGCAAGCGGCAGCTCTGGGGCCAGCAGTGGGTGCAAGTGGGGCCCTCGCCGGCAGTGGGTGTGAGAGGTGGCTGCCAGCCCCGATCGCCCCTCAGGAGCCATGGGGAGGTGGAGAAGCCATTGAGGGGCGATCGGAGCTGGCAGCCACCGCTCGCATCTGCTGATGGTGCTGAGCAATAGTGGCTGGCGCCAGGCACCAGCAGCAGGTGCAAGCGGGGTCAGCGCCAGCAGCAGGTGAGAGCGGGGCCAGTGCCAGCAGCAAATGCAAGCGCCGGGCAGGACTGTAGCATGTGGGAACAAAGAATTTTCAGTAACCACCAGAGGCTCGCCCCGATGACAGTGACCGGTGCCCCACCTTGGTCTGGCACCCCAGCTCACCTGTTTCACTATCCCGCTGCGGCCAATGCCCGCCATGTTCTGTGCTCTGCCGCCTGCTGCCAATGGCTGCCATGTTCCGCATGTGCCCCCTGGTGTTCAGCGCACGTCATAGCTACTGGTTGTTTGGTTCTTCTGCCATTCGGTCTATTTGCATATTAGGGTTTTATATATATAGATAGCTAAAGTATGGAAGCAATTTAAGTGTCTATCAGATGAATGGATAAAAAAGAATAATAAAAGGCTAATATGCAAATTGTCCCCTCGACTGGGAGTCATATAATGGAATATGACTCAGCCATAAAAAAGAATGAAATCTTGCTATCTGAAACAATATGGATGGATTTTGATGTTATTGTGCTGACTAAAATCAGAGAAAGACAAATGCCATACAATTTTCCTTACATGTGGGATTTAAAGCACAAAATAAATGAACAAGCAGAACAGAAAAAGACTCCTTCATACAGAGAACACTTCAGTGGTTGCCAGAGGTGAGGGGCTGGGACACTGGATGAAAAAGTGAAGGGATTAAGAAGTACAAATTGGTGGTTACAGAATAGTTACCGGGATGTGAAGTACAGCATAGGATGTGAAATGTAATTGAAAAATAAAACACTATTTTTTTAAAAAGTAGACATTGTAGTTGTGGCTTAAAAAAAGAGAAAGCCTGGGTATCACTAACACGCTGGGTGTAGGTGTGGCTCACGGGCTGTCATGAAGGAAGGGTAAATGGAGTGATTCAAGGGGTGCTGATTTTTTCACAGCAGCTATTTTGAAAGATAATACACATTTAAATTTTAAATCTATAAAATCCACTGATTTTTCTAGAAAGTTTTCACCTTATAAGTTAAAGTCTCACCATTTGCAGACGGACAGGCTGATGAGCAGCACTAGGGCAGGGGGAACTGGGGTGCTTTGGGCCTCATTGGCCCTGAAGAACTGAGCCAAAACATGAAGCCAAAGTCCACTTCAGTGTGGGGTGGGTGATGGGAGTAATTAGGCCTCAGTGTGGTGGGCTTTGTGTGGGGTTTTTTTTGGCTTTAAGAGTTGAAAATCCTTTTTAAAATGTTTTTCTGACTTACTCTCTTGTGTTTATACCTTTTGCCTCTTGTCTCATTGGAATCAATAACTGGGTTTTTTGCCTTCCTATTTTGGCCACCTGGGGCATTCTACCTTTTCTGGTTCCTTTTTGCAACGGAAAATTATGTTTTTAAAAACTATTTAGGCTCTAGTTATTGCACATGCTTGCTTCTGCTTGAAGTTTTTACCAAGCAGGCAGGACCAACCCATACTTTTAACGGCTTAGAGGCGTATCTTTTTAACAAATATCTCTGCAATGTGGGAAATTCAATATGCCTTCAAGTATGGGAATCCAGATCAACAGAAATGAACGCATTTAAAATATGTTATAAATATCTTGCAGTGAGTGTTTGATTGGCCTGCAATCCTTTCTTTAGATGTTTTGATGCAACCGCATGATGCAGCGCTGACATCCTGACTGCATGCTCACCCACCCACTCACTGGATCGATCGCGGTTGCTGCTCCACAAGGAGTATTGATGGACAGCTTAAATACTTCTCATTTTGAAAAGTGAAGCATGAGTAATTAAGCGATGCATCTCAAAGTTGGATACCAGGTTTTTACTCAGTCCAGTAATGAATAAAAAGTGCATTAACCAAATTAAAACTCTTACATGTCTATATATTGGCTATTGATGTGTCTTTGTGAATTTCATTACAGTATACTGGCGTCTTGTTTATCAAAGAGCTTCCCAGAAATTTCCCTTGATTTAAAGCTTTTTGTTTACATCTAAATTGGTTAGGGGAAATAATCCTGTGACAGTTCATCTTTCTCACTAATTTGTGTAAGATAATCCTAATCTTCGGTGACTCAGAAATGTACAAACATAAACAGGCCTTTTCTCTCAGTTGTGCTCAGTATACAAATATTCTCTCAGATTCTGTTCTGTATCAGTGACTATGGGAATCTTTAAAATGGTGTTCTGCTAAAGTGAATGGGCATCTACTAATGTCTGTTCATCTCAGCAGGGGATCCATATGTATGTATGTGTATGTGTATTTCCTTCACAGATATACCTGAAATAAAATTTTGAGGTTAAATGATGCTTATTGCTGAAAGTTCTTTGATGCATGGGAAAATGATGTGATTGAAATTAGATATTACGCTGCCTGAAATTTTACATTATATGTTCTTCTATTTCTCTTGTAACAGAATTGGAACAGAACTAAATATCCTGAAATGAATGACCAGTCTGTTTTCAGCTCTAACATGAGTCACTAGTAAACCATTGAGGGCACCCTTGGTGCATCACCTCTTCGAATGTTTTAGAAATGGGTTGTTGCTCCTCCAAAAGACATTGGCAGTCAAGATGCTGGTTCCCTATTAGCTGGAGAAAATACAAAAAGGAGAGCGCTAGGTGGTGGAAGGAACTAGGTTTTAATAGGACTTTAAAAAATACCTCTTCCATTGTGGCCAGCCAATGCTCTATTTTTTCTTTATCTCGTTGTGCTGTGACTCCAAGCTAGAGGAGAGAAAAGATTCAGAATAAAAGTGTGGATAAGAAGCAGAGACCAAAAGAACAAAAAAGCAAAAACTGACTAGAGGAGGCAGAGGACTGCAAACACAAAAAAATGAGAGAAATTTCAAGGACAGAATTGGATGGATACAGGTTGAAACCAGTGAGAGAGAACAGTTCTTTCTGATAATGCCTCCTAGGTTGAGGTCTGTGTACTTAACCAGAGACTTGTCAGAGCTGGAAGGGACCCATGAGCAGGAGTCTAGATAATCTTCTGGCCCTTTTGGGGGTCGGATGGCAGGTGAGGCTAGAATCAAATTTTTTTCTATCTCAACATCATCTCCATTAAGCACTTGCCAAGGAGTGACTTGAGGGCTCCAAGTGATTTGGATTCCAGTGTGTCTCACTTACCTGAATGAATTCTCATCTCACCAGTTGAGCTTCTGTGTCTCCTGTAGTGTCTCTTTCCTGCATCGGGAGACAGGCCGCGAAGTCTTGGATTGCGGCACCAACTTTCAGGAGTAGTCATTTCTCACTCTCATCTCTGACCAGAGGCGGTAGGCTGATAGGTTTCACTCCATCGTTTCCATAATTATTGTGCACAGCTATAAGCACAAAGGCAGTGATCTCATGGTATCAGGTAACCTGAGTACTCCACAAATAAGGACAAATGCTGACTTATGAAAAAGACCTATAAAAATTTAATAAAGTGGAGCTTTTTATTTGTTTTATTTTCTTTATTTGAGTTGTGAATGTGAATATATTTGTTACCCATTTTATTATTTTTATATGTGTATGTAACAAGGGTTTACTTATCTTGGGCAGTTTTAATTCTTTCTCTGTATACCTGTTTGAAGCATGATACTCAATCAGATTATTTCTTTGATAATTCTAAGATGAAATGCATAGCAAGTGATATGTCATTTTTAGCACAGTCTCTATTTAAGGTTTTTTCTTTGAAGCCAGGAAGTTTGAACATAAGCTGTTTATGATGCTATAGTTATATCTCTTCCGAAAGAAAACCACATTGTATTAACTTTCGAATAGTGTATTTTTATCAAAGCATTTGATCCTTGTTTTTTGCAAGATAATCCCAAGAACTTTTTATTTTGAGAATAGAAAACCATGATGGATTTAATTCATAAAGAGAAGCTGCTGCAAGGAATGTAAATGTAAGCACTTGATAAGGTAGGATTTCCTAGTTGCTATGGCAACCTTTGGGTCATGAGCCTGAGAAAATATAAAATAAGTCCTGAAGCTGTGAAGATGATTATAAAATTTAACTGTCATTCTTCATTTAGAGTTGATGGCAAACATTATTTACTTAAGTTTATCTCAAGGCAAGTGAGGATCTGTTTTTAAAAATCTGAGACTCAGATCACAAATGAATCCATGTTGCACTTGTCTAACATTATAAAGCACATGCAGCATTTATTATTCTAAACAGACTATTTGTACATAATATCCCTGTAGATTTGGTCACCTTCGTATGGAAGCCAACAGTTTTTGTCTCTTGAATTCCTAATGAAAGCTGGAGAATGCAGCTGTATACATTGAGTAATTTTGCAAAAATGTGTGTGCTTTCTGTGCCAAAAAGAAGGCCTAGGGGATGGTGTAGGAAGGAGGCCTTTGTGCCTTCTTTTCAGGTTCAAATAAAAATAAACTGTTCCGTATGGACCAGTGCCAGGAAGGGATGTTAATACAGCAGTATATTTTCAAAATATCTAACAACCCTAGATGAAAGAGGTAGGCTGGACTCTCTCTCATGCATGTTGCCCCTCCGGCCAGGGCGTGGTGTGGTAAAATCCCCTTCTCTACTAGGAGAAGGAATTGCATACAAGGTGTCAGATTTCTAAATTGAAATATCATGCTTAACTGTGCGCTATGACAGTTTCAGTTTTTCTTGCTTTATCTTTTACAGAATGCTGTTAATTTACCCTAATAACCTATGAGACCCATTACAAATCATCCAATCTTGCAAATTTGTGAGTGTGTGGACAAACACTGTAAACTATCAGATACCGCATCAGACAAATGCAGTTTATTGCAGGAAGGAAAATAGACTCGCATGTGGAGAGGGAACACATTTTTACGACCAGATAAGTGCTTCCTTGTCGTCTGCTTGCCCGTCGGGAGCGTCAACGCGTTGTATGGTCTGCAGCAGCCAGTGCCTTACTGGCTCTTGAGCAAAAACATCGTTTTTTTAAAAGCAGGCACAGAACCTCAGTGATTACATGCAAGCTGATAGCTGGTATGGAATTTCCCCATATCCTTTGCCTCCTTAAAAAACTCCTCTTTCCGGCTTTGCATGCTGAACCTTTACGTTAAAAAGCAGCAGCATTCGCGGTTATTAAGAATAAAATGCACACCTGCCAGCTTCCTGCACCGCACCCCTTTGCGTCCGAACCTGGGGATTGTCCCGGCCTCCCTTTGGGAAGATGAGGTAGATTCCTGCCCACACACCCAGCAGCGTGCACTGCTCATCAAAGCCCTTTGCTCAGTTGGATTGTTTCATGTCTCGCAGCAGAAATAGCTGCTCTTTTTCTTTTCTGTTTTCTTCAGGCATCTTGTAATTGCAGCTGCTAATGTGTCTTCCTTCTGAGCAGCACAGAGATGGCAGCCGTTCCTGCTCACACACAGCCTAGCTCCCAGCGGGACCCAGTGATGAGCTGGCGCCCCACCATTGCCCTCTCCATCGCCCCGTCCCTTCATCATCAGGCCTGACCTGGTCTACCAGCTTCCCCTTCCTTCTTGCCACTGGCCCATGTATTCTGCCTGGCTCACTAGCAGCAGCTGCCGCAGCATCAACCAGAGCAGCAATGAGCATTTTTAAATGCTGAGTATGTGCTAGGCACTGTGGCGAGCTCTACGCTGTTTACTTGTGTTTGCTGAAGGCTTTACCCGACATAATTTATATACATACGTCCATACACATTTTAAATTTTACTTTAAAATCATCATCTCGTGAGATTTCCATGTTTGTGTTTTTGTGCGGCTCTGAGTTCTAACAACGTGTGCATGTTTTCAAGCCACGGGACAGTTTCATCACGCCCCAGATGCCCTTGTGTCCTGTGATAAGCATTTCGAATGCATTTGCTATTCAGTTCTTATAATGTTCTGTGGTATATGTACTATTATCTCACGGTTTTTTTACTTTTTAATTTAATTTTAATTTTTTTTGGTGAGGAAAGTGAGACTCAGAGAAAGTAAGTACCTCAGTCACGGTTGTGGCCCAGACCAGGCCCAGAACTTGAGCTTGTCCACCCTGTCCCGCACTACCGCTCACAAAGGCGGCTCGGCGCTAGATGGCCAGTGGAGCACGAGGGTCTCCGTGAGATTTTAAAGGACAGACTGTGATGTTGCATCTCGCCAAGGATCACAGACATGTCTGTGTGATGCACTCTCAAAAGTCATTAGCAGACTCGGGTTTTGTTGGTGTTTTATTTTGTCTTGACTTCAGGTAAGACTGGTGAGAGGATGGAATTGACCAGTCTCTTGGTTCAGCGGGGAACCATTGATCATGAAAGCTTTTTGGACGACACTTTCCAACCCCCGTGTCTCATTGCTGTCATGCCATTTCCCCGCAGGCTGTTTCATGCCGCTGCGCGCAGAAACCGAAGCTGGGCTTTTCCATTAGCCTTGGTCAGCTCACGCGATCCCATCTCTCTTCAAAAATAAAACCCATTTCAGTAGCTGTGGGCTCTTCTGTGCGGGTGAATCAGCTGCAGGAATAATAACCAGAATCTTTCACCCATGCTTTCACTCCAGTGTGCTGATGCTCCAGTCGTCCTAAATATCAGTGTGGAGTTTTGCTGTAGAGAGGGATTCTTCTGCCACCGTTCAGTGTAAATCCCCTGAAGTGCAAAGGAAACTGTGGGCAATACAGGAAGTGCTGAGGCTCTGACCCGAGGGGAAACGGAGGGGGATGGGCAAAATGCTTCGTCCAGGGGAAAGCAGGCGCCCTAGGTGGGCAGAGGTCCAGTCCCAGCACTGCCCCGGGCTAGAGTGGCACCTGAAATCGAGTGGACGAGGATAAGCGATTTTGTGACCAGAGCCTATGCATGTGCCTCGGGTTTCACGGTGGTGGCCGTAATCAGTGATGATCGTGCAGACTCTGAGGAAACAGCCCCGCATAACCTCGTTTCCTTTTCTGATTTCCTTCTCCTGGTTTTGCTTCTGACATAACCAGATCTGGGCTGTTGAGACACATTGCTGATAAAAGATGCACCCCTTCGTACAGGCTTGGGAATATCACTTGGGAAAGTTTTGTTTGAAGTGCTCCTCAGGGCAGGCCGGGCATCCTACTTGCTCTGTGTATGCACTTACCTGTCCTGAAGGAATAAGATCCACCTTCGTTGGAATGACAAAAGGGAGGAAGCCAGGCATCCATGGGAAATTGTGTTTGGGGGTTTTGATCCCTTAATTTTATTCTTCTCAAAGCAGCATCTGTTTTTGAGATGAAGATGTGGGCATTAAAAGCCTAAACACCAGTAAAAGAGTTTCTTTCTTCTATTTGTGACCATTTGTGAGGAAGAGGGGAGGAATGCTGGCCATCACTTAGCTGAGGGAGCCCCTGAAAGTCTTACCTTGCAGTAGCTTGTCCCTAGGAATGTCATGATTGTCACGGAGCAGCTGATTGTACTGAGAGTTTTATGTATCTATTTGAGTATTTTTTTAAAAAATTACTATTTTACTTCCCTAACTGTAGCCTAATTTAGGCCGGATGAACTGAAAAATCTTTTGCATTTGCCTCAGCAATACAGTTAGAGTAGCTAACCTGAAATCAGCTTTCAGTCAGAGAGGAACACGATGCCTCTGGAAAGATTACTACACGCTAAGTTTTCTCTCCTTTTTTCTAATTTAGATTCGTTAAGTGCACTTTGTTAATGTTGAACACGGAATCAAACAGTATGTTTCTTTCATTTTTAAGCATTGCAAATTCAAGGCAGGGGCCTCCGCTCTGTCTTCAGACGAATGAGCGCACCTTTCTCGGGAGAAGGCGGCTGCGGTCAGTGCTCCCTCACCTCTATCAGGGACACTGATTACGGTGGGGGTGGCGACTCTCCAGGCCACGCTGTCTTGCTTCTGCTGCTTAAGAATGGATCATGCAGCCCAGCCTTAAGACAAATGGGTCACAGTGCGAAACTCTGCATGAATCAAAGAATGAATTTCAAAGTAATACAGTGGCCCAACTCTGAGCTTCTGTCTACTGTTTAAGTATTTCCTAGCTTAGAGGCAATACCTCCTAACTGGCTCTTCCGTGACTTGACACCTGTTGGTGTCAGGGCTTGTCATCCCCACGCACTTTCAGCCATTATTTCTAGACCTTATTGAGAGTTATTGATCATTGAAGGGGAAAGTACATACACATTGCTCACTAATTTTTGCTGCTAATGAACTCTGGAAAGAAGTTGTTCTCCTGTGGAGCAGGAAACAATATTTTGGGGACCCTCCCCTCTGAAGATACACAAGTGGCCAATTCTGGACCTGTCAGAAGTGGAAACCGACGCAGTGTTAGCTGCAGTGCATGCCCCCCTCGAGCATGGGGAGCGTGCGTGTGTCTGTCACCTCTCTGCCCAGCGGTGCCATCAGGCAGTCAGCTGCTCTTCATGTTTCCCTCCAGTCCTGAATTGAAACTTTTTTTAAAAAATGAACTATGACAGAAGCAATTTGAGGTAGTGATGCCTTGAAAGAGAACCCAATTAAGATTACCTTTATGGTTGCTCATTGTCACCTACGGGACGCAGCATCACGGTGCTCTTCCCAATATTAGCACTCTGAGGGGTGTGACCTGACAGTGTTCAGGCGGCATCACAGACTGGGCTGTGACACTGAGATTTTAACTGGTGGCACAAAGGGCTGCCCACGCGAGTCTAGTGCAGAGAGAACCACGGGCTCGGGAGTGCAACCATTCTTATTTTGTTTGAGCTCTGTGAATATTTCTGTATTTAGCCAAAGCCACGTGACATTGAGTGGCTAATTGAAGGTGTTGGAAATGGGTTTTGTAACTGTACCACGTAGAGCGGGGACTGGGAAAACGCTGGTGTCTTAGCTGATTTTCCGACCTTAAAATGCTGTATCGTTCCCCTTCCTCAGCAAAGACCCACCATGCGGATATGTGCCGTGGGATCTCTCAGAGTTGTGCCATTAAAACTGCAGTGTGATCGATGATTCATGAACATCTGGAGCCACTGTCTTTCACAAGATGCAGTGATGACTCTGGAAGGGGAAGCTGTTTGAGAGGACCATCTGTCCCTGAGAGTGGGATTTCCGGGGCGCTCACCTCTGTCCCGATCATAAAAACAGGTCTAGTGGCTGCATCTCTTCCTCGTGCTGCCTTGTTCCCTTCCTCCTCCTCACCATCCTCCTTCCCGACTCCGAGAGCCAGGCAGTCAACAGACTCTCAGAAACGATGTCATGAGTCACACAGCTTCTTCTAAACAGAGCAGTGCAATATACTGGCATCGCTTTGTACTCCGAAAATCCCTCCCGACGCGTAACAGGTGTCATTCGTCTCTGCGTGTCAGAGGAGGAACCCGAAAAGGAGACGAATGGGGAAGCCTGACACAGAAGGTGCTGTTGTTAGTGCTGAGACTTGTGCTCGGTCTCCACTGTGCAGATTATTCACAGCAACGGTTACTCCCCAAGAAGCCCTACTCCCCTCCACATTCCTGTCAGTGGCGTGCGGTCAGGAAACCTGCCCTCATTTTAACTGCTCAGTATGTGGCCATGAAGTCACTTACTCATAAGGGGCCCTGAGGCACACCCCAGAGGCCGATGTGCGTGGCCTTTAGCTCTGCCGTCTGGGGGTCCACACTGGGGCCGCTCGCCACTCTTCTAAGGAACCAAGAGTGAGTTCTCCTTTGCCCAGCGTCCTGCCGAGTTCGCAGTTCGCCTGCCCTTCCCAAAGGTATCGGCCCGTGGTTTGTTTGGCTTTTATATCCACTTCGGTGCTTACAGTTTGTGTCATGGTCTTGGCCCTTGGGGGTGTTTTGGATGGCATAGGACATGCTATTGAATATATATAGCATATAAGCTGCTTCATCTCGGCAGAGTCATGGATGCTGAAATATTTCCGAAAGATGTATTCTGTAAAGATTCATGAACTGCATACTCTGCCTGTGTCGGAAGCACATATGTGATTTTATTTGTGGCTTAATCAACAGGAGAAGATGCCAAGCCGCTTTGACTAGCTGGCGGTGGACCTGTCAGTGTTTGCCTTATTTTCTCTGTAAGACCTGCTGGAGATGAGAACCAGCAGAAACGCCAAGGAGCTATCTGGGGCTTCGTCATAGCAGCATCTCTAATGATCAGAGAAGCCTTTTATACCATCGTGTTCCCGATCATGCGGCTGAACATCTGTCTACCTGTCTGTCCACCTTTAATGGCATCATCCAGGTCTCTCTGATCCTAGACAGTCCCGTCAGTGCGGCTCCGCTCTCCCCATTTCTGATCACTTACACAACATTTCTGCAAAAAAAGTGGTAAAACCGAGAGCTTTCTAATAAACTCAAACTGAACCATTTTATGAGAAGTTAATTTTCTATTGCATATCCAGGGAAGCCCTGTGCTAATTTCTTCAAAGCCAAGTACTTATTTATTGGGGACAAAAGGAGCGTGTTCTACCCAGACGCTGCAATCTGCTAAACACTAATTTTGTTTAAAAAAAATTGACAGTAGGAAGTCAGGGATTTAATTCACTGATTTATTCATTAATTTATTTGTCAAATACTTATTAAGACATACCTATTATATGTAGGACTGTGTGTGTGATTCAAAAATGAGATACTGTTTCCCACTCTAAAAAGTGATGGAATATGTATAGATTAATTATATGAGAACTATTACGTATTGATTTCAATATGAAAATACTCAGAAAGTGGCATGATACCCCAGTGGAGAGAGAACTCACTTCTGGTTGGGCCGATCAGAAGTGGCGTGATGAAAGGAGGATCCCCTAATTTGGGCATTGGCAAATGGGAGGATTTGTGACAAGATCTAATAGCAGGAGGCATCCTAAGCAGAGGGATCAGCATGAAATAAAACAAGGGTCCGGTCATGTTGAGAGTGGCGTGCTGTGGGCTAGTTGACTGAAACCTGCAAAGAGTGATCATGGGAAGTCATGCTGGTGGGGATGGTAGGCGGTCCTTCAGAGACTTCAGAGGCATGTTAGGAGCTTTGGATTTCCTTCAGTAGAAAGCCAGAAGTCATTGAAGACAGTTTGGAAGAGGAAATAACAGAAGTATGTATGGATTGCAGAAGCGAATACCACAGCAGTCTAGCCAGGAGTTAGTGAGAACTTTAACCAGGGCAAACACAGTGGGGAATAGATGCGAAGACCTGCCTGATGTAGAATGTACAAAGTCAGGGCAATTGATGGCAAATTAGAGGTGTCAAACTGACCAGAGAGGATGCCCTTGACAGTGATGGAGGGGCCAGGAGAAGGGCAGCTGGGTGGAGCGATGCAATAGATTTTGTGGGACTTACCGAACACTTGGTTCCAGGGCAGATGTCCAGGACTCTGTTGTCAGTGTGAACATCGGAGCGGATGAATGTGGTAGGGTGTTGGAGAGAGGTGTAGAGTCTCCTATATATAATTAATAGTTGAATGGATAGCAAATTTGTGATAAAAATTCATGTAACTAAATTTTATTTATTAAGTAATAAGCATTGTGTCTCATTGAGCTGATAAAATCCTATGCAGGAGCCAGGAGCTTTTTGAAAGTTTTACAGTTGCCTGAGACTCCTTTCTCCACTTCATTACTTATAAGGACCCTCAGAGGAGTCACCACATGGGATGGGCACGGAGAGGGTGGGGAGGGATACAGCCACTGGACACGTTGGCCAGGATAACGGGGACTCCCGAAGGTGAAGGGAGAGTGTTGAGGTGGGGGGCTCAGCACGGTGGTGCCGACTGGAAGGGTGAGGGAGCTGAGAGCAGACTGTTGGCTGTGGTACCCAGGAAGAAGTTGCTTCACGAGACTCGCTTCCATAGTTTGGTTGCAATAAAATTGTAAGAACTGAGGGAAGGAGTGTTTGATGAAGTATAGACCATATTAATGAGGGAGGCTGGATCTGGGGTATAAGTTGAGGACTCCTCTTGCAAATGTTTGACTTGAGAGAGCAGCTCAGATTCCCTCAAGGAGCCTCCAGTGGGGGTGGTAGGAGCCCCCCGAGGCTGCATCGCAAGAGGTAGGATGCTTTGAATAAGTTCGCAGCCAGTCAGTCATGTGAACCTTGTCCAGGTTATTGCCTGTGCCGCCAAGATGCTCGGGGTCTCTCCACCTGGCTCTCAACTGAAATTCAGGCAGATGTGGGAAGCCATAGTCACCCGCAGTACCTGGATCTCCCCCTGGGCTCGGGCGAGGCCTGAGGCGGTGCTGTCCTGAGCTTTATGTACCTCTCAATTACAGAGCCTCATCCGAAAGATTATTTACGAAGAATAACTGGCCTGATAGTTTTGGAGAAATGGTTGCTTTTTATTCTGTTCTTCTGCCTGAAATTAGGACTTGAATCAGAACATGTTGATTATTAATTGAAATCTGCAAAATTCTGGGCAGTTTCTTAGCTTAAGCAGCGTAACAGAACTAATCATAGCCAATTAGAATAAATACTATTAAGCAACGATGAGACAAAACTGCTGTGGTTGTCTCGTTCAGCAATACTGACTCCAGAGTAGTCCCGTATAATGTTTATGTGTTTGAGTCAAATTAATGGTTTGAATGAGATGAGCGCGTCGGGCAGAAACTATAAGTAAAGTTAATTTTTGTTGTTTATGTAGTGTGGAAGAAGGAATAAAAACCCCTATGATCTTTTTAAAATTGATTTTTAGAGAGAGAGAAAGAAATATCCATGAGGCTGCCTCCTGCATGCCCCTGCTGAGGACTGAGCCTGCAACCCAGGCATCGAACCAGCAACCTTGCAACTTTTCGGTGCACGGGAGGACGCCCAACCAACTGAACCACACCAGCCAGGGCTTCCTGAGATCTTTAAAGGATTTTGTGGGGTCTCTATAGGACAGAATAGTTATATTTAATCTTTTAGCTATAAGTAAGTCATATAAAATTTTGGTTTTCTGCTCATTTCCGTTTTTAATATTATTTCTTCACAATAGTTTAATGACAGCTAATTGTGCTGCAGCATTTGGTAAATGTCATGTATCCACTTTTCCAAAAGCAGTGAAGGAGTGTAAGGATGTGGCTTCTTTTTTCAAAAGATCTATGCAGCAATTATCCTGAAGGCTATTACAGTATGCAAGTAGCAAGGGGGTCCTTGTCCCCTAGATTAGAATATCAATATTGATTCAACATGTACAGAAAGAAAACAGTATTTCTGACCAAATGTTAAACTTGTTTCGAGAGTGGAAAGAGCACCCATGTCAAGGTTTGACGAGGGTTTGCGCTCTCACTGCCCTGCTGAGCGGGCTGGCACCGAAATTTGCTGAACTGCTGCCCCTGGTTTCGTCCTGCTCACCTACAAACGGATGTTCTAATGTTTGTTCTGCCTCATGCTCAGGTCCTGGGAGGATCACAGGTGACCTTGTACTCCATGCCCCGTAATGCGCTGAACGCGTGCAGATGATTATTATTTCAGAAGAAACGTTGTCTCTGGATTATTAATTATTACTAATTTAAAATATATTAGGCATCTGACTTGCAATGGCTTCCACAGAGAATTAAACTGGCCCTGGATAGGGAGGTGATGTGGTCCCATTCGTTCATGGTAGGGAAACTGAGGCACGCAGAAATAAACTCAATGGCTTTTTGTTTTCCACCTAAACCTTGTTCCCTACCCATTATTAATGACGTCATACACTTCGTAGAAATGGCATGCAGATCGCCTGGAATTACTGCGTGAAGCTACAAAAAAGGGTTTCTGCTGAGAATGAAACGATACGGCCTTGCGGCGGCCTGTCTTTGCGGTGTGAGCAGGGCTGCCTGCACCGCTGTGCTTCCCTGGTGGCGAGCTTGGGCGTGGAGGCCTCCGGCTTCAGACTGGAGCAAGGTTGCCAGTGACTGTTCGCACACAAGTGTCTTGCTGTCACGCCAGGTCACGGACCCATCCAGCTGTTGCTTAGTGGGTGGCCAGAAGCAAGACATGGCCCTCGTTATCGTTACTCTTGAACGATTCTCTCCCAGGGGTTTCCAGAGCCCAGTACAGATCGCGGCCCATGTCGCTCCGATGCCTGCGCCGCGGGAGTGTGGGCTGCGCCGCGGCCTCGGACTGCTCGGCCAGCCGGCTCTGTCCGCCACAGTGGACGGGCAGCACGCAGTGAAATACTCGTTTTCAGTGCTTCATTCCCTCGCCGCCCCAGACGACAGGTTTTCCACGAGCTCGGACTCAGTACTGTGCACCAAACTGTTTATTGTCATGATTAATACATCTTTCTTTCCATGCCCAAGTGGCTGTGAGAGATTTGGCTGGACATTTGGGGAAAGTAATGCAAATTTCAAGATCCTTTTAGTGGCATATCATGGAAGTGCGTAATGATCATATCAGCACTGCGTTAGATTCCGAGGAGGAGGAGGAGGAGGAGGAGGAGGCAGGCCCCCTGAGAGCCGGAAAGCTGCTCTTTGTGAGGGAAAGGTCGGCCACGCTGGGTGGGGAGCAGTGAGCGCCCCTCGGCGAGGCATTAGAATGAGTCTATCTGATTTTCCTTCACTCGTGACCTTTCGAGATGCCGCTTTTAGATTGATAAGCAGGTGGATGCTTTTAGTAACCAGTGCAGTCAGTTTCATAGAGAAAGGCTGTCTCTCAGATACGCAGACATCGCCTCCACACAGGGCTTTCCTGCGGAGCCTCCGCGGAGAGAAACTCAGTGATCATATCTTATCTGTCACACGGAGAGAAAATTCGCCATCAGTCTGTGTTCAATTAGACATTTTTTCTCTCAGAGCATTAATCATTTTCTGGAACATTCACCCTCCAGTTGAGGATCTGGAGGAAGGCCTGGGAGTGGGCACCCCTCCTGGCTGCCCTCTGGATCTCCTGCTCTGCTCCCCCCACCTCCTCCCAGATCAAAGCTGCTCTGTTGCTATAGCGACCCTTCCACGTGGGCCTGCTGTCTGCAAGGAGCACAGGAGTGGGAGCCTGGAGTTCTCAGGCAGCCAGAGGTGATCTGCGCGAGGCAGGTCGCCAGCGCCGCCAACCCGCCAACCGCCCTGGCCCATCTCAAGTGTAGAATTTGTTACGATGCCTGCAAACTCTAAACAGTCTTTACTTTGTATTTTGCAAGGGTGAAGTAGTTTACTTTCCATGGCCAACACACTCAAATTTCTCTTCCTCTCTGCTTGTTTTCAGTTCTTAATTACACCATCCATCTTGTTTGCTCTAATTTCCTCCTTTTATTCTCCTTATCCCTTCAGCCATCAATAGTTCAAGTCCATAGGCGTCTTTTATTTTGTCACATGCTGGTGTTTTATTGGGCTTCTGTGCTGTTTCTCTTTCTCATTTGATATCCTGCCTGATAATAAAGTCTTCATAAGCACCCCTGATCACATACACCGGGTTCCTTCCCTTCCTGTGCACAGGTTTTAATTTCCTACTGAAATCACAAGTGAGGTGAAGAAACTCGCTCTCCCGCAGTGTCCCTGACTCGGGGTGCTGGGGGAGCAGGGCGGAGCTGAGTGCTCCCATCCTGCCAGGCCTCCTGCAGCGAGCAGTCTAAGCAAGAAGGATCCGCTGGGAAGCGCCAGCTTTCACATGGCAGGAATTCTGCTCATTTAAAATAGTCTGTTTAAAAACACCCAGGGGTGCATTCAGGAGTCCACATAGAAAAAGATCCCCCTCAGGAGGTCTGGGCCTCCCAGCCACATGGATAGACAGTGCGGCACATGCCTGGTGAGCCGGACCGGCCTCCGCGCTCTGCCTCCCTCCCCACCCGCCCTCCATCTGTTCACTGTCAACTCTGAGACCCTCACTAAGAACCCCTGGGCTGGGCGGTGGCCAGCAGGGCTCCCGCCCTCCTGGAACTCGCATTCCAGTCACTTTTGACCTGCAGGAGAGGCCCCGGGAGAGGAGGCTCTGGTCCCACGCTGTCCTCCCAGAAGCCTCTGGGCCCATATGGCTGTGTGACTTTAAGCCAAGCAGAAGCAAATCCAATGGGCTCCGGTTGGACAGTGCAGACACCGAACATGTCCATTATCACAGAAAGTGTTGTCACGCAGGGCTGTCATGAACACCCCCATTCCTACCAGTAAAGGTGGTAAGCAGGCATTAAAGAGGCACATCTCTAATAAACAACACTGTCATCTCCAGGAAAGCCATTTTTAAGCAAAATGAACATCCTGCTCCTTGTCAGCTGGGGGAGGGGGAGGGGGGGGAAGCAGGTACAGGCAGGGAGGGAGGAGGGAAGGGGGGGGGAGGCTGCCTGAGGCCCAGTCCTCTACTTCCTGGTGGAGTTAGAGAGGCAGGTCAAGATTCAGAAGCTGAGTGCCTAGCCAACTTTTCGTGCATCCATTCCACAAACTTCTGAGGCTGGAGAGACCTTGTAGTGAAGTAAATAAGACCTTTTTATCTCTAGTGGAAGGAGACAGGTGTCAAACCCTGACCGGCAGGAGCAGGGCAATTCGGGCCAGGATACAGGATCCAGCCCTGGGCATCTGACTTCCCAGGGAGTGGGAGGAGCCAGGGGAATCAGCTGGAGGTGCGTCTGGGGGATTTCCTTTGTTTTGTCTTTAATGCATTCTTTTTTGGAACAAGCTGGTTTAGAATCCAGGTTATATAGAAATAGGCTGGTAATTGTCAATTATATAAAGTATAATCAGTTATAAAATTCAAGTAGCAAAACCTGGTAGTGCGTTTGGAATATTTGCTGTAAAATGTAATTTTCCCGCTGATATTCTGGGAGGGAGGTATTGTTTCATCTGGGGAAGTGTGAGTGCCCAGAGATGAACGGTCCTCTCACCTTTTCCTCCTGCTGCCTCCCTGCCGTCCGGTACACCAAGCCCGCCTCCCGGAGGGCCCTGCTTTATCGCTCTTATTTGCCAGGGACGAAGCCGTGCTTCCTCCCACACATCCCTCTGCCTGCCTCCTGCGCGTCCTCCCATTCGGCTCAATGTCACTTCACCCACAGCCCTTCCTGACCCCCCTATATAAACACCGGCCTGCACACAGCACTTTCCAGCCCCCTCGCCTGAAAGCACTGGTCACCTGACGTACCGAGCCGGCAAAAGGAGGTTCACGGTGGTGAGTACGTGAACCAGAGTTTGCTCTTGTGTTATTTATTAATTATTGCATTATTTCCACATGAACAACCGTAAACCTCCTTTTGCCACACCCTGAATTATATGTTAGTGTTTCTTAAGGGTCTGACTTCCATCTTTAGAACTCCATGAAGATGGGGATCTGCACTAGTTCACCGTCATCTACCCAGTGCCTACAGAAGTACTGGCGCACAGTAGGTCTCAGTAAGTATCGCTGAGTGAAGAACTCTATACTGACATGTTACAGATCCCCAAAGGAGTGGTTAGGTTAACCATTCTTCCGATTTGTCTTTGATTCTGTGAAGGTCATTGAGACGTGTGTCTTGGAGCAGTTCGTCATTCTCTGTAGCCCCGTCTCAGAGGCCACTGCCACTGTCACTCCCCAGCTAACCCCTGGGCGAGGCAGCTCCGTGCCGGCCGTCAGACGCTGGGCCACGGCATGTCCGTGTTTGAGCGCAGCATCTGTGTGGCCAGACCATGGCATCTCAGAGGACCCCTGCGTTTCTGATTTAAATAGTGACTCTGGCTTGCTTTTCCCTCCCTCCCTCCTCCACCATACACTTCCACAGGATAGCAGCCCCATTAGTCAAGCAGCCTCTACGGAGGCCTGTTCCTCGCTGCCCCGGGAACCTCGTGCCCCGTGTGCCCTTATCAGTGTAGACACTTCAGGGGGAACTTCGTGCACAGCACCCGAGGCCCTTCCCTTGCACAGTGAGGGGCTCCCAGCTGAGAGCGCAGTGTCCCTGCTTCCCTTTTGGATGCTTGGCCCGACCTACACAGGAGGAAGGCGAGGCAGGGGTTCCCACAGGCAGTGGGCAGATAGGGGTCTGGAGGGGACTGCTTTTCTTCTGTGGATTTTGTGAAATTGTTTGCAGAATGACTCAGCATTTTGGGGTAAAAAATAACAGCTTCGAGTCGCTTTTCAATTAGGCGAATGTTCTTTGGCTGAAAGGCTCTGTTGTTCTTGAAATGCGCTCCCCTTCTGTCGCAGAGCCTGTGTAATCAGTGGCGATGTGGGCCACCCTCCACCTCCACCCGCTCCTGCCCTGCCTGCTCCTCTGTGAGGCTCCTCGCCAGGAGGCCTGATTGGCGGAATTGGTCCTTAATGGGGAGAAAGGTAGTTCTGTAAAGACAGGCGCTATCCAGAACCTAACAAATTGCACTATCAGAATGCGTTGTACCTGGTTAGGCTTTGTTTCAACAAGAAGCCCTAGCAGCTGGGATTGGGTTTGAACAGGCATTTATCTTAACATTAAAATATTATTCAGGTTATGTTATTGCGTAGAGCATGGCAGGGGGGGGTTGTTCTATTATTGTGCCCGTTGTCAGGTCACTGCATTTAAGTTCCCTTTACAGTGCACGTGGAAATGAGTTTTGTGTGAAAGCCGAATGCCCTGGGCTTTAACAAAGAGGCCTGTCAGTGTTTAGTGGCCTGAGAAAAAGGAAACGCCCTTGGTTTCCTTGTTTGTTTTAGGGGTGTGTGTGCGTGTGGGTGTTTGTCTGTGTCTGTGTGTGACTAGGGGGGGAAAGAGAATTACAGTATAGCATTACATTACTCTTTGCTGAATATTAATCACAGTGGGTGATACAGGTTTGTCTTACATGCACAATAAACTCCGGTGGGTATGGGGCTAGAAACAGTTTTAAGTTTGCTAATTTTTAGAAAACATGACTCACATCTAAAACACCGCTTCCTTTAGAACAACTGAAGAACTAAGACCGATTGTGCTTATTTTTGCCTGTGGCTTTGGCGTGTGCGTGATGCTGTCTGAGAAACTGTAGTGACCATGGGAGGGATGGGTGCGGTGACTGACTTGAGCATGGGAATCATTTCACAGCGTGTGCACACAGTAGGCAAGCACACTGTGCACCATTAAAAAAAGCACGTGTACAACCTAAATACAGCAGTCCCTCCTTTATCCGCAGTTTTGCTTTCCACAATTGTAGTTGCCTGTGTCAACTGCAGCCAAAAATATTAAGTGGAACATTCCAGTAATCAGCAGTTCCCAAGTTTTAAATTGTGCGCTGTCCTGAGTAGCATGATGAAGTGTTGCTCTGTCCACTCCATTGTGTCCAGTGTCCTTCTGCGCATGCTCCCTCCCCCTCTGGTTCTCAGACCCACTGTCAGGGCGCCCTGTGCTGTGTTCAGCTCACCTCATTTTACGTTGTAGGGGCCCCAGGCTCAGAGGAGGGATGCTGACAGTTCATATATGCTGAAGAGAAGCTGGAAAGTGTTTCTTTTAAGTGAAAAGATGAAAGTTCTCCACTTAATAAGGAAAGAAAAAGATCGTGTGCTGAATGAGCTTGCTAAGATCTGTGGTCAGAACAAATCTATTCGTGAAATTGTGAAGAAGGAAAAAGAAATTCCTGCCAGTTTTGCTGTTGCACCTCCAGCTGCAAAGGTTGTGGCCACAGAGCATGATCAGTGCCTAATAAGACAGAAAAGGCACCAAATCTGTGGCTGGACGGTGGATAAGAAGACATGTTCCGATGGAGGGCAGCGTGTCGCACCAGAATGCGCTGAGCCTAAGAAGACTTCAGCAAGGGTCCCCCAGAACGAGCGACACTGCGCTGTTTACTGCATGTTTACTGCGCGTGGACGGTCACATTCAGGACCAGGTTTGCACTGAAAGTGTAGCCATTGCTGGAGAGACTGCCCATGAGGAAGCTGCCTTCCTGGCAGAGGGAAGCTGACTAGGGTGGGTCCTGCCTGCAGTGTCAGGTGTCATCGTGGTGTCAGGCGACACCTCCAGTTCTGGCACCAGCCCTGTGCATGAGGGGGCTGCAGTAGGTATGACTTGTATTCATTAGTAATACCTCAGTAGAGCTGGGGGGAAAGAAATCATTGCATTTTCTCCTCACAACAACCATGTGTAAGGTGATTTCACAGATGAAATGGTGAGGCTCAGAGACGGTACCATCACTAAGTGAGAGCAGAGAGCCAAGGCTTCATGCTCCAGGCCGACCCTGGGGGCTCCTGGGGGGAAGAGTCAGGCCCTGTCCCAGAGGAAGGCAGTGGCTGGAGAGCGGTGGGGGCTGGAGGCGGGTCACTGAGCCGCGGGGAGCTGGGCTCAGCCACCAGGTGCCCTTGGACAGTTACTTCCCTCTGCTGTCTCATCTATCACAATGAGGCCCACTTTGAGTTTGGATGGGATGATAGATGTGAAAGCACCTAACAGCCATTCAGTGCATGTTAATTTTTCTTCTTTCTCCAGCGAAAGTCTAATGCTTTCCCTTATTTACCCTGTGAACCTCTGTCAAGCTTCCAGGCTTCCACACTTCTGAGCTGGTGACCTTGAACAGTTAGGAAACTCTGTGTCTCAGTGTCCTCCTTTGTAAAATGGGAATGAGAGCGCAGCTTCATTGGGCTTATGAGGACATGAGAGTTAACGCATCTGTTCCTATCACAGAGGAAGTGCAACTAATGTTGGATGGTGTGAGCTACAATATTAGCCTTTCTCCTTTAAATTATGCGCTGCGTTAACAAGGTGTGTGTGTGTGTGTGTGTGTGTGTGTTTTCTGTGATTGCATATATTAAAACACTGTAGTAAGTTTTAAAATATTTAATCTCATTTTAAACTTGAGTCTTTGGACTGTATAAATCAGGGGGTTGGCAGTTTGGTTTCTGATTCCTTGGCATTGACTGATCAACATTTGGTTCATTGGTGAGCATTTAAGAACCACCAGTGAGAGCATAAGAAATTAGCAATCCTTCATCCTGTCAGGAAGCATGGGGCTGGAGCTGTCAGGGGCCAAGGGCGGGATGCTGCCGGGATGGAGCCATGAAGCCGGCTGGATTCTGTCTTCCACGGCAGTCTTGGATGGAGTCCATTTGACTAGGAAGTAAAGACTGGTCAGTTCATTTAATAGGAACAAACTTAGAAAATCCCGTTAACCACTTAGACATATGAAAATAGGAGAACAGCTCTAGCAGGTGTGGCTCAGTGGATAGAGTGTCGACTCACAGACCGAAGGGTCCCAAGTTCAATTCTGGTCAAGGGTATGTACCTCAGTTGCAGGTCTGATCCCCAGGAGGCAACCAATCGATGTGTCTCTCTCACATCAATGTTTCTCTCTCCTGTCTCCCCCCCCCCCACTTCCACTCTCTCTAAAATGCAATGGAAAAATATCATCAGGTGATGATTAACAAAAGAAAGAAGGAAGGAAGGAAGGAAGGAAGGAAGGAAGGAAGGAAGGAAGGAAGGAGAAAGAAGGAAAAAGAAAGAAAGAAAGAAAGAAAGAAAGAAAGAAAGAAAAGAAAGAAAGAAAGAAGAACATTAGTTATTGAGCTAAATGCCTTAAAAAGGAAGTAGAAAAATACTAAGGCACAAATTAATACATAACCTCTTTCTTTAGATGCAGCCTAAACATGCCTTTAAATCTTTAGAAAATTTTCTTTTAAAAAAATTCATCAGAATGACCATGTTGATTGGATGCTAGTGTAGTGGTGAGAAGACAGAACAGGAAAAACAGCATTGGGAATTGTGGTCAGTGACAGCCTCTGAACACATGAATGAATGTGCTTTATTCTTTTTTGAAGGCTACCTTCCTTTATGTTTTCCTTTAAAAAAAAAAAAAAAACCTATCTGACTGACTCTAACCTTTAAATAATTGGTAAACTGGAGCAAGAAAAGTGACATTAAAATCCACAGAAGAAAACAGGGGAGGAGGGGGGGTAGGTGGAGCATTCTCCAGGAACGGACTGGCTGCCTGTGGCCCCACCTGGGGGGAAGGAGGAAAATGGAGTAATTTCTGCTGGCCGGGGCAACATAGGTGTGGTGGTGTTTAAATACCTCACAGTCTTTCTGTTGGTAATAATCCTATATAATATGCAAATCAACCAAACTGCAGAATGACCAGTCGCTATGATGCAACTGACCACCAGGGGGAAGACACTCAACGCAGGAACTGCCCTCTGGTGGTCAGTGTGCTCCCACAGAGGGAGCGAGCGCTGCTCAGCCAGAAGCCGGGCTCATGGCTGGTGAGCACAGCGGCAATGGTGGGAGCCTCTCCCGCCTCCATGGCAGCGCTAAGGATGTCCAACTGCTGGCTAACCCGAACCCGAACCCGTCCGTCGGACATCCCCCGAGGGCTCCAGACTGCGAGAAGGCGCAGGCCAGGTGGAGAGACCCTGCTGAATGCATGAATCTCCTGCACCAGGCCTCTAGTGTAATAATAAGTCAGCTCAGGGCCTTGAAGTAACAGACCCATTTCTGGGAGTAGAAAGTTTCAAACTCCAGTGTGGCCTGTCCGACCCCAGCCGCCTGCTTTACCTCTCTCCCTATGCCCTGCACTCAGTGCTCCTAAGCCCCACCCCATTCCCTCGTGGGCCCCTGCCCAGAAGACCTATTTCAGCCTCAATAATTCTATCATCTTTTAGGAGCCAGTCCAAGACCCAACCCCCCCCCCCCCCCCAAGAGCTTTTCTTTCCTCTTCTTCCCTGGACAGTATTCAATTCCAGAGCCATTACTGAGTGCAAGGCACTGGGGGTCCCACCCAGAACCAGGTGGGCGTGGCCTCTGCTCTCAGGGCTCACAGGGCTGAGGATGCAGGTGAGGCGGGCATCTACTGCAGGGGCCGGTGACCAGACGGGTGCAGGGTGTTATGGGAGCTCAGAGGGGCGCCTTACCCAGACCATGGCCGGTCTTCTTCCCGGATCTCACCCACCCTGAGTGTCTGGAGTGACTGTAGCAGCTTCCAGGAAAATGGGTGTTTGATTCCATGCTGCCTGGCGTTGTTCTCTTGTCTGCTATCTCCCTGGCTAAATGGTAACCCTGAGGGGAATGGCCTTTATTTGTTTTATTTTTTATGCTGCTTTTTAAAACTCTGTAGGGTCTTGCATACCAGTCAGTGAGTGGAAATGCAGTAAACACTCACTTGCGCTTTACTTAGACCCTCTGCCTTCCTCTCCTCCTTGACTTTGTGTGGGTTTGGCTTCCCCTGGCTGTGGTTTCAGGTGTCTGTTCACGAGCAAATGGCTGGCTTCGGAGCTTGTTTGCCCGTGAGAAGTGGACTCCAGCTGCTGGCAGCACTGTCTGCGCTGGCTCCCGGGCAACGCCTTCCCTCCCCCAGCCTTTCTCCCGGTGCCCCTGGTGTCATTAGGTTTCGGGCTTGGGCGCAGACCGGCCATCGCCTCTTGCATGCCCTAACACTTTCCTCTTTCTGGGGCTGTTTTCCTAATGAGGGTGGAGCATAATTTAGAGGCTTAATTTTAGAAAAGTGTCTGAAGCAGCAGACCCATAAAATGTTATGATTCACAACCACTTGTTTTGTTCTCATAATGCAACCTGATCTAGAGAGCCATCCATCAAAGCTCTAAACGCTGTGCGTGGCTGTCTGTGGGGTGTCGTGTGGAGTGCAATTCAGCCCCGGGAGAGGGAGAGGGAGAGGGAGAAGATAGATTCATGGGGCCCTTTGCCTGGGCGTAAGGGAAAGGCCAGTGATTTCTAAGCCCTGCGGAAGACCCTACTTTACTTGACACCCTGGGTTATTTCTTAACCCCGCTTAGTTTTTCTTTCCATTTTATTGTCAATGTATCATGATTTACAAAGCCCTTCTTTCCCTGTAAGTAATTGCCAGACCCTGGCTGTCCCCTCATCATAGCCACTTTGCTGCCTTCGCCTGTTGAGGGAATCAGCGGATGTGAAGATTCATTGGTAGAAACCCACCGTGCAGCCTCCTCGGAGAGCCACAGGTCACTTGCCAGCTCCAACAACCCCAGAAGAAGCCTGGGACCCCACAACTCCCGGGGGCAGGTCACCACCATTTCCCTAGAAGCGAGAGAGAGCTGCCCAGGGCGCTCTGGGTACGCTTTTCTCTGCTGCATAGGAGCTCAGGCGACGGTCCCCCAGGTTGCGCTCTGGTGTCCTCAGTGGAACTCAGAGAACGCCTGTATTGTGACTCACATTTGAATACTGACGCCAGGCGCCTTGATGGCCTGGTGTGTTTCTCTGTGGTCCCCTATCTAGATCATCATACTTTAAGAATTACATATGTGCTACTATCCTGGAGGTTAGATGGAACTGGGTTTGAATCCTGGCATAGGCACCTGCTCGGCCCTGCTCCTCAGGCTGTTTTCTCATCTGCAAAATGAGGTTAAGCACCGAGCCTATCTCACAGGATTACTGTGAGGACAGCACGAGGTAACCCTTACAAAATACCACCACAGTACTTGGCACGCAAGAATCAGCAACACTGCGGAATCACTTCTTACTTTCTTTAAAAAAATATATTATTTATTTCAGAGAGGAAGGGAGAGAGAGAGAGAGAGAGAGAGAGAGAGAGAGAGAGAGAGAGAGAGAGAGAGAGAGAGAGAAACATCAATGATGAGAGAGAATCATTGATCAGCTGCCTCCAGCACCACCTCCCCACTGGGGACCAAGCCTCCAACCCGGGCATGTGTCCTTGACCGGAATCGAACTGGGACCTTTCAGTCCACAGGCTGATGCTCTATGCACTGAGCCAGACCAGCCAGGGCTAATTCTTACTTTTATTAAGTCTACTAAAAAATAATAATTTGAAGGTGAGGAACTAGAAAGGACTTACTGAGTCCAGATAACCTAGTTTCAATAACACTGTCAAGTGGATGGCTTGTATATCTTTGATACGTGATTTCTAAGCTCTGTGGAAGTGGTTTGTAAAGTGGTTCGGAATGTGTTGTAAATGGAAGCAAGTACACGTAAAAATGAACCAGTTCTCTAGCTCCATGATTAAACGTCAGCGACGTGGTGTTTCATCTCTCCTTCAGTCAGCTATGCAATACAGGATTGTGGCTTTTAACTTGCCTTTTGCACGTCAGTTGTTTAGCTAAAAAGTAAATTCTTTTTATATTAGGAAGTAAGCTTGTTTCCCTTTGGGTACTGCTCTTATTGTAGACAACTCGTGTATCTCCACTTAACGCGGACCGCGCACTGCGTGTTTGCGAGGGTCTGAAGATCATCTTCTTCAGCAGGCTCATCCTGAACTCTCAGAGCACTCAAGGACTTCCTGGGAGAACAAGTTTCAGTATTTGGAAATGAATCTGACAGTGGCCATTCAGGAGCTTAAGTTGGATAACAAGGATTTTCAAAAGCCCCAAAACTTTGAAATAAGTTTATGCATAATATACAATAGGAAATTGGTCAACCAACTTGATAACTGTTTTGAAAATATTTCTGTTCCCCCTTTTTAAAATCCATTCCCCTCGAAGAGGTCAAAGTAGCATTTATCTTGGTATTCTCTTTAAGTGAAAGCCTTGAGGGGGGAAATTCCCTAGAGCGGAACTCGATGTTGGCCCAGTACTCCTGTTTATTATTATTTGTTTTTATTGGGCGGTCTTGGTCCTTCCCTAGAGTTTGAAAGAGTCTGCCTCCTACTGTCTGGAGAGCTGGTTAGGTGTCCAGAATCATCTAACAGAACTGCGCCGGCTCTCCTGTGACCCGTGGCCTTAGGAGGCGCAGGCCAAAGGCATGGCCTCAACCTTTCTTCGCCCTTTTTCAATGAAGGAAACTGATTCTGTTTGGACTGGGGTGGGCTTCCCAATTTACCGGGAGTCCAATCCATTTATAGTGAACATTAGGTCAAGGCCAGAGGAGCCGTGGCCCTCACAGTTCTCCTTATTGAGCTCTTATTTCTATTCCATTGAGGAGCTGGAATTGACAAACTGTCTAGGGAGATGTGCAGCTCATGCTGCTTACTTTTTAGGAGGATGCATTAAGGATAAGTTACTTGTCAATGGTGGAGTTCCTCATCATTAATCACCGAGCGACCACATTCATGGGTAAATCAGCAAACTTGATGATGAAGCCACATCTTGATGGAAATGTACCTTTGAAGTCCTCTCATCTGCCGGGCTGGTCAGCAGGGCTGCCGCCTCCCATAGCAGGCTGCCTGTTTCCTTCTGACAACGGCCACACACTGCGACCCGGGAACGTCCGAGCCAGAACTGCTGCCTGAGGCCCGCTTTGATTTGTACACAACATGGATCGCTGTCTGTGCATTAGGCATGCTGTAATGTTTTCATCTTTTGAGCCTATGGGGACTGTATTACCTTATCAGGGCTAAGTTCATTCTGTAGGACTGATAATTAATCCCCTGTTCCTTTTCTTCCTCTGCTTTCTTATCGGATGGCTACATTATATATAAATTCCAGCATTTTCATCCCTATGCCAAATAAAGCAATTTGGAGATGCAAGCAATAAAGAGCTTATTGTTTAAAGCCCCTCTAGAAAGAAAACTGCTCAGACTCCATTTGAGTGACAAAAGGCATTCCATTTTGTGGCCACATTTACATCTACTCCCCAGTCCAAGTGCTGGAAGGGGGGACCACTGGCGGCAGCGATGAGCCCTGGCCCCGGCAGCGCCCCGAACAGGGCTCTGTTGGTTGAGATAGCCCACTGCTGCCATGCTCCCTGCATTCCACACTGTGGCTCTCTCTCTGTAACTTTTAAAACACAGAAATGAGGCAGTCTGAAGACTTACTACCCAAGACTCACATCCCTGCCTGCATAGCGAGTGCTTACCGATCCAGGCTTGTGTGTAACTGGATTAAGTCCAATGTCTTGGTGGTAACGTGCAGGGGGCCAAGTCGTGTCCTTTAGGAGCAGCTGGGCTTTGTGGAGCCTCGCAGCACGTGGGGCACGCGCTCGTCCGGGGGTGCCGGCTGGCTGGGCTTCATCTGGGGGCAGGGGAGCATTGCAGCACAATTAGCTGGGTCGGAGCAGAGTATTTCACATGTAGGGAGGAATATTGTCTAATTAAACTGAATTTGGTGCCCATGGCAAAATATGTGCTTAATATATTGGGGTATGTGAGGAAAATTATGCAGATTTTCATCAGTTGGTTGACCCCCCCTCTCTTGTCTTGGCTCTTGTTTGCCCGAGAAGAATGGTTTCATTGCTGATACCGGACGGCACCGTGAGCCTGCAGAGCCCAGCAGGTACCGGGCCCCTCTCGCTCCTCTTGGAGGGCAGGGAAGAGTTCAGTCTTCTCCGAGCTGGGAAACGGAAGAGCACGATTGCCCTGTCGTATCTAACACAGAGCACCTGGGGCCCGTCCCTGGGCTCTTAACTGTTCTTAGTTTAGAAAAGAAGAGCGATTTTAGCACCAAGTAGATCTTGGATCTTCCCTTTCTTAGCCTGACACGTGTCTGTTAGGTGGTCTTAGGGAACTATTTGACTTGAGGGGTCACAGTGTTAAATTTGTCTAATTTCACTTGCTAATCCATGGGTTGGCGTCGACTACCCCAGCTCCATTTTTGCAGCCTTGGGATGTCGGTCTAATGACACTGTAATTAGAAACAAGTGCTGATGTGTCTGGTTTTCTGATCTGTGGGTTGTTAGAGTGTCTGCCCTCAAAATGCCTGGTGGGAGGTGGGTTTGAAAGGGATGGCCTTCTTAGCGACTGTCTTGACTGATCCTGGGTATTTGCCTGCTTCCCAGTGATCTCTGAAGAAATGATTCAGCTGCCATCTTGATTGAGATGGTCCCCAAGTCTGCATCTTTCTTTACTCTTGAGCTCATTTTGAAAACGTAGAGCTTCTTGAGCGCTTGGCCTGCTCTTCCCTGCTCGCATCTCCGGCTTCCCGCCTTTACTCTGAGTCCCAGACTCTCTCCAGGCGTTCACCTTCCCCCCCTCCACTCCCTCCCACACCGCCATTTAGAGATGGACCAGGTTGTGGAAATGGCCCCTTTAGGATTCTAGAATCTGACCTTTCCTATTCGTGACTGCTGCGCCCCCACCTCGTGCAGGCCGGCATCACCTTCCTGGCAATGGTCCAGTAGCCTCTTAGTCGTCTCTACACTTTCGTGGTCCCCGCTTCCCACCCTCATCACAAATGCAGCATTCAATCCGCCTTATAAACCCCTATAGGATTCTTCCTGGAGAAGTGTGATACCGATACCTCTTACTGCATTTCCATGACACCCAGGCTTTAACCACCTTCAGTCACTTTTCAGCTTCATAGATTAAAGGCTGCTTCTTTCTCTGACATTCAGAGCCCTCCATAGTAATCACAAACTATGTTCCTCCTTCTTCCATCTTAACTTCTACGTCTTTCTAAAATATTCATTGGGTCTTTATCAGATCCTCTCCTGCATCCTAGTTGTAAAAAGACCTGTCTTATCTGCCCTCCTAAATCCTGAATTGCCAGAGGACAAGTTATTCTTCTTAAGCATGCTTACATCTACCACATGTGATTGTAATAAATGGTGAGCAATCCTAATTACAGGTAGCATTTACTATGTGCTGGTTGCTGTTCTAAGTGCTTTGTATGATTTTCTCTTATTAGCCCATGAAGCATGTATCATTATTTTTCTATTTATAAAGAGCATGTGGAATTCAAGAGGCAAAAAATGTCCCTTCTCTGCAACAGGACCGGGCAAGGCTCCGTGGCAATCCACAGGGCACAGCAGGGAGGGGACTTACTGTGCCCATGGCAGCCAGGAAGAGGGGCTAAGCCGTGACTGTGGAAGGGGAGAACCGGGCCAGTGAGGCTGGCGCTGGGAACCAGTGCTGTGCACCGCCAGCAGCGGGGAGGGAGAGGGAGCTCCGGGCCACCTCCACTGGCAGGGCGGCTTCCTGGTCCTCCCTCCATCCTGTTGCCTGTCCTGCCTCCCGCTGAGGTCCTTGGGGAAGAGGAGTGTGGCCCATTTGTGTTTGTAGTTTCAACGTTTGGTGTAAAGCAGACACACAGTCTCTGTCATTGGATGTGACTATGGAGCAAAAAATTAAAATGTCACAACAGGCGGTCTCCCTCCACGATCAGAAGGCTTCTTCCCGTGGGCCAGGCGCGAGGAGCACGCAAAGCCTGCGCGAGGGGGGCTGCAGGAGGTGCAGGGGCTTCTCCTCTCCCTCTCCTCTCCCTCGGGCCAGTGTGACCCCTGTCATTGTATTGCTTTCCTCTAGGGGGTGGGGAAGGGGAGGGGACGGGCTGCACTCACTCCTGGGGAAGGACTGCTTCCACTCGGACTCTGCGGGCAGGGCGCGGCCCCAGTGTCCCACTCCGTCCTCTGTGTTGGTGGTGGCGCTCTGCCCTCTGAGACGCAGTTACAAAGCACACTGCTGCCCCCCACCCTCCGCATGCCTTGCGGGGGCCGCGCCAGCTCCCATCGGGCCCTGGTGGCTGATGGCAGCGCCCAGGTCAGTGCTGCGTGGTTCTGTAGGGGAGAGAGGAAACCAACCAAGCCTCGCCACAGCAAGAATAATTCCTCCAGCTGACTTCCTGGTGCATGCGTTGCTGGTCAGCAGTATATTCTTGTCGACTCAAGACGGCTGCTGGCTGCCCGCTGCGAGGGGCTCCCTTGCTGACAAGCCTCCCCCATTCTGTACTTTGCCTCAGGCCCCCAACTTGCTGGATGCAATCGTGTTGAGAAAATGTGGTCTTTATTAGTGTTCGGCACAGGTCGACGTTTCTTTGTCCGCTTCTGCAGAGCTAGTAGGATGCTTAGTGCAGGGAGGAAGGGGGACAGGGGAGTGGGGGTTTTCAGGTGCTCAGACCAGAATGTTGGCTTAATATAGAGATGATTTGAGCGTAGAGGGTAGACATCGCTCATCGGCACCCAGGGAGCTTTTTGCAGCATTCCAATCAACGGCTGATTGTCAAAGAAATAGACTTGTCAATAAAAACAGAGCTAGTTTCAAGTACATTAAAAAATAAAGAAATGTATCTGTAAAAGCCAGTTCTTACCCTGCAGATGTTTATGATGTAATGAGAATATAAACCCGATGTGTGTGTTGATATCCACCAAGTCACCGTGGTGTGTGCGACTTCATACATCACGTTTTATTTTTCACCGTGAGGATGTATGCGCATATGCTGGTTCATATTTCTTGGTTGGCCTCCACTTAGCTCTGTCTGTGGACGGGCTGTTGTATTGGTCTAATGTATTCCTTGGAGAGATCGGGCGTGGCCGGCTGCCCAGGCTTCCTTCTCCCATATGCCAGCTCTTTAACGAATGCCCACACAGGTGACTTTTTTCTGTCCTAATCCTGGTGGTGCCTATTGTTTTAAACAGTTCCTCAATGTAGAGGTGCTGCTGGGTAGCTTTTTAAGCACAAATGCAAATGCTTTGTGAGTAGGAATTAAATGCCAGGGAGTCTGTACAAAATATAAATCATAGTCATTTTCATTTAAAATAGTCATTCTATAAAGAACTGTAGGAATGTGAAATTAATAAATACTAGCATAAGCATTAAATATTCACCGCCTGCTACCTCTGAAATGGCACAACGGCATCACTTTTTAATGATGGGTAATGATAACACCATCAATTTTAAATAACCTGTTTTCTCCTTCCCTCCTCTGAAGCAGGGGTTGGCAGGCTTGAAATTAAATACAGGTAAAGACAACCACTAAGCTTCTGCTACCCTTGGGCACGGAATAGACACTGTTCTGTGTTTCGTGGATATTGTGTGGCTAATCGAAAAGATCAGGTTAAATGTAAAGAAAAATACATCTGTTGGTGAGAAAGAAGAAATGTAGACCCTTAAATAGCAAATGCACCATTATCTTCTAATGCATTCTTATTTATCACCTTAATAAGGCTCCCTGAGTTCCCTTAAAATAGTTAAAATGAACCTTGAACTAAAATACATTCTTATTCCTTCCCCCTCTAAAGTCCCCTTTAAAACATCTTTAGTTGTAGTTATGTGTCACTTTTTATTGAATAAGTTACTTGTAAAATACCAGAGTAGGATCGGGGAGCAAATAATTGTAATGTCTTGAATTCATATGTTTCTTTTCTATCGAAGAGCTGTACATACCTTTTATTTTCAGTCTTTAAGGCACACATTTGACTGACATTTTTCTCTCCAGCTTGTGGACAGGAGGGAAACAGGAAAGCATGTTTCTGAGGTCCCGTTGGAAAGCAACCTATGGGCTTGTAAGTTCTGAGGCGGCAACGCACAGGGGCCTGGACCCTGAACAGCTGAGCCTGGCGAGGGAGGAGTCTCTTCAGGCCTCAAGCAGGTCATGGTGTCTGAGCTGAGCCCTGGAAAGTGACTTGGAGCGAACTAGGCAGCAAAGGGCCGAGAAGGAAGTGGGGGACACGAGGTTGCCTTGAGGCACATGGCAAACCAGCTGTGGCAAGGCCCAGGGCATCGTGGTGCTGTGGGTGGGCCTGATGCTGGGCTGCGATGCAAAGTGGGGAAGGATTTTTTGTGGAATAGAAAGAACTGGGTTTTCCCAAGAGTATTTGGACAATTCTCTCTCTCTCTTGAGCTGACTGAGAGAATGGTGGGGGGCCATTTGGAGCGGCTGGGCCTTGATTGAAGGGGAAGAATCCCTCAGTTCCCTCAGCTGGTAAAACCATGCTGGTGGGTTGGGGTTCTGAGTCTAATTCCTGGAAAGCGGGCTCAGAGAGGAGCCAGGGCATGTGGGGAAGGTCAGACAGGGACGGAAGGGGGGGGGCACATGTGGTAAGAAGGCCCAGGTAGGGGGAGACACAGATCTGCCCTCTAGTGCAGTTGCTGGGTTTCTGGGACGCTCTCTACCTGAGAAGGGTCCGGTGTTTGTAGATCTCTGAAGCACGCAGCCTTCGAAGGGAAGGCCTGATGATGTAGTCAGCAGCATGAGGACTCTAAAACCAGGGTCTCCCCTTGGGTTCAGCTTCCTTCCGGCCTGGCTAAGAGTAGCTCTGGCTCTCCCCTGCTCTGGGTGCTGTTGCTGCCTCCCTCCCCTCGCCCCCAGGCGTTAGGCACCAGCCCAGGAAGACAGGAGGGGCTCTGACAGCCGCCTGTGCCATCATTACCTGGGACCAGTGGCAAGGTTTCACATTAGCAAGTTGTGTGAGACTGAAATGGGGACAGGAAAGAAGTAGACTTTTCAAAGCCCAATCATTTTGCCTTTCAAGAGACAAATCTCCTGGTGGTCGCCCGGGACTGGGAAGTGGCGCTCAGAGGGGAGGCCGCCAGCACAGCAGCAGTGGGGACAGGCCCTGTGTCACTCTTTGAGCGGCTAGGCTCGCACTAAGGGATTCCTGACTAAGAAGTACCAAGGCGTGTGGGTGAGTAAGCAAATGAAATCAGCCTGAAGCTCATCCGCATGAACCGCACATGCCTCTCCCTGCAGAAGCCGGCTGGCATGCACACCTGCATCCATTTCAGAAGCAGGGTGGGCTGTGATTTTCAGGGAGGAACGAGACCTGGAGCCCTACCGACATGGCCGGTGGCTGGGGGGCGGGTCCGGAGAGCACGGTTTCTATGAAATGGGCATGAAGACCGCCCCTTCAGCGAGTCTTTTCCTGTGACACCTCCTGGTCATGGGCTTTCAAAGATGGTATTGAATTTGTCACTAGCTAGAGCCATCTCCGTCTTTCTCCGGGCAATGTTTTGATAAATGCTGATGAGTTTATAACTGTAAAACCAAATGGCATTTGTAGTGTGATACACCCTACCCACTGCATAATTATATCTAATGGCCCTGCATGTGGAAGGCATTTACCACTTACTTTTGTGTAAAATGACAATATAAACCCCGAGGCCTACATTTTTTTTTAATACAAAGATAAAGACTTAATTAAAAGCCAAACACAGTTTGTTTTGTATCTGGCATTCAAGGGACGGAGTGTGTGGTTCAGCCCGCGATGGAAATCCCGATGCTTCCAGAAACATCAGCGGGCCGCTCCCCCAGCCTCGGAAACCTCGGTGAGCTCACTCCGTCATCAGGCTGATGTCGCTTTGACTTCTCGCTTCCCGTTTCTAGTTAAAAGAGCTATTTTGAAATTTAGCACAGAATTGAATAATGTGTTCCGTTAATGAGGAACGTTTAGGAGACATTTCTAGGTTTAACGTGATGGCAAATGCTCACCGCCGCGTGGTACCCGCACACTTTTCCCGACAGAGGTGCCGCTCCACGCTGGCTGGCGTGGTCAAGCCATTTTATTTTGTTTTTGATTCTTTTTTTATTTTTATTATGACCTCTAGCATAGAGATAGCCTTTTAAGTTTTTATAGTGATTATGGCCATAAACTAGGTGACCTTCTAGGGAAAAAGAGTTTTGTTCCTCAGCCTTCACCTCAGAAATACAGCTTTCAGTGCCGTTTCAGAATATCGACTGCGTTCCCAAGCTTTCTGGGAAACAGGCTTCTGAGTTTCTCCCAGCCTCTGACCTGCTCACCAGGGGGCAGAAGTTCCCGTTGCCCTGTCTGCCTCCCCATCATACACGCTTGGTGATGTTGCTTGATTGCTTCAGGAAATAAAACGGAAGCAGAACAGGCCTCTTTTCAAGTGTCGGGTCATAGGAATGTTTGGTTGAATGTCCGTACTTCTGACACTCATTCACTAAGTTATTTGTGACTATCATGAAGTTTGTCCTCTTCTTCATATTTAATGTTATATCCTGTTGAAAAATTAAGCTCCATGGAATGCTGGAGAGTTAAAATATTTTTAATGTTAATCTCATAATGACCTAGTTGCTAATTCTAAGTGATTTTAAAATTGTGTTCCGTTTTTCTCTTGTATATTAAAACACGAGCACCAGTTATGTGTATCAATGTAGATAATCTGAAACCCAAGTAAATTATTTTACAATAAGCCAGAAAATTCTGTTATAGTGAGTGTGCTCACCGAGCTGACTTCCGAGCTGGGACCCAGTGGTAGAAAGGCTGCCGCTGAATGGGGCCCTTGGCTGGGGGGCTTAACGGAAATGAGCAGTGCTCCGGCTACAGTTAAACGCCGGCTCAGCTCTTGCTTGTGTCTCAGGTCAGGATTTTAATAACATCTTTGAACTACTTTCTTTTGCCTTTAACAAGATCATAGAGCAATAGTCTTTGCAAGTTCCTTAAAAAGTCTTTACTAGAAGAAGTGATGTTAAACCAACATGTAAAATCTCCCAGAGATCTTCAGAATTGATTGGAAGAAGGAGCAGCCGTTGCCGGGGGAAGAGCGGTGAGGAAGCACCGTTTTCACGCGTGCAGGCTGGGGCGGGGTGCAGGTGAATGTTGAGTCCTCGTCCATACAGAACTCACTGCGACTAATGAAAGATGCACATCCACAGGGAATGCCACAGCTCAGTGGATCTTTGGCAGCCAATCCAACCAGCACATGGAGTGTGTATACCAAGTGCTTTAAAAGTCAGCCAGAATGGTATTGGTGAAAGTTCTGAAAACTGCCCTGAAAATCTTTAGCCTCTTTGTATTGCAGAGTCTCTCTGAAGAATCCCCATCTCTAAGAAGTACTTCTTACAATGGACAGGGTGACAACCTGTGTTCACCTATAATGGGCACAAATGTACAGCTGCATAGAGGTAAAAGAGTGGACCATACCTAGTCCCAAATCTTACACGTAGAGGGACTTGAATTGAATTACTTGGCAGTGACTGTATCATCTGCCTTGACCCTTTGTGTCCTGGGAGGGCCTGGCTTCTAACTGGGTGCTGAGCGCAGGGAAGCTGGAGTGTGCGAGCACTGCCTGCAGTCAGACCCAGGAGAGGGAATGCGCATGGCAGCCTCTCTCCCGCACCAAGCTTCGCCTACTCCCCTTGGTGACGCCATCGTTTCTCACGCATGCTAATGAGCAGCTCACCTGGCACTGGACAAACACAAGCTGCTGGTTGTGTTCAGGCGTTTCCATTCCTGCCAGTGGAGGAGCTCCGTGCTTCGTGGGGAGCGGAAGTAGCAGGGATGTGAGGTGGATCCCACAAGGATACGTTCGCCGTGTCTTAAGTCAAGCAAACAGGATGTTAGAGAAAGTGGGAGTGTCTGGTTCTGTTTTAATTCCAGGGTCAAAGTAAGGAGGATTATATTTTAAAGAAAGGAATTTAGTAATCGTAGGTAGCACTTGAAGCTGAAGTTTTTATTGGGAGGAGGGAGTATATACAGGCAGATAAGAGTGCCTGTTTATCAGTTGGCAAAAGAGGTATCAACATTTGTCCATAAAGCCTTCTTGTAAATAAAGATTGAATTGGAGCTTTGCTGGGCAATCAGCTACCCTGTCAGTGATGGGTTTCAAAGAGGCCACCCATTCCATTTGTGTAAATGCAGCAAGAGTAAGGGGGGAACGTTCTGGGAGGAAAGGAAGGGGCCCAGAACGTATAGCAAATAGATTAATATTTATAGACATCAGCATTGGTCTCTTAACAACATTTATAACTTCAGCAGTGGCAGATTGAGGGCTGAATCAACATTTTCCCCCTCAGTAAAATAATAAATATGGTGAAGTAGCTCTCAGAACTGCCTTTATCTTAGGCATAAATCAGGACAGTTTGTGTTGCAGGAGAGACTTAAAACTTATACATATGTTGCCCTTTAGGCTACTATTCATCAAAGTGCCTGATATGAAATCTAGACTAAAGGCATTTGTTATTGCGTGTCTGCGTATTCTCTTTTCGAAGGAGAAATTGGAAAGAGTGCTGTCATCTTGGTCAGACCGGCCTGCTGTGCTGGGCCCTTTTGTGGTGTATCAGAGAAGGAAATAGTGGGCGTGGACTGCTGCACATTTCCACACAAATCCTCTCTGTCACCTAACCTTCCTCGCACCAGGCCTCATTTCCAGCAGGAAAAGTACACACATAACTGCCTGGCAAATTACCCTTTTTTGGCGCAGTCACACTTCTTTCTAAGATACGAGAGCAGAGAAGTTGTTCTTTAAAAGCCTCATAAAATCCAGAGAGACCTCACTTTTCTTCTTGGGGCTCCTTCCCAGATGTGTGCAGATGGGCATGGCTGAGGATGCTTCCACCGTAGAGAGAAGCATGTTGGGCTGGGACAGGTGCTCTACATCATGGGACATAATCGGTAACATGTGAGGAGTCTCACACCACCCTGCAGTTCGCAGTCTGAATGCTTGGCTTCCGTGACTGCGGGTGTGTGGCTCTGCCCTCTCCTCCCCTTGGGCCTTTAGCTGCGGATCACATATGGTGTGAGGAGGCACCTGCCGTTCGGAGGCCCAGAGAGTGTGCACTAAGCAGTTTTCCTTCTGCCGTGTGCAACACAGCCCCCGGTTTTTAAGAACAACTATTTGGGAGCATAAACCTCACTTTGCCCTTGAACAGTGTGCCTCGGAGGAGACCTGAACACAGGGGCGGGGCCCCACAGAGGCGGCTGCGACCATCTGCCCACTGGCCTGGTGAGCCGCGGGCCGGCACCGCCCAGGGAAGAAAGGACAGGCTCTCAGGCTGTGGGCTGCTTCTGGGGGTGGGTTGGGGGATTCAGAGTTGGGCAGCTCTCAGCAACCACGCGAGGTCTTTCCCTGCCACGTCACCTTTCACTGGAGGAAAGTGTGGCCGCTGGGTTTGCAGAACAGCCGCAGGTCAGAAGTTCCTGATTAGCACGTGAAGTGTGACCACGCTGTGTTCACGGGTGGAGAGTTGCTCGTGGGATTCCAGTCGAGAAGCCACATTAAGGTGGAGAAACTCTTTGAGGGAGGGCCAGGACGAGGCAGTGTCACGGTGTCCCCCTGGTTCTGCAAGGCAGTGGCAGCCGGGCCTGCCCAGCCAGTGCCCTGTGTGTGAATGCCCCCGTCGCCGTCACCTGACTGCCTGCACAGGGCCTCCGGCCGCAGAGCGCGGGCTTCCTGTACCAGACGCCTGAAGGCGCACTGCAGCTCAGCCTACATGCTGCCCCAGGGTGGAGAGTGACAGTCCCGTCGGGAAGGCGGAGGAGGAAATGGACAGTTCCAGCGGCAGGCGGGGCTGGGCCTGCGCCGCGCACCTCCCCGCCCTCCCAGTCCGGCTCTGGGTCCTTTCCTCCCATCCTCCTTACTGAGCACACACCTGTCTTTGCGGCCCCTTCCCAGCGCTACTGGCTAACTAAGACTTGAAGAGAGAGCCGTGAGCCTAGCCAGGGAGGTGGTGGTTGTGCTGGTAAGGATCTTTTTCTTTGCATGAAGAGGATGGTTAGAGAACAAGCATTTAGCGTTCTCCACCCCCACGCCCCAAGCTGAAAGACACATCCCCAAGTCTGCAAACATCTTAGTCCAGTGGCCAAATCAGAGAAGCTCGGGTGTAAAACTCAAGAATGTCTTCTGAGGACCAGGGCCGTGTCTGCGTCGTTAGCAGCTGTCATGCAGGCCTGGCCTCTACCCAGCCAGCTGCCGCGGACGGAACGTGTGGGCTGTGCTGCCAGGCCAGCGTGTGAATGATTCTGTGCGAACCCATCAACACCCCTGGAAAAACAGCTCTGAGAAAAGAGGACGAAGATGACTCGCGAAGCCGCAGCAGAAGGCCTCAGCTGTGAGACCTCCACTTCTCGGAGCCGACGTCTGTTAACCATATATTCTCAGGAGCAAATCGTCCTGTTGCGAACACGATGAACCTGACTCAGTTTTGTTCCCTTGAGACTTGAGTTTAGGCCAATGCTGTCATAAATGTGATTCTGACCTCCGTGGGGGCTGTTCCTAACCCTTACTTCTCCTGCGGGTGACCTCGATTGAAACACCCACCCAGCTCTGTTGTCTTGTGATCATCATATTCGCTAAAGGAACCAAGGGGTTAACTCAGGAAGGAGGCTTTTGCCGAAGAAAGCGGGTTCGGGTGAGTTTGTGTGGTCGCCAGGGAAATGCAGAGGGCGGAGCGTGGAAGGCTGTGCAGGTAACCTACATACTGCACGGAAATGTGTGATTCCGGCGGCTGCTGAAGTAAGTGCTTGTTTGATTTATCTCCCACAATGGGATGGCATTCTCCTCTTAAGTGGCATTTCATTCGCAAGCCAGGCACTGTAAATCTGAACTGAATATGTAAGTAAATATCCCTCAAGGAGATAGCACGCTGCTGGCCTCGTCTGAGGCGGCACAGCTGAAGAAGCAGGCTCTTGGCTTCTGGAAAAGGCTCAGCACCTGAAATGCATTCGCTTCCAGAAGGGTCCTGGTGTAGCCAGCCAGCGGCGGAAAGTCGCCAAAGTAGCATTGGGCTTATAGCTCCTACCTTGACCCTCACACACTGAACCTCACACTCGGTCCATCGGAACTCGGCTTTGCACTGCCTGGTCTGGGCACATGGCCGTGCAGGGCAGCGTGGCACGTAGCTTTTGCTGTGGCATCTTTGCGCGGCAGGGACAAAGACGGTGGCCGTGTCCTGTCAAGTCCCAACAAGACTGCCTCGGTGCATAAATGTTAAACTAAAAGGCTGTCGATCTGCTGCTGTGGATAGGCAAGAAACTGAAAGAGCTGGAGCACCATAATGATGAGCAACTTGTATTCTGATTTATTTATCACACCGTGGTTAAAACCATTTTCTCTAGCGTTGTATACTTTTAATATTATTTTGACATTGAATTTTCACCTAATGAAAAGGCAGGTTTCAGAAACTTTTTAAAACATTTATATGTTCCTGTAGTTGAGGGGGGGGGGGAGAATCCCTTTTTTATTAAGATACAGAATGCATGTTTATCAAAATTCATCTCAGATTCCACTTGGAAATATAGATATCTTGTGTGTGAAAGAGCTCACTGAACTACAGAGAGTGACAGATATTACTGACAGAACAAAGTTACGAGTGATGAAAGAACCAGGAGACGCTTATACTCATGTGGCCGTAAATTAGCTGGTAGCAGAAGAAAGAGTGCTGCTTGCTATTCGCACAGAGCAGGCGGGAAGCCGGTGAACACAGCAGAAGCCACACAGGGCATGTGCTGGTTTGCTTCCAGCCTGCCTGGCCCAGCCCTGTGTGGTTGCTGGGGTGCAGCACACGTCCCCACTGGGTGTTACTGGTGGAAGGGACGCTGGCATCAAAGTGACTCACCTCACAGAGGTCATGGACAGGAGGCCATGGACAGTGAGCCTGTGCAGAGATTCCAGCCGAGAACCAGGGAAATTGGGACTTGCAAGTGCTAGTTATGGTTCATGTTCCGTTTAGCTGCTGTGAGCAGCACCCGTCGGCCACTCTAAGGAACAGTTGCCTAATCCAAGGCACAGCTCACTGACATTATGTTTATCTGAAGTACGGTAACCGATTCACTGGACTAGCTGGTGCACCCCAGACCCTCTGCAAACCCCGTGGCTGATGCTCAGGGCACACGGAGTGCAGCTGGCGGGGTCGCCCATCTGCCTACACCCACCTGCGCATCTCATCTGCCCGGCAGTGCTCCTCAGGCTTTAGGAGACATCAGAGTCACCTGGAAGCTTGTTAAACAGAATGCCCAGTCCCACCCCTCAGGTTATTGATTCTGTAGGTCTGGAAGGGGCCTGAGAATGTGCATTTCTAACAGATTTCCTTGTGATGTGAGGTGTGGTCCAGGGACCAAAATTTAAGCACTGCTGTCCTACTAGTTGAGTTATATTCTTCATTGGTTTGTAAACCACCTCAAAGAGAAGGTTGGACTTCACACCGAGAGATTAGTCAATGAATACACAGCTATATGTTTTAAATTAAGGCAGCCCTAGCTGGGTGGCTCAGTTGGTTTGGAGCATCATCCTTTATATCAAAGGGTTGTGGGTTTGATTCCCAGTCGAGGTGCATACAGAAGACAACCAATCAGTGTTCTCTCCCACATCAATGTTCCTCTCTCTCTCTCTCTCTTTACCTCCCTCCTTCTTTCACTCTCTTTTAAAATCAATAAACATACCCTCTAGTGGGGATCAAAAAATAAAATGTTTACAGCATGTACTTTTTTATGGTTCCCCACTATAAGTCATTTTTTTTTTATTTGGCTCAATGAACTGCTGTTCCCAAATACATCTGATAAGACAACCTGTATTTAGGACAGCATTTATGTTCATGGCGAAACAGGTATAGTCAGTGATGGAGATGGAAGTTTTTCCACAGGTTTATGAGCAGTGCGTGTGGGGCTTGTAAAAATGTAGGAATACATACAGGAAAGCACCTTCCCTCTGCTACGTGTCTGTGAGGAGTGATGAAAATGGAGGAGCCTAAAACCTAACGGCAGCAGGAATGCATCCGCTCTGGCCTGGCCCAGAAGGTAGGAGCCGGCACCGGTCCAGGCCCTGGAGAGGGAGCAGGAACAGAACACTCGGGCACTTCCCCTAGAGGTTGCGCTTACTTATGGTTTTAATAAGAAAAGAGGAAAGTTCAGTGTTGGTATTGGATTCCTGAAAACAGGGAAATGTTAGGATTCTTTTCTTTTAAAAATTGGCAGAACATTGTTCTCCAAAGATAAGCCTGTGTACTCAGGAAGGGGAGGAGGTGTGGAAGGCTGGAGGCAGTCTAGTATACTTTGTTTCAAGTGCAAACACAGTCTAATGAATGCATTAAATTGTCTTAATGCTGACTGACTTTTCATAACTAATGCAGTGGTTTCATGTACTCATTTCCTTACAAAGAGATGGAGAAATACAATTCCCTTATATCACGGCCCCTGTTCAGTGACTGGGGTCCCCCACCTCCAGCTTCCCCTCATTTTTAGGTGTGGAAGTGGGGATAGTAAGAGAAATCATCATCGTTACAATATACTAGCTGGTGTTTATTGAACCCTTAGTGCCAGGCCCTAGGCACATGCATCATCACATTTAATCTTCACGTCTGTCTTCTGCATTGGCTCCCAATACATATTTCCATTTTGTAAGTGAGAGCGTGGAGGCTTAGGTTTACTCTCAAGGTCACACCATTTACACAGTGGACCAGGATTTGAGCCTAGAGCCATCTGACGCCACTGCCATTACCACAGGTGTCTTTGTTCAGGTACTTCCAGGGTGTTCATGAAAAACTGGCTCTTTTCAACCTGAATTTTGAGCTGAATGTTTTTCTGTGGTCTTGAGATAGGGTGTACTTGTTCTTGGTCACTACAACAGATGACAGCAATGGAATGACTGTTCTGGAACTAAATGTGCTGTATTAGCCCACAGCAGGGAGCTATCCTATATAATAAAAGCCTAATATGCTAAGTGTCTGGTTGTCTGGTCATCTATTCAACCCATCAAAGCATAATATGCTAATGATATGCTAAGGCTGCTCAACCGCTCACTTTGACATGCACTGACTACCAGGGGGCAGACAGTCAACCAGTTGACCAGTTGCTATGATGTGCACTCACCACCAGGGGGCAGACAGTCGACTGGTAGGTTAGCTGCTGGGGTCTGGCCAATCAGGACTGAGCCAGACAGGCTTTACACGCCCTGGAGCCCTCCCGCGGTCCCTCCCCGGCCCCAATCTTGCACTGGTAGGGTCCCTCAGCCTGGCCTGCGCCCTCTCGCAATCCAGGACCCCTTTTGGGATGTTGAAAAGCCAGTTTCGGCCCAATCCCGTAGGCCAGGCCGAGGGACCCCTCTGGTGTATGAATTCGTGCACTGGGCCTCTGGTCTTTGAATGTTTGTCTTTTCTAATTGTGTGTTAAGTAAAGTGATTGGACAAACAGTCCTCTCCCGCCTGCTAATCTGCTGTAAATCAACCTTCAGATGTTAATAAAACAAGTCAAGATGACACAGGAAGTTCCATTTGTATTTTAAACTCCCAATTCATCAGGGTCTCCTCCTTCAGATCTTATGTGAGTGTCCTTGGTCTTAATGCAGCTGGGAGATAAAACACAGATAAAAGAGCCATTGTCTCCAAAGAGCATTAATAAAAGGTGGATGTTGGTCCTCACTGAGGAGTGTTTATATATGCGGGTGGAGGGGTGGAGGCGCAGTCTGCAGGGAGCACCTGAATCAGTTAGAATTTGACTCTGTCTCATCTGCCTCCTCTGGTACAGTGCCCTCACCGCCCAACTGCCTCCTGGTGTAACCTGGAATTAAGAAAGATACATGAGCGTATATTATAGCCCATTCCAGATCTTTCCCTGTTGATGTTCTCATTTTAAAACAGTGCACTATAACTCTTTATCTCTTTCTAAAATCTGTTTCTGAAAAGCTGCTCATTTTCTATCCTTTTCATCGTTGGCCTATTTCTGTTGGTCCCTGATAACTTACGTTTAAGCTCTCCCTGATTCTGTTCTGCTGGATGTGACAGTAAGAGCTCCCAGTGGCCGAGGTGGAACAATCTGAACAATCTATATCATAAAAGGCCTGTGGTCGTCAAGCCGCAATGCCATCACGCCCAAATGAACAGTGGCTCTCGGGGCAGGTGGGGCGGGGCGGGGCGCGGCGCGAGCTAAGTAGCTGCAGAGAGCCAGGAGCAGCGGCGGGCGGGGCAGCGAGCTAGGAGCGGGTGTGTGCTCGGTCTCTAGTAATATTAATAATATAGTATTGGGTTAAAAACCAAAGAATAAGCACCCATGAGTGCATACAAATAAATAAATAGGAGAAAAGGGAAGGCTCTTCTGTACAAAAGTATTTCAATTAAGCAGTGAGAGAAATAAAAAGTACCACGTGAACACCATAGTAGTAATTGCTGCAGGCAAGATCCACCAGTGACTGTTAAAATTAATGAGCAAACGTTTAAGGAGAAAACAGGATAGTTGCATAGCCTCAAAAGTAACTCCCCCCAGGTATTTATTAACTGCTTTGGTGGTTCTAAGATACACATATATCCACAGTCTCTGGTACTTCGCCCTCCCAGAGCCGGAGCTGAGCTCCTCTCTCCATGAGCATAAGCTGGACTTCAGTGACCCCGATTCAAGGCCTGGAAAGGGAAGCAGTACATTGCCTGTGGAGACACGGGGCACACATCACCCCCACCAGGTGATCAAGGGTCACGACACCGGGAGGCACTGCTTCCAGGTGCCCCTTTCATCTGACCGGAGGAGAAGGCCGCATCCTCTGCACTCTTCCCCCAAGTCTGTCAGCTCCGTCTGACTGTGAGAAAACGTCAGACTTAAAACTGAGGGGCATCCTACGGACCGCTGGCCAGTGCGCCTCCAGCTCTGGAGGCGATGTGGTCTCCCACAAGGTGCGTTGTTAGCTCTGATCGGCACGCCGTGATTGAGGAAGATGTTTACAGTAGGGGAAGCTGGGTGGGGCTGTAAGTCTTAAAGCATTTCAAAATAAAAGGTTTAAAAAGGGTACCTCAAGGGTACGGGACAGTGTAAGTAAAGAAGTTATAGAACCCATCCTTTTATTTGCTTGTTCATTTGTTCACTCGTCCGTTTATCCCTTCAGCAGTGTTTTCCCTGCCCCGGCAGGAATGCTGAGGGCATCGCGGGGTGGGGGAGGGTAAGTGTGGGCTCTTCCTTGGCAGAGCTTGGCCCACCGCCTGGTCCGGAGGAAATGCTGGGCCATCTCCTGCTCCTGTTAGAATCGCAGCCTGATGGGGTGTGTGGCGGCTAAACAAGGGCTGAACTGGGACAAGTGAGTCCTATGGGAACACACAGGAGTGGCTCACCCAGCCGTGAGAGACCACAGGGGCTCTCTGATCACCTTTGTAATATGAGTGCGTCCATCGCTTCATCTTTCAGTCAGTGTTTTCAGTAGGAATGCATACTTTTTTTTAATCCTCACCCAAGGATATGTTTCCGGGGGGGGGGGGGGGGGGGAGAGATCCATTGGTTGCCTCCCATAGGCGCCCGACCAGGGATCGAACCTGTGGCCTATATATGTGCCCTGACTAGAAATCGAACCTGCAACCGTTTAGTGCACAGGATCAGCACTCCAACTAACTGAGCCATACGCCCAGGGTAGGAATGTCATACTTTTGACTTAAATTTTGAATTCTAATCCTCTTGGATTCTGAATGCCTTAAAAGTAACAACAGTGTTATGGTTTTTGTGTGTACTTTGGATCATAGGGAAGGCTATAGAGTTTGAATGGGGTAAGAGTACTCAAATCATTTTGGGTTGGAATCTTTATTATTTTGGATTTTATTTAGCAATAAAAATATGTAGCAAAATATATAGATGCTGCTGTGATTTTTAAATTGAATAATAAAAATATATTGGTTTGTATGACATTTTCAGTGTTAAAAAGATATCCTCAAAATATGCTGAAATCAGAATATTTATGCAAAATGAATTTTAATTGTAGCATTTTTAAGAGTAATAAAACTTGAAAACAATCTAAATATGTAATGAGTAGATGGCTAAGTGACTTTTCTGGTTTACTTATGTGATGTGCTATCACTCATTAATTATCGTATGCACACACACCCCCTACACTGTATATGGAAAGGAAAAGGAATACTCTAAAATATTGGAAATAATTCTCTCAGGGTTGAGGGATTTCCTTGTTTATACATTGTTGTTTTCCGTTTTCTTCCATGAGTATGTGTAACTCTTAGGAATGAAATAGAAGCGAGGACACTGAGGAAGGTACTGATTCTTGGAAGGCATGGAGGAGGTCCCGGGCGCGGTGCAGCAGAGGAGCGGGTGCTCCCGGGAAGTGGGTCCTCCGGGAGCCCAGGCAGGCAGCCGGCTCCCTGTGCAGCATGGACAGTCATTCCATAGGAGCTTCCTTTCCGCACCCCATTTCTCAGTGCTTTTAAATAATGCCTTTGATGGTCGTGTAGGAAAACAGTGTTCATTATAGGTAACACCGCGGGGTTCCTCTCTCGTTTAAAAAAAAGTACTTGGCCTATGTGTCAGGTGGGTGAATTCTACATACAAATGCTGAAAAGGTACTGGCTGGCAGCCTCATTAAAAGCAAACTCTGAAAAGGTACTGATAGCCTCCTTGGGAGCCCGGCTGGGGTAGCTCAGTGGGTAGAGTGTTGTTCCATGGACCTAGAGGTCCTGGGTTCGATTCCCAGTCAGATCATACGCCCGGGTTGTAGCCTCGTTCCCCAGTTGGGGGTGTGCAGGGGGCAGCCGATCAATGATTCTCTCTCATCATTGATGTTTCTATCTCTCTCTCCCTCTCCCTTCCTCTCTGAAACCAATAAAAATAAAATAAATAAATAATAAATAAATAAATAAAAGCACTGGGAAATCTTTGTCTCAGAATTGATTACAACATGGCAAACAAGCCCCGCCCCTCGTCTATCAGTGTCAGTCATTCTCTCTTGGCCATTTGACCTGATGTCAGCAACTGTCGCCATCGTCACTGTGAAACCCAGGTCTGACCGAGGCCATGCAGGCCACCAGACACAAGGACGGAGGCCGCTGACCACACTGGGAGCTTCCTGAAAACATGCTTAGGAAAGGGAACAGTCCTTAGAATCCCGGGCCCCGCCCGCCCAGGTTTGCTCTGTGTGCATAGGTCACTGGAGTCCGTCCCAAGAGCAAGCCCGGGGTCGGTCCCTGCACAGTCAAACCAGGGGGAAGACGGATCAGATGGGGAGAAGCACGCTAAGTGGCGAAGGCACCAGAGCTTGAGATAGGACTGAGCTAACGGCCTGTGAACCGAGGTAAAATGAGGAGACGCATAGAGCCAGGGGTGGGAGAGGGAGCGTCCAGAGCGTTCAGGAGACCTTGGGTTCGACAAGCTGCGCACTTGGAGTGTTATAAGGAGCTGCCCTGTAGCTCTGCGTGGGCTGTACTCAGATGTGAGGGGCAGGCTTCACAGGCAGGTGGGGACCAGAGCCTGCTTTTTCCTGGAGATAGAGCAACTACCATTTGGTTAGCTCAATATGTTGAGCTACAAGCATCTAAAACAGCGGTTCTCAACCTGTGGGTTGCGACCCCTTTGGCGGTTGAACGACCCTTTCACAGGGGTCGCCTAAGACCATCCTGCATATCAGATATTTACATTACGATTCATAACAGCAGCAACATTACAGTTATGAAGTAGCAACGAAAATAATGTTATGGTTGAGTCACAACATAAGGAACTGTATTTAAAGGGCCAGAAGGTTGAGAACCACTGATCTAAAACATTAAGAAGACTCTGCTTTTCATCTTTATTTTCCCCCAAATTAGGACTCTTCCTAATGAAAGGAAAATGAACAGTTTAAGTGAGCCTGCCGTATCTGCTTACACTGAGTCAGCCTTTGCCTCAAAGAGCTCCAATACGCTCATGATCTTGGCAACGCGTTACAGTAGAAGTAGTTTTAGCCGCGTGGCCTCAGCCTCCAGTGTCCAGGACAAGGGTCAGCAGAGGTGGCTGGGCGCAGCCTTACTCTGAGTGAGCACCTCTGCATTGCCTGGGCCACGTCGGAAATGGTCGCCAGATCCAAAGCCGGCTCGGGCGGGCCGGGAAACAGAACTGTGACACAGTGCATCTCGGAGTTCCTCTGACCCGCACACGGGCCTGCCGTGAGCCTGTTTGCCATGCTTTTCTTGTGGTTTGTGACAGATAAGAACTGTATTGATTCCGGGCATCTGCTGGCAGTAACCTTTGAAAGGGCAGGTGATGCATCACCGCAGAATTTTATCTATCAATATCGGAGTAATAGAAAGACAGGGATGACATCTAATCACAACGCTGCTGGCAGATCATAAATCTGAGCTGATGCTTATTGGTAATGGGCAGTAGAAAGAGGACACGGATTAACATTAGGATAAAGTCAGGGACATCTGGGTGGGAAGGACGACCTTTGGCCTGAGAGAAGTCCTGGTGGGCATGGCTCCCTCACAGGGACCCGGAAAAGGTTAAGAAGTCTGGCCCGAGTTTACACTGCCGGTGGTGGGATAGCCTGTCTCAGCCGTGGTTTCCTCTGATGTAAAGTAGACATGGCGAAGGATTCAGGAAGGTTATGCATGCCAGCTCTCAAGGTGTGGTCCCTGGATCAGCAGCAACAGCAGAGCTTGGGAACTTACTAGAAATACAAATCCCTGGGCCCCACCCCTGCCCTGCCAAGTTAGAAACCCTGGGGCCTCAGCAGGCTGGCTCCGGGCTTCTGATGCCAGACAAAGCCGAGACCCACAGACCCGTCTGATGCGACACTGCAGCCCTGGGCCCGGGCAGAGCTGGGGGCAAAGGAACAGCACTCAGTCGGCGTATTATTAGTAGTATTATTTAGTTCCACCATTTATACTAAAACCTTGTTCTGTGATAAGCTCTGCAGTGCTCATACCTCGTACTTTCCTTTGATTCTTGGGTGAGTTAGGGATGAAAGGAAACATTTTGGGAAGGTAGGCATTCGTGGCCTGGCGACGACGCCGTGGCCCTGGAAGGATGCGTGCGCCTGGGACTCCGCCGGCCGAGGGTGCCACGCTCTGAGGGTTAATGTTCTGACGTGCGCCTGGGACAGGTTAGTGCTTTTGACATGTCAGGGAGCTCCCAGCCCAGCCAGTGAGTCGTGCTGCAATTTAATAACATAAATGGAGTGTGCCTGACTCGGCAAAGAAACGGCCCTCCTTGGGGCCAGAATGTATAGTCCCTTCTGCACTTACACTCACAGTGTTTTTAATCATTTCATGTTTTTATTATATCCCAAGTACAAGGTGCTACAAAGAGTCCCTGGTGCTGACTGACAGTCACTCAAAAATTGACAAATCTAAAAAGTGAATAGAACAGCAAGCCGCTCATTACGGGTTTTCTTTTATCTTTATTTTAAAAAAAATACTTCTTTAAAAAAAGCAGTACCTTATAATGCCGAGAGAGTCGATTTTGGCATCTTATTCATGAATAGTAGTAATAAAGTCCCCCAATCCTTGGTCTTTTTCTGCAGAAATTATGGCTGTGCAAGGCGGTGGGGGTTTCACTGTGTTTCTATGAAGTCCGTAATTCACACCCTGAATGTGACAAGCATGACTGCCCATAAACCTAACGACTTTTTTAAGAGACTGAAATTCGGAACATTATTCTCTCTGCGAGTGCACTTCAGTCACCGAGCCGAAAGCTGCTCCGAGACCCGCGCCCACGGGGGCAGCAGGCGCCCCGGAGGCAGCGATGCTGGCACATCCACGCAGGAGCGCGTGGCTCAGGCATGAAGTGCAGCCGTTGCAGTTGCGACTGAGCAGGAACAGAAATGAGAGCATGTGTGACCGTTCTGCTGCTCCACCCTCGTCCCCACTGAAAAACAGCAGGAAGCTTTTCCATTAGGAAACTGACAGAGGGTGCAGGTCTAGGCACATACAGCTTCCGTGCTGGTGAAGCCTCCCCAGCTGAGTGAGGCTCCTGCTCTCAGGCGAGCCCTCTGCGCCTGTGCTTTCCGGGAGCGTGTGCCTCCGTGCGCGGCTGCGAGGACTGCTGTTCGCCCCGCCTGGAGAGCAGGCGCACTCCCTCAGCCGCCCAAACAAGGCCTGCGGTCCAGGCCACGCCCGGGGGCCCGTGAAGAGGCGTGGAGAAGGGACGCTGTTGCTTACCTGTTCTTCCCCTGAGCCTTCCACGAGGCCTTTTCCGTGCCTGTTGCTTTTTGCCTCCAGCTCAAGACTCTTATTAGTTCTCTTAAACTAATTTTATAAAAGCAAAATTATAAAAATGCTTTGAGGTTTGAAATTCAAAAGTATATTCAATATGGGCGTTGGGTACAACTGAATGTGTTGGTGTTGCTAGACTTGTTATCTCCAGCCCTGAGAGTGCCTAGGGCCCGTGAAGGTCTAAACAGCCGTCATTTAGTGACTGTTCAACAAGCATTATAAACACTCGCCGGGTAAGCTGCGTTATGCTTTAGGAGACAAATTAACAAGGCCACTGAACATGAACTGAGTTCGGTGGAGATGGCTGTTAATGTCGTTACCTGTATTTTCGCAGTAAATTTTATCTACTAGACACAGAGTGAAAGGCCTGTTGTAATGGGTAGTGTAGCTTTTATCTTCTTTCTCCTTTAGGTCATATAGTTCAGTGGTTCTCAACCTGTGGGTCGCGACCCCTTTGGCGGTTGAACAACCCTTTCACAGGGGTGGCCTAAGACCATCCTGCATATCAGATATTTACATTACGATTCATAACAGTAGCAACGTTACAGTTATGAAGTAGCAACGAAAATAATTTATGGTTGGGTCACAACATGAGGAACTGTATTTAAAGGGCCAGAAGGTTGAGAACCACTGATATAGTTGAGTTGCATCACTTTTGGAGCACAGCTCAGCGGCCTGTTCGGCTTTCATTTGGGACCACTCGCTTCATTTCCCTGTTTGTCCTGTCTTCCATAGCTCAGTGTGGTGAGCACAGAGCATACTGTAGCAGGGAAACCGCAGCAGCAGACACTCACCTGGGTGCAGCGTGCGAACCGCTGCCCCGCGGGTGTGCGAGGCCCCGGGTGTGCGAGCGTGGGGCGCAGTGGTGGCTCGAGGCTGAGTGGGAAGAGTCTGTCTGCTCTGGCCGCAGTCCACAGCTGCTGCCGGAGGGGTGTCTGGGATGTACGGTTGTCCCATGAAACAAGGAAGAGTGCTAGCTTCTACTTCCTCCTGTTGACTTTATGAATGACCCCCATCGATTCATCTCCGTGCAAACTTGAATTTTTAAAGATTTGGTTTTAAGTCAGGAGAGGATAGAAGCCATGTGTCTCCTGGAGACAGGCCTTGTGGTGGTGGGTCGTCTCCGCCCATGACCCTGTTTCACCAGGGCCCAGAACCGGGCGTCTGGGACCTCCGCCCCTCCCCGGTCTCCCTGGGTAAGCAGTCGCCTCGGGTTTAGTGCAGGGCACCCGAAGCCGGCAGGCGCACTGTCCTCGAGCCAGAACTCCTCAGACTGTCTGCATAGGGTGACCCGAGTCTCTTGTTAGGATGCAGATTCTGACTCAGGTCTGGTGTGACTTTGAGATTCTGCATTTTTAATTCTTTTCCAGGGATTTTCACACCTCTGTCCAGCATACTGAACAGCAAGGCTCTGGTGGAGAGGCGTGGGGAGCCACCCCGGTTTCCTAACCACATTTTTGGTACAAGTGCGGGCTACGAAAACCCTTTTCAGTCTGAACAACAGAAGTGACCAGGATGCACGTGCAGTTTGCCATCTCTTTTAAACTCAGGTCTCTGCGGGTCTTAGAAGGCCACCAGACATGAACCGAGTTTGGTAGAGATGCTAAGGGACACTTAGGGCGTGAGTCTTGGGGCTCTGTGAAAACCTCCTGATGCCAGAGGCCGTGTCTCACCAGAAATATTCTCGACTCTCCTCATCCTGCTCTCCCACCCCGAGCTCTGCCGTCTCTCCGATTCCCTCGCCTGGCTCCTGTCAGCCGTGAGGAATCTGGGCAGAGCCTCTTAACTGATCTTCCTGGCTCCAGCCTTTCCCTGCCTCCAGCCTCCTCTCCTTCTCCTCACAGACATTATCTTTGAAACACGGGAGTGATCATATCACCCCCTGGATTAAAATCACTTAATGGGTCCCTATTAATTACAAGATAAAGTGCAAATTCCCTAGCCTGGCATATATTGTCCTTCATATCTGGACCTGGTGACCTTTCCGGAAAGTCCCTTCCTGTCCTCTTCCGAGCTCATGGCACTTCGTCCCTTGTTGTAAACATGCCACAGTCCTTTCAAATATCTCCCCCTCTGGACCCCGCACCCCGTCCTGAGCTGTTCCCCCTCCTCCAGGTTCCCGAACAGGTTGGTGCACTGCGGCCGCAGTCTCCTCACTCAGGGGCCACTGCGCGTGGCTGTCTCCCACGGTGGCAGGGCTGTTCTCCGCACTGAGCACCGTGGGCACAGCGCCCGGCCTGCTGCTTTTCACCAGCCGCGCGGACCTGCTTTGAGCCATGGAAAAGGAAATGTTTGGCTTCGGAATAAAATATACAATTGAAATGAACAATTTCAAAAGCAAAGTTATAAAAATGCTTTGAGATTTTATTTTTATGCTATTTTTTAAATTTTTATGAGTGGTCGCGGAGCTGTCCGGATTGTGAGTGCTGAGACAGACAAGAACAGCACACGCAAACCAGGGTCTGAGGGCGGGTGTCAGAGCTGGCCAGGGAGAGCGAGTGGCCCTGCGGGCTCCTGGGGTGCGGGAGCGCCTCCACGTCAGTGTCCGGCCGCTATAATAGACTGTAATAGATGGGTTTGGTAAGTGAAAATGGCATAAGATGTTAATGTCAATAACAAATTAATGTCAGTCACCAGTTTTTTATTGATTTGCTTCCTGCATTCAAAGGTATATTTTTACCTAAGAATATATCTATTGGTGTGTCAAAGTATATAATTGTCAAACTAAACCAAATATTATTAATTAAATTTTGTATGTGCACTTTTCTTTCCTTCGTGTCACACGAAGGGGGAAAATTACAGCACCAACCTCTGCCCCCCCCCCCCCCCCCCCCCCCCGCCACAGAAGCACACCACTTAGTGAGGTCAGGTTTCTGAGGACCTCAAGCATCTTGGACACCCTGTCTCGTTAGGGAGCAGGAGTGGTCTCAACACCTTCCTCAGAGCTCGTGCCCTGGTAGTGAAGGAAGGAGCGTCAGTGAGAAGTGGCCGCAGCCTGGAAGGGAAGCACGGAGGACACAACCCAACAGGCTGAGCTTGTTTCGAGAAGGGCCAAGCCGGCGTACAGGTTTCATTAGCTCAGGGGTCCTCCCTGTATATGACAAAGGAGGGGGAGTCAGAAAGCTGGTGGGCATTGTTTTGTTTCTAATGTATCATGCATTTCATGTTGGCCTTAGCGGGAGAGTCAGCTCTGTGGAAAGCTCCCGTCCAAGAGCCGTGCCCCCGAGGCCAGCTGGGTCCCTGGGGGGTTGGCCGCCGCAGTCCCCATCGAGGAGCTGGTGCTGGTGATGCTCCTCGGAACGTGGAGACCACTCTCCCAACCCCGTGTGGCCCTGGCTGAGGAGGCGCCAGAAATACTTCATCGTTAGTGCTAGAGATTGAAGCTGGTTAAAGTGTCCATTCCTCTGCCTAGACCTGCTGTCGCCTTACACTCTTCAAGGTTGTGATGGTGGATTTACACGATTTCATGGGAGTGATGAAGATGTTTTACCTAACTCTGCTTTCCAGCCGGCCTTGGAATGAAAGGATAATGGCGAAAGCTCTGAAATGGGAAACCCAGCAGGTTTGGGCGATCAGAGGGCGGTCCTATCAGCTAGACCCAGGCTGCAGGTAGACCGTGCCGACGCTGATGAGGAAGCTGGAGGATGAAGAGTGTACCGTTACTTAGCATTGCTGGAGCGTAAAAATACTGCTGCACACGTTTCCTCGCTTGATCCTCATAATACACCCCAGAGGAGAGAGAGCTTTCACCCTTTTCAAAATAGAAAACCAGAGTCCGGTTTCCAGTGTTCCCAGTTCCACCCCTGGTGAGCCCAGCGCTGCAGCCCCAGCTCCTGCTCTGCGCGTCTGAGGTCTCGTTTCTCCTTCCTTGGGTGCCCCGCACGAGTGGAAACACCGCAGCCATGTCCTTCTGCCCCGTTTCTCATCTCGGTGGTCATTCGCAAGGTATGGTCATGGCAGCACCAACCAGGGTCTGAGGGCGGGTGTCAGACCCTGTGGGACTCGGCAATCACGGAAGTAGCCTCGGGAACCTCCCTGGGCCACTCTCCACACGCAGGCCCCTCATCAGACTCTCGCTTGAAAAGAGCTTTGCAATTCTTGTGTTTCTTCCCAGACTCAGCTGCGACCAGCAACTCAAGAGCCGGGGCCTTTCCAAACCACCACTTGCTGTGTGACTGACGGGTGATACGGGGAATACCTTCCCAAAGCAAGGGGCTTCGTCGCAGGACTCACTTTTCTACCTGAGAAATTGTCATTTCCTATCGCAGTGCAAAGCTTCTGGGCTTCCTGGTAGGAAAGGGAAGCGAGTGGTGCAGCGTCGTTCAGCATGGTGATTATCGTGGATTCTCAGCTGTTTCTTGAACAAACTGTGTTACGCACACTCGGAACACTCTCTGGAATAGGAATGGGAAACCGTTTCCCACTTTCTGTAGTAATGTTAGTCGAAGCTGACATTCACTCTGAGTCCATATCTGATGTGTTCCAACTGATATTCTTGCTCGCTTGTCCTGTCGGCTCTCAGCTTTAAATCTGGAAGGTTTTCAATGGCCCTGGTTGGCAGGAAGAATGCACGAGGAGCCGCGGAGAGAGACTGCTATTACAGCCAAATTTCAGCCACATCGATTGTCAGTACTAATGAACGCCCTTGAAGCAGATACTGCAAATGCTTGAAGTTGGAGTTGAGTGGCCTTTTGAGTCCAGATCATTCGGCAGAATAGACATCTTTTCTCTAAATACCGAAGGCCCAGCATCTGACTCCGGTGTGGAGCTAATTTTATCGGTGTTGCACATTGGAGCATCCTGATTGCGCATAGCTTCAAATCTCTTCAAATGCTGAGCATTACTTTCGTTTTACTCCTGAGTCATAGAAATGAGACCTCGATTCTTCCTTCAGCTCCTCCCTGTCCTTTTAGCATTAGAAAGCCGCACTAACACAGCCAGATAGCCAGCACCAGAGCTAGACTTAACTAGACATCGGTTCAGATAGTGGTTCCACCACATAGTTAACCTTTTATTTTTTTTTTATTGTAACCATAGAGAGAATTTTTATTCCTTCTTATTTATTTTTATTTATTTATTTATTTATTTTACTGCTTAAAGTATTACAAAGAGTATTACATATTTCCCCCCGCCCTTGACAATCCCCTGGCCTCCCCTACCCCCCAGTGTCTGTGTCCGTTGGTTATGCTTATATGCATGCACACAAGTCCTTTGGTTTTTCAGCTCTGCGATGGGGATGATGATAAGACTGAAGCACAGGGGACTGCTCTGAGGGTTCAGTGCGATCATGTAAACAACAAAGCATAGCACCTGGCAGGAGAAGACACTGAAAAACTATGTTAGCTGTTGTGACCATGCAGGTGATTAAATAACGCCCCCTCCAGAAACAGTGGGCTTTTTTATACTAAAAAACTTAAACAAATAATGAACCCTTTGGAAAAGAAGGAATGTGTTTTCTTTTGCCTCCAGACGTGGAAAAAAGCAGCAGTCACTTCCTTTTTCTTCCCTGTGTGTAGTAATCATTGTTACGTGTTATAGCCTTGTGATCTTAAGTATCTTATACTAATCGTCAGTATACACCCTAGAGCAGTGGTTCTCAACCTGTGGGTTGCAACCCCTTTGGGGGTTGAACGACCCTTTCACAGGGGTCGCCTAAGACCACCGAAAACATATATAATTACATATTATTTTTGTGATTAATCACTGTGATTTAATTATGTTCAATTTGTAACAATGAAATTGGGGGTCACCACAACATGAGGAGCTGTATTAAAGGCTCGCGGTGTTAGGAAGGTTGAGAACCACTGCCCTAGAGGCACATGCAGAGGGGAAAATCAGCGTTTAGTAAGTTGAAACAAAAAGTGGCCCGAGTTTAATCATGGTGCCTCCTGGCAAAGAGAAAAGGATATTGAATTGAGTACTTAAAGGCAGGGTATAAAAATCAGGGCAATACACATGCCATCTCCATTGAGATTTGAGGTTGGGGTTGTAAGGAGGAAATCCAATGTAAAAAGCCTGTGGCCACAGCAGAGCCAGTCGGCATCTCCAAGGCTTTGAAATCGAACCTCTTTCTCACAGAGTGAGAGCTTGGCTGCGGGCACTGAGGTCTGTTCTGGGGTAGAGAGAGTCCAAGTTCCCTTAAGTCTTTATAGGGATAAAGAGCCCAATGCTTGTATCTTCCTTTGTGTATTTTGAGCTATACTTTAATATGTATTTTGAGCTGTAATCATGTAAACTTTTTGTTTTAGTTATTAATAGCTCGTGGTTTGGGAAATGTAAATATCTCGATATGTGAATTCAATTAAAACTGTGGTCTCCCATTATCCAGGCGTAAGCTAACTGGGTGATGTAAGAGTGCAGTTTGTCAGCTACCAGCTTCTGGCTGCACGATGCATCCCCTTTAGGATGCGAATTGCTTCCCCTTAGTCCACACTCACGGGCAGCAACATTCTGCACCACTGGTTCCCACTTTGCACAGTAGCCCTTTAGTACTAGCACATCCCAGAGAATGTAGTCGCACTTGATCAGCTCATTAGCCGAGTGGTCGATGCGGAAGACCCACAGTTGGCCTGCAGCAGGCTTTGTCTAGAACAGCGGTTCTCAACCTGTGGGTCACGACCCCTTTGGGGGTCAAACGACCCTTTCATAGGCGTCGCCTAAGACCATCAGAAAACACATATATAATTACATATTGTTTTTGTGATTAATCACTATGCTTTAATTATGTTCAATTTGTAACAATGAAAATACATCCTGCATATCAGATATTTACATGACGATTCATAACAGTAGCAAAATGACAGTGATGAAGTAGCAACGAAAATAATTTTATGGTTGGGGGTCACCACAACATGAGGAGCTGTATTAACGGGTCGCGGCATTAGGAAGGTTGAGAACCACTGCTCTAGGAGAAGCAGTGTAGCCGGAAAGGCGGGACGCCACGCAGATTTGCGTTGTCACTGTAGCAGCCCCTCCAAAAACTGCCCTCTTCTTCCTGTGCCAAGAACGAGCATCTCAGAACCTAACCTTGGTGAGGGCACTGCCTGCTTCGCCCGCCAGCGGTTGGTTCTGGAGGAAGCCTCTGGCTTCAGACTGTTCTCCTCCGGAGTCCTCGGCGAAGGCGGTGGCTCTTTTCAGTTAATGTTTTGAGAGCCCCCTTCCTCCCCTCCCCGGAGCCTGCAGCAGATGGAGCCGCTCACAGGCCTCTCCTCAAGGTGACCTCAGTGCCGTCGCCCCGCAGACACGGTGGCTTTCCTGCTTTTGCAGGCTCCTTTCTGCCCCGTTTAGTTCTCATAGAGCCTGTCCACCGGAGGGAGTTTTTCTTCAGGGTCGGACTATCTTCTCTCCAAAAAAGATGCTATCTTTTTGATGAACAAAAAGGCCATGAAACCTGTCCAGCTATGAAAAGGAGTGAGAGGAGAGAAAAGTCTGGGGTTTTGCCTTTCAGTGTGAAGAACAAAGGGATTTAGTGATGATGATTACCTTTTATGGTTATTTTTATACTGTTTCTTTTATTGCCCTTCGCTTCTTTGATAAGTGAATTTTAATGAAAAAGCTCATCGGGATCTTGTTTAGTGGGTGGGTATCACTCCACAAACAGTCTCCAGCTGGGACTGCACCTCTGCATTTTATGGTATCATGCAGCTCAGACCTTAACATCATAATTGTTTGGCCCCTTTAGTGCTTTGGGCATTGATTAAAAAGGTCTATTGAGCTCAGAGTCTTTTAAAAGGAAGGAGGCTAATGTGATGGTTAAAATTGAAATAGCACAGGCACAGCTGCTGTAACCACTCTCTATTGTCACAGTCTTCCTCGCAAAGAGTGTTCACGCGTCCAATCAATGCTTTCCTTCCTGAGGAGGGATCATCCCATATGTAAATACGGGTTGGACTGTGCTTGACCTCAGTTTTTCAGCCGTAATGTTGAAAACCAACAGATGGGAAGGTAAAAACAGCTCGATGCTGATTCATCTTCAAAGTTGAGAGTCCGGTCACCTTTGGTCTGGATGGAGTGAGGGGCCTTTTCCTGGAAGGGAAAAGAAGCCGCTCCTCTCGCAGATAAGTAGCGTAAGGCTAACGGACTTCCTGGGGATACGTGAGACTGAACATAATTCATTACAATAACTTTTTTTATTGTTTAAAGTATTACACATAGTATTACCTATGTCTCCTTTTCCCCCATTGACCTCTCCCATGGTCGTTACAATAACTTTTGTCCTGTTTTTAAACCTGACTACTTCCCAGTTTATCAGATAAGGGTGGAATTAATGGCAATCTATTCACTAGGTAAGTTCTGCTGGGAACTGTGAAGGTGAAGTCTGGCTGTGCTAGCTCACAGCGACCTCTTCCAAGGGAGCTGCAGCAGACAAGGGCTATTGCAAGACCTGAGGCTGGGGAGCTGGCCCTCTGTCCGGCTGGGTGAGCCTGACGCTCAGTCAGCCCCGAGCTGCGTTCACAGTGGCCAGCCACCCGGAGCATCAGTGTGCTGGCTGTCTCCCCGTGAGCATTTGGGAGTTAAAGGTGAAGCTCCATCTTTAACCCCCTTGTGGTTATCTGAACAGTGATGAATGAACTGATTGGGTTCCCTGCAGACCTTTGAAGATGGATGAAGGATGGAATTTGAGCTATTTTTTTTTTAACCCAGGCCTTTTGCTTAATACAGCTTTTAAAATTAATGTCCTTTTTTGAATGCTAAGAAAACAAAGGGAATTTCTTCAAAGTGTTTGCAGCTTGACACAATGGGCTTAATTGGGGTCGAGAAGATGTTAGGACGGATGGAGAATGCCCACTTAGCTGATAGGACTGAGAAGTGGGGCCTTATTATGAGCTGTCATCTCAATGTGTATTTAAACTCCAGCAAAACTGAAACATGTTTGCCATATAGATCATAATGACTCCAAAGGAGCCATTATGCTCTATTATGTAATTACATAATCAGAGCATGCATAGTAATCAGCTTTTGGAATTCAGTGCTAATCAAACATACCTATAGTATGTGTTTAAGCTAAAATAGAGAACGTTAATTTGCCATTAGTCAACTAAACAAGAATGTGTATACAGAATATCCACGAATAGCTTCATGTTGTGTCAGATGCTATTTTTTGTTTTGTATTCAGGGGACAGCAACAATTTTAATTGAAGAAAAACCAGCGCTGCGGCCTTACTCTTTACCTTGCTGTTCAAAAAATGTGCCTCACCTTGGACTGATTATAAGAGGAGATTAGATTAAAGTCAGTACTTTTTTCCTTCCCTAAGCTCAAGTGACTCAACAGTAATTATATTACGGGAGACGCTTATGAGATCCTGACCATCTACATGTCATAGTGTTACAAATACTACATAGAAAACAAAGCTTTTAAAACAATAAACCTTGAGCATATATTGCTTTTGTAATTAGAAGCAAATCATTGAACGTTATTTAGAAATAGCCAAGAACGGAAGTGCTTTGATGACCCACTAGGAGATGCGGCCTCCACGCCTGGCCGTGCCTCCCGCTCGCCATGTGGTTGTAGGCATGTGTCCTCCTGGGTTTCATAGGGTTTTGTGAAAAAGAAGGTGATGCAGATGTTTTTGTCAGTGTCACATACTCCTGCCCACTCAGTTACTTGCTGAGTTGGTTTAGCTTAACGCTAAGCTTAGGAGCTATCTGATTTACGTTCATTATTTTGGATGCAAACAGTCAACATATTCAGCTTTACTATTTGGGATGGCAAACCATGGAGGAGGGCCTACAAGGGTAAGAGGAGCTTTGCAACAGCAGACTAAATGACTGCTTTCGATTTTAAGTAAATGCTCAAGTGTTCAGGAAGGTTGATGTACTGCCTCTTTGAATTAAATTTAGACTTGTGTTTATGTTGAACCTTAACCTTAATCCACGGTTGACCAACCCTTCTTTTCGGACACTGGTTCTCACTGTCTCATCTGCACATTAGGTGGCTAAAAATGTTACTGTCATATTTAAATGGAACTAAATCCTTTCATCAAAAGCTTTCATGGCTTGAACTTCAAATAATTTATTTTCAAATTACTTTTATTGTAATTCTTATTAATTCAAATAGGTTTCTGATTTGATATAAAACTGTAAATGCAAGGAAGAGTTTAATGAATTGAACGATAGGATTGAGTCTTTTAAAGGAAATGTACAAAATATGCTGACAATACTTGCTTAGATAGAAATCAGATCTTAATGGGTTTGTTAATGATTTGTAGTGAACACTGTCTTTACGTTGACTTCAGGGGACATAGGCAGTTAGGAAGATTTTTCCCTCTGGGTTTCAACAGAATCTTAATTTTTTTCTCTTTTTCTGAAATGTGTTCACTTCCGGTGCTAGCCCTCAGAATCGTTAGCAGGACTGCGGTGCCTCCTTGGTGATGGTGTGATATGGGTAGGGGTTGTTCTTTCTAGTTGGGGATATAACCAACGTTGTAAACATGGGATCCGCTAGAAACAGGAATGGGTGAAAAGCCGGTGGAAGCTTGAAGACACAGAGGGCTCACACAACAGGAGAAAATAAGCTTTTCAAAACCCGCAAGTTTTTTGACTGTTCGATACCTCTTAGAGGGAAAGACTTACTAATCCCGAGCCTTTAATTGGTGTCACATTTCAAGAATTCTTGTGGCTTTTAAAAATGCATGCCGACATTGCTCATCAGGGGAGGGTGGTGGGGTACCTGCAGTTTCCGTTAGACTGTGGCCTGTTTAGACGCCTGCCTGTGCTGACTTAACGCTGGGTCCACACTTCCATGCAGCAGAGGAAACAAAGGTTTCCCTAACATGGTTTTTACTGAAGAAGTAGGTCGGGACGTGATCTGTTCCTTCTCCGGGCAACCGTCTTCCCAGCTACGCGTTCTCGGTGGCCCTCCGCGTCGGGCAGTTTCCATCGTTGCCACAGGATAAGCCTAGTTCTGCTCTAACTGGGACTTGCCCTTTTATGTGGACTCACTGGAGGACTCCCCCGAGTAAATGAAGGGCAGGCAGTGTGTGTGTGTGGGGGGGGGGGGGGGTGGGGGGTGTCCTCTGGGGCCCAGTGTGCTGAGGCAGAGAGAAGGCAGCAGCAGTAAACAAGGCGTTTTACATGCAGGACACTCCTCTGTCATCTCCAAGTGGGTAATTGTGCTCTGGATAAATTATCGAAATAAAAAAAAACTAGAAGTTGCTCAAAGGGAAATAACCCCCTTTAAAAACAAGTGCCTGTTCCGAGGAGGGCCCTGGCAACAAATCCTGATGCCGGCGGGTCCCAAAGCACCGGCTGTGAGGGCTGGGGGGCTGGCAGAGCTGAGTTCAAACGCCACGGCCACTTGGCTGAGGGCATTAGGCAGCTTATTGAAACTGCTCGCGTCCCAGGTGCTTGGTCCGCACAGTGGGGACGCTGAGGACTCCGGGGATGCTGAGGACTCCGGGGTTTGAGAGGGAAGCCCGCACAGAGCAGAGCGGCTAGCCCAGCGCCTCACGCTGGGCAACCTCTCCCTCCCTCCCTTGGGGTGCCGCCGCTGCCGAACCCCTTTCTCCCTTCAGCTCCTGCGGAGGTGCGCCCTCCCCCGGCCAGGTGGTCATAGTGTTGACTGAATAGATTCCATCAATGGCAGTGCTTCCTGTAATGTCATTCGCATAGCGTTTATGAAGAATGGGTGTTTCAGGAGAGAATCCGTGAGTTAGACTAATTGAAGATTGAATTAACCGCGGATTTATGAGCCAGCTACACCCCCAGCCTCACTCCAGTCCTCACCAACTCAGCTTGAAATGGTCCTTTCTTTTCTAGTCATCAAAATAAATGTTACCGTGTTTTAGATAACATGTTTTCTTTCTGGGAATGCATGCCCAGCCACTTCTAGTTGACTACGGGAGACTTGCCTGTGAGTGAACGGGCCTCTCCAATACCACGGTTTTATTTTTAGAAATTGTGGGGCAAATGGGGGAGGTTATTGGGAAGACAGTGGCTGATAGAAATAATTAAAGGTGAGTTTGGTTCTGTCTCCTGACCCTCGCCCGTCTGCACCAGTCAGCAGTCAGAAATGTCTGCACGTGTCCGGCACCGTCCACCCTGAAAATAGATGTGCGGCTGTGAGCAGCCTTATTTCGTGGCTGTGGTGCGTTGTCCGTACTTGGCTTTCCTTTGCCCAGAACAGGTGCTGTATCTGCCAATTGTGTTTTAGAAAATCGGAAAGGTTTTTAAAATGGGTTATTTAAGAAAGGCACCAAAGCTGCCTGTTTGTACTCTTCTGCTGCACGTCAAAGTGCGTTTTGTAACAACCTAATTGTCGTGATATCTATTTCAAGGGGAAATTTATCACGTCACAGTACGTCTCCTGTTTGGAAGAAATATTTGAGGATGTGAGCAGAAAGTGTTTTTACATAAAGGCTGCAGGCAGTTCAGAGTACTGACATGCATACATTTTCATCCCTGCCATTTACTTCCTTGCCTCACATAAATAGGTCATTATTTCATTTCAGCCATCGTGTGGCGTCTCAAAGTATGGAGCTCTATTTAATATAACTGCTGTCCAGCTGACCCGTATAATTTATTGGTGACATCCTTGGGCCACCATCATCAGCCAAGGCAGTTAGATATCTTTCAGCAAAATATTTCATTATCACTTATAATAGTTTTAGATTAGCATTACAACCCTGTTAACATAGCTAGGAATTGGCATTTTCCGAGACAGGATTTCAGGTCGGCCTTAGAAATTTCGAAAGATTAATGCAGCAATGATGGTCCGCCATGGACTTGCAGAGCGCGCCGTGTGCCAGGAACAGCCGGGGCCAGGGCTGCAGAGGCTGAGCTGTCCCTGAATGGCTTACCCGTGAGGACACATTACGGTGATCTGCTCTTACATTACTCAGCTATAAGTAATAACTAACAATATTCAGACTTTCTCAGAAACAACCCCTCAGATTTTGTTTTATTACCTTCATTGCTTAAAATCATGGTCAACTCCTCTCTCGTCTCTTGGGCAAATATTTTGTAGCCTGAATATGAATAGAACATGCTACTCAGAATATACTAGGATTCCAAGTAAAGACTAAAAGTACATGGTTATTTCCACAAGAACTATTTATTAGGGGAATAATAGAATTGCACCTGGCTTTCAGCCACCGTAGGTGCAAGTAGCGGCGTCTGCAAGCCTTGGTGTGTTGCCGTGAGTCAGGCCTGCCGCCCTGTCCCTTTCTTAAGTGGAAGCTTCTCATTTGTGCTGCTAATGACCTTAACTTCCTCCGACAGAGGCGCCCTGCCGCACAGCCCAGTAGACCCAGTTTGGTATTCTAACCTCCTCCAGGCAGGTCCCATGACTTGAGAGGGTTACAGCATCTGAATCGTGCAGTTTAGTTGTTCCTTCGTTTTCTTACTAGATTGGGTTTCCCCAAGGAAAAGGGTATTGTCCTCTCTGCACAGACTTCTACCAGGGCCGGCCAAACCACCTTGAAGAGCTTGCTTGATGGGCAAGAATTCCCTTTCCCTGTTCTTTTCTCAAATCTGGGAATAAAGCGCTCCCTTCAGAGGAAGGGTTCTCACCTACGAGGAAGAGTAAGCAGCCCTTCATCTCTCCTGGTCACTTTTCCTCTTGCTGCTCCTCTGTGATACTTCAGCCCACTCAGCTTTCCCCCCGGGCCAGGGGCAGGCCAGCCCTTACGCACCACAGCCCGGGCCCGCGTTCTCACACCGGATCAGAGATCTCAGGGTGGGTTTCATTTCGTTTTATTCCCCAAGCACCAAGAATTATTTATCTGTGGAGCTAATAATTTCTCCTTATCCCTCTGGTTTCCTCTTTTCTGATCCTCACCAGTAGCTGGTTTATTTCTAGGTGGCATTGGCTGAACGCCATCTCAGACACCCCTTTGCAAGCTTTCCCACTCTGGCTTGCCGAAAGGGTCCTCCAGCAGAACCAGGGTAGCAGGTGGAAACCCTTCATTTACTCTAATTGCGTCTCTTTCTATGCTGTCTCCTTGTGTTTTTTTTAGACTAGTATTTATCGTTGACCTTTGTTTCTTAATGTGACAGTTTTGTAAGGGAGTGACTAAGCTATGCTGAGTTGATATATAATTATATAGAGAGCTCCCTGAGAGCAGGGATACGGAGCCTTCGTTCTTGTATCCACCCTACCTCCAACATGTACTAGTTGCTTAATAAATGTTTGGATGTGACATCTAGAGAATGATGGTGATGGTGATGGTGATGGTGATAGCAGCCACCACGGATTCAGTTTTATGAGAAGCTAGACACAGTGCTACATGCTTTATATTTATCTATCCTAATTCCCCCAACAGGTCTGTGAGATAGCTTTTATTTCCCCATTTTGCTGAGAAACTGGCCCAAAGTCTTTAAAAGATTTACCTGAGATCCTTCAGCTCAAAGGCAGCCTCTCTCTTCCTCTTCCTGACCAACCATCTACCTTTGGCCGGTGCTGCCCCTTTGTTCTGCCTGCGGGGGTTCGGTCTCAGCTTTCGCCCACATTGCAGCTTCTTAAAGGCCTGAATAATGTCATACTCCTCCATATCCCCTGCTGTGCCGCTGCGGGATTGGACAGTGGACAATGGCTTCACCTTTTGCTTTTCAACTGCACTCTTCTCTCCTCCTACCTGTGCTGGGGAGCGTTTAGGACATCGGTGAGGGACCCTGACTATAATACTAAGGTTAGAAGCACCAAACCAAAGCAGAGTTGCAGGTCTGCCTGATGCCAATGGGCCTGAAGCCCTGCCTTTCTGGTGTGTTCTCAAAGGGGTTTTTCAGAGGGCACACTCAGTACTGCCTGGGACTTCAGATAAGCCAAGAGGGTGTGTGTTTCTGAAAACAGAACTTTAAGAAACTGAACTGTAAGCCAGCGGTTCTCAACCTGTGGGTCGCGACCCCTTTGGGGGTCGAACAATCCTTTCACAAGGGTCGCCTAAGACCATCGGAAAAACACATATAGCATATCAGATATTTACAGTACGATTCATAACAGTAGCAAAATTACAGTTATGAAGTAGCAACGAAAATAATTTTATGGCTGGGGGTCATCACAACATGAGGAGCTGTATTAAAGGGTCGCGGCATTAGGAAGGTTGAGAACCACTGCCCTTCTCAGGATTTTATTGAGATTCCAAAGAATTAGAGTTGGTAGGTCCTCATTCCCACACAGTACATAATCGAACTGCCTATACAGTAGACACCCCTTGTCCGTGGTTTTACTTTCCATGGTTTCAGTAACAGTCAACCGTAGTCAGAAAATACTAAGTGGAAAATTCCAGAAATAAACAATTCATACGGTTTAAGTTATGAGCAGTTCTGTTAAGCTTGATGAAATAGCGGATTGTCCCACGCTGCCCCACCAGGGACGTGCATCCTCCCTTTGCCCAGCAGCTCCACGCTGCGATGCTCCCTGCCCGTCAGCCACTTAGCAGCCGCCTCAGTTGTCACACTGACGTTGCAGTATCAACAGCAGTGCTTGTGTTCACGTCACTGCAGTTTACCTAATGGCCCCAAAGCGCCAGAGTGAGGATGCTGGCAGTGCAGGGTGCCAGCGAGAGCCCGAAAGGCCTCCGGCAAATGACCAAGCGGAAGTTCTCGACTTCATAAAGAAAAGCATTCTGTGCTGAGGCTGCTAGATCTAGAGTAAGAGCCAAGTTTCTATCCCTGAGATCGTGAAGAAGGAAAAGGAAATTTGTGCTAGTTTTGCTATTGCACCTCCAACTGCAAAAGTTACGGCCACGGCGCACGTTAAGTGCTTATTAAGATGAAAAGGGCATACAATTTGTGGCTGGAAGACTTGGATGGAAGACATGTTCTGATTAACGGCATGTGCTGTGGCAGAAAGCATTGAGCCAACCAGCAAGGGGTCCCCAAAATGAGTGACACCAGGCCATTTACTTCAAGTGAGGGCTGGTCACAGATGCAGGACTAGGTTTGTGCTGGGAAATGTAAAAATTATGAGAGAGAGAGAGAGAGAGAGAGAACATTTAACTTTTATTGAAGTGCAGTTGACCCTTGAACAACACAGGTGTGAACTGTGTGGGCCCACTTATCCATGGATTTGTTTTTAAGAAATACATCTAGTAGTGCAAATGTGTTTTCTCATTCTTATGATTTTCTGAATAGCATTTTCTCTTCTTTAGCTTACTTCAGAGTAAGAACATTATAAGTCTATAATACGCGCTTACATATGTAAATACATAGAACATACTGGTACACAATACATGTTATTAGAATGTTCACGTGATTATTCTGGTCAACAGTAGGCTACGAGTGGTTAAGTTTGGGGAGTCAAATGTTATATGTGGATTTTCTACTGCATGGGTGGTTCAAGAGCCAATTGTATAGTGTTAATAATTGTTCCATGGTATTACCATTGTCCTTCATCTTTTACTGTGACCAGTTTATAAATTAAACTTCATCATAGGGATGTGTATATAGAAAAGAACATAGTACATACAGGGTTCAGTAGTATCTGTGGTTTCAGACATCCACTGGGGGACTTGGAACATACCCCTGTGGATAAGGGGGGACCATTGTGCACTGGGGATGCTGACATCCACTAACAAGACAAGATTGTTCAGTGGTCCGTCCATCCTACCTGCTTCTAGTAGGTAGTCCCTTGAGTTTTCTGTGAGGTGGCCAAATAGCTCAGCTCGAGGGCCTGTGAGCTGAGGCCGAGTACACACACCACCCACCCCGCTGTGACAGCTCAGCTCCTCATAGAAGCCGGCACTCGGACCTTACCACTCACTCAGGGCACCACTGCACAGGTCCTGGGGCTGGACCACGAGCACCTCACCCTGAGAGCAGGTGATTCCAGGCTGTGGTATTGCGCCCCTAGATCTGCTTGGACTATTGGACTCATGCCGTGGCCCCTGCAGAGAGGAGGGGAGCCTTACCCAGTGCTGCTCCGGTTTCCAGTTCCTAATGTGCTTCCTGCTTCTCATTTTAATTGATCCCATTAACCAAATTTTAATTGATGGAAAATTCTTTCTGATCTTTTCTCTCTTTTTTTAAAGGTGATGGACAGAATTTGTTTACGAAAGACGTGACAGTTATCGAGGGAGAAGTTGCAACCATCAGCTGTCAAGTCAATAAGAGTGACGACTCCGTGATTCAGCTCCTGAATCCCAACAGGCAGACCATCTACTTCAGGGACTTCAGGCGTAAGTGTCCATTGCTACAGTGTTACACGGCAACTGATTTCCTACATGTTGTCTTGATGAAGAGATTGCCAAGATTCCTCTGCTTAGCTCAATGTTAGATGCTTAAAGTTTAGTCCATTCTTCAGAAGGGAGACGAGATGTGCAGTCATAATCTTTCTACTTAATAGAAACCTTGAATGGTCCCTTTTAAAAGCAAGGCGGTCTTACTTTGCAATGGGTTGTAGTAATTCAAGGTGAATTGCAATTGAGTCCCAATACTTCGCTGATAGAAACAACTCAAACAGGAGAAGGCCAGGAAAGTAGGGCATACTGAAAGGTAATCTGTTTGAAGATTGAAATTTTCAAGGCAATCTGAACCTATAAAGACAAAACCAAACCTCCTGTCACCATAGCACCTCTGGCATGTGGAGGTGTCCATGTACGAAAACGTTTGCAAATGGAGTCACAGAAGTGAATACTGGACACTTACCTGCATATCACAGCCAGGGCGCAGGTGGGTGCTGGGCCTGTGGAGAGCCAGAGAAGCTCTTCTACAGACAGTGCTTTCCTGTGTTCTGCCCAGTTGGCTCCTACTGTGCTTAGGAAACTGCAGGGCGAGATCAAGGCCTCCGGGGGCCCCCGGTTACCTTCTATCCCTGAGAAGTTCCACCTCAAATCATATCAATAACTAGAGGCCCGGTGCACAAAATTCATGCACTTGCAGGGGGGTGGGTCCCTCAGCCCAGCCTGATCCCTCTCGCTCCTTACCGCCCACCTGCAGCAGAGGTGGGAGAGGCTCCTGCCCCCACCACTGCGCTCACCAGCCGTGAGCCCGGCTTCTGGCTGAGTGGCGCTCCCCCTGTGTTAGTGCACTGACCACCTGGGGGCAGCTCCTGCATTGAGCATCTGCCCCCTGGTGGTCAGTATGCGTGATAGCGACCAGTTGTTCCGCCAGCCATTCCGCTATTAGGTCAATTTGCATATTAGGGTTTTATTATATAGGATACCAAATACATAGATACATCCAAATTAAATTGGATTTTTTTTAAATAATTTTTTAATGATTTTTATAAGTCCTGCTCCCTGAACTTCCAGTGCCCAAGGGGACTCCTGGCCCACCTTCTTCCTCTTTTCATCTTACCCATGTCTGACAGAGCATCCAAAACCATTTCAGTAAGGGCTGAATTCTGACACACTGAGGCGGAGGGCATGGGGGGGGGGGTGTGAGTGTGTGTGCATGTAGGTATACACACTTACACGTGCACCCACGTGCACCAGTCTCCTTTGGACAGGTTATTTGTCCACGTGTGGTTAGTACAGAAGCCCAGACAGTAACTCGGGAAGTACAAAGGGTACCTCCCCTCCGGGTGCGGGAGACTCGGAGCTTCCACTCTGCCGCTGCCTGTCCAGGCCCCCGCGTCTCCCTCCGCTGGGCTCGGGAAGCAGACGGTCCCTGTCTCAGTCACAAACCCTGTGCTTTGTTCACAGCTCTGAAGGACAGCAGGTTTCAGCTGCTGAATTTTTCCAGCAGTGAACTCAAAGTGTCGCTGACAAACGTCTCCATTTCCGACGAAGGAAGATACTTCTGCCAGCTCTACACCGACCCCCCGCAGGAGAGCTACACCACAATCACAGTGCTGGGTGAGCGGCACGGCGTCCTGGGGAAGGGCACTGTTCTTGTCTTAGGCAGGCCCGCCGCCCACCTGGCGGAATTTTTAAAGTAGCCTGTTTTGCCAAACACTCTGAGGAACGCAACCAGTCTATGCAGATCCCACCTGCTCTGGGGTTGCAGACCTCAGGCTCCAGCAGCAAAACTCAGGAGGATTTGGAGCCTCAGATGAATCCCTCACCATGGCTATGCCATTGCTCTACAGGAGGCCTGATTATTCTAGAAGTAATAGGTTCCTGCTGATTGTATAGGATTGTTTCCTTCTGTGCAGGAGGGAGAGACGGCCGCACAGCTGGGCTGGGCAGGGCTCTGCTATGGAATCCCCCTACTGGTTTGTCCTTCTGAGTTAGACCTCCTTTAATATTGTCCCCCTTTTCCTTAATTGCCTTGTTTATTGCTTATACTCTAGCTCAGCGGTTCTCAACCTGTGGGTCGCGACCCCTTTGGGGGTCGAACGACCCTTTCACAGGGGTCGCCTAAGACCATCGGAAAACACATATATAATTACATATTGTTTTTGTGATTAATCACTATGCTTTAATTATGTTCAATTTGTAACAGTGAAAATACATCCTGCATATCAGATATTTACATGACGATTCATAACAGTAGCAAAATGACAGTGATGAAGTAGCAACGAAAATAATTTTATGGTTGGGGGTCACCACAACATGAGGAGCTGTATTAAAGGGTCGCGGCATTAGGAAGGTTGAGAACCACTGTTCTAGATCACGCTGTAGCGATCATATCTCATGAACTCATACTTTGCCACAGAATTGCCACCATTGGACATAGAAAAATTAGGAGCTCCTAGGGCGAGAAGGCTGAGAAAAAGCCAGGCTGCTGACGGGCTGCTAGGGCACCTCTGGAGGGTCTGCGTCTCCACTTGTGGTCACCGGATTGTGGCTTCGGCAAACCCCAGCGGCCAGCTTCCCGTGTGTGTGTTTGAGGTAGCCCGCAGATCCCCTGTGTTGGAGGAGGTCTAAGTTGGTCTCATTTTAGACAGACTTACACTCCAATGCACACCACCAGCTGATCGGATTTTGAAACCAAGTTTTCAAGGGCACACGCTACAGCGAGAGGCAAGATCTCTGATTTGTACCTTCGGGGAGGTGATGAATCAAAGTCTATTTGAGGCAGCACGTTGCAGCTCTGGGTGTAATGATAGGAAGATTAAAGAGCAAAGATAAATATGAAGGCGGTTTTGCTTGGTGTGTGTGACCATATATGTATTTATGGATGTACATATTGAGCTACTGCCTCGTTACTTTATTTAAACACAGCTGTAGAGGGAAAATATTTTTTTATTCATTAAAGTAAAACATGTCCCTAACACTTACATACATGTTCTTGATAAGAGGAATACTGACTTCAGAAAGCCATGTTCCGGGTCTGCCCGTGCCGTTTCGAATGTGGTCTGTTAATGATGGCAGCTGGCAGGTGTTCCTGTTTGTCTGATTGTGGCTTTGACCCACGCAGACCTGCAGCAGTAGGGAGCGTGGAAGGTTTTGCTGGGACGACGACGGTTCCGGTATTTTGGAAATGTGCCCAAATCATGAGCATGCATTGGACCTTTTCTGTGCATCTGCTTGTACAGAAGCATTTGCGAACACCGTTTGCTGATTGGAGCAAGTCATTAGTGGCCTGGACCTCAACCTCACCGTTCACCCACTTCCCCACCATAGTTTATGGCTTTTCAACAAGAGTGACAGCAAAAAAAATTGAATATAGTTACGGATTCTGAATTTTCGGAATGTTTTGTTACATATACCTTTAAGTATGAATATCTTTATTCCAAAGAAAGAAATAGTAATAGTAGAGCTCAGTCATCTGCCCAGTGACAAGCAGTGTGAGAACCAAGAGTCAAGCCTGAACCAGACCTCGTGTTTTCTCAGAACCTTGTGTCTTCTAGCCGAGGTTACTTTCAATAAAGTCCTGAAACTGCCTTCCCAGATTTTTTTCCCTGAAAGAGCCCATCTTTTGTTTTCAGGAGTATATCTGCCCCTTGGGAAGCAGTGTATGCCTGTCAGTTTCCAGCATCTGGTACATTTGCCCTCAGGCCCCCGGACAGGAGGTCTGACTGCGCACACCCAGGGCTTTCTCAGGTCCCCTGGATAAGGGGTCTGACTGCGCACACCCAGGGCTTTCTCAGGCCCCTGGATAAGGGGTCTGACTGCGCACACCCAGGGCTTTCTCAGGCCCCTGGATAAGGGGTCTGACTGCGCACACCCAGGGCTTTCTCAGGTCCCCTGGATACGGGGTCTGACTGCACACACCCAGGGCTTTCTCAGGCCCCTGGATAAGGGGTCTGACTGCGCACACCCAGGGCTTTCTCAGGTCCCCTGGATAAGGGGTCTGACTGCGCACACCCAGGGCTTTCTCAGGTCCCCTGGATAAGGGGTCTGACTATGCACACCCAGTGCTTTCTCAGGCCCCCTGGATAAGGGGTCTGACTATGCACACCCAGTGCTTGGGGGGGTCAGCATGCCAGCAGTAGGCTCGGAGAGGAGCTTTTGGAGGCCTGATTATTCTAGAAGTAATAGGTTCCTACCGATTGTATAGAAGCATTAACTTAAATATACTTGAAAGTAATGCTAGTAGATACTCTTGCTCAGATATTATGGGTTCATTTAATATTCTATTAAATTTACTGTAGGATTTCTTGATGAAGTAAAATTGTTGTCATCAGTGTTTGAGTCTTTCTTTTTCCAAAATCTGGCAAATTCCACTGATACTCAAATATTCAACCCTTTCTTCTACGGTGTGGCATTTGTAGATAATAGTGAGAGAAGAAGGACACGTTAGCATCTTCACTTCCGTCCACAGTCCTCCGGAGAGGCCTGTGGGGACGAACACCGATGCCCTGCCTCCATGGGGTGAAGGTGCTCATTTTAGTGCATCCGTTAGTCGTTTGAAGCATCAGCAAAGAATTCGGCATCATTAGAAGACACAGATGGATATTTGTTAGTTACTATCATGCTTATGCTCTTACCCATGTAAAAATGGAAACCCCTATGACATTTTGCGTGCATTTCTCCAATTCACATTGTAGGACTCTTCTACGTACTGCTGTTCATTGGCGGAGATGAACAAGAGAGAAAACACACTGCTTTAAGATGAATACAGTTACT